>NC_081408.1:667626761-668243983 GCF_030272615.1 Cryptomeria japonica | reverse complement strand
TCCATTGCTCCATTTTTCCTATAAATAGAGCCCATTCCTTCATAACCCAGATCCTGAAAACTTGTATGCATTTAGGCTATAGACATTTTTAGAGAGCATTTAGCATAGCATAACTAAAATCTTGTCTTTTTGGTAAAATCAATCATTTTAGCATCAATAGCATAGTATTTAGCTTTTCATTTCATATTTGAAGCTTAATATTAAATCTCAATCCTCCATAAGCATCCATAGTGCAAAAAGCTGCTGAGAGCTACACTCATTTGGGACTTGGAGAGGAGAGGAACAAGGGAGGAGCAACTATGAGCATCTTGATTAGCTATTTTATTCTATGTTTATATGCTTTCTATTTCATGCTTAATATCTCTCTTGATATGCTTGTTTAGGATAATCTTTTGTTGCTAATACTAACGTTTGTTTCTTGTGCTTTTGTGTGTGTTGCTATCAAACAGATTTTCTAATCCTTTTTGCAGAGCATCAGTTATGATCTAAGGAAATCTTGCTTGTCCACTTTCAAGGACGTCATTGAAAAAGGCTTAGCAACAGAGAAGGTCCTAATTGAGCAAGTCATCATCAAAATATTCAGAGAAAACAAAGAGGACTTTAAAGGAAAAAATAAGCCAACATTTTGGAATAAAAATAAGAACACAGTCAATGATGGTGTTGTTGATGCCAATAGAGTACGACCCAAAATCATTTTTTCTAGATCAAGCTCTACAAATATTCAAGTGAATACTCAAACAACTTCAAAATCATGAAGGAAGTACACCCCATTGGGAGAACCACTAGAATCAGTTTTCAAAAAGCTAGTGGCAAACAAAATAATAACAATCCTAGATCTGCCTCCATATGAGCCAACGGTTAAACCAAATTGGTGGAATGACAATGAATACTGTGAATATCACAAGAGTAAGGGCCATAAAATAGGAAATTATCATCAACTGAAGAAAATCATACAAGATCTTATTGATAAAGGTGACATTGATATCGAGGGACACTCATCTAACCAAGAACATGAAATGTTTAAAGAACCATTTCCAAAAAATGACAAGGGAAAATCCAAAGCCATAGATGAGCAGACCAACTATACCAGAGCATCCTATAACTATGATTCAACTATCAATCACATTTCGATGGACAATTATGTCTCTACCATTATCATCAAAGACAAAACACCTAAAAATTCTACCCAAAGACCCAAGGTTGTCCTAAAAGGCATTGGATCTTCTTCCGAACCTACCTCTGAATGTAATGTTACAACCTATCGAGGTAAATTCACTTTGCAAGGTGCTCCAGCTAAAAACACTGCTTCCTCATCAACCAAACCTGAGTATGACCTTGTAGAATAGTTAGGGAAAACACTCACGCTTATATCCATCCTTGAAATTTTATGCATATCCCCCGCACATAAAGCCATTCTTGACAAAACTTTGAGAGACACTTCTATCCCCACTGATCTGAACATGGACCAGTTTCAAGCCATGGTGGGATACCTTTCCGTTCCACATTCTCCTACATTCACTGAAGTCGACAACGCCTCTGTAAGCCAACCACATAATCCACCTTTACACATTGAAGCCTCCCTCCACAAACACCGAATAAAATGAGGCCTGATAGATGGAGGAGCCGGTCTAAATATTTATACATTGAATACTCTTAAGCAACTGGGATATTCTGAAAGGGTTGTGAATTCTACACATGCAATCACCATCAAGGCATATGATGATGAGGAGCGCTCATCCAAAGGCATAGTCACCTTACCTCTTAGAGTAGGGCCAGTTACGAAGGATGTGGTTTGTCAAGTCCTTGATCTAGATCTCACATACAACATACTCTTGGGATGCCCATGGATTCATGAAATGAGAGCTATTCCCTCAACATATCATCAATGTATCAAGTTTCCACACAATGGAGTTGAAGTGACCGTCAAAGGTGATCCAAATCCATTCATATATTGCAACAATATGCAACCTAGATCAGAAATAACAATCTCGGTCAATTGAGAGGCTATTCCTTCATCAGCATATGTTGATCCAGAATCCTTGAAATCTTCTACATCCAAACAAACTGAGCTAAATGAAAAATTCAAGGTTAAAGACATGGGATGTGGTGAGTACATATTTCATGTTGATCAACTCCCACTATCTCCTAAGGTATTAAGTCAACAGGAACAATCTATAAACAATTTGCAATGCCAAGGAATTGGGTATGAACCACCTAGTGTTGTGGCTATTAAGTCTGAATGCAAATTTCCTCTAATGGTGCAAGCATCTCTTGATATCAATAGTCCTAAGAGTGGTTCCGACAAAGAATCTATTGAGCATATCGCCAACCCTCTTGAGAACTCACATAGATTTACCATTTCATCCACTCATTCCATTTCCACTCCTCTCCCAGACTTGGATCAACAAGAATTACAAAAGCCCTTACTCATTCGGGATAAAAAATCAAGATTTGAAAAGAAAAATCCAAAAGTAAAAAATAAAGAGAAGTCATTTAGTCCAAATCAAAATCAAAAGCTATTGGACTTTGCAAAAATCAAGGTCAAGGATAAAAATCCTATGAAAGAAAAAGAGAAAGAGATGATCTCCCCTAATATCAAAATAACTGGGGGCAAAAGTTCTAAAATTTCAAGTCAAAAAGTAAACTTGTTGATCCTAAGTCTCCATCATGCTATCCCACTTTCACTTATTTTCGCAATCATAAGCCATCATCACTCATCCACTTATTCTGCACATCCTTTCCCTTCTGGCAATACATCATGGACCTTTAATGGATCTTCCTCGAGGGACTTTGTTATTAGGGATGCCCAAACTTCTTTAGGTGACATGCATATGCAACTGTGTAGTCCACACACTAGTAATTCTATCTCAGTTCCTTTATCAAGGAAGACAGTCACTCAAGCTACACATCATTCAATCAAGGAATGTTGCAGCTACAATCATAAGGTAAAGCCTCACACATTTGAGTTAGGTGATTTAGTTCTCAAAGAAAATCCAAAAAATCAGCAAGACAGAGAGAACAAGGGCAAGTTCGAACCAAATTGGCTTGGTCCTTACATCATCACAACAGTCTATGGATATGGTGCATATCAGCTTTCAACTCCAGAGGGCAAACCTTTGGAGGATCCTATCAACAAAATGCACCTTTGCATGTTTTACACATAGCTCTTCAGAATATCCTAATTCAAAAATACAAAAAAATCAAAAAAATTCAAAATACAAATAAAAAAAATCATACACATAAAAAATCGTTACTTGGTGAAAACTTGGCAAACAGGCACCTTGTGACACACAAAAAAAAATTGAAAATTGAAAAAAGTAAAGAAAAACATTTTCGTCCAACGGTGAAAACTACTTCAGTGGTGCCCTGGGCAAGTACCATGGTGAAAACTAGGTTACCGACGCCATGAGTAGAGACATTGCTCCTCCCTCCTTCAGGATTCAATCTCATATTTTCACTTTTGCACACACTCACAGAATATACATTCATAACAAACTTACCCGTTCCCATCATGGCTTGTTATTGATCTACCCAAGATTGGTTCGCCATTCATAATAATCCTTCCTTCTCACAACCTTTTCATCCATAATAAATCAGCTCCTATCTATGGCTAAGGCAAATCCTAAGTCTAGTGATGGGTGTGGAACTAAGAGAATCACATGTTTCGAGGAGTATAGTTTCTTCCAAATTTTCTTCAGTCTATCTGTGCACAATCCGCAATAAAGAAACACTTGCATCGCCAATCCACAATAAAGTTTCGTCTTCTCCACAATAAAGTATCAGCTTCATGGATTCAGTCAGTTTCAGATCAGACACAAGCAGCAATGGGCTTCAACAAATCAAATCTTTTAACAGACTCAGACAACATTATGGTTCAGTGCTATCTATTCTTTTGTGAAAGTAAACATTGTGACCACAATCAAATAGACTTATACAAGTGACAAGAGACACTAAACTTGAGGACTACAATGGATGTTGGTGTCGAGTCTTGGTTTTCTTTTGATTTTATCTTTTTGGTGACATGTCTTTTAGCTTTTCCAAGATGTCTCTGACTAGAGATTTTATCTCTAGGATATCTTTGACTAGAAAAGCGAGGATGGGGTATCACCACCTATCTATTTTTTTCTTTGTTGTCTATGGATTGTCTCTTAGTAATGCTATGACTTATCCAAGGATATGAGGAAACTAAGAGTCTAGTATGAACTGGGGCATTCTTTGTTTGCGACTGTCTGATCTCCATGGAAACAGGTACAATGACTTTCTGGGTCGAACATATACCTGGATTGTCATAACCTATTTGCTATAATAAAGCTCAATGATGATAATAGCACAAGAAGCTCTTTCACTTTCATATCTTCTATCTTCCATCCCCCTTTCTTGATTGACCTCCATCATCTTTCTCGAGTCTATGTAGTCCGTTATCACATGACTGAGTATAATGACACACCAAAAACTTTTGCATTTCATGTAGTTTGCACCTGCATCATCACATATTAGCATTTCATACATACATATAGATATCACAATTACATCACATCCTGCACGCAACACATGTTAGCACATTTTACATTCTCATCATGTAAATAGTTATTTGCATTATCATATGCATCTGCATGTCATACATTTACATTCACATTCACATTTGCATAACATAATAAAAACCATAAAAGAACAAAAAACATAATGCATTTCATCATGTACATATTTGCATCCATATCATAAGCATCACATAGGTACACATGCATATAGCTGCTGCAAGGATAAATCATCTCATATATATATATATATAATAAAAAGTGTCATGATACAATGATGTCAAAATCATATAGCTACAATCACCTGAAGGTGTCTACATCATCATACAAAATGGTACAAAACTGATACATAGGGATCCCTCTAAGAATATGATGAACTCCCTCCCTCGGAGCCAGCTGGCCTCGATAGGGTCTGAGCCCTGGAAGGACCCACCCCAGGATCATCTCTCCTGCCCCCTCTATCTGGTGGTGGTGGAGGACCCATGACCCCACTGCTAGATGCCTATCTCCTATCTCTCCCTCCAGTGGTCGTTGCAATCCACGATGGTCTCCAGAAGCTCCTAGCCCGCTGATTTGGTGGCACCACTCCATAATACAGGTCTTTCTAGTAAGCTATCTCCTCCCCTACCCACAGAACATGGGCGTATCCTGCCCCTGTGTCCTCTGATGTTTTCCTACTTTCCCTCAGTGCTGACTCAGCCTTTGTATAGCGCTAAATAGCCTAATCCCTCTCCCTCTCAGTATCCCTCAGCTATATCCTGAGCCTAGTTGTCTCCCTCTCTAGATCCTAGATCTCATCTACCTATCCTTGGCAGATCTCCCTCAAGGATAGTAACTCATCCTCCTCCTCTTCCCCCTCATCCTACTCCTGTGGCTACTCCTAACCCTATCCTTGTGGCTACTCCTGTCCGTGTACCTGTCTAGGAACTTGTGTTGCTGGCACATGTAACGTCAATCCATCTTTGCCCCTCACTATATGAGACTGCTGAGCCTGTCTCTCCTCTCTGCCCTCTCTCCTCGGAGCCACTCTCCTCTGTACTAGTGCATTCCGCCTCCTCCATTGGCCTCTATGTCCACCATCCCCACTGATCACTCTTGCCAACACTGCTGGTAGTGCTAATCCTATCTATGTCATGGTATCCTAGGCCATGTGTTCAACCCGGGATCCTGGAACACTCGTCTCAGTGCATCCCTGTCTCCGTCTCAATCGTACGAAACTAACTCCCCATCGATTGGTATCCTCAGTATCCTATACACATCCTCCAAGGTGACTATCATCTCACCCATCGACAAATTAAATGTGCAAATCTCTGAGTGTCATCTCTCAACTAATGCAGTCAGCAATCCCATGTTCGCCTGAAACTTAGGCACATACTGAATATATCGTAAGCCGGTAGCCTGAATTGCTGCTCTATCCTTGAATGTCAGCTCTGGTCATAAACTCTGAGTCGATGGGAATCTCTCTCATGACTCTAGCATAGGTAAGTCCTCCTGCAGTCAAGAAAATCAACTGTGTCAATCCTCGTGGCATTCCTTGTTCATCACAAAGTGCTACTTTTTATCCTAGTAGTATTCCCTATTCATCACAAAGTACTGCTTTTTATCCTAGTGGTACTCCCTGTTCATCACAAAGTGCTTCTTTTCATCCTAGTAGTATTCCTTGTTCATCACAAAGTACTACTTTTTATCCTAGTGGTACTCCCTGTTCATCACAAAGTGTTGCTTTTTATCCTAGTAGTACTCCATGTTCATCACAAAGTGTTGCTTTTTGTCCTAGTGGTACTCCCTATTCATCACAAAGTGCTGCTTTCTATCCTAGTAGCATTCCCTGTTCATCACAAAGTGTTGCTTTGATCCTATCTTTAGGGAACCTACTTGAGTGTATCCTCTTAAGTAGCTTATCCAATTGACAACGTATGTTCTGTCATAGAATTGTCAATTTCAGCCCAATCCAATTGACAATGTATGTTCTATCATAGAATTGTCAATTTCTATGGTACTCCCTGTTCATCACAAAGTGCCTTGCTCTATCCTATCCTAGGGCCTCTGCTTAAGTGTATCCTCTTGAGTAGTTTCCTAATTGGCAATGTATGTTCTATCACAGAATTGTCAATCCTAGCCCTATCTGCTATTCTAGTCTTCCCTAGAGGACCCACTTGAGTGTATCCTCTTAGCAGCTTATCCAATCGACAATGTATGTTTATTACAGAACTATCGATATGGCCTTGAAGACATAAATGCTCTTGCTTTGTACAGACGCATCTGACACACATAGACATGTCTATCCTGCATAAATGCGTTTGAAAAACACAGACGTGCTCGCATCTGACATAGATGCTATTGCAATCATAGACGCACCTGGCACAAACACAGACGCGCCTAGCCTACCCAGATGCACTTGGCACCAACGTAGATGCACCTTCCCATTTTTACCCCGCTTGACATTTTTTTCTAGACCTACCTAGAGCGCATTTATTGCACTACCTAGCATGCAATTATGACAACAATTAATGCAACAAAAGTACAAGGAGGTTTTGTGGTACTCACCGACTCTCCTGCATCTACTGGCCTTTGATATCGGCAAACGCGATCGAATTTGTGCACCAAGCCATCACTGCTAACTACTGACTGCTCTTTGCACTCTAATCTCTTGGATGTGTGGATGACAATGAGGATGTTTTGCCCTTGTAGTCTATCTTATAGACTACCCTAGCCCTAGCCCTATCCCTACCCCTAGTCTCTTGAGTCAGTCTTCTTTATCTCGTGACTCTGTCACTCCATCCGGTCAGTCTATTCTACCCTTTCTTTCTTATCGAGAGATTATCTACGATCTTTCCAGACATTTTCATCCAATCTCTCAAGGGGGCATATCATTCCCATCTTGGGGCAACTTTGTATCAATTCATCTTATCTTCTTTGAAATAACGCGACAAGCTGCATTGTCTCAAAGAGGGGCAAAATGTAGACACCTAAAATTATCTTGTCTAATTAAATAAATATTTTATTTATTTAATTATCTTAGCTTAATTCTTCTATTAATTAAATAAATCTTTATTTATTTAATTCATTCATTTATCCTCTTCTAGCCTTATTTCTCATTTAAATAAATACATTTATTTATTTAAATTATCTTTTTCCTAAATTAAATAAATACTTTTATTTACTTAATTGATCCTTCTTCTATTAATTAAAAAAATCTTCATTTATTTAATTTATTCATTGGCCTTTTCCACTTATGACACATGTCATTCATCTCTTAATTCCTACACTACCTACCCTCTCATTATTTTATTATTTCTTCTACCTACCCTCTAATCCTAGCCGACCATTTATCTTTTACACCTCTCAATCTTATCCCTCCATTTCTTATTGTGTCTTCTATATAAGGAGATGCTTCTTTCATAATCAAGCCTCTGACTACTCTATGCTTTTGAACTTTCATATGCGATCAAGCCTACTTGCAACCATATTTCCGTTCTTTGTTGAGCTATTGTGCACACATAAAATCTGAGAGCAAATATATCAAGCAAGATCAATGGAGATAGGAAGAATGGAGATCCAAACCCTATTGGACATGTGATGGTATAATATTTGGGATTTGATTTGATTTGCATTGTCTTAGGTAATCTTCATATGTTATGGTGGATCTTTGTTGATTGTTAGGCTAGGGTTTTGTAGTTGAATTCATTTAGTCTTTCAATATTGTTTATCCAATTTCACCATATACACTTACAATATTTCTTTGATTTTTTTGGGTATTTCTCACTCTTCCTTCACTATCCCAACTTCTTGTGCTTGGAGATTAAATAATAACATACTTCATCTTCTTTTATTTCTTTTAAAACATGTTTTCTAGTGATTGTGCATACTTGTATATATTTGTCCACTTCCCTTTGCTTCTCTTTAAACAACTTCAAAAATTACTTTTTCTTGTCCTTAGTGATTATATATGTAATTTATTTAGCATCATGTATATCCTTCTAGTAATATTTCCATAGTCTACCCAAAAGGATATGGCAAGCATCCATTAGCAAAAGATCATATAGGATTTCATCCTTATAATTGTCAATATGAAAATTCACCGAACATTGCTCACTTACTAGAAGTTGATGTCCCTTTTACAACCAAGTAACTTGGTATGGATTTGGATGTTTTATTTTTTCCAACCTTAGCTTCTCTACCATCTCTTTGGACACCGAATTATTTATGCTACCGTTGTCTATATTTATGGTGCAATGATTTATAAATAGTCTTGAATAAACTCCTCATTTGTGTTGGTTCTTATTTCTCCTTTTCTTATTTTGAAAGTGCTCTCCTCAACAAAAGAGTTTCTCCATGTTGTAGGTCTACTAGTTCTATTTCATCTATATATTTGTAGTAAATTATCTTCTCATATTGGTTTTTCGAATATATTTTTGTGTCTAAGGACACCCAAAGGCCTTGCGACTCATCTCTTCATAATTGAAACACACCCCTAAAAAAAATTTCTTTCTCTTCACTTTGAATTTTAACCTCTTCTTTTTGGGAGATCTCCCCTTCCCCTTAAATTGAGCCATAATTATTTTGAGACTACCTTTCTTCTTCTTCTTTTGGTGGTTTCCCTCTTCCACTATGTGCTTGTTCTCTACCTCGTGAAGGATTGCCCCTTCCTCTAAAATTACCATGTTATCTTCTTGCTAAATTTTCTTCTACTTTAAGTGCATATTGATAACTCAATGATGAACAGATAGTACCAAACTGGTACTGAGAGGGGGCGGTGAATCAGTACAGAAAAAAACACACTCTTAAACCAGTTTGTCAGCAGACACTGTGCATTGGTAGACAAACAGTAACACCGGTCCTTAAACAGAGTACAACTGGCAAAACCCAAAATAACTGAGACAAGCATAAACCGATTGACACTTATCTTCTCATAAAATCTAACACTTCATTTCCATTTCACCCTTATGCATGAACAGGTAATCTACTATCAAAGATATACATATAAGCAACTAGATCAACATGATTCACCACTTGACAGAAAACAACATAGCATCACATGAAGAAGACATCACACATGACACACATATTTTTTATGTGGAAACCCAACTGGGAAAAACCACGGTGGGGATGAATACCCACAAGCTTGTTTTTGAACTCTTTAGAAGTTCGCTCTATTAGGAGCCTTGTCTGGTTAAAGACTGATACAATAGGTTCTGTTAGGAACCGATCCTGTTAGGGATCACCCGGTTAAGGGATGGTTAGAATACCCGGTTAAGGGTTAAACCCTATTAAAGGTTACCTTGTTAGAGGATTTCAAGAACTCAATGGTTTTGAGTCACCCCGTTAAAGGATTTACAGCAAGCCGGTTAAGGCTACCCTATTAAGGGATTTTCCAACTGTTGAGGTGGTTAGAGATCAATAGGTATTACAATGATCTAGTAACAACACTCAATGCCAATGTAGTTCTGCTTAAGCTCCTCTTCACCTTCTGCACTTACACTCTGCAGGTATCACTTCTCTCCTCTGGTCTGGCAAGAATCACGTATCTCTTCTCTTGGATACACACACACAACTTTTGCTAACAACCTCAGAAAGAGATACAACATTGACCTTATAGGAAAATAGATAGGTCGGTAGCATAAACCCTAAACCCTAAACCTGTTAGGTTAAGAAATTCAAATGGTTCAATCCTGACCGTTGAGAACATTGCATTAAATGCAACAGCCTTGATCCAATCTCAAGACATTCTCAATCATCCATTTTCCACCGATTTCATGGCGGTTGATAACCCATCACACGTTATCACCGTTTATAGACTTCGCACATTCCCAAGGTAGATAGGAACAATCTCCTTCATGCAAGATCCTTCACGCACATAAGGCTTATGTGGCAACATGATCTGTTCATCGTTATCATGCTAACTCATCACACACTGTCACCAGTTGAGCCACACAGGCTTGAAGCACTTCAACAAGAAACCCTGAAGTTGAGACTACCAATCGGTAGTCATACAACACTTCCATGTGCTGATTCCCATAACCATATGTCGGTTCACCTTGAACAAACACACCACTTCACTTTGGCACAAATGTCGGTTCACAGTGTTATACCGGTTCTCTTCTCTTCATCATATTGACATCAATGACAACACATAATGTCATTATGTCCTCATACTAGTTCACATAATGTCAACAATCTCTCCCTTTGGCATTGATGGCAATATAAAAAGATATCTCTCCGCTTCACATCTTCTCCCCATTTTTTGCAAATACCTTCTCCTCTTCACATCTTCTCCATCTTTGACAACAATGCCAAAGTGGAGGCACAAGCTTCCCTGTTCCATTATGCTACTCCCCCTGAGGAGTAGCATCCTTCAACACATCAATCCAAAAAAAAATTGACTATGCAAATACCTGACTGATGTGGAGCATATGCCTTTAGTTTACCTCGTGAAGAGGCAAGACCCCTAGTTCACCTCTTAAGTACATAAATGTAGCCTTTGGGAGAGGCTTGGTGAATATGTCTGCTAACTGCTCCTTACTGGAAACATGTTCCAGTGCAATCTCTTTGTTCTGAACCTTTTCCCTCAAGAAATGATACTTAAGCTCAAAGTGCTTGGTTCTAGAATGTAAAACCGGATTCTTGGAGATATTAATTGCACTAGTATGGTCACAAAATATACTTACCAGTTTAGACACAGAAACTTTGAAGCCATTTAATACATGCTTCATTGAAATTGTCTAAGTGCAGTTCATGAAAGCTGCAACATACTCTGCTTCCACTATAGACTGAGAGATACAACTCTGCTTCTTACTCATCCATGAGACCAATCTACCACCGAGAAAGAATGCACCACCGATTGTGCTTTTCTAGTCATCTACATTACCTACCCAATCAACATCTGTGAACACTTTCAGGTTAAAATCATTATTGTATGGATACTATGGGATTATTGTATGGATACCATAACCCATAGTCAATAGTTCCTTTTAGATACCTAAGAATCTGCTTGATTGCACCCAAGTGGAATTCTCTTGGACTTTTCTGGAACCTTGTAGTAATGTCAACTGCATGTGCAATATCTAGTCTGCTATGCACTACATAATGCAACTTACCAATCATTGATCGGTATTCCTTCTCATCAACCAATGCTGAGTCATCCTCTTTGGATAGTTTACAAATGGTCACCATCGGTGTACCAACCGGTTTGCTATCTTCCATTCCAAAGGTCTTCAACACCTCTTTGACATACTTGGACTGAGTGATAAAGATTCCATCTTTCATCTCTTGGATTTGCAGTCCAATGAAGAATTTAATCTCCCCTATGAGTGACATCTCAAACTCTTTCTTCATCTCATCTGCAAACTCATGACTCATCTTGTCATCTCCACCAAAGATAATGTCATCAACAAATACCTCACAGATTAGGATTTGATCTCCTGCAGACTTCAAGTAGATATTGCTATCTTTACTTGTTCTCTCAAATCCAATCTTCACAAGATGGGAATGCAGGCATTCATACCATGCTCTAGGTGCCTGCTTTAGACCATATAAGGCTTTATGTAGCCTACATACCATGTCACTGTCTTTAGATAGGGCAAACCCATATAGTTGCTCTATATACACCTCCTCTTCAAGTACACCATTTAGGAATGCAGATTTTATGTCCATTTGATATACTTTGAAACCTTTAAAAGCTGCATATGCAAGAAGCATACGAACTCCTTCCAATCTGGCTACAGGAGCAAAGGTTTCTCCATAGTCTTCTCCTTCTTCTTGAGCATATCCTTCGCACACCAATCTAGCTTTGTTCCTAATCACTATGCCATCCTCATTCAACTTATTTCTGAAAACCCATTTGGTACCAATGACATTTTTATGCTCCGGTCTGGGTACCAAAGACCATGTACCATTTTTCTCTATTTGGTCAAGTTCCTCTTCCATTGTCTTGATCCAGTTTTCATCTTTATGTGCCTCTTTGAATGTTTTAGGATCGAATTCAGAGATCATACATGAGTTTTCTCTGACTTTTCTTCTTGTAAGGATTCCTGCATCCTTATCTCCTATGATTTGCTTAGGATCATGATTTAGCTTCACATATCGAGGAATGGTCTTAATGGATTCTGTAGTCACAAAAATCTATCCAATTTAATTAAATGAATATTTCCTATTTATTTGATTAAAAATCCACTAGCCATCAGTTAATTAAATTAAACATTTAATTAATTCATCTTCACACATTCTCCTATTAATTAAATAAATTATTCAATTTATTTTAATTAATTAATTCAACCGAATTCACAATCAATTAAATGAATAAATCATATTTATTTCATTTAATCCCCTATTCCTCTTTTAAATAAATTAAATCAAACATTTATTTAAATCATTTATCCCCCCCCCCCCCCCACTTGCATTTTCCTACAAATGCAACTTGCACACATTTATTGAAATAAATTAATTTATTTTAAATAAAAATCCTATTTTCCCTCACCCACCAAATCCACTTGCACTCCTAAACCCCCTTCTAGATTCTTCTAAACCCTTCCTAATTAACCTAATCCATCCCCTAATTATTGTCACATTCCTAAGCAACTTGGAGTCACTTCTCAAAGACTTCAAAGTCTTTGAAAAACATTTAATGCTTTGTGTGTTCAACAATTTAACCTCCAAAGTCTTCCAAAACCACTAATGGCTCTTACATGACCATTAATGGCTCTTACATAACCATTTATGGTTATTTCAACTTGCACTCATGTGTCTCCTCAAGCATTTATTGTTTTGACCATGGTTATCCCTTTTGCCTTTGCACAAGAGTTTATTCATTGAATAAAAACTTTATTCTTTGAATAAAGAATTTATTCACTCAACTCAACCTTGACCCTAATCCCCAAGTTAACTCCCAGGTTATGTCAAACATTTAATGCTTCTTCCCTCTCCTCTCAACCTATCTCACATTGACACTTGTCAACTAGGGATTGGGTTGAAAGCCCTCACATGGATCATGAACCATTCAATCCTGACCCTTGTTGAGATTACTCAATCTCAACCATCCATTGCTCCATTTTTCCTATAAATAGAGCCCATTTCTTCATAATCCAGATCCTGAAAACTTGTATGCATTTAATCTATAGTGAATTTTAGAGAGCATTTAGCATAAATCACTAATATATTGTTATCTTGGACTAAAATAAATCTTAGTTATTTGTCATAATATGTCTAATTGATTTGTTTTACACTTGCATAGCATAAGCTTGAGATCATCTACAATCTTGAATCTCCATAAGCATCCATAGTGCAAAAAGCTGCTGAGAGCTACACTATTTTGGAACTTGGAGAGGAGAGGAACAAAGGAGAAGGAGCTAAGAACATGTTAAGAGGCATTTGGAGATGCCTTCTTATATTTGTGTCATTTGTTAAATATGTTAGCATGATCTTAATATCTCTTTTGATATGCCTGCTTAGATTAGTTCTTGGTTGAATAAGACTAACGATTTCTTGTGTGTTTTTGTGTGTTATACGACTACAGATTCCAGTCTAACCTTTGGGTATTTTTGCAGAGCATCATTTGGTGAACCTGACGTGAATCCAAGCACCCAAAACAATCTTTTTAAAAACTAACAAACATGTTTGAATGTTGAACTTGACACACAAGTTGCGCTTTAGTGCTTTTGATCGCGTTGTAGCGCTATTGTCTTTACAATAGCGCTATTGTCTCAAGTTTGGTGCTATTGTGCTTATTTTAGGGCTTTTGTGCTTGTTTTAGCGTTGTTGCATTTGCTGTCAAATTTTTACTTTTAGCGTCGTTGTGTCTGTATTAGCGTGTTTGTGTTAAATGGCACTTCTGTTCAAACATAGAGTGGCGCTATTGTAACAAAACGTTGTAAAAAAGACCCTGTAACCAAAAAATTGAAATTTGTTAGGCTTGTAGAAGCCCACCATAAATTCGGTTTTTCCTAACTGTTTGTTTTTTGTGCAGGTGTTTAAAAACTAACCCTTTTTGTTGCTAAAAGTTAAAAAAAAATTCCATTTTGGTGCTCTAAAAATTAAACAAAACAAGTTTGTTTTCTTGCAAGATTAGGATCATTTGCATTTGGTGCTCTAAAAATTGAACACAACAAATTTACTTTCTTGCAAGATAGGTTCATTTTATTTGGTGCTTAAAACAAGACAATACAAAATTTCTTTCTTGCATCAAACTAAAATTTACAATCTACACTTCCATTTTGGTGCAAATAAAATTCACAATCAACTTGTTTCAATTTTGCAAGCGATTTACTTCAAGAAAACGTGCTTCTTATTAAGTTGACTAGGATTTCATTTTCCTAGTTACTTAAACATATTGCCTTTGAAGTTAAAAAGAACATCATGGTTGTTGGAGCAACATCTCCAAATTAGATAGAAAATCATTGCAATGACAAGTTAAAAAGAACCAGTGCTTTTTGTGATTGGCACACTTGTGCAAAAAGTTGGTCGAGTGGTCCTACTTCTAACACACACTATCCTCTCTCTTGGCTTTCGTGGTCCTAGGTGCAAGAGAAAAGTGTTAGTAACACTCAAAATTTTTATCTTTTTAAGGGAGGCCTGCCAAGAGACACATCACTCTTGGGAACGACCTTGCGCGGTAAATCCTTCGAGCCGCTATAGAAATCAGGTGAGAGCGAAAGCTGTAGCCTTGGGTATAGTTGTTCCTACAGTGTAACTTGCCGAAAGGACAAATGGGCCCCACGACAAGTTACAAGGCTCTTAAGTGAGTCACTGCAGAATGAACTTATGTCCAAAGACATCGAAAATGACTAAACACCTTTAAGTAGTAGCCCACCCGTTCTATTGATTGAGGATATTTGTGATATAATTTAGTGCAAGAGCATAGATGGTTTTGCTCCCAAGATACTCACCATATATATTTCCTTGAGTAGAAACATAGCTTTTTGAAAAGTCACTTGTGGCTTGATGAAAGTGGTGACTCCCCCATCATAGGGATCATCTATTTGTTATGCTCGTGCAAGACTTAGTATATCACATCTTTACCTGCCATGACAGGATTCATAAGGTATGTAGTACCAAAGTCAAAGAAATATCAAGATGTGGGCTGAATTTATCGCAACTGGCCATTTGACCTTAGGGATACAAAGTGTTTGAAGTGTTTTTGTTTTAGTCAAGACCAAGTGCAAATTGAGCCGACTTCAAGCTTTGGAAAGAAAAACACCTAAAATACACTTAAAGGAAAGGGTCATAAAAAGTCCAAGGATTGGGTTGATCTAGAACCATACTCATTTGTGCCTTTTAGGCAACATTCTTGTGTTTGTGTGCTTGCTTTGTTTTCTTGTCAAAGAAACATCATAAAATCAAAAAATCAAAACAAGTATTCATCCAACCAAACATTTTCCAAAACAACCAAAAAGATCAAAAACAAAGCAAAGTATCAAACTTTACGACCATTTTTCGCATCTTGAGAAAGAAGAATCTTCATCAACACATCAAATTGAAAAGAAGACCATTGAGCTCAAAGGCTTTGATCAAAAGGAGGAAATTCTTCTATCTAAATAGACAAATTTTTGTCTCTCATAGAGCTTTTCTATGTCACATGCATCTATACCTTCAAGGCAAATCAAACGAATTTGATCCAGTCATTGAACCGCAGAGCTTTTATGCAATATAGAGCTTTGAGTTATCACAAAAACTAAGGAGGCAAGATCAATCCCAACTTCTTCCTAGACATTTGTATCACATACAACGTAGCTCGAGAAATGCCACCAACGCCCGAAAGGGAAGAGGTAGAATTTGTCCCATATGTGACGCGAAACTTTTATTGAAGTTAAAACAATTCATCCATTTCTCATTCACACATCATCACTTCATTTCAACTCTCAAAACATTAAGAGGTTCTTGTCCTAAGTTCTCTTTTGGATATTGCTTGAATCAAACAAACATCACTTTTAGATTGTTTCTACATCTAGGATAACCTCATCCTAAGAGACATATCTACACAAGTTAAAACTAGTTTATGAGTGAATCCTCTCATTACTAGGTAGTTAAGTCTATAACACATCTCAGATTTCTCTAAACCTTATCACATCAAAACCTTATTAAACACAACAAGCAATTCAAAGAAGAAAACTTTGGTAATATCTACCTTTAAGTGCTAGAGATCCACATGCAAAACAACACAACAACCATCGATCTTTCATTTCATCAAAAACTCATCATCATTTTCACACAACTTCAACAAAAACTCATAAACAAAATGGCTCATACCCGATCACAGTCAAGGCAACGAGAAATAGAAATTGAAGAAGAAGAGGAGGAAAATATCAATGAATTTCAAGAAGCACTTGGAGGAAATGCGAATGATGAAAATCCAAGTACTCCTACTCCTGCAACAATAGAAAGGGCTCAACACAACCCTCTCTTTAACAGACTTTTTGATGAAATACTCAGGAGCAATGCGGATGCTCACTTTTAAAGCTTGCTCAAGAAGGAGTCAAACTCCCCTTTGACTTTGATCTTGCACAACTAAGACAAGCATCAGAACGATAAAGTCGCCATGAAGAAGAAAAAGGTAGAGATCCCATCAGATATAACATTCCTCGAGGTAACCCACCACCTTCTCCTCAAAATGAAATAGAGATGTTGAGGCAACAAGTTGAAAATCTCGCCCAACAACTTTGCAGTGGCATAAAGACTAATCAATTTTCACTCAATGACATTTGTCCATATCTCTTTGATAGGAATCTTTATATGCCACCTTTTCCACGAGGGTTTGAAACACCCAAATTTGAAAAGTATAGAGGAAAGGGAGATCCTCGCGATCATGTCAGAGAATTCCACTCAGCTTGCCTCGAAGTGGCATACGAAGATACGTACCTCATGCACCTTTTTCCCCAAAGTTTGGGAGGAACAACCACATCATGTTTTTCTCGACTACCAGGTGGCATTAGGACCTTTGAAGAGCTAGTTCAGAAGTTCTTGGCACATTACTCTCATAACATTGAACGTGATATCACCATGGCTGATCTATGTAACACTAAACAAAAATCAGGTGAACTATTCTTAGTATTCTTGCAACGATGGCGTCAAATGTCTAGCAGACGTTCTTTTTAGTTACCTGAACAAGAACTAGTGGAAATATTTATTTCCAACTTAAATGAAGAAATGGAATTTCACCTGGATGTCAAAGACACAAACTCTTTCAATGACATGATCGCCAAAGGTTTAAAATGTGAATGGGCTCTCATCAAGAAAGGACTTATCAAAATCTATAATGAACCAAAGGATGGTCCTCACCCATGCTTCAATAGTGACAAACCAAGCTTCTGGAACAAAAACAAAAAATGTTGTCAACGACGGGGTTGTGGTTGCAAGAACTATCAAAAGTACACAACTTGTAGTACGATTTGTAGGACAGAATTTCCCACCTCAGACTAACATATTTGCTCCTCCAAATCAAGGCCACATTACATCTCACGATGAACCCAGACCTCGTCAACAAAAGCAAAAGAGAACATACACTCCCTTAGGGGAACCCATCGAAACAGTATTACGACCACTGGTTTCTCAAAATTTGGTCACCCTATCCAAAACATCAAACTATGAGCCTCAAGTGAAACCTGCATGGTGGAGGGATACTGAACATTGTGATTTCCATCAAGGGAGAGGACACAAGACAAGAAATTGTCACAGATTAAAAAATCTTATTCAAGATCTTATTGACCGAGGTGAAATCGAAATCGAAGGACATGACCCAAAAACAACAAACAATGATCATCTGATGTTCAAAAATCCATTTCCTTCACCAGATCAAAGGGGTCCTTCTACTTCAGGGAGAAACACAAATACCACCAATTATACGCAAGCCACGTATAATTATACTATGAATCACCTATACAATGCTAGTGAACAAATTGCAACTATAACCATCAAAAGTCCTAGCTTCACTTGAAATGTTGTTACACGTCGCAGCAAGATTACCATAAAAGAAGCTCCACAAGGCACCCCATCTATACCAAAGCAGTATAACCTTGTGGAATAGTTAGACTAAACACCCACACTAATATCTATCTTAGAGCTATTGCGCCTATCTCCATCCCATAAAACAATCTTGGATCAAGCTCTCCAAGAGGCATCAGTCCTTGCAAACCTCAATACAGATCAGTTCCAAGCCATGGTTGGAAGTCTAAAGTCATCACCTTGTCTCACTTTTTTTGAAAGTGACAACTCTTCCTTCCAACAACCTCATAACGCCTCACTCCACATTGAAGGGTTTATCAACCAGCATAGGATCAAGCGAGTCTTGGTCGATAATGGAGCAAGCCTGAATATTTGTACACTGCAGTTGGTCACCACTTTGGGATATGCAATAGAATCAGTGGATCCTCGCAAGAAGATCACAATCAAAGCTTATGATGATGCAGAGTGTTCATCCAAAGGAGCTGTGGTACTACCTATCTGAGTGGGCCTTGTTGTGAAGCATATCATCTATCAAGTTCTGGACCTTCATCTGCCATACAATCTATTGTTAGGAAGACCTTGGATACATGCCATGCAAGCCGTTCCATCCACCTACCATCAATGTATCAAGTTCCCACATAATGGTGTGGAGATCACAATCTTGGGCGATGCAAATCCCTTTGCATATTGTCATAATATCAGTCATCAACCAGAGATTACCATTCCTAACAATAGAGAAGCCATCTCCTCCACATCATACATAAGTCCAGCCTCTCTTGCCAGTTCAAACACCATTATACCGAAGCAAGAAAAGCTTAACATGAAAATAGCAGAGGAAGGTCCTGGGGAATACAATTTGAGTCAACTCTTTTGTGTGGGACAAATGCCCACTTCTCCTAGAACACATGGCAAACCTCAACAATTACTTCAACAACCAGTGATCACGCCAGCATGTACTTTGATGCCTTTCATCCTAGGAAAGAGTCAAGAAGAAGAAACCAGAGATGAAGACTTAGCGGAATGGATCTATAAAGATCCCATCACTATCGATATACCACAAGCTACACTTCCCATGGATCAGTATGGTAAATGCCTCCTCATTATGCAAAGAATGTGTTATGATGGTCAAAGTGCTTTGGGACCTTGCAAACAAGGACGACATGAACCGCTGTTGCCAAAATTAGAGCCCAAGGATAACACAAGCCTAGGCTTTCAAAAGGAGATCTTTCCTAAGCTTAGATTCAAAGGAAAACCCAGCAAACCACTATATCAGCCTATTGTAAAGAGAACAACTTTTATTATAAAAGCAGCATCAAACACCATCGCAACTCCCCCACCGAGGCTCAAAATCCCAACAAAACCATCTACAAAACCCATCATCCCACTCATCAAACCAGTGATCCCATCAACAACAACAATAACATCAATAGCACCATTAGTAGCAGCAACTGTATCAGAACCCACATCAGTATCTACAACATCAGCAGTTCCAGCAGAAGCAACAGAGTCAACACTACCGATACCCCTCATATCGGATTCATTAATCCCTATCATCCTTCCTGCAGTGCCGCTTATTTCATCTACACAAGTACATCAATCGGTCACACCTGTAGTGTTTAACACAAAGGACATCCCAGTATGGTATAGTAATCAGATACTAGAAAGTGATTCAGAGACTGACTCACATGAATGGGAATTTGATTCCATCCAGCTTAATACTTCAGATGAGGAAGATACATCACTACCTCCACCTCGCAAAGACATCCCTGTTTACGGAGAAGCACAGATAAAGACCTCTTGGGTTCCTGAGCTGGACACATCTTCCACAGACCCTACGTCACATCCTACGCCTGATTCTGATAGGGAGAGTACCATCAACGACCTTCACCACAACATCTTAACCCTCACTGACACATCTAATGAACTTAACCTAATCGATGAAGTAATGCCCATTATCCATCCTGAACTCATCGAATGGAACCAACCTAATCCCCCATGTCTTGACCATTTCCAAAACGATGAGGCAATCATTGACTTTTTGGAACTACGGGATAACATACCAAGCGGGGATCACAAAGATGGATTCGCCATTGAACTTAATAGCGCAACATACTTTGGGGCAGATGCCAAACCTTTCAACTGCAAAAATATAACAATAAAACATGGATTGTCCAGTGAAAACCACACCGTGGCACTATTTGATTCAATAAAAGTAAAAAGAAAGAGTGTATCCAATGGTGAAAACCTCTTTGAGGTTCCTGAGGATGAAAGGTTTGACATTCTCCCCTCTAGTACACAGCAGGAACGATCAACGATTCTAATCGAGGAAACAAAAGAATACAACGTGGGGACTCTTGAAACTCCTCACCTTATACATCTGGCATCTCTTTTAACTTTAGAGGAACAACCCAAGTTTGTTGAATTCTTTCAAAAGTGCCAGATTAACTTCGCATGGTCATATGCAAACATGCTTGGGCTTGATCCTGATTTAGTCATGCATCACCTCACAGTAGCAGAAGGAGACAAGCCTATCAAGCAGAAGCTTCGCAAGATGCATCCTCAGATTGCAGTACTAGTCAAAGCAGAACTCAAGAAACTTCTGGATGTTGGCTTCATTAGACCAATTGATTATGCAGATTGAATATCCAATATTGTGTCCGTTGGCAAGCCCAATGGGGGCATCCATATTTGCACTGACTTTAGATATCTGAATAAGGCATGTCCTAAGGATGACTTCCCCCTACCAAACATCAACATCATAGTAGACCTAACAACAGGACATGCCATGCTTTCACTCATGGATGGCTTTTCAGGATACAATCAGATAAAGATAGCACCAGAGGATCAACATAAGATAGCCTTCACATGTCCATGGGGCACATACTGCTAGAATGTAATGCCTTTCGGCCTCAAGAATGCAAGAGCGACCTATCAACGAGCAATGACCACCATCTTCCATGACATGATGCATACTATAATGGAAGATTATGTTGATGACTTACTAGTAAAATCACTCACAAGAGAAGGTCATCTCGACATATTAGATAAAATATTTGACAGACTGGAACAATATCATTTTCGACTCAACCCAAAGAAATGTGTCTTTGGAGTAACCTTAGGGAAGCTTATAGGATACATTGTCTCTAGAAAAGGCATTGAGGTCGACCCAGCAAAGGTCAAAGCAATCATGGACATGCCACCACCAAAGAACATCAGTTAGCTAAGGACATTACAAGGACAGCTACAATCCATCTGAAGATTCATTGCACAACTGGTCGATAAGTGTCACCCCTTTACACATCTGCTACACAAAAACATCCGCTTTCAATGGGATGCCAGATGCCAGCAAGCATTCCAGATGCTTAGAGACTATCTCATGAATACACTGTTGCTAATCCCACTAGATCTAAGCAGACCGTTACTACTCTATATCTCAGCAACAAGTACAGTATTGGGTGTACTACTGGCACAACATAATGCAGAAGGAAAAGAGTGTGTTGTTTACTACATCTCTCGCACACTGGTTGGCTATGAACTCAACTATACATCTATTGAGCAAGCTTGCCTAGCAGTAATCTTGGTAACCACTAAACTAAGGCACTATTTGTTAACACACAAGGTATAGCTCATTGCGAAGATTGATCCACTCAAATACTTACTCAGTAAAGCGGCATTGATAGGCCGCTTGGCCAAATGGGTGATGATTCTCAATGAATTTGACATCGAGTATGTGAACCGTAAAGCTATCAAAGGACAAGTTATTGCAGATCAGTTGGCTGATGCACCACTCATAGGTGATCATCCTCTCATTTCCAATTTTCCAGATGAAGAGATATTCATGATCACAACAACACAACCATGGAAACTATACTTTGATGGTTCATACACTAGGCATGGCTCGGGGGCAGACATTCTGTTTATCACATCTCAAGGTGACAACATCCCGAAGTCTTACAGGCTCACATTTCCATGCACAAACAACATAGCAGAGTATGAGGCCTTGATCATAGGACTCAGGCTAGTGACACGATGGAAATTACAAGAACTACAAGTATATGGTGACTCCCAACTAGTCATTCGACAAGCAACAGATGAATATCAAACCAAGGATGACAAACTCATGCCATACAAACAAATGGTTGACAAATTAAAGGCATCATTTACTACTATCACCTTTGAGCAGATACCAAGAGATCAGAATTGAGTTGCTAACGCTATGGCTACCATTGCATCTCTCCTAGATCTTCCACAGAATTCAACACGCTACGAGTTCTTGGTAGAACAACTTTGGATTCCTGCTTATGATATCCCTGAATCTGAGATGATATGTTGCCTTATCAGTTCTGAATCCCCATGGTACAGTGAGGTCTACACCTACCTCCGCGATCACACACTTCCTCCTAACCAATCAAATAACCAACGTAAAACCTTCATTCGCCAAACTGCTTGATATACCATTATTGTTGAAACCCTATACCAACGCAGTCTTGATGGTACTCTCCTTCGATCTCTAGAACAGGATGAGATAATAAAGGCCTTCGAAAAGGTACATGAAAGAATTTGTGTAACTCATGCAAGCGGTCCATCACTAGCCAAAAAACTCCTGCGCACTGGATACTATTGGCCATCTATGGAAAAAGACTCCTACTACTTTGTCACAAAGTGCAAAAAATGCCAAGTTCATGGAGACCTGATACATGCACTAGCACAGGAATTGCAACCAATCACAACACCATGGCCTTTTTGTCAATGGGGCCTTGACCTTGTGGGTAAAATCCATCCATCTTCATCTAACGACCACAAATTCATTATCACCGCCACCGAATACTTCACAAAGTGGATCGAAGTTGTTCCACTTACCCAAGTTACCAAAAAATAGATCGCCTCATTCATCCTCAATTACATCATCTACCAGTATGGTGTACCCATGTCCATCATCCCAGATAACGGTCTTCCTTTCAAAAATCAGGATGTCCGTGAACTCTATGAGAAATTTCACATCCAACACCGCTTTTCCACTCCCTATTACCCGCAAGGTAATGGTTAGGCCAAAGCATCAAACAAGAACATATTAAGGATCCTAAAGAAGACAATCAATGATGCCAGTTGTGATTGGCACGTTCAATTGATTCCAACACTATGGGCATATCAAACTAGCATTCGAATCCCTACAAGCGCAACTCCCTACTCATTGGTCTATAGTTTAGAAGTTATTTTACCTATTGAGGTCGAGATCCCATCACTACGGGTTTCCTTGCACAATCTCATAGATGATGAAGCATATAGAGTATCTCGTCTTCAAGACTTAGAGCTACTTGATGAGAAGCGACAAGCTGCATACAATCACCTCAAGGCCTATCAGCAGTGCATGAGCATAAGTTATAATCATAGAGTTAGACCTCGTACATTCGAGGTAGGTGATCTTGTTCTTCAAGAAAATCCTCGTAACCAACCCAACCGAGAACATCAAAGAAAGTTTGAATCAAATTGGCTGGGTCCATATATTATCACTGCTGTATTTGGGTCCAGGGCATATCAGTTGGCTACTTTAGAAGGAGAACCACTAGTAGATCCGATCAACAACATGCACCTCAAACGGTTTTATACATAAGTTGCACAGAGCATCAGGCTCCCATATATACTGGCAAAAATACCAAAAACATCTAGAAAAATGTCCTGAAGAAAATACAAAAACATCAAAATAGTAAATAAAAATCATGCATCCAAACGGTGAACAACCACTCCGGTGGCACCTTGGGTAAGTGCGATGGTGAAAACCTGGCAAATAGGCGCCACTCGTAAAAGGTTATGGCGCCATTGTCTTTCAGACTTGTTGCGATCACATTCATTACATACACACATCCATCCACCCAAACCATGGCTTATTATTGATTTGCAATCATGAGATAGTGCCTCATGTGTCTTGCATCCCGCTTTTTCATAATTATGTCTAAACTGGGGGCAATTCCCTTAAACTATTGATGGAAGTGGATTCTACATTGTTTCTTGATTCATTAAAGTTCTTCATTCAAAACTATCTCACAAAATCCAAAAACATTCAAAATGTCTCACAAAATCCAAAAACATCGGAAAACATCGAAAATCAAACAGAAAAACATGGCCACACATTGAACATACTCATCCAAGCAGATTACAAACAAGCATTGCAAAAAAAATACTTGCACGATGATCACTTCTCAAAATTGACCAAACATCAACACTCAAACTGTCTTCAACAAGGATGCATCCTTCCTTACCAAAACAAAGACAAAATGACGTTTTCTTTGTCAAGAAATTTAGGTGTTAAGCTATCAAATACTTGGTTGATTTGTGAGTAATTCATTTGTGTATAAATATCAAGATCCTACAACATTGTTTGTGTATCTTCAGTGCATTATTCCGATGACGTTCTGGGGCATGTACTAATGGTGTCTACGTGGGAAGTTCACTAAGCTACATGATCTTATGCAAAATGCAGTCATAGATCACTATGGCTTGTTGACTACAACATATACCTCGACCATATGAGCATGACCCATTACCAAGGATCCATATTCTTTATTCTTTATGTACATACTATTTTCTTACAAAGAACAATGCTCCTTCTTTGGTTCCTCCTCATCCAATTTGGATTAAGGTTTTATCTCTTATTAAGGTATGAACTTATCTTAGGATATGATCAGCCCAAGATCAAGGAGGATGATCCAAGTCATGCATGAACGAAGATGATCCTTGTCTGTTCCGCAAGCAATACTCTGGTCAACTTGACCCATTATATCAAGTTGTTTGTATTAACTTGCTATATCAAATCCATGTAAGAAATACTCTGGTCATCTTGAATCATTATGTCAAGATGCTTGTATTTTCTTACAACATGTTAAAGCTCGATGATGAAAAATAAAGGACTATGGATCATCATTTCATCTCATCTGTATATATATATTGCATTCCGTTGCATATAGCCCATCCATTCACTCATTCATATGTATGAATTTTGTATGCCAATGTGAACAAAGTTAAAATGAGCAAGTTTTACGACAATTGAGTTGGTCTTGGATACAATCGCGACCAAGTACTCTGATACATCATCAATGCATCATGCAAAGTCTAAAATACCTTGCATTCATCATGGTCATATCATCATCATTACATTTAGTTGCATTTTGCATCAAGTACATTTCATGTCATTTTAGTTGTTTAAAAAACATATAGTTCATTATCATTTATTAAACATTTATATCATCTCATCATTGCATAATCGGGATGTTTAGATTCATTCATATAAACCAATTGTCCCTGATTGTATTAGCCATTTACTATGCATTCATTTAGTGTCAGTTATCCATTATCATATTATCATCCTTTATTATCCTTTATCATGTATCATTGCATACATTTCATTTATCTATTCATTAGTTAAAAGTGCATTCATTCATCCATTATTAAGTGTCTTATTATGCTCATTTTAGGATTCATTTACATTACATTCATTATCCTTTTTTAAATTGCATTAAGGTACAATTATTAACCCATAAGTTGCATTGTCACCACATTATCATTTTACTTCATCATATTTAGGCATTTAGAAACATAAAACCATTTGTCTCCAAACATTGGTTCATACCATTTTATATATACATTATACTTATGCATTCATATAAACATTTGTTTATCCATATTACATTCATCTAAAAACATCTAGATGCATTTACGCACATAGAATCATTCATTCAAAACATTGCATTAACATCATTGCATATCATTATCTCATCATTATATCAAACATGAAGCACAAAAATCCTGTCCATATCATCATAAGCATACCTCATCATCATGACATTACATACATAAAGCATTACATCAAACAAATCATGCACACATATATAAACCTGCATTCATGTGTTAGTATCCAACATCATAAATCATCATAAAACATGCATATAGGAATCATCTCATAGATGCATACATATACACGTATCCATCTAAGCATAAACTCATAAAATCATTATCTTGCATAGCATCCATACATAACAAAATGCATATCATCAAAATATGGGATCTCCTCATATATATCATCTCATGTATCAGAGTACAATGAAGTCTACAAAATCGGCTACCAAGAGCCATCCAAGACATAGTCCAAAATAACAATATAAATACATGCATGCAAAAAATGCTCTCTCAGATGCCACTCTGACTGGATGCTGCACCACCATCGCCACCTGCTCCACCACTAGTCCCCGTACCATCCGATCTATCTCTCCATGGAGGCCCCATCAAACCCCCACTAGCTCCTGCACCACCTGACACCTCTCTTCGTCATGGACCCATCACTCCCCCACTGCTATGCATCCTTTGAGATCGCTCTGATCTGGCCTGTCGCATCTGTGAATAGCTCAGTGCTCGCTGACTAGTTGGCACCACCTGCTCATGTAGACGCCGCCAATAATCAACCTCTCCACCTGCTCTCTGTACCTCCCTCGCCAATGCCTCCACAAACGGCCCCTGTCTCTGTACTCCCTCCAAAACCCTCACTCTCTCCTGCAACTGGACCACCCTATCAACAACCTGATCCCTCTCCCGCAGCACTATAGTCAGCTTTGACTCTTGTGCAAATAGCTACACATCTCTCACTGCAACCTCCACCTCCAAATCCTCCACCCGTGTCTCGGCTGCTGTCAGTTGAGTATGCAAATGTGCTAGCATATGCTCCCAAGGATCACCACCCCCTGTCGCTCCCTCCCCTGTCTCCATAGGTGCCTCTCCAGTGGCTCCCTCCCCTCTGTCCATCGGTATATCCCTCTCCATACCTCGGCCACCTAATCTGACTCCTCCCGTCACCAACGGTCCCTATGATATCTGCAGTGGCAATTCGCCTCTCCCTCTCCACTGGACCCGACCACCTAAGCCACCTCCTCCACCACCTCCACCACCTCCTCCATCTCCTCCTCTGTCACCACCATCCCCCCTCCCTCATCCACCTATCATCGGTCCTTGACCTCCTCCCCTCCTTCGTCTTCATCCCCTCTCCTCAAAATCAGGAATAGGCTCTGTTGGATCTGATATACACAAAATCGGATGAGCTGCCCTATACTGTGTATACTCATCTGACACCCCAGCATCCACCACCCTCAGTCGTATATCCCATGGCCTCACCTGAAGCATCCAGAACTCCGCCAATGCCTAATCATGTGGAAGTATTGGCCCCCATGCATATCTTTCTTGGACCACTCTGGTGTACTCTCCTGATCCCCTTGGTAATCCCTGCTACCGTCCAAACTACCTCAGAACCTTGCCTGGCATCTATCTCTCTACATCGTAGGATGTCCGCCCAATGAGGAATCGGGTCATGAATACATACAACAAGGCCTCTGCATCATCCTCCCAAGGCTCACACTCCATATAAGGTCTCCAGATCACTGCATTAAGATCATCTAGCACCCACCGCCACCACTCTAACTTCCCCAGGTGGGGCTGACTCATCATGCCGCTGTACATGAACATATAGGGCTGTTCAACTGCTCAAAATCTCAGACTCACTGGTCAAGTCACCGGTAAGTGCTCCCATGCTCAAATGTGCAGCAACGTCACTCCCACTACCAAAGAGCCTCTCCCACGGTACGCTACCTCATGCAGCTCCTAATACATGTACGCTAACATGCACAGTCCCCAGGCAAATCGGGTCCCCTTAGTCATCATCTGCTCTATAACCTGTCCCCATCCAACGGCCAGACCATGCAAGCACCTATCAGGACACAATAGCCCTCCCACGATCCCAAACAAAATTATGGGCAATGGCTCGTACAACGCCACGATCTCCTCCCAGGCTATGGAGCCATCATCAATGAACACGTCCTCGTCAAAGAATCGCTGCACCGCTAGAGTCCCCCATGATCTATCATATGTAACTAGCTCACCCTGAATGGGAATATGCAGGATGCGCCACACATCCTCCAATGTCACCGTCATCTCCCCCTGTGCTAGGTGAAACGTGCACGTCTCATTGTGCCAGCGCTCTGCCAAGGCTGTAATCAAATTGTGATTCATCCGAATCATGGGTATATGCATCACATCATATAACCTAGTCAATCTTGGCCTCTGTCAGCTGATCTCGTAACCCCTATGTCGCCGGATGTCTCTCGCATAACTGTAACACGCGTAGATCCTCCTGCACATGGGCATCAATCAATCATCATCAGTTGTTTTGTTTTCAAACTTTCTTATGTTTAAACCTAGACTATCAATAGATACTTTGATCAAGTATCTTCGGGTCTCAACAGGTAAGCAATCATGACACACCTAGACTTCAACAAACATTTATCCTAATGACCTAAGTCTCATAATGGCTGCTATGGTTCAAAACAACTCTCACTTTCACATCCCTATTCATCCATCATTGGCATTAGGAGATTTTTGTTCACACAAACTGGGGCATCTATTTTCCTTAACAAAAGCGCTACTTCCTAAACAATAGCGCTATTTCCTAATCAATAGCACTAAACCCCTAACAAAAGCGCTTAATAAACCCTACAAAAGTGCTCAAATTGCACAAGCGCTACAAGACCTATGCAATAGCGCTACTTAAAGACAATAGCGCTAAACAAACAATAGCGCTCAAACATGCCTACAATAGCACTCATCTTGACAAAAGCGCTCAAACAATAGCTCAATAGCGCCATTACGGCACAAAAGCGCTAGTTAATTGGACAAAAGTGTCAAAACATAGTTTCAGTACTATTGTCTTGACTCAACTTGGACTCAGCAAAAAATATGACAAAAATGCGTAAAATTCAAAATTTCAAATTTGCATATCACTGGTCCATAGTCGTCTGGCCGATAGAATCGACGAACTCGCTCAAAACGGTGCTCTACAATGGGTACCGGCATCCTAACTGCTACTTGCTCCTCCAAAACGTCACTATCAAAGCTCTGGTTTCACATTGGACGCGGTAACAAATGATCTTGTTTTCACCCCTTTCCCCCCATATAAACCCTTCACCATCACCATAACTTTCCCCTACTCACTGTTGTGGTCCCCGTGAACTTCCCGAGCCCTCCATTTCTCCATTTTTTCTCCAATTTCTCCCATTTTTCACCCGCATTGCTAACTTCTTCTCTCCTATCACCCTGCCAATCATCTCTCGAGGGGGCATACCACCCATTAAATTAACATTTATGGGGCATATTTCTTCCCACCTATTTTTCTTTCTTTGAAACAACGTGATAAACCACACCATTTCAAAGAGGGGCAAATGTAGTCACATAAATCTGTCCAATTTAATTAAATGAATATTTCTTATTTATTTGATTAAAAATCCACTAGCCATCAGTTAATTAAATTAAACATTTAATTAATTCATCTTCACACATTCTCCTATTAATTAAATAAATTATTCAATTTATTTTAATTAATTCATTCAACCGAATTCACAATCAATTAAATGAATAAATCATATTTATTTCATTTAATCCCCTATTCCTCTTTTAAATAAATTAAATCAAACATTTATTTAAATCATTTATCCCCCCCCCACTTGCATTTTCCTACAAATGCAACTTGCACACATTTATTGAAATAAATTAATTTATTTTAAATAAAAATCCTATTTTCCCTCACCCACCAAATCCACTTGCACTCCTAAACCCCCTTCTAGATTCTTCTAAACCTTTCCTAATTAACCTAATCCATCCCCTAATTATTGTCACATTCCTAAGCAACTTGGAGTCACTTCTCAAAGACTTCAAAGTCTTTGAAAAACATTTAATGCTTTGTGTGTTCAACAATTTAACCTCCAAAGTCTTCCAAAACCACTAATGGCTCTTACATGACCATTAATGGCTCTTACATAACCATTTATGGTTATTTCAACTTGCACTCATGTGTCTCCTCAAGCATTTATTGTTTTGACCATGGTTATCCCTTTTGCCTTTGCACAAGAGTTTATTCATTGAATAAAAACTTTATTCTTTGAATAAAGAATTTATTCACTCAACTCAACCTTGACCCTAATCCCCAAGTTAACTCCCAGGTTATGTCAAACATTTAATGTTTCTTCCCTCTCCTCTCAACCTATCTCACATTGACACTTGTCAACTAGGGATTGGGTTGAAAGCCCTCACATGGATCATGACCCATTCAATCCTGACCCTTGTTGAGATTACTCAATCTCAACCATCCATTGCTCCATTTTTCCTATAAATAGAGCCCATTTTTTCATAATCCAGATCCTGAAAACTTGTATGCATTTAATCTATAGTGAATTTTAGAGAGCATTTAGCATAAATCACTAATATATTGTTATCTTGGACTAAAATAAATCTTAGTTATTTGTCATAATATGTTTAATTGATTTGTTTTACACTTGCATAGCATAAGCTTGAGATCATCTACAATCTTGAATCTCCATAAGCATCCATAGTGCAAAAAGCTGCTGAGAGCTACACTATTTTGGAACTTGGAGAGGAGAGGAACAAAGGAGAAGGAGCTAAGAACATGTTAAGAGGCATTTGGAGATGCCTTCTTATATTTGTGTCATTTGTTAAACATGTTAGCATGATCTTAATAACTCTTTTGATATGCCTGCTTAGATTAGTTCTTGGTTGAATAACACTAACGATTTCTTGTGTGTTTTTGTGTGTTATATGACTACAGGTTCCAGTCTAACCTTTGGGTTTTTTTGCAGAGCATTAGATTCCTCTTGATTTTCTTCTTCATCCTCATCTCCATCAGTATCAGCATCTACATCTACCGGTGTAGGAACACTGTTACTGGTACTTGGTTGACTGACAATCGGTTCGCAGAAGGTTACAATTGGTTCATTTACCGCTTGCTTACTGTCGATTTCCTCAGTTTTCTCAGAGGTTTCATCAACTCTTACATTGATACTTTCCAAGATTCTCTGAGTCCTATTATTGAAACACTTGAGAGCTTTGCTCTTGGTGGAATACCCTAGGAATATTCCCTCATCACATTTCGCATCAAATTTGCTCTGGTGTTCACTCCTCTTGATGTAACATTTGCTACCAAACACTCTAAAATAGCTAACCACAGGTGTCTTACTAGTCCAATACTCATAAGGAGTTTTATCCTTACCTTTCTTGATGAGTACCCGGTTCATTGTGTAGACTGCAGTGCTCACCGCTTCTCTCCAAAAGGTGTGGGCTACCTTTCCTTGAATCAACATAGTTTTGGTTGCTTCAACCACAGTTTGGTTATTCCTCTCTACTAGGCCATTTTTTTGTGGAGTCCGAGGGGCAGATAGTTGCCTCTTGATGCCATGTTCTTCACGGTACTTGTTGAATTCACCGAAAGTGAATTCCCCTCCTTGATCAGTTCTCAGCCACTTGATCCTTTTATCGCTTTCCTTCTCCACTAATGCTCTGAAAGCTTTGAACTTTACAAAAGCTTTAGACTTACCTTTCAAGAATGTGACCCACATCATTCTTGAGCAGTCATCAGTGAGAATCATGAAGTACCTATCACCCTGCACACTCCTAGTTTTCATAGGACCACACAAATCAGTATGCACAAGATCAAGCAAATTGTCAGCAGTGAAAGATTTACCTTTAAGGTTGAGGAAGACATTTTCCACAATTGACACTCTCTGCACAAGGTATTATCCGGTTTTCTTAGCACTGACAACCCTCTAACTGACTTGATCTTACTAGCCTTCACAATGTTATCAAAGTTTACATGACAAAGTCTCCTATGCAATATCCAACTATCATCAAATTTAGCCATAAGACATGTACTTATATTTGCATTCAGCTGAAATAGGTTACCTTTGGTCTTCATGCCAGTGGCCACCAATTCACCATTCTTTCCTTTGACTCTGCACACTCCATTCTTGAATTCCATAGTGAGGCCACTGTCATTCAGCTGGGCAACACTTAGAAGATTGTGTCTGAGACCATCAACCCAATACACATTGTCAACACTACTCTTTCCATTCAGAGAGATGGACCCTCTGCTTTTGACTATGCATGGTGCATCATTGCCAAAGCGAACCACACCACCATCATACTCTTCCAAGGATAGAAACTTGCTCCGGTCACCAGTCATATGGTGAGAACAACCACTGTCAATGATCCACTCATTGGAATTATCAAACCAAGAGACAAGAGCCTTCTTGTCTCACACATCTTCCTTGACAACAACAAACACAATATCTTCATTTTCTTCATCCTCTGATTCGTCATTTGTGACACCTTCATCAATTGCCACAAAACAGTTTCTCCGCTTTCCTCCTTTGAATTTCTTGAACCTTTCCGGTTTGTCCTTGTTGTCCCATTAGGACAGTTTACAGCAATATGTCCTATCCGGTTACATGAAAAATATTTCAAAGGAAGCTTACCTTTGTATTTGTCGGTTCCTTTAGGAAGTTTCCTAGCAAGGAGAGCTTCAAATGCCATCAGAATCTCCTCATCATCCATTTCTTTGCTCTGTCTTGGTTCACCACTAGTGCTAGCTTCTTTTCCTTTTTTGGATGGTACAATAGAAGCTTTAAAAGCTGATTTAGTCTTTTGAACACTGCCATCAAAACTATTTAGCTCATAGGTTGTCAACTTTGCAATGATGGAGTCTATGGATACCTTAGTCTTGTCTATTGATTTCAGCTTCTGAATAGCAGCAACCCTTATTGCATAGACCGGTAATAAGGATCTCAGGACTTTGCTTACCACAGTGGAATCTTCCATTTTACCACCTGCACTTTTGATATCTCCAACAATGGTTTTGATTCTTATTCCATACTGTTGAATGGTCTCACCTTCAACCATCCACATGTCTTCAAACTTTCCTCTAAGGCTTTCTTCCTTAGCTTGTTTTGCATGCTCATCACCGCCATAGACATTTTCAAGAGTATCCCATACCTCTTTGAGATTTACCTTATCTTGGACATCAATAAACTCAATGTCAAATAAACTACTAATTAGGGCTTCCATGACTTGCCCATTCTCCTGCATCTCTCTCTTTTGGTCATCGGTGAGAGTACTGGTAGGAGCAACATAGGCATTCTCAACATAGCTCCAGTGTTGAGCACCCATGCTTCTGATGTATATCTTCATTCAGTCTTTCCATTTACTGAAATTTTCTCTGTTAAACTTTGGACCTTCCCTCTTCATCATTAGACTGGTATCTTTACCTCAAGCGGTTAAGCTTATAACATAGAGGACCTGGAGGAAGCTCTGATACCAATTGATAACTCAATGATGAACAGATAGTACCAAACCAATACTGAGAGGGAGGGGGGGTGAATCAGTACAGACAAAAACACACTCTTAAACCGGTTTGTCAGTGGACACTGTGCATTGACAGACAAACAGTAACATCGGTCCTTAAACAAAGTACAACTGATAAAACCTAGAATAACTGAGACAAGCATAAACCGGTTGACACTTATCTTCTCATACAATCTAAAACTTCATTTCCATTTCACCCTTATGCATGAACAGGTAATCTACTATCAAAGATATACATATAAGCAACTAGATCAACATGATTCACTGCTTGACAAAAAACAACATAGCATCATATGAAGAAGACATCACACATGACACACATATTTTTTACGTGGAAACCCAACTAGGAAAAACCATGGTGGGGATGAATACCCACAAGCTTGTTTTTGAACTCTTTAGAAGTCTGCTCTGTTAGGAGCCTTGTCCGGTTAAAGACTGATACAATAGGTTTTGTTAGGAACCGATCCTGTTAGGGATCACCCGGTTAAGGGATGGCTAGAATACCTGGTTAAGGGTTAAACCCTGTTAAAGGTTACCTTGTTAGAGGATTTCAAGAACTCAATGGTTTTGAGTCACCTTGTTAAAGGATTTACAACAAGTCGGTTAAGGCTACCCTGTTAAGGGATTTTCCAACTGTTGAGGTGGTTAGAGATCAATAGGTATTACAATGATCTGGTAACAACACTCAATGCCAATGCAGATCTGCTTAAGCTCCTCTTCACCTTCTGCACTTACACTCTGCAGGTATCACTTCTCTCCTCTGGTCTGGCAAGAATCGCGTATCTCTTCTCTTGGATACACACACACAACTTTTGCCAACAACCTCAGAAAGAGATACAACATCGACCTTATAGGAAAATAGATAGGTCGGTAGCATAAACCCTAAACCCTAAACCTGTTAGGTTAAAGAATTCAAACGATTCAATCCTGACCGTTGAGCACACTACATTAAATGCAACAATCTTGATCCAATCTCAAGACATTCTCCATCGTCCATTTTCCACCAATTTCATGGCGGCTGATAACCCATCACATGTTATCACTGTTTACAGACTTCGCACATTCCTGAGGTAGATAGGAACAATCTCCTTCATGCAAGATCCTTCACGCACACAAGGCTTACGTGGCAACATGATTTGTTCATCGTTATCATGCTAACTCATCACACACAATCACCAGTTGAGCCACACGTGCTTGAAGCACTTCAACCGAAAACCCTAAAGTTAAGACTACCAACCGGTAGTCATACAACGCATCCATGTGCTGGTTCCCATAACCATATGTCGGTTCACCTTGAACAAACACACCACTTCACTTTGGCACAAATGTCGGTTCACAGTGTTATACTGGTTCTCTTCTCTTCATCATATTGACATCAATGACAACACATAATGTCATTATGTCCTCATACCGGTTCACATAATGCCAACACATATTGGTATGCTTCTTCCACTATTATCATCATCACCAAGCTAAGATCACCTTGTATTGAGAACCATAAATCATTCACATATCTTTCTACCTTTTCCTCATCATCTTCAACATGCCCAACATGAATTCCCGATTCGTACAACTCTTATGTGTACTCCATGGCACTCAAATCCTTCTATTTCAAATTTGGTGGTCTTTTGAATAGACTAATGTGATAGTTCATTGGCAAGAATTTATCCTATAACTTAGTTACCATCTTGTCTCATGCCTTTCCTTTGTCTTTCAATCTCTAGTTAATCCCACCATATAAATGCATGCCCTTTCAATATTGTGCAAGCATATTTTACTTTCTTCTTGTATTCAATGGACTCTAAATTAAAATACTTGTCCATCTCTACAATCCAATTAATGAGTTTCTCTAGATTCAAATTCCCATTGCAATTTGGTGGATCCATTTTTGACTTACTACCCAACTTTGATAACACCTGTAAAAACTTATCCTCTTGTTCATCTACTCCTTTTTCTTCTGCAACCTTTTATACCTCTTATTATTCATCACTAACATCCTCAACAAGAACTCCTATCAACCGTGTTCTATCTTTGGATTCTAGCCTTGTAGTGATTCCTCTCAACATCTCCAAAATCATTGTGTTATCTTCTCCCCATGAGCTCTTCCTCTACCACATCCTCTACGTGCCATATTTTCCTCAAACCCTCTGAAAAAGTCTACTTTGATACCAATTAATACATCTCAACAATTAAGAATCCATATAGGATTGTCAATTGTCGTAACAAAGACAAAAGTCCCAAATATTGAAATGCAATAACCTGGAATTGAAGTAGAATCTAAGATCACAGGCACACATGGTAGATTTTTTAATTTAAAAAATATTCTGAAAATTGATACAACCCACAAGTTACAATAAACACTTATCAAATAAAACTCTAAAAACTATGCAATCTTATTCAACTCCAATCGTCTCCGTACATTTGGTCTAAATACACCAAAATCAACTACAAGAATCTCAAAATTTACTCCCTTGTCTTTGTATGTGCTCCTCATGGTGCCCAAGTACCTGTTGTAGAAGTTAATGATACAACCACAGTTGCCAAGAATCATTTGCAAGAAAATCACCTATCACACAAAAGAGGTCAAGAAAGAATAATATGCTCAACACAACCTGAGAATGTTGTATTGATTGCACACAAGAATATGATTACAATGAATGAATCCTTATAAAAGGATGGATGAAACCATAGATGCAAAACCCTAATGTTAGATTAGATTAGCTAGTGCCAACTTCCACAATCATAATGAATGAGACAACTTAAGTTATTATTAGCTTAATTTAATAAAAGTAAAAAGCACCTAAGTTTAGCTTAAGTAAAAAATTAATTAAAGGACCTAATTAATTAAATATTTTATCTTGATTAATCCAACACCCTCCTTAAGATTAACTTAGAGATAAGCTAAAGAGCTAACGATGAATGCACAATTCAATCATGAATGGATTCTGACAACAAAGGCCTGATTAGGTACCCATGTACAAACCAATGCAACTTTCACAAACAAAGAAGAGGAGAAAAACCCAATGGGATAAAACTCCTCTCCAAAAGTTAAAAAGAAATGTAAAAGAGTACATGTGACTAAGCATGAAGGACTGCAAATGTCCCCCCAAGTATTGAATCGGTAACAAAAATATAATCAATATCCCTCCATAGGAGAGAAAGGAGGAGACAACGCATCCCCCCCATAAAAGGGAAGCTCCAATGTCGAAGTCGAATGCTCAAAGATGAATACATATGATCCAAGATCGACAAATAATATTCCTCCACTTGTAAAGAAACAAATCCAATGGCCAAGGTAGAAGCAACTCCATGAAAAGAGATGGAAGGAATAGTCTCATGATGGGAGCCATGGAAGACTACTCAATTGTCCACAAGTTTGAAACATGATAAGCCAAATCAACTAAAGCAGGATCTACCAACTGTGAAGATACCTGATAAACAACCTTTAAAATATTTGAACATGGGATGATAGGAATCCTCAAACTACTATAAGAGATTAATGAAATATCTTCAATCATATCACCAATGTCTAGAGTGTGTGATATATTAAATAACCCTATAATATCTGGAAAATACTCATCCAACTTTGATGAAACTAGAAGGGAACTAACAACTTGCTAAATTGAATTAATGGGGGTCATGAATGAGCCAATGCCAATCTGATTAGGAACAATAAAATATGATGAATATTGGTATTGTTTCTCAATATAAGGAGTGAAAACTGAGATACAAGCCTCTGATCCATCAAGACATGAAAGACTCATGATATACTCATGCATATCAAAAGTACCACAATCACAGGGTATATAATTTTTATGTGCAAAGAGAATGACACGATCTGCTGCAAAATCCTCTAGAAATGGAGAGATATGACGGTATCCATAGATCTCCCAAAGGTGAGTCCAAAGTGTGTGGGGACAATCAATGTCTAATAAAGCACACAAATTCAATATCAATGCTAGAACCAATCATTCCTAAACATGGTCATTAATAATCCTCTGGAATAATTCTTACCTCTCTTTGAGGCTGGTTGAGCGATGAGTCCATATAGATAGGGTAAAAAATTAAGCCACCTAATATGTGTCAAGATGCCCTTTTGCCAAGGCTCATAATTGCTCTTTGTCAAGCTAATAACATAAGGGTGAATAGAAAAACCCCTGATACCTCTACAAATGAAATAACCAAACCACAAAAAACTCATCACATGTATGTTAGATCAAATACAACCCTCTCCTACAGACAAATCCATTCTAGGTGCCAAATCATCCGAGGAATTAACTAGATAGTGAAAACACAAAAATATGAATAAAATGTACCCAGATAAATATAGAAAATTTGACCTAAGATATGCATAGAAGAATCCACTAGATTTCTAACGATATCTAGTTTGCAAAAAACAAAGTTTGGATGTGCAAGATATGGCCCTAGAAGCACAAAATTAAAGATCTAACTTTGTAGGCCTAATACAGAAAATTGGAGCATAATCTAACACAATTACTAACACAACTAGATTGGTGCAAGAACCAAATTTTAGATGATATCTCATTTGTACAATTTTCACTCTATATGTCCAATTTATGGCCAAAAAAAAATTGAATATGAAAAAAGGCTTGGAGGGTTTGAAGGGTTTCCAAAAGTAGAAAATTTCCAAGAAAGGAAAATTTTCCAAAATAGGTAATGGCTATAGTTGGGGGGGGGGGGGGGGGGGGGGGTGCTCTTGTGACTAGGGGAATAGTGTGTTAGTGCATTTTTTAATGGAAAATTTCCTTTACACAATGGTATATTTTATTGGGGCTAAAATTAGTGGGTTGCACTAAAGTTAGAAGGGCACTAATTTTGGAGTTGACGATGTTAGCCTGCATTGATGGATGTGCGGGAAATTATACCAAGTTGATACCTACAATTTTTTGATGGAGGTGCACTAATGCGGAGCTCGCCATACAAATCCATATAGTAAAACATGCCCCATAATTTTTTTGCCTAAAAATTCTTGACCTCTAATTTCAACGAATTGAAAATCGATCTTAAGGTTTTTGGGCCTTCTAAGTGCGATGGTGACATTTGTTTCACTCCAAAGTGCCCAAATTTTTACTTGGCCCTTGAATTTTGCCTTGATTTTTGTGCCCTTAGCCAAATTGACCCAAAACTTAAACTGCTTGGATTTTGATGAAACGACAACTGATCTTATTTTAGGATATTGTGGATGCGATGGCAACCTCTATTTGAGCCCAATGTACACAGAAAAATCACTCAAGCATATGGACAAGAACTTAATAGACCTACTTTGATACCATGTAAGAGCGAAAATTGAGTTTTGATACCATGTAGAAGTTGATGATAGAACCAATGGAACCAAGAATAATTTGTAAGCAAAGCACTTATCACACAAAATAGATCAAGCAAGAATAATAATATGCTCAACACAACTTGAGAATTCTATATTGATTGCACACAAGAATCAAAGATTACAATGAATGAATGAATGAATCCTTATAAAAGAATGAGTGAAACCCTAGATGCAAAACCCTAATGCTAGATCAAATTAGCTAGTGCCAAGTGTCACAATCATAAGGAATGAGACAACTTAAGCTATTATTAGCCTAATTTAATAAAAGGAAAAATCATATAAAGCCTAATTTTATAAAAAGAAAAAGCACCTAAGTCTAGCTTAAGTTTAAAAGTAATTAAATGACCCAATTAATTAAATAATTAGATAATGTCCTAATTACTCCAACACTTATTTATACCTTGCACACTTCGCTTCTCTCTATTTTACCACTTTCGGCATAGAAATCCTCTCTCCCATCTAGGCATTACACTTCCTCAATAAAAGACCAACAAATTCTCTATGATTTTTCTCTACCTGGGTATGGGAAGCTTCCTAGTTAAGCATTAACACAATGGCCACCATCAATATTGTTGGCATCACTCACCTGATTACACAATCTTTTCACACTCCACTATCTCTTTCATTAGACGTTTGGGGTTGTCCATACTCAAAATAGTTGAAGAAATTCAAATTTCTCTAAAATATGCATGAAATGCCCCAATCTTGCCTAGCCACAAGATTTTTTTCTCCTTTCAACTTTATAGAATAACAATTAAAATACAACTTTTATAACTAGTTTGAACTTAGCAAATCAACCTCCCAACTTTTAATAACATTGAATAGAATTGGAGAAGAGTAAAAAATGAATGAAAATTCACCTACAAGACCAAAAATCAAACCACAACAAAATAAAAATTAAAGAGAAAAACCATATTATTGGATGTGTAGGGTTGCTCATGCACTTAGATGCTCTTGCATCAAATTGGAATGCGAAAATGAAGATCTACTCAATTGCATACAATGTCATATAAAGTGTAGATATGGTGCTTGTCCATGTAAGAAATTAAGAACAATGGTTTCAAAGTAAGATACTCAGACATTTGAATAGTTTTTAAAATAAGATAACATAAATGTATACACAAATTAAAAATAAATTTTATTTATTATATGTACTCTAGTCATTCAATATGGAAGGATCTAAATTATTTCAAGACTCAAAAACATGAGATAAAATATGGGCCTACAAGACATGATGATTGAGTGACTAGAAATAACCACTACCTACTACTATTATGGAAAATAGATTCAGATTAGCCTCCCATTCTTTCTGAACACAATTTAATCAACTGCATTGTCAAGTATGTAGTAAAAGCTAAGACAATTTTTAAAACATATTATCAAACATTTGCACCATGCTTTAGATCAAATTTTGGATGCAAAATCAATATTTTATATGTTGTACTCACATAAATATCATAATCGTATCTATATAAAAATGTTAAGAGATATCACTCTAATGTTGACACATATATAGCCTATTAAAAAATCTAATATATGCACCTTGAAAGTGAGATATATCTATGTTTTTAGATAGATGTAATTAAAATATCTATACTAGTTTTATTCATACTCACTACAATAATTACTTTTAATGTCTTTGAAATCATATTGGTTCATAAGATTTAAATATGAACTTTTGTTATAAAATTAAATTTGTAATTGTAAAATTAATTTTCATTATCCTCTTAAAGAGTTAGAAGCAAAATAATAAATTTAAAATAAAATAAAAATTAGAGCATACAAAAACCTTAACATCCTACCCAACCAAACTTCATCACCCATGTGTCAACATTCTAGAAAAAATATTTGCTCAATTGACACCTCTTGATAAATTATATAATAAGATACGTACCTTAATTATAAAAGTAACCTAATAGTTGTCATTATAAATAAAAGTGCCTTTAAATAGAGATCCTTTATGCTACATAAATAATATAATATTGAATCAAATGAATGAGACCTATACAAAACTTAAAATATAACAAGAAAATTATATAATTATATAATAATAATAATCGAACTCGAGTTTGATTTTAGTTGTGTTGTCTAAAATGAAATAAAGTTTATTAAATTGATATTATAATAAAAATTATGTTTAAAAAATATATATACATCTAAAAAGAATATAATATTGAACTAAACTAATAAAATTGAAATACAAAACTATATATATATATATATATATACCAAACTTACAAAGCAATCTAAACATGTTATCTAAAATAAAAATTGATTTTTAACAAATTAAAATCTATATTAATCAAATTATTTTCTTAATTAAAATATTATATTTTATAAATGATACCCAACCCTTCAAAATCATAAAAAGCTTAGAGAAATAGGCTAGAATATTTGATTTACTAAACATAAAAAATTATAATGCTTTTCTTTTTCCTATGTGATCTTAACCATAAGCCTGTATGTTTGCTTCTTTGCCATTACCTTCCTGTTGTTGACTTCTATCTAGTCTATTGATTTCTCCTCTTCTTCATATATTATAATTGCAAATATGTTTCATTTATAATTGCTAACAATGATTCTTAATGTGATTTTAAATCCCATTGTTTTTCATTTGTTAACTCAAAAGGTCAAGAAATAATACTATAATAATCTAAAGGAGCTTTGGATTAAAAAAATTAGATGATTTTTTAAAAGATGCATTTATCTTCTTCAAATCTTCAAATCTAATCATATTTACTAATTTTTTTTTTTTTTCATAGCTAAGAATGGTTTCACAACATTTAAATATATATTTGTAACAATAAAGAGGGACAATGAGATTTTCCTCTTTCATCTTTTGTAACTTGGAGTCTCATGCCTCTATATTACATAAAGATACATTTTCTCTATCACATCTCTAATCTTTTAGTATAGATATTGGAGATCTAAGCATGTAAGTCTAGAAGGCTTGGACCAAAACTATAAAACTTGTAGATAAAACCTTTGCTAAAAAAATAAAATCCTCGTAAAGGACTTCTTATGTTAAGAAAAGAATGGGATACTCACTTGTGTTAGGTATGATTCTCATTCAACACATCTTGGGAATTAGTGCCTTTGACGAAAACTCACCGCCATCCTTCATCTACTCTAACTCCCCTATAAGCCATTTTTCTTTGAAATTTTCTTTGAAAAAAACATGTCCTTTCATCTCTTGATACATGCCTTTCAATTCCCTTCCCCTTGGCCCTATGTGCAAGGTGTAACTAATGCCATTGGTACCTTTTGCCTTAACAAAGGGGGACCAATTTCAAATAGCATTATCAATGCCAAGTCCTCATTATTATCCCAATTCTATTGGAATATCTCTATCTAGATATCAAGTTATTTTTTTCACCAATCTTTTGAATATCTTAGTGTTTCTCACCATCCACCTTTGCTTCACTTTATTCTCATGAGACCCTTCCTCTATAACTCGCTCTCCAAACACTTCTTCTTTAACTCGCTCTTCAAACACTCGAATGTTTACACTTGTCCCTATTAAAATAACCTATGAATTAATTGAAAAACAAGTTAAAAGACTTCATTTTGAAATGCTTGAATGGCAATGTTTGATTATGATAGTGGGAAGATATTAACATAACTAAATTATTACTAACTACATAGCTAAGCTATTTCTATTTCCAATTCTTAATTTCTATCCTATTAAATTAGGCAAGACCCAAACTAGTTATAACTTTTTTATAATATATTTTAATATGTAGTTTTATATTAAAAAACTATTAATCCCTCTAAGTGACAGCCATTCATCCACACCACTTTTATTGAAGTTGTTCCACCCTACTAATCTCTCCAGTGTGAACAGAACCTCCACTGAATAACCATGGTGAAATAGAGGTTAGTTACAGAACCCAATGGTACAAATGCAATGCTTTTGCCAATGAAGAATATTTGTCATGGTACATATCTGATTGCTTTTATGGATACTTACCTCAAGAATCTATTATTCACTTTAGGTTAAAAAGGAAACGGTTCACCAGATTGAGCCAGGATTTTATTACAGACGTGCTATTGTCGTGGGAACGGAATATGACCCACATATTATAATATTTTAAAACATAAAATATGTTTTGTCCTCAATTAATTGCAACTTTAGTCAAAAGAAACCGTCAGAAAATCTACCCCATGCCCTACTTTTGCTTGTGAAATTCTTACCTTTCTCGTTTCTCAAAGTTCTGTTATAAATCCGTAGTAGACAATGTATTTCGATGTCTTCAAGTATTGGTAACATTGTCATACTGATGATGTCCTCAATTTGCTTGACCACCCACATAATGTCTGGCTTCAGAATTTACTGCAACATCATTTAGATCTGCACAAGCATCTCAAAGGATTTATGTGACAAATTTGAGAAACCCAACTGAGAACAATCTTGTGGGCTGTGCATAGATTTGAGCAAGCATGATGAATTCAAGCTGTGTTGCAGGTTGCCTGGATGCACAGGTTCCAGTGAGATTGAATTTCATAAGCTTGTATAAATGGCCAGATTCTGATGCAGAGTTTGTTAGGGTGTTAAGCATGGACAGAGAGGACAGCTGCTCAAAGAAGATCACAAGAGTCACATCAACACATGAGAGCTATGCTTGCAGACAGATGTTCTTGAGGAGCTACACATTCTCTAGGAAGGAGACTGTCCCTCAAAAGACCAAAAACAGTTTGAAGAAGGCCAAGCAGAGATTGATCAAGGTGAAGAAGAATTTCACTCCGAAGGGAATTCTGTGTCTGTTGGGAAAACTCAGAGCCAAGTTTTTCAAGGTTTCTTGTGCTGTTCTGGCTGCTATCTTCACTTGTCTGTTGGCTTGTACTACCAGTGTGGATGTCAAGAACCAGCAGCTGCTCAAGCCATGAAATCACATTGGTGTGATCTCTTTATGAGGATGTTTGAGAGGTCTTATGGGGATGTTTCAGTCCTTAACTATTATGGGTAGTTTCTAGTCTTGACTGGTTAGTATGGGTTTATGATGGTTGGGTTGGTTGGATTAAGAGCATTTTGCTTTCAGGTCCTGCAAGTAAGGGCTTGATGATTTTGGGTACCTATCTGTGTAGGAGATTTGCTGCTTGCAGATGCCTCCTATGGACAGATATGAATTAGTGGGGATGTTAGCTAGCTTCTTACCTATGTATTGTAATGTACTTTTGGGTACCATTATTAAGGATCTTATCAATATGTTATAAAAATTTCTGATCAGTATTTTTTTTTTAAAGTTTGCTGTTTGCTGCTTGCTGCTTGCTGCAATTTATTCCTTCCTGATTATGTAATCAAAAACATGGTGGAAGACCAGAACAATAGATTTGTAAGTCAAATCATCTAAAACAAGTTACAAGATTTTGAAGTTATCTTTTCTGACATTTGTTGTACTTTTTATTAATAAATGACAATGCCAAAGTGCAGCAGCCAGATTGTACTGAAGATAGTTTGGCTTTGGCATGGATATGAGGATAAGTTTAGGAGGTTTATTTGAAATGGCAGCCTTTGGTTGCTTGTTCTGGTAAGGCTATCCAGCCACCAAGATGCACCATGGTATCAATGGTTGGATGATAACTGAGTTTTTTATTTTTCGTGGATGAAGACTGTTGTTAAATTGGTTTGAGATGATAGTATAGTGAATAGGCTATAAACAATCCTCATCAATGACAAGTCAGAACTTCAGTAACATCCAGCCATCAGAATGCCATTGATGCCATAGTGCATCCTGATGGCCGGATAGCCGTTTCCCCTTCAAAGACTGTGAAGAACACAACTTTGACTGCCTATAATGCTCTTTTATTCAGTTCACTTTCAACCCAATTCAATGTCACTCTGAAGTAATATGAAGCCTCTTTCTATAACTAGATGATATCACGATGCAGGCGGTGGAACATCCAGAGCCATCTGAGATGAATTTGGTTGATTTGTACATTGGCCATTTGTATAAATTGGATCATGGCATCAACTAAATCTTTGGACCTGGGTCGGATCTATGTTACTTCTATTAGGTCTTTGTAATCATGTGGACTGAGTGACAGTGGTTATGGGTTGGTGGGCTCTGTCCCTGTGTTGTTGAAGGTCTGTGGGGGTTAGTTATGTGGTTGGTTATATTGCAGGCCTTGTAATGCAACTTACTAGGAATCTCTGCTTTTGCTATTAATAGCAATGAATAAACTTTGAGCTCAAAATGAATATCAGATCTGATTTGCTGCCAGAGCCCACTAACCACATGTGAAACTTAATTTGAGAACCCTTATGGTATGAGAAATATTATGCAGCATAACATCTTACAGTAAATGATAATCAATATAGGCCATTCAGAATCTCATGCCTAGTGCAGCAAACTTCATCTCAATAAAATTGTAATTGCTTACTTCATGTCTAATTTGGAGCCTAACCTTGGACCTTTTTGCAATTCATCTTTCCGTCTATCATTGAATATCTTTCCTTCTTTTAGGGTTTTGCAATTGGATATTGTTATCTTTATCATTCTGATGATAGATCATGGAGTGTGATCCGAAATATTGATTAAAAAAAGCTTACAGTCTAATCCAGAAACAACATTGATCAATATTATTATCTCTTTCAAAAAAAAATAAAATATAAATAACCAATTACTCAGCAGATTTGAGTAAAAGAAATGAAGCCATTTTACTCTGCCCTGTTTCAGCATGCTCCAAACAACCTGATCCAGCTTTTTTTTTCTGTCAAAGTCTAATTGTAGGGAAAGAAAAAGTCTCAGTTGAATAAATCTAAGGCTTTACTTTTCAGCAGATTTGAGTAAAAGAAATGAAGCCATTTTACTCTGCCCTGTTTCAGCATGCCCCAAACAACCTGATCCAGCTTTTTTTTTCTGTCAAAGTCTAATTGTAGGGAAAGAAAAAGTCTCAGTTGAATAAATCTAAGGCTTTACTTTTCATGAATTACAATTAAAATGAACATTACTGAATCTATGCCACATCATTGTTTCTGACATGCCAGCTCTCAAATTCAATAGTTGATTTAAATGAGGAACTTTTTCAAAACTTACAGCTAAAATCATGTGATTTACCAATACAAATGACCTGTCCGTACAGATTGGTCTACAATTTCAACTACGGTGCCCCATGTTATGCAATCAATAGAAAACTAGAGCATTAACAACCTGTCCTGATTTAAATGCCTACATTAAGCAATCACATTTAAGAATATAAAAAGTAATAAATTTTGTTGACTTGTGATAGTACTTTTTCTAACCAAGAGATTATATATTAAAATTAACAGGTAAAGTGTACAGCTAGATCTTCATAATAACTGGGTGGTATGGGATCATGCTCCAAAGTAAAAATGACAAAGTTAGCAGCAAAATAAATCTATGGTCCCAAATAGCTTAATCAACCATATAGAATAGTGCAAGTATGGTCGAAGAAGGGAAACAACTGAAACAACTGAAACAACTGTTAATTTTCTAGTTCAACATAGATCAAAAGAAACCAATATAATTATGTTGTGAGTACAATTTTATGTTAGAATTATCAGATTTCCACAATCTATTATGATAAATCTATTGTTGCTTCTAGATTTGATTGTGTGACTTTCAGGATGTGATCCGAAATGTTGATGCAAATAAAGTCACACAATCAAATCCAGAAGCAACAATAGATTAATTCTATGTTAGTTGTGCTCTTGCCCATCAAGGTTATCCCACCCTCTATTTGACAAATCCTCGCCAACTTCCAAAAAGTTCCTATCTAATAAGAGCAACATTGTGTCTTTTTTTTAATCATCTTGGACCCAGTTTTGTATGGTCCTTGATGGAGATATAGTAAGTGTCAAATAATGAATTTTTCCTTGCTCTTGAGGGCCCCATCCACATCATTGAGAGGATGTAGAAGACTAGTGTGGGGGTACAAACCACCTACCCTAACAACATGATGATGGAGGTGGTAGTGAGATCCAACAAGAGAGCTTCCTTGTTGGTGGTAGCGGTGGTAATGGAGTGGAGGCTCTCTAATGGTTGTGTGGGTTGCACTAAGATGACTCAAAGTAACTACATTGCTAGCCCCAAAAAACAAGTGGGTTCATATGTTTATGTTAAAACGCAGTTTTATAGATATGTTTTTTAGTTTTACGTTGGAATTAAGAGTGTGAGAATTATAAGGTTGAGATTGGGTGTATATATATATGAGAAAAGATGGCAGTGCCATTTAATATATTTTATTTATATATTTCTTTACACAAGCTGATTTAAAGAGCTCCCTAGTATATTTGTTGATCGTTTGATTTTGTGATTGTCAATTTTAATTTTGTATTGGTTGTGGTAATTCTAATATAATTATGTTTTATTATTCGTAAAATGTTTTATTTATCAAAGTTATTAGATTTCAGCAATCCGTATAAAAATTGTTTGTAGTTTCTAGAATAGATTATGTAAGCAATTCTTTACTCATCAATGTTTTGGATCGCATTCTGTGATCCATCATCATCATGATCACACTTTGTGATCTTTCCTTGAACTCTCTTGCAGTCTGATGATGGATCACATAATGTGATCCGAAATGTTGATGGTTAAAAAATTACTTGCACAATATAATCCAAAAGCAAACAAAATTCTACTTATTTTAAATTGTTCTATTATAAATAAGTAATCTATTATAGAATAATTAAACATGTTACTGAAAAACAAACCCACATCAATATATAGAAATTAAACATATTAGTAAAAAACACCTAACAACATAAATTAAATTCTAAATTAATTTCCATATCATTTCATTTGTTACAAGACATCATATATTAATATAATGATAAAATTACAACTAATAGAAAATGATAGAAACTTAATATTCTCCACTTTGGTTTATGCCCCTACATGCATTATTATTATTTGACTTGACTTCATTATAATTTTTTTTTTAGCTTCAACTTCAAGCTTAGGATTAAATAAAGATAAATGTAAACCGAGTACTTCTTGCTACTTCTAAAAATAAAATTAACTATAAAAGCAAATGTAAGAGGCTCACATGCAAAGTGGATCTACTCCCTATTATATTGACTTGTAAATTATTTGGCTTAAGTTTGATATTCAAAATAGATTGGAATTGCAGTAGATATGAGCATTTTGGTGGGTATGTAGGTTGATTTTAATATAAATGGATAGATTGAAAGGATTATTGGTGAGTTTTTTTTTTTATGGATTAAAAATTTTAGAGTTTAATTTTTTTAATTTTTATTTTTAAAGAATTTGAGTATATTTTACGGTTTATTATAGTGTATATAAAAGTTTTTAGTCTGAAATTGTATGGGTGTTTTTTGTATTTGAAAAAAAATGATTATATAAATAATTTGGGAAATAAGAAACTCAAAAGAATAATAAGGATTCAAGAATGATGAAAAAGATTATAGGAAGGAAAAATATTCAAATATTAAAAAAAATATATTGAAAATTAGAAGTTATAAAAAATATTTTCGAAAAGAAAAATGTAGTATGTTTAAAGAGGGGTTCTATTAGGGTCTAGTGCTTAGTCTACATACATTGTCTATATGTTACCTTTCTCACTCTTTTGAGTAGGAAGTAACATGGTCTCCACATTTATAGCAAGATTTTTTTATTTTTTTCTTGTCTTTTGGTGAGGTTCACCTTTAAAGGGCTTAAAACTCTAGCATTGTAGTGGTTGTTGTTAGTTTGAATGCATAAGAGATATAGCTCCCTCAAATATTTGTTTTAAAAACATTGTATGAGGTGCATGGTCTGCAACTCTAGTTGATATTATTTTTACAATTCGAAATTTTGATAATGCTTGTAAATGGATTAATTTTTTTACATAAGTTGGTCATTTTGTCAAGAGAGTCTTCTTTAAAATATTTTTAAAAGAATCAGTTAACAAGGCATACACACCTCATGGAGTCCATCTTGATGCAATCTAAAACCTCACTAAGGGGTTTCCATTTTCATTTCATATAGCTTAGTCACACAGAAGGAATACTAACTAGTTTACAATCCTACACAAGAAATCAAGTCACTTTGGGATACTTGCTCCCTAGTCGGTTCGTCTCCATCTCTGCTCTTCGTTTCTTCCTTTTTACAACTAATATCTATTGGTGCTTCGTGCATCTCAATAGATCTATTCTTCTATAATTGTAATACCAACTAAAGATAGAGAAATTCCCTTTTCCGCGCATATTGCTACTTTTTCCTTCCTATTTCATTCTCTACTAACACTATACCCAAAGTAGTTAGAAAGCTTGCTAGCCCTTTAGAATAGTAGGGCGCTAGAATAAAGCAGTAAATTAATGTGTGCCCTAAAATTCTATGGATGTGAAATAATTAATAAACCTTCTATAATAAGGGCACTCGATAGTTTCTAGAATTGAGCTCGAGTAAGCCCCTCCTTTTGCCCTCGGGTTCAATACCACTTGCTTAGAGATCAACTGAAGACAACTCAGATATCCTTCATAAATCTTGCATGTTGAACACCAAAAAAATAAATTTTAGGCTCCATAATCATCCCCTTATTGTTACCAATAAATAAAATATCATTCACATACAAGACAATGATTAGAATCTAATCATTAATAAGCTTAATATAAATATATAATGAGCTTCTTCACTTCTAACAAGACCCAGATTCAATGCAAATATTTTTAATTTTTGATAGCACATACAAGGTGTTTGTTTTAAACTATAAAGTGATTTTTTTAGCCTGCAAACCGAATGTTCCCTTCTACCTTAAAGCCATCAAGTTTTCACCCATAAATTTCTTTTTTAAGATCCTTATGTAAGAAAGTAGTTTTAATATTGATTTTTTCAATCTCAAAATCACAAGCTACAACAATAGATAGCATGGATATAATGGAAGAAACTTTAACAATAAGAGAGAAATTTCCAAAAAAAATCAACTCCTCTCTAGAAGTTGTTCTTGGTAATCAATCTAGGCTTATATCTCTTTAATTGACCATCTTGTAATAGCCACCTTAGTTATTAATATTTTTTCTTCATAACTTGTAATAATTGTCTTACTAATATGACCATAATGGTTAGTAGTAAGATAGCAGGAGATTATATATAGAATGAGAAAAGATGGTTTTATCTCTTAGCTCAATATCAACATCATCAAATTAAGAGAAAATTATCACTCGAGTATTACAAAATTATATTACCATTTAATATTAAGTATAATACCTTCCTTCACAATCACCTAATACATCTAATATAAAGATCTCATTTTTAAGAGACCAACATACATTTTTGTACTCATATAAGGTCTTTATTGCAATATCAACAGTTACTATTAAAGCATTGAGTTGCAACATTAAGGATATATTTAGTGAAGTATGGTTGTATTACTTCTAAATGAAGTCATCATTACTTATAATATGATGGAGCACTCTTTAATGAAATAATAGGTTAAATATTTGTTATTTTAGGTGAAATTTTATGATTATGTTTGAGTTGGGACAATAATTAGATAGATAATTTCTTGAGGAGTTGTGATGATTCATCTTTATAAGTATCACTTAATTAATATTAAGTGAATAATTCATGTATTCATAAGAGATGAGTTCTTACAAACAATTGTTTCTAAAATACTCAAAAATTACATAATTGAATTTAATAAAATATCACATAATTTAATAGGTACGAATACTATCACATATAAATTACATGGAAATCAAAACATTAAAATCATGTTTTGAGAATGAAATAACAAGTTAGTAATTTTTATTTTTACTTTTAAATATGATTGTGTATTTTTTAATTAGAGTAGTATTTAAATGAAGAATCTCTAAAAGAATTATGATGCTTCACTTTTATAAATATTAATTAATTAGTATTAAGTGAACCTTTCATATTCATAAGAGACAAGTTCTTATGAACCATTGCTTCTGAAATATGGGTCAATAAAATTGACTCAAAAACTACAAATTGAATTTGACATAATTTAACATGCTACTAAAAACATCACCTATTAAATATAGAAAAATCAAGACATATCAAAATCATACATAATAAAATTATAAAATAGACAAAATATTTATGTAATACAAATACCAATTTCTATATTTTTTAATGAGATATATGTCTATCAAACACTACTTTAAAAAAAAAAAAACTTGTAAGTTTTAAGTTGTCTTACTTGCTCTTTAAATAATTGGGTGAATTGATGATGCTAGAAGTACATAGAAATATTAATTTAATATTTCCTAATTTCTATTGTTATATTAGTTTGAGTCGAAATAATATTTGGATACATAGTCTCTTGAAAATTTGTGATGATTCATCCTTATAAGTATTACTTAATTAATAATAAGTGAATCATTCATGTATTCATAAGAGACGAGTTCTTACAAACCATTGTTTCTAAAATATGGGTTAGTAAAATTGACTCAAAAATTATACTATTAAATATGATAAAATATCACATAATTTAATAGCTACTAAAAATGTCACCTATAAATTTCAATGAAATCAATACATATCAAAATCATGTTCTGAAAATGAAATAGCAAGTTAGTAATTTTTAAAATTTTTTTTTGATAAAGAACAACTTCACTTGTTCAAATCCGCGAGCACAATGGCCCAGTAGGGATTTGAACCTTGGTGGCTGCTTCACCAACGAAGTGTTTAAACCGCGACACAAGTTAGTAATTTTTTTTATTTTTATCAATTGAATCTAATAAAATATCACATAATTAAACATACGACTAAAAACACTACTTATTAATTATAAAGAAATCAAGACATATCAAAATCATAAAATAGTGAAATTTTATGATTATGTGTGAGTTGGAACAATAATTCGTGAAGTAATCTCTTGAGGAGTTTTGATGATGCATCCTTATAAGTATCACTTAATTAATAAAAAGTGAATCATTCATGTACTCATAAGCAACGAGTTCTTAAACCATTGTTTCTAAAATATGGGTTAGTAAAATTGACTCAAAAATTACATAATAAAATTTAATAAAATATCACATAGTTTAATAGCTTCTAAAAAATGTCACCTATAAATTATATGGAAATTAAAACATATCAAAATCATGTTTTGAATATGAAATATGATTTTTTTAAAAAAATATGATTAGATATGTTTGAGTTGGAGTAGTATTTGGATAAATAATATGAGATGATTCACTCTTATAAGTATCACTTAATTAGTGTTAAGTGAATCATCCATATTCATAAGAGACAAATACTTACGAACCACTTTTTAAAATATGGGTCCAATAAAATTGACTAAAAACCTATACAATTGAATTTAATAAAATATCACATAATTTAGCATGCTACTAAAAACACCACCTATTAATTATAAAGAAATCAAAACTTATCAAAATTATACATAATAAAATCATTAAATATACAAAATATTTATATAATAAAATAACTAATTTCTATATTTTTAAATGAATTATATGCCTATCAAAACACTTATTTAAAAAACCAAAAACTTTGTAAGTTTTAAGTTGTCTTACTTGCTTTTTAAATAATTGAATGAAATGATGATGATATAAGTACACTCTTTGAAAATATGAATTTAATATGTACTATTTTATATTATTATACTATTTTGGATGTGTTTCATATACTTATTCAACTTCACTACTAAGAATACACAATTCATTTGAATATATTTTATCAAAGTCATCCTAATTTTCTAATCCAAACTATTAGATTTTCCATTATTATTAATCCATTGTTGGAGTTAAAGGGCAGGTAGTTTAAAAAGATTATTATTATTAGATAGCTAAGGTACACTAGGAAAGTTTGAAGTCAAACATCATAATCACATCCCACAAAAAACAAGGACACCATGAGGCCCCTCACTTTTAGCTCTCTACAAATAATAGGGAAATGGTTGGTATGAATGTCATTTTTCTCATTAAAGAAGATATGATGTGATGGGCTCCATTTGGGCTTGGTTTCAACTTATGAATACTACACTCTTCCAAAAAAAAAAAAACTCCACATTTCTCATTTCTAATTATTTTAAGTAGAATAAAGTTTTATTATTAAGAAAAATAATATATACAAGAACATTTTAGAATGATACAAAACAGTCTATTTTAAATCTCAGAGCATATGCATAATGGAGATCCTCATACTGAAATGAACATTACTTGAAATTCTAATAAAATAATAACAAAGATATTAATGTAAGTAAAAAGAGGCTAAACACGAGTTTCTCTTACATTCAATAAATAAAATTTTAGTTCAAAATGGAATAGATCTGAAGTTGTAGAATAATATGGCATCAATGTATTTTAAGTCTTAATTTAATTCTAAATGTATATTAGATTTTATCCTATATGAATTAGAGTTAATTTTAGAAGTTTATTTATTACAATTGAGGAAGTAATTTATAATTATGTTGAGAAGTATAATTACTATGTAATGGCGTAAGTGAGCAATAAAAATTGAATTCTGAAAAGATGGCGACAAAGATGGAAATTACAATAAATTTTTTGAGTTCCTCGTTGATTACTATGGCATTCTCTTTTCTTAGGCCCCTTGTTGACTTTTTTTGGATCTTTTGGTTGTTTCATTTATACTCTTTTACTATTAGTTATTTACTCTACATATTGTTTTTGATTTGGTTTATTATTAATTTTGTTAATGTGTTGTTATTGCTAAAGCTACCTCCAGGTTGTTTTATTATAGAGTCAACACCCTTGTTGTGCTACTATTAATATAAAAAACAATAAAAACTAAAATTGTTATTTAATATAAAAATATATATAAATGAATATTTAGATATTTGAGAACAAAATATGATATATTTAAAACCTTCTTAAAATAAATTTGATAGTAATTTATATGTATGAATTTAAAAAGTAACATGAAGTATATAGTATTTATTACACTTTTTAAAGTAAAATCAAAATAAAAGAATTGTCAAAATAATGAATGGTATTTTTTTCAAAATTAAAATTAAAATTTACTTACAAAAGTAAATTAGCACTCGATCGTTGGCGATGGGAGCTGCAGACGTGGCCGTGTCGGGCGTTGGCGACGGGAGCTGCAGGCGAGTCCGTGAGGCAACGAGACTGTGCAGGCGACCATCGCTGGAGAGACCGTGCATGGTGAGAGGAAGCTGCAAGGGGCGGCGGTGGGAACAGTAGGGTGAGCGGCCACCGCTGTAGACCGGTGTAGAGAGACATTGCAAGGTGACCTCGCGAACAACCCAAACCCTTTAACACTCTCTTTAACATTTCTTTCAAGAGGTTGAGAAGTGGCAAGACCTGTGGGGGTGATAAAGGGAGTTGCAAGTTGGGCGATAGTGATACTGGGTAGTGGTGGAGAGACTTGCGACCTTAGTCAAATGGTGGAGATAACAAGTAACAGAGATCGCCCGTTGATTGTAAAAACATGTATTGAGTAACTCAGAGTGATGCAGCGAACCATGCAACCAGGGTTACTAGGACCTGGACCTATGGGAGTTAGGCGGGCTACGTGGCAGCTACACGATGATATATCAAAGAATAGACGCTCTTTTGATGGATTCCAGCGGTTTCCAGGTAGGCTGCAGGATAAGGGGAGAGAAAGAAGATTCCCACGATATCGTTTTGCATGTCATCTAGATCGAACACCACAGCCCCCGTTTGACATTTGTGAGGGGACACCACCGTTCTCACATCGTTCTCTATCCGAATCGCAGGCTAATCTTGCTAATCTTCCATCATACGTGACTTGGCCAAACAATACCTGGTTGATAAACCCCAAATAATCTTCCAATAAAAAACTTGTGCCAAGGAGCACCCTTCAAACCAAAATAGATTACATAGAACTGGAGAAAGAAAACCCCTTGCATATTTCTTCCCAATCCACAAGCACAAAATTCAGATGCAGAAGGTAATGGGCAATTTTTAAATGATACAGCTAAAGAGGGTAGTCGGGCTCCAGTCTCGCCAAAGAACACGATTGCTGTTAATACTGGAAAATCAGGCAAATCTGAAGGTGTGTATAAGATCGTTTTACCGGACCACCTTATTTAGCCTCAAATAGATCGGCTACGCTCCACAACCCTCATTGGTAAGCTTCATTCTACTATTTCGTTTATGCAACTTTCATTTTGGGCTAAACAGAATTGGCTGGGCTTGAAGGATATTTTTTTTATGGATAAGCAGTCTCTCTTTTTTATTGCCATTTTTTATTTGAAAGAACATATAAATTATGTTCATAGATATAAGGGATGGTTCTATAAGGGTGTTGGTATTATCACTTTGGCATGGGTTCCAAATTTTAGTCTAGAGTCAGTTCCCCCTCTTTTCATGCCTTTTTGGATTACTCTCCTGGTGCTCCCGCTTGAATATCGTGATCCAGATATTGTAGAAATTTTGGCTAACCAAATGGGTATTTTATTAAGCATGATCTTATCCCATATGAACTTTCCCATTTAACCGTTAGGGTATGCTTATTTCTAAACCTCACAAAGCCACTTCCCAAGTCCATTATAATGACTTCCTCCATAGGGAAATGGAATCAAGACATTTGCATACAAGGTACTAGAGATATTGATGACCGTATAGATAAATTGCGTCATTTTAATTCACAATGTCAAGGATCGGGCATTGATGTTGTTAGGGTCTGCAAGGACTTTGTGACCGATTACCATAAATGCTCCTTTTATCAATCTGCTCAATCTCCTCCTTCTACACCAAGTGGGACAACAAGTGTAGTTGACTCAACAAAGAGCTCCATACCTCTGAATAATGTTGATAATATTGCAAGAACTTTCCAGGATGTTCCTCCTCTCTCTTTGATTCCTTCTCAATCCTTTTTGGGCTTTATGACCGACGCTTTATTTCCAGCAGAAAAAAGAACAAAGCCCTCCAATTGGAAGAAATCTCCTCAATATCAGGTTGTTATTTCTAGTTTAAGTTCTTTGCAAAAATTTGGGGCTAGATACAAGAAAGTATCTTTTAAGATACATTGCTCTTCAATCTTGGTTGATTGGTTGTATAATAAAATATTTGCTTCCTCTCTTTTTAGGCAGCCCACTTTTTCTTTTTTGAGTCTAACTTCTGTGGGAACCTCAGATACACAACTCCAGGAAATCTATATATCTCAGAATGCAAAGGTTAACCTGATTCATAGCTTGATGTTTAATTGCCAACCTTTCCATGTGGTTCATCGCAGTACTCCCATTGTTGGATCCTCATTGGATACTCCAAATATTGAATTAATGGCACATGATGATATCCTTATTTTTGTGGCATCAAACTTGATAGATGAAATTTCTCTTGAGGAATTTCCGAAAATTCAGGGTGTTCATGTTGTTGATGCTATGCCTCTTGCTCTCAATACTTGACCACCCATTTCCTCACCCCTATTAAAATCTAGTCATGTTGAACACCTTGTGGCTGAAGATAATTCATATCAGCCCTTTCAACCTCCCACACAACTTGACTTCGATTTTTCTCAATGCTCAAACAATTTCTTCATCTCCTTTGTTATCTAAAACACCTAAAAAAAGAGGTCGGAAGACAAAGATTCTTAAAACCCAAGAAGGGATCGCAGCAGGTATCTAGACTACAATTGTAGACAAGTTTTCAGCCCACACAAGACCGAGAAGAACATGTTGTTCTTCTCGGATGCAATGAGGATCATATCTTGGAATGTTAGAGGTTTGAATGCCTCTAACAAGAGGGGACGAATCAAGCAACAACTGGATTCCTCCCAGGAAGACATCATTTTATTACAAGAAACAAAACTTTCAGATGAAGCCTCAAAAGTTTTTTAAGAAATAGACTTTATGGGATTTCATACATATTCCTGTAGTAGGGGCTTCCAATGGTATTCTAACCTTGTGGAATTCTAGGACAATCAAAGCAAAAACTTTGAGCCAAGGGACAAATTGGCATCTTCTTCTTATTGAAAATTTTGATTTATCCTTTGTTCTCTTTAATATATATGGCCCAACAGCTCCTCAAGAGAAACATGCTCTTTGGAATACTTTATCTTGTCAGATCCAACAACAGGGGGTTCAAAAAATCATCTTAGGCAGTGATTTTAATGCCATCTTGTCTCAGGATGAGAAACAGGGAGGCAATCCTACTACGTCTAAGGTGATTGAAGACTTTAGATCTTTTGTGTCTGATAACGCCCTTTCTAACATTTCACCTTCTAATGGTCAATTTACATGGACAAACTGGAGAACTTCACTTCAAATTGCAAGTAGATCGGACATGTTTTTCACTTCATATGAATGGATCCTTCAGAAATATACTTTCAGCTCTAAAATTTTATTGTTCTCTGGATCTGACCATTTTCCTATCTCATTATGCTTGGATAAACATGAAGTTTCTCATCATAAACCTTCTTTTAAGTTTGAAAGAATGTGGTTTCGGCACCCACACTTTCATGCTCTGCTTCATCAATGGTGGGTAAGTGCCCCCTTCTACAGGGGGAATAAAATGTTTCAACTTTATATGAAAATACAATTTGTAAAAGAAAATATCAAAGTCTGGAATAGGGAAGTATTCAAAAATATCTTTGCAGAAAAAACAAATGTAGAGAAGGAATTAAAGAACATCAATGAACTTATCTTTTCTACTAGGATTAATCCAGAAACTTTCTCAAAGCAAAAGCATTTACAAAGTTACTGGGAAGAATTATGCTCTAGAGAGGAGTATTGGAGACAAAAATCAAGGGAGCTATGGCTAAAAGAAGGGGACAAAAATACTAAGTTCTTCCAGGCATCTGCAAAGATTAAGCTCTTTTCTATAAATGCCTCTTCTTCTGGGGTAAAATTAACTAATGAACAAGAAATTAGGGAAGGGGTTGAACTCTTCTATAAAAATCTTCTTGCTCCCTCCCCTCCTTTTGTTCCTAAGGAGTCCAGTGTTGAAATATTGCAAGATTCCATCCCTTGTCTGATTTCACAACATGATAACGATTATCTGATGCAACCTTTCTCTCTTGTTGAATTACAAGAGGTGGTAGTTTTGATGGCCCCTGACAAGTCTCCAGGCCCCGATGGTTTCACCATACTATTCTTTCAAAAGTGTTGGGACTTTTTAGGCTTTGATCTTTTAATGGCTTTGGAGGAGTCAAGACAAAAATCTTTTATTCTCAAGAACTTCAATTTAACCCATCTTGCTCTTATCCCCAAATCCAATAACCCTCAATCTTTTGCAGATTTTAGGCCTATCTCCTTGTGTAATTTAGTGTACAAGATTTTCACAAAAGCTATCTATCTTCGGTTAAAATCCTTGATACCTAAAGTAATATCTCTTCAACAAGGAGGTTTTGTTCTTGGTAGGGAAACACCAGAAGGTGTGCTTGTGGCCCATGAAGTTTTGTACTCAATTAACTCTTCACAGTCCCCTGCTTTCATAGCTAAATTAAACATGTTGAAATCATATGATAAAGTATGTTGGTCCTTTCTTTTGAGAGTGCTTAAAAAGTTTGTCTTTTCCGATAAGTGGTGCAAATGGATCAAAAATTGCCTCTCTGGGGCACATTTTTCAGTTATTGTTAATGGTAATCCTTCTGGTTTTTTTTGAGCCACTCAAGGAGTTTGACAAGGTGACCCACTATCACCCTTTCTCTTCATTATAATGGCAGAAGCTTTTAGAAGATTGGTCAATAAGCAGTTGAGTTTAGGTGTTTGGAAGGGGGTATGCATCCCTAATACCTCAATTTCTATCAGTCACACTTTATTTGTAGATGATACACTTTTATTTGGTTGTTCCAATATTCAAGAATCAAGGCATATTAAGAAAATGTTGGACATATATACTTCTGGATCTGGGCAAAAAATCACTATGCAGAAATCTAAATTATTCATATTCAATACTTCTGAAATGGTATCTAACAGCATTATCTAGACATTGGGCTTTCCAGTGGATTCTCTTCCATCATCGTACTTGGGTATCCCTTTCTTTATGGGAGCAGGGAAACCTTATTTTTGGAATTATGTGATTGACAAATTAAAAAGGAAAATTTCTATGTGGAAAGCTGGATGGTTATCTCTGTCAGGCAGAATCCTTCTTGTCAAAACTATTTTGGCTACAACTCCAAATATTACATTTCAGCCCTTCAAGCCCCAGAATCTATTGTTTCTCATATCGAGAAAATTATATGAAATTTTATTTGGAAAGGTAATCTTTCAAAAGATAAAAAGATCCCACTTGTGTCTCTCAACAAAATGTCTCCAAGCAAATCTACGGGCAGGGTTGGTCTGCACGATCTTTCAAAAAGGAATAAGGCCTTTGGGGGAAAGTTGGTTTGGAATATGTATGAAAAAACACATTCTTTGTGGTGTCAAATTATGCAAGCAAAGTATTTAGATACTCCTACCCTATCACGTATATTTACTATCCTTGATCCTCCATCAAGGTCTGCAGTTTGGAACTTCATGATGGATTCTAGGAATGTGATTACTAGATATTTATCGTGGCAAGTACATAATGGCAAAGATGTCAACTTTTGGTATGATTCATGGAGTGGTCTCCCCCCTCTTAATCTTGAGGAATCCCTAGTAGATGTGATCCCTATATTTACTGCTCATTGGGGTTCTCACCTTTATGATTACATAGATGATCTTGAGAAGCCTTCAAATCGTGTCATTTGAAAGAAGCCATCTCTACTCCCAATCTCTTCGGGTCAAAAGGTAAAATTTTCTTTAATTCTCAAGAACCGCATTATATTTATCTCTAATGGTTTGGAAAAATTGATATGGTGCCCTGAGAAGAATGGAAAGTACTCTATCAAGGAAGGGTATAAGACAATTCATCATATGTCTGTTCAATCCTATTCAAAAAGAGCCTATAATTTCTGTTGGAACAACAATGTTCTTCCCAAGGCATGGATGTTTACTTGGCTTGCTCTACATAAGAGAATAATCAATAGTGAGAGACTTGTTAAATTGAATATTGCACATCCATTTGCTTGTGTATTTTGTGGTGAGCACAGTGAAAAATTAGATCATCTCCTCCTCCAATGTGATTTTTCTCACTATTGTTGGATGTTTGTGCCTGATAAGCTTTCCTTTAGCACCCCTCTTCCAAATAATGTATGGGATTTGTTCCACTCATGGCCAATCTTATACTCATCCTCTCTTTTTGCATGTATTTGGAAAGTGATCCCATCCATAATAGTATGGTCACTTTGGTGGGAAAGAAATAAGCGTATCTTGAGAAAGCAAACATCTCCTCTTACTGATGTTTTCAATTATATTGAAAAATCAGTATCAGAACTGGTTAATGCTCATGTGTCAAATCAGATCAATTCAAATAGGGAATTTACTTCTTGGGATGGTCAAGTTATTAATTGCTGGAAGGGTATTTCTATTCCTATATCACCTTGTCTTCTGAGAGTGAGAACTAGTAAAATTGATAGAAATAAAGTGAAATGGTGTCCTCTAGATTCAATGTATTTCAAATTGAATTTTGATGGATCCTCTAAAGGGAACTTGGGTGATGCAGGGATATGAGTATGCATAAGGGATCACACAAGATGTGTTTTTTCTTTAAAATCTGCTTTTATTCCACCAGGTACTAACAACTTTGTAGAGGCATATGCTTTACTTGAAGGCATTCTACTAGTAAAAAAACTGAACATCTCTTATATTCACATTGAAGGCAATTCAACTATTATTATCAACGCTTGTATAAAGAGAAATATTGACAATCGGCAGATAAGATATTTACTTGAACAAGCATGGACACTTATTGATACATTTACAAACTTTACCATTTCACATGTGTATAGAGAAGGGAACCGGGTTGCAGATCATTTGGCAAATATGAGAAATTCCAAGGTAGAACTTAATATGATGGGTCCAAATTGTGATTTCGATTCTTATCCAATTCTCAAGGGAAAATTTTTGGAGGATATGGGTACAGGATAATATTACTTATAGCTATGCAGTGGTCTTTTTCATAATGATATAAAATGGTATGTGTGGTATTATAAGTGCAGGGTCTTGTGGTTCTGCGGTATCTGTATGATGTGAATGGTTTTCGATTTGAGAAGCGTGCTAGATTGCAAGTTGGATAAATGCATAAGTGAGATAGATTGTGGACTACTATGTAAATGTGTACAAGTCTCATGATGTTTTTCTTCAGACTCCACCTTGTTCAATATATTCCAGAAAGTATTCGATACTGGGGGATGATTTGTGCACTCGATATTCTGGACATTATAAGATATATTGTATTTTTGGCATATTAGAGATTTAAGTCTCACAACCTTTCTATGTATTGTAGAGCAAGGATCAGAGTTTTTCTTACTGGTTCTTTTCTCCAGGAGCTCTTTGAATCAACTTTTATAAAAGATATATATATATATATATATATATATATATATATATTGTGGCACTGCCACCTTTTTTCAAAAAAAAAGAAGAAAGAAAACAATATAAAAAATTAAATATTTCTTAAATAAAAAAAAGTTATGTGTCCATATAGTAAATAAAATAATTCTAAAGTTACGACTCTTAAATATCTCTCCACATTTTAAATACACCAATTTTAAGATTATATTATTAGAGTTTCTTATCAATGAGCACTCATAATTTTTTATTTATATTTTATTTTTATGAATAATGACTATATTACTTTTTATAAACTAAAAAAGGATAATACCCTATTAACAAAAAAGGGCAAGTGGTAGAAGGCAAGCTCTCAAAGTCTAACAAGGGTCAAGCTCAAACATCAAGAAACAACAAAGTCACTAGGCTATGAGAGCTACACCATCATAAAGGAACATGGTCATCTTATTTTCCTCATACATTAGTGGAGATGGAATCATCAATAATCAATTCTCAACCTATAAAAGTACACTCTTCTTATTGATCTGCACTTGTAAGTTGTTGAGCACTAACAAGAAAAATTCCCAAATTCAAGCAATGGAACTTGTCAAAATCTACCTAGCTAGAAGCATCCCACCTAGGTGAAGAGGTTATTGATGGGCAAGAATATACAAACCAGTCATATATATCACCCTAACCCATAAGGAATCCATGTCACTATGATACATGATCTTCTCTAGAAGGTTGGCTACATCCACATCTATGCCCACATGGAGGGGAGAGACCTTGGTGAGAGACAAAAAGAGATGGTGATTTGGTAACCAAAAGGTCACTACCATAGTGATCTAAAAACACCTATATATATGCAACTTCAAGTGTAACAATGTTTTCTTGCACCTAGATATACATAAGCACATTGGAGCAAGTGATAGTTTAGTGTGAAGTGAAAAATGAATATCAACTACACAACTAGTAAAAATAGTAGAATTTTTATCTTTCCAAATGATAAAATAAATCTCCACCCCAAATTCATGTTAAATATAGGTAAATTTAAAAGGGAGGTAGCACCAATCTCATAGAAAAATTTAATGCTTGAAAGCTTGAAGAAGTTATAAATCCAATTCCAAGCTTCTTGGCATCTATAGTAGAATAAGAAAGTGTAATAACCCACCTTACTTAACCCAACAAAATTTGACCACCTTTTTTTTTTTTGATTACTTTAATCATTTGTGTTTGATTCAATCGCATACTCTGGGCATCCATCTATTTGGATTAGGCATTCATCCATTCGAAATGAGCATCTAACCATGCAGGTTAGGTATCTGTCCATACGCGACATAAGATTTCATCTATCCAATACGGGATAGGCATCTACCCATATGGGGTAGGCAGCCATGCAATTGGGATAGGAGGTGCTCTGGCCAGAGACTTAGACTCATCGGGACCATTTGGGTCCTGAGCCACTCACTAAGTACTGCACTCTTCTAATAAGAGTGCACTGAGGTCACCGTCCTTAGGAGTAATTAAAAATAACATAATACAAGCTTGAATTCCGCCTCGGAATTTGGTTTAAAGCCTCGGGAAGTCAAGCGAATCCATACGGGATTCCTTCCGAGTATGCGTTGAATTACTTTTTTTTTTTCCTTTTATTATACTTATCTTTCAAATTAGGATTCTACTCAATCCTTCTTCTTACCAAAACCTAGACCCCATCCACGAATGCCTGAGTACTAGGGACAACTCTGTCCCAAGACTACCTACATACCCATTTCGGCACGGGATCAAGGTGTAAAGTATGTAGTTCTATTTTCTACTCTATGGTTTGATGTAAACTGATTAGTGGGTACACAACCCTTTCTAGGGTCAATGTCCCAGACAGTTTCTTTGCGGTTGCTACCCACGGTGGTAGCACTTAAACAAAGACTCAAGATGGCCTATTGTTTGTGGCCTAAAACAACTACATCCTGATACCTATCATAGGCGTCACCCTTGACCCAATTGTCAATCGCCAATATCTCTTCAAGATTAAATCAATTTCATAAAAGCATTTCATTCAATCAACCCTAACAGGGGTTTACTATGGTTTAACTCAGTGGATGTAAAATCATTTAAGGATTATCTTATTAGATTATCGATCCAAGGGGGATTACCCGCCCCTTGGATTTTAACTTCCAAGTGTCCCTTATTACTTCCTGATGATTTATAGGGACGATGCCACAGATGTCGTTGATGCAGCTTTATTAGGCGTTAAGTGTAGTAGTTCAACATGATGGCATTACCCGTAAACATGACCTAGAGGCACCGTATATACCGAACGCTGCTAGGTTTTGGTTCCCAACTTCCTCTATTTAGTTTTCTAACTAAGAAGCTATGAAAAATATCATGCTTGAAAACAATTATGAAATGAGTGCACATTATAAGACATTGCAAAGTTTAATTAATTGAAACAGCTACTTCGATGTCATTCAAGTACCATTTGATAAAAATATCATTTTCTACAACTGAACTATTTAATATATAATTGCATGATAATGACAATTATGAACTCACGAATTAAAACATGTAACTTGCAAGAAGATGATAGAAATGTACTTGCTCATCAATGAATGCAAATTAATTAATAAGTAATTCGTATGATGCAAAAATAGTGTCATTTACATGCAAAATTATGAAATGTTTACTTTCATCACGAGAATAAATGATTATAGAGTTACTAATTTTGAATGAGCAATTAGTTTAGACTTTTGGCAATTTTGGATCAAATCATAATAATATGACTAAAATTTCTGACCAAGAAATCAAATGGCTTGAGAGATTCCAATTATATACATTAATTTAAGATTACAAATTTATTACACAATATCCTAATTATTCATAAATTTTCCTAAGTTTAATATACTAACTTAAATTTATCCTAAAGTAATTATTAACAATTTTTTTTTTAATTTGCAATTTATTATATATATATATATATATATATATATCTAAATAATTAAATAACAACAAAAATAAAATGAAACTTGTTTTAGAAGTAATGGAGAGTGGGGACCCAAATTTCCCATCACCCCTATGAACCTGCAGGTGCAGGCCCGCAGAGGTGAGGGGACATCGTGGGCCCCTCCACTCCCCTTGTGGCCACTGCCATGACAGTGACCACAGGGGTAGTGGAGGGTACCACTACCCCTCGACGGTTACCTATTACCGCCTCCCCCTGCACGTTGCCCAAAGAAATAAATTCGCTTGAAATGAGAATAAAATTCAACGTTGAGAGTTTATTTAAAATATGAAAGTGATTATTTGTATATGTAAAAATATAATATATGGTAATTTATAAATTTTAATTAACTTTGTCCATGGGAATAATAATAATGGTATATATAATAGTGAATTAATTTAATAAAGAATGAAATCTTTCACAATATAGTTGGAAAAATAAAGTTTTCCCAGGAGGAAATTATTTATAATAAACACCTAAATGTACACAGTTTTTGTCACAGAGAGAGAGAGAGATTTATTTCCACAGAGAATAATGAATACAATTTATATTTTATTATCAGACATTTTTCTGTTCACAGAGAAGTAAGTCTGCTCATAAGGAATTTAAAATTTATGATCAAATCTACAATCAGAGAGAGATTTATATTTCATTTTGCACAGAAAGATTTATACTTCATTTTTCACAGAGAGATTTATACTCCATTTTGCACAAAGAGATTTATACTTCATTTTTCACAGAGAGATTTATACTCCATTTTGCACAAAGAGATTTATACTTCATTTTTCATAGAGAATAATGAATACAATGAGGTTTAAATAATTTCATATGCAGAATATCATCTTGTATTCGCACAGAGACGAGATCTTTCATAGGAAAGTAAGATTGAATGTAAGAAATAGATTTATATTTAAATTCCCAATCCAGTAATGAATTTAAGAGAAGAATAACAAGGACAGAGAAGATTTAATCTTAGAAAAAAGAAATTTAAGATTTTTGCACATATCAAAAAAAAATCTTTTGGAAAAGCAAAAGCAAGATCATGTATATATTCTCTAAAGAAAAATTAAATAAATGATAAAGCTATCTTTTACATTCATTATATGAAAATTACTTTTATCAATATTTATCCCTAAATAGGAAGAAAAGATTTACAATCTAATAATTTAGAAGCTATATATTTTTTATAACACAAATTTCTCATATGTAAATGAGAGATGATAAAAGAAGAGAACCTGGCTTATCGAAGCTCAATGTTGAATCCTCTCCAATCTTCTAGCTATCCCTTTTAGATCCTTCCTTGCAACTTGAGAGAAATATTCAAGAACAACTTAACATTCCTACAATGAAAATGAGACTACCAAAGGAGATCCTACTACCAATAACAAGGAAACTTGGAAAATTTCTTCAAAACATAATCAACTCCCTTTTTTGAGAACTTGCATACCATATATAGGGAAAATCCCTTAATTCCACTATCTAGAGGATTTAATTAAGAATGAGATTCTTTTCCAATATTGGACTCATGCAAATTGATTAAAAATCTAGTGGGGGAGTTACATGCAAGGCATTGAAGATTCCTCTAGAAGCTTCTAATTCCTCCTACAACATGTGTCATATTTGGGAGTGGGAAAATAAATAAAATAAAAATAATGCCTTTTGAATTATATTCTCCAAGTGTGTGCGTGTGTGTGTCCATTTTTATTCTTTTATAACATTTATTCAATCATTTTTAATAGCTTAACCAAAAAATATAATAGAATTGCATCAAATCAAAAAGTGATAAAGGAGGGTTGTGACAGAAAGGGTGCTTGAGAGAATTTATCCATCCAAAAATGGATAAAGAAAATGATAATTCCCATATGAAAGTATTTGGATCCAAGTAGGAGGCTTTGATAAATAATACACCAAGCAAAATTTGAAATGTTTTAGGTTCAAGAATAGAAAATCATACAATCTAGAATCAATAGTGCTAAGCATCCAAATTATATTAGAGGTGCCAACAATGAATTAAGTAAACACACATGGAAATATGAGATGTTAGCCACAAATACCCTTTGTGGGCTCTTTAATTGCAATATGGTATTTTAGGATATCATTTCTAATCCTTTCACAATGGCTTGAAAGTCCTAGCCCCAATTTATTGAACCATGTGGGGAGGAATGATATCAATAATTGTCAAATATATTTCATGATCTTAGTAGGAAAGCCAAAATTTCAACTTGGCCTCAAATCAAGATAGAAACTTCTTGGTGATTTTGTTGAAAACATCTAACAATGTTTTAAAAATATGAAATCGATATTAGAAACTTTTTTAGACTTCCAATCTCATAACTCACATCTAAATAGATAGAAAATTTTATGATTATATTTGAGTTGGGACAATAATTAGATAGATAATTTCTTGAGGAGTTGTGATGATTCATCTTTATAAGTATCACTTAATAAATGTTAAGTGAATAATTCATGTATTCATAAGAGATGAGTTCTTACAAACCATTGTTTCTTAAATATGGATTAGTAAAATTGACTCAAAAATTACATAATTGAATTTAATAAAATATCACATAATTTAATAGCTACTAATACTACCACATATAAATTACATGGAAATCAAAACATATTAAAATCATGTTTTAAAAATGAAATAACAAGTTAGTAATTTTTATTTTTACTTTTTAATATGATTGAATTTTTTTGAATTAGAGCAGTATTTAAATGAAGAGTCTCTAAAAGAATTATGATGATTCACTTTTATAAATATTAATTAGTTAGTATTAAGTGAACCTTTCATATTCATAAGAGACAAGTTCTTATGAACCACTGCTTCTGAAATATGGGTCAATAAAATTGACTCAAAAATTACAAATTGAATTTGATAAAATCACATAATTTAACATGCTACTAAAAACATCACCTATTAAATATAGAAAAATCAAGACATATCAAAATCATACATAATAAAATCATAAAATAGATAAAATATTTATGCAATAAAAATACTAATTTCTATATTTTTAATGAGTTATATGTCAATCAAACAGTACTTTAAAAAATTAAAAAATTGTAAGTTTTAAGTTGTCTTACTTGCTCTTTAAATAATTGGGTGAATTGATGATGCTATAAGTTCATAGAAATGTGAATTTAATATTTCCTAATTTCTATTGTTAGATTAGTTTGAGTTGAAATGATATTTGGACAAGTAATCTCTTGAAAATTTGTGATGATTCATCCTTATAAGTATTACTTAATTAATAATAAGTGAATCATTCATGTATTCATAAGAGAGGAGTTCTTACAAACCATTGTTTCTAAAATATGAGTTAGTAAAAATGACAAAAAAATTATACAATTAAATATGATAAAATATCACATAATTTAATAGCTACTAAAAATGTCACCTATAAATTTTATTGAAATCAAAACATATCAAAATCATGTTCTGAAAATGAAATAGCAAGTTAGCAATTTTTTTAATTTATTTTTAATATGATTAAGTATGTTTGAGTTGGAGTAGTATTTGAATAAATAATTTTTGGGAGAGTCGTGATGCTTTAATCTTATATGTATCATTTAATTAGTATTAAGTGAATTCAGTTCTTATGAACCACTGCTCCTAAAATATGGATCAATAAAATTGACACAAAAACTACCACATAATAAAATTGAATTTAATAAAATATCACATAATTCAACATATGACTAAAAACACTACTTATTAATTATAAAGAAATCAAGACATATCAAAATCATAAAATAGTGAAATTTTATGATTATGTGTGAGTTGGAACAATAATTCGTGAAGTAATCTCTTGAGGAGTTTTGATGATGCATCCTTATAAGTATCACTTAATTAATAAAAAGTGAATCATTCATGTACTCATAAGCAACGAGTTCTTAAACCATTGTTTCTAAAATATGGGTTAGTAAAATTGACTCAAAAATTACATAATAAAATTTAATAAAATATCACATAATTTAATAGCTTCTAAAAAATGTCACCTATAAATTATATGGAAATTAAAACATATCAAAATCATGTTTTGAATATGAAATATGATTTTTAAAAAAAATATGATTAGATATGTTTGAGTTGGAGTAGTATTTGGATAAATAATATGAGATGATTCACTCTTATAAGTATCACTTAATTAGTGTTAAGTGAACCATCCATATTCATAAGAGACAAGTACTTACGAACCACTTTTTAAAATATGGGTCCAATAAAATTGACTCAAAAACTATACAATTGAATTTAATAAAATATCACATAATTTAGCATGCTACTAAAAACACCACCTATTAATTATAAAGAAATCAAAACTTATCAAAATTATACATAATAAAATCACTAAATATACAAAATATTTATATAATAAAATAACCAATTTCTATATTTTTTAATGAATTATATACCTATCAAAACACTTATTTAAAAAACCAAAAACTTTGTAAGTTTTAAGTTGTCTTACTTGCTTTTTAAATAATTGAATGAAATGATGATGATATAAGTACACTATGTACTATTTTATGTTATTATACTATTTTGCATGTGTTTCATATACTTATTCAACTTCACTAATTAAGAATACACAATTCATTTGAATATATTTTATCAAAGTCATCCTAATTTTCTAATCCAAACTATTAGATTTTCCATTATTATTAATCCATTGTTGGAGTTAAAGGGCAGGTAGTTTAAAAAGATTATTATTATTAGATAGCTAAGGTACACTAGGAAAGTTTGAAGTCAAACATCATAATCACATCCCACAAAAGACAAGGACACCATGTTCTCTTGAGGCCCCTCACTTTTAGCTCTCTACAAATAACAGGGAAAATAGTTGGTATGAATGTCATTTTTCTCATTAAAAGAAGACATGATGTGATGGGCTCCATGAGGTCTTGGTTTCAACTAATGAATACTACACTCCAAAAATAATTCCACATTTCTCATTTTTAATTATTTTAAGTGGAATAAAGTTTTATTATTAAGAAAAATAATATATACAAGAACATTTTGGAATGATACAAAACAGTCTATTTTAAATCTCAAAGCATATGCATAATGGAGATCCTTAGACTGAAATGAACATTACTCGAAATTCTAATAAAAATAATAACAAAGATATTAATGTAAGTAAAAAGAGGCTAAACAAAAGTTTCTCTTACATTCAATAAATAAAATTTTAGTTTAAAATGGAACAGATATGAAGTTGTAGAGTAATATGACATCAATGTATTTTAAGTCTTAATTTAATTCTAATGTATATTAGATTTTATCCTATATAAATTAGAGTTAATTTTAGAAGTTTATTTATTACAATTGAAGAAGTAATTTATAATTATGTTGAGAAGTATAATTACTATGTAATGGCATAAGTGAGCAATAAAAATTGAATTCTGAAAAGATGGCGACAAGGATGGAAATTACAAGGAATTATTTTAGTTCCTCGTTGATTACTATGACATTCTCTTTGCTTAGGCCCCTTGCTGACTTTTTTTGGATCTTTTGGTTGCGTCATTTATATACTCTTTTACTATTAGTTTTTTACTCTACATATTGTTTTTGATCGGGTTCATTATTAATGTTGTTAATGTGTTGTTATTGCTAAAGCTACCTCCAGGTTATTTTATTATAGAGTCAACACCCTTGTTGTGTTACTATTAATATAAAAAATAATAAAAACTAAAATTGTTATTTACTATAAAAATATATAAATGAATATTTAGATATTTGACAGCAAAATATGATATATTTGAAACCTTCTTAAATTAAATTTGATAGTAATTTACATGTATGAATTTTAAAAGTAACATGAAGTATATGGTATTTATTACACTTTTCAAAGTAAAATCAAAATAAAAGAATTGTCAAGATAATGAATGTTATTTTTTTCAAATTAAAATTAAAATTTACTTACAAAAGTAAATTAGCACTTCAAAAAGAAATAAAGAAAACAATATAAAAAATTAAATATTCCTTAAATAAAAAAAAGTTATGTGTCCATATAGTACATAAAATAATTCTAAAGTTACGACTCTTAAATATCTCTCCACATTTTAAATACACCAATTTTAAGATTATATTATTAGAGTTTCTTATCAATGAGCACTCATAATTTTTTATTTATATTTTATTTTTATGAATAATGACTATATTACTTTTTATAAACTAAAAAAGGATAATACCCCATTCACAAAAAAAGGGCAAGTGGTAGAAGGCAAGCTCTCAAAGTCTAACAAGGGTCAAGCTAAAACATCAAGAAACAACAAAGTCATTAGGCTATGAGAGCTACACCATCATAAAGGAAAATGGTCGTCTTGTTTTCCTCATATACTAGTGGAGATGGAATCATCAATAATCAATTCTCAAAAAATAAAAACACCCTCTTCTTATTGATCTGCATTTGTAAGTTGTTGAGCACTAACAAGAAAAATTCCCAAATTCAAGCAATGAAACTTGTCAAAATCTACCTAGCTAGAATCATCCCACCTAGGTGAAGAGGTTATTGATGGGCGACAATATTCAAACAAGTCATATATAGCACCTTAACCCATAAGGAATCCATGTGACTATGATACATGATCTTCTTGAGAAGGTTGGCTACATCCACATCTATGCCCATAGAGAGGGGAGAGACCTTGGTGAGAGACAAAAAGAGATGGTACTCTAGCAACCAAAAAGGTACTACCATAGTGATCTAAAAACATGTATAGATATGCAACTTCAAGTGTAACCATGTTTTCTTGCACCTAAATATACATAAGCACATTGGAGCAAGTGATAGTTTAGTGTGAAGTGAAAAATGAATATCAACTACACAACTAGTAAAAATAGTAGAATTTTTATCTTTCCAAATGATAAAAGAAATCTCCACCCTAAATTCATGTTAAATATAGGTAAATTTAAAAGGGAGGTAGCACCAAGCTCATAGAAAAAATTAATGCCTGAAAGGTTGAAGAAGTTATAAATCCAATTCCAAGCTTCTTGGGATCTATTGTAGAATACGAAAGGTGCTTGAGAGAATTTATCCATCCAAAAATGGATAAAGGAAATGATAATTCCAATAAGAAAGTATTTGGATCCAAGTAGGAGGTCTTGATAAATAATACACCAAGCAAAATTTAAAAAAAATTAGGTTCAAGAATAGAAAACCATACAATCTAGAATCAATAGTGCTAAGCATCCAAATTATATTAGAGGTGCCAACAATGAATTAAGTAAGCACACATGGAAAGATGAGATGTTAGCCACAAATACCCTTTATGGGCTCTTTAATTGCAATATGGTATTTTAGGATATCATTTCTAATCCTTCCACAATGGCTTGAAAGTCCTAGCCCCAATTTATTGAACCATGTGGGGAGGAATGATATCAATAATTGTCAAATATGTTTTGCGATCTTAGTAGGAAAGCCAAAATTTCAACTTGGCCTCAACTCAAGATAGAAACTTCTTGGTGATTTTATTGAAAATATCTAACAATGTTTTAAAAATATTAAATCAATACTAGAAAAAAAATTTGACTTCCAATCTCATAACTCACATCTATTATGTATAATATGAGGAGCATACATTATTAAAAATAATAGTTTGTCCATTGATAAAATGGAAGGTGCATACACAAATATGTGAAGGATGAACCCCCATTTGTCAATGATAAATGTATAGACCCATGAGGTGATACCTATAACATATGTAATGCCCCTCCAGGAACCCCGAAGGAAAACCCACAAACAAGGGTGAAACAATTTTATTTTTTTTAAGTATAAACATAATAAGTGCATTTACACAACATGCACAATTACACAAGTGGAAGACTTACACCAGAAATCCTTAAGGGTTACCAACAAAGAATTAACTTCATAAGATAAATTCCACAATTCCAATTAAAACACATATCCATCATTAACTCAATGATCACAAGAAGCCATAAGAAAATAATAGATTACACCATTGAAAGATTGAAAGGATACATTATAATTCCACTTCAATAAGCATGTACACATATCATAAAGGAAACTGATAAAAACATCCCAACATAGGATTACATTGCTCTTCCAATACATAGCTTCTCAATATACATATAAAGATACATCATAACCAAATACAAGGTTATGCAAGATCAATATTACAATGACCACATAGGTCTCCAAATAACAATAATCTCCAACATGAGATGAAGAATGAGCCACAAACCACAGGAACACCTACGAAGCCAATCCTCGCATGAAGGTACAAATCCGAACATCCAATGGGAAGTGGCACTACCACCCGACCATGTAATTCCCAAAATGAAATCACCCCACCGTGCTAGGAGATAACTAAGGACCCTCAAACAAGCATAAGCATGACATGGCCAACAAAACAATATGACTCAAAGACAACACAATGTGACTCCACAATAATCCAGGTGACTCAATATCACAATACATAAGAGAACTACCATCACAAAACACACGTGTACCTAAAGAAAGAGTGTCAACGCATAGCTTGATGGTTACCTCAGTAGGCTCTCATAGGTCCCGACTCTCTATCCTAGTAACCTCTCTCGAACCTCCAGCTTCAACTAAGTCTCATGCATACCCTTCTAGCCTTTTCTGACTACATGATGAGCCTTAGTACAATCACTCACCCATGCGTGATGTAACTTATCTTATTAATTTTATGAACTACCCACATAATAAATTAATTAGATTATCACTTATTATCTGACTTTCACAGGGGTAACCTGCTCGAAAGCCACTCTCTCAAGGGACACTAAACAGACAAGGTCACTCTCCGAGGACCCTATGGCGAAGAAAACAACCATTACACCACTTTCAGAAACAAGGGGTCAAACAAGGACATATGGACTCTTGGCTAACCATAAGGCAAAGACACTACATGGCTACGACAACGAATCCAACATATATCACTTGGTCAAAGGTAACAAATATGCCACCACAAGATGACTAAACCATAGACCAAAAATAACACATTATACACTTGCATGGACAGTTAATTCACTAAGTCCGCACTCAAACAATCTTTGAGGAAATCAGCATCATAAACACTTGCAACATCATTGATTGAAAACTAAATAAAACACTCTTTTCCAACAGTCGTATCTAATCAATTTCCAAATCAATATTCCATCAAGAATGAAATCCACATTAAACATTCAACCAGATTAAACATGAATTCCAAACGTGCATTTAATCCATTTCCAGAATATATCCAAATTAACCAATTTGAATTCCTAATTTCATGCCTTGATTTCCATAGATAAATTTATTAACCACATAATAACCAACACATGAAAATCACTATTTATTTTTATTCAACACAAAATCCATTCTAAAATATATTTCATTTAACACCAAAAACCACTCTAAAATATATTTTATTTATTAAAAAATAACTTTATAGCACTAACCGGTTTGAACTGGTAAAGGGACATGGTTACACGGGGGTCAAAACCAACCCATGGAAAGTCGCTGTCGGGGGCCGCAGGCACTACCTGCCGGTAGTACTATTGTCGACTAGTAGTAGGCACTACCGACCAGTAGTAGTGTTGCCGACCAGTAGCAGGCACTACCGTTCGGTAGCACTACTACCAACTAGTAGCAGTGACTATCGACTGGTAGCACTTCTACTGTCGGTAGCAGTGGCTACCGACTGGTAGTACTACTATCGCGTAGTAGTACTACCGACTGGTAGTACTACTATCGCGTAGTAGTACTACCGACTGGTAGTACTACTACCTGCGGGTAGTAGAGACTACCGACCCGCGTGGTGGGACTAGCCCGCCATGGGGTGAGGTAAGGTCAACAAACAAAAACAAATAAAGTACATGCCTTCAAGGCATTAAAATCAACACTCCACCCAACCGTTTAAACAAGAAAATGATTCATTTCTAGAACATTTCACGGGCACACACATAGATAGTGCCAAATCCAATTTTCAAATGGAAATTTACCGATAAGACAAATGGTGAAATAAAATCCCCCAGAAACCCCAAATCTTGGACAACAAGATACTAGAAAGCACACAACAAGCTAAATCTAGTTCATTCTTTCCAAATAGAAGAGGTAAAACAAGAAATTGATTTTCAAGATCAAACACACAACAGATAGAGAAATGAACCATTTCATTCCTAAATGCAACCATGTGATATAGATTTCACAAAACCAACAATAATAAACACTCTTTCTTCCATTCCAATCATTCCACAAGTGATGGGTGTTTACCTAGCTTGCTCACACTTCACCTAGTTGGTGTTTCTCAATTCCACCAACCTCTCCAGGTCTAGCTATGCTCCAAGACCACCAAGTCCTTCTCAATCTCTTCTAGGGATTGCTTCTTTCCAATCTCAAGGTGTTTTCAACAAGTGTTTAACTAGGAGCCCTACCAATTTAAAGTGTTTCCCACATGCTCATTCTTGTTGTCTTGTCTTCAACTTGTCAATTTCACCTCTTGTTGTTGTGAGTTGTTGCAGAGGTGTGGAGGTGGAATTTAACATGAAATGAATTCCATTTGGCTCTTTTTGTGGTTTGCATCCATTATTCTTCCTATTGATTTCACCATTTTGCCTAGAAAAGGGCTACAAGGAATGAGCCCCTATTAGGTCTCCAAAATCCGGTTTTCAAGGGTTTAGAAGAAAATGGTCCGAAAGACCCTAGAATAAGGTTTGATTTTCTTCATTAATTCACCTATCCCCAAGTGATTTTGGTGGTTTTGGCTTCCCAACTTTCTGTACAATGCCCTAACCCAAAAATGAGGGGTTTGAAGGGTTTCTAGGCCTCCTAATCGACAGTGACTGATCAAATTAGTGAAATGGGAATCTAAAAGTATTTTCAAGGCTTCTCCTTGCAATGAAAACTCTGTATGGACTTCATGGACCTCTCCAAATTATTTGGTTGTGGTTTTGTGTTCACCTTTGCACTAAGCACTCAAATTTCTCCCTTTCTTCTCTAGCCGGGTTGCTCTTGGACTCGCCTAGAACAAGGTGGTAGCCATATCAAACACCACTTCCAGAATTTATCCCTGCATATGTACACTATACAAGTGGTTTCCTTCCATTTCCCAATAGGTTGTTATGGTAGCATGGAGGTATTTTATGGGACAACCATTTTACAAGAAATTGCTATATACAAGCCAAAACTGGCTGATTGAAAACAAAACTATGAAAACACCAACACACACTAACTACAAAGCTTGAAATGAAACAAATGACTCTGAAACACACCAAAGAAACTCAATCCATAACTGGATCAATGGATTGAATCCATTTGTATTCACATTGTAAGCAAAATAAGCCAAAAACAATGATAACGGTCGGAAAAATGAGTAGTTTCAGAATGTTGATCATACAAAAACAAACTTCCAACCTTGGTAACTATGCAAGGGGAGGTTTTTATATTCTTACCCATGTGTGGAGGCATTCTAGGGCATTGTGCTATCCCTAACTCTATTGCTAATCACTTTTAGGACAAAAGTTGTCATGACAACTTTTACAACTTTTCACTTTCTGCTTTGTCAACCTATGAAACCTATTTCAAGTCATTTATCATGAATTTTCAATCATTCCTAAGACCATACTAAACCTCCCTAATGCTCATACCAAGTTATGCCACTTTTGACCCTCAAGAAGGTCCATTTCCTACTCAAACTACTACTTATGCACAAAATGCAAACCTAGGAAGAAAATTAACTCAACTAGGCCTACACTTGACTCAAAACAAACATCACACTCACTCTTTGGACCCTACTAGAGTCCTTATTAGGAACTTAACTTGGCTAAGGTCAGTACAAGCCAAAATTATGAAAAGACTATAAGCCTAAGTCCTAGGTGCTCCTGCACCATTCTCCCAAACAAAAGAAAACTGAGTCACCTCATTGGAATCAGATTCTAATCAATGCCTAACTTCTTAAACTCTATCTCAAGCACCCATGTAGCTTCAGCATCATCCATACCCTACCACTTGATTAGGTGCTGCCAATAGATTTGGTGTCTTGTCTTCTTAGTGATCCTTGAACTCAATACCTTTTCAGCCTTTGGATTTGGTCTTGCTGGCAATTGAAGGTTGTTTGCATCATCTGATACCTCTGAGTGACTTCAATCTGAACCTTGAATTGGTCCTTTGTAAGAAACTAAGTCTGCTATGTTGAAAACTGGTGGCAATCCTATGTCACTAGGTAGGTCCACCTTGTATGCATTTTCTCCATACTTGGCTAGAGTGACACATGGAACCAACCTTCTCATTTGCAACTTGTTAGGTACTCCTTGCTGTAGCCTTGTTTTGTTTAGGTGCACCATGATAAGATCTCCTACTTGGAATTGTAGGTTCTTCATTCTCTCATCAACTTTTTGCTTGATCTTACTTGTGTTCTCTATCAATGCTTTCTTGATTGATTCATGTGCCTCCTTCATTGACTGAGAAAAGTCTTCTACATATCCACTTCTTGTTGTTGCATTACCTAAGTCTCTTAGCTTTAATATACCGCTTGGCTGAACACCATAGACCACCTCAAAAGGGCTCTTGCCGGTGTTCTATTTGTTATGTCATTGTAAGCATATTCAGCTTGTGAAAGCACTTGATCCCATGTCTGACCATACTCTTTGGTAAGGCACCTCAATAAGTTCCCTAAGCTCCTATTTACCACTTCGGTTTGCCCATCTATTTGTGGATGGTAGGCTGATCCAAAAGATAGGTTGGTGCCAAGCTTTTGCCAAAGTATTTTCCAAAAATGACTCATGAACTTTGATTCTCTATTTGAAACAATGCTCATGGGTAAACCATGTATCCTTATCACTTCCTTGAAGAACAAATGAGCTATTTGGCATGCATCATGAGTAGTCTTGCAAGGCACAAAGTGGGCCATCTTACTAAATCTGTCCACAATGACATAAATGCTATCAAATACCTGCTTTGTCCTTGGTAAACCTACTACAAAGTCCATACTAATGCACTCCCAAGGTCTATTTGGTATGGGAAGAGTTTAGTATAAACGACATTTGAAGAAGTGCCCTTGGCCTTTTGACAAACAATATATGTCTCCACATACTTTTTCACATCTTGATTCATCCTAGGCCAATAATAATACCTCTAAACCAACTCTTGAGTCTTATTGACTCCAAAATGACCACTAAGGTTTCCATTATGCTTCTCTTGTATGAGGTTTTCTCTCATTGACCCTCTAGGCACACAAAGTTGTCCACCTCTAAACAATAGTCCATCTTGCAAAGTAAAATCAAAATACTCACTACGGAAGTGATTTTGGTATTCTTTGCACACCTTGTAGGCATTTGAGAAGTATTCATCATCCGGGTATAGGTCTCTAAAACTATCAACACCTATGCTCCTTAACTGAATTTCTTAGACTGTCAAGAGTCTTCTGCTCAATGCATCAACAACCTGGTTTAACTGTCCTTTTTTGTGCTTGATTGTGAATGTGTAGGCTTGCATGTACTCCACCCATTTCATGTGTTTATGAATAAGTTTGTCTTGTGAGTTTAGAAAGCTCAAAGCTTGGTTGTCCGTATAGACTACAAATTCCTTAGGAAGGAGATAGTGCCTCCATTTCCTCAAAGCCTGCACTAAAGCATATAATTCCAAGTCTTAAGAGGAGTATTTCCTCTTTTCATCACTTATCTTCTCACTATGGAAATCTATTGGTCTTTCTTCTTGGCTTAAAACAACACCTATTGCAACATTGCTTGCATCACATTCCACTGTGAAGAGCTTCTCAAAACTAGGCAACACTAACACCGGTTGAGTAGCTATCTTCTCCTTCAAGGTTTCAAAACCTTTATTTTCTTGTTCATTCCATCTCTAATAGTTTCCAACATTGGTGCACATATAGAACTAAATTGCCTAATGAACTTCCTGTAGTATTGAGCTAGTCCATGGAAGCTTCTCACCTCTATTGCTGACTTAGGAGTAGGCCAATTTACTATGGCTTCAACCTTGCTAGGATCCATCTTGAGGTTTCTTTGAGACAACACAAACCCAAGGTGAACTAACTCATGCTTAACAAATTCACACTTGTCCAAGTTCATGGTTAGCTTCTCTTCATACAATCTTTGTAACACATTTTGCAAATGATTAATATGATCTGCCTTATCCTTACTAAAAATGAGAATATCATCTAGATATACCACCACAAATTTACCTATGAAGTCCTTCATCACCTCATTCATGAGTCTCATGAAGGTGCTTGGAGCATTGGATAAGCCAAATGGCATTACAAGCCATTCATAAAGACCCTCTGTTGTCTTGAATGCAGTTTTCCATTCATCACCCTCCTTAATCCTAATTTGGTGGTATCCACTTTTAAGGTCAATCTTGGTAAAGTATTTGGATTCCCCTAAACAATCCATTAGGTCTTCTATTCTAGGAATTGGAAACCTATATTTGATGGTGATCCTATTTATAGCTCTAGAGTCAGTGCATAATCTCCAAGTACCACCGTTCTTTGGGGCTAACATGGTAGGTACAACACAAGGGCTAATTATTTTCCTAATTAGGCCTTGGTCTAAAAGCTCTTGGATTTGCTTGGCAATCTCAACATTTTGTTGGGGAGTCATTTTGTAAGTTGCCTTGTTAGGTAAGGATGCTCCAGGAATAAAGTCTATTTGATGGCTTATGGTTCTTTTAGGAGGTAAGGTGGCTGGCTATCCATCACTCACTATGCCTTTGAACTTCTTCAGTGGTCTTGAACCTCTATTGGAAAATCTAGTTGCTCTTTCTTGTCTTCCTCTTTAGGCTTCATTACTAATGTAAATCCTATACCTTCACCTTCCTCAAGTGTCTTCAAGAACTATTTTTCACTCACCAAAAGAACATTAGGACCTTTTGCCCTCTTCTCACCTTCCTCAAGGGTAGATTGGATCTTGAATGGGACTCCATCTTTCTTGAATGAGTATGCATTCTTGGCTCCATCATGAATAGATTTTCTATCAAATTGTCATGGTCTTCCTAATAGAAGATGGCATGCATCCATGGGTAGGACATCACATAACACTTTGTCCTTATACCTCCCAATGGTAAAATCCACCCATGCTTGCTCATTGACTAGGACATGTTGGCCTTTGATCAACCAAGTGACTCTATATGGGTTTTTGTGAGGTATCCTTTGTAATTTAAGCTTACTCACTGCCTCTTCTGACACAATTTTGTCTATTGACCCTGAATCAATGATCACTTTGCAAACTTTGTCCATTATCTTGCATTTGATCCTAAACAATGACCTCCTTTGGCTAGGCTCTTCTCTGACAGGTTCTTTTATCAAAGTTCTTCTTATCATCAAGTTGTCACCTACCTTTGATTCTAAGGCAACCTCTGAAGTCTTGTTTCTTAAAGTCTCTTCTTGAAGATAGTTCACTCTCCTTTCACTATTCTGTGATGATGATCCCTTCTTTGGACATCTATATGCTGGATGAAAAAGTTGGTTGCAATGGTAACACTTCATTGTTGCAAAATATGAGGAACCTCTACCTTGTCCACTAGACCTTCCTTTAAAACCACTGTTTGACCCCCTTCCTCTATTGAATCCTCTTTTACTAGTGCCACTTTCTTGCTTCTTAGTGAGTTTAGACTCACCTTGTGTTCTTTGCTCTGAACTTCTTCCTCCAAAGGCTCCCCTATGGCCTATATTCTCTTTTCCTCTACCCCTGCCCCTATTACTACTTGAATCATGTTTTCTTTTCAGTTTCTCTTCCACTTTAAGGGCAATTTGATAGCTTTGATAAATAGTCTTTGGGCTCATTAGACTGAGTTCCTCTTGGATGTTCCATCGTAGTCCATTTAGGTACCTAGCAACTTTGAGACTTTCTTCTTCCACCACATGAGATCTAAGGCTAAGTTTGTGAAACTCCTCCATATAACTACTCACATCAAGGTCTTTTTGTCTTAATTTTTGTCTTTTTCTATGAATCTGCACTTCATAGTTATCAGGGACATAGACTTCTTTGATTTTGACTAATATCCCTTTCCAAGAAGAGATGGGTGTTTTGCCCATTTTCTTTCTCTCATACTGCACAAATTTCCACCATGTGAGAGCAACTCCTCTCATCCTACATTTGGCCACTTTGACTTTTGGGGCTTCAATTATGCCTTCACATTCAAAATGGTTCTCCATGCCCTCTATCCATTCTAGAACCACTTCTGCTTCCATCTTACCGATAAACAATGGCAATCCTTCTAGTGATTTACCACTTAAGGCCTTCAATGCCTCTAGTAAAGGTTCTTATTCTAAGACAGGATCAGGTTCAGGTACTTTGTCAATCTCTGACACCTCTTTACCCTTCCCTTCTGTTCCTTCAACCTTCACCAACACTTTATATGCCTTGGTTTCAACTTCACCAAGCTTACTTTCCAATTCAATCAATTTCTCCTTTAGGAGTCTATTTTCTTCCTCTTGATCATCCACTTTCTTTGCCAACTCTACATTGGTCACCATGTTGTTGTCTCTTACAGATTCCACTGAGGACATCTACTCACCTAGCCCAAATCTTATAGGCTCTGATACCAATTTGATGGGTGTTTACCTAGCTTGCTCACACTTCACCTAGTTGGTGTTGCTCAATTCCACCAACCTCTCTAGGTCTAGCTATGCTCCAAGACCCCCAAGTCCTTCTCAATCTCTTCTAGGGCTTGCTTCTTGCCAATCTCAAGGTGTTTGCAACAAGTATTTAACTAGGAACCCTACCAATTTAAAATGTTCCCCACATGCTCATTCTTGTTGTCTTGTCTTCAACTTGTCAATTTCACCTCCTTTTGTTGTGAGTTGTTGGAGAGGTGTGGAGGTGGATTTTAACATGAAATGAATTCTATTTGGTTCCCCTTGTGGTTTGCATCCATTATTCTTCCTACCGATTTCACCATTTTGCCTAGAAAAGGGCTACAAGGAATGAGCCCCTATTAGGTCTCCAAAATCTGGTTTTCAAGGGTTTAGAAGAAAATGGTCCAAAAAACCCTGCAACAAGGTTTGGTTTTCTTCATTCATTCACCTATCCCCAAGTGATTTTTGTGGTTTTGGTTTCCCAACTTGTCGTACAATGCCCTAACCCAAAAATGAGGGGTTTGAAGGGTTTCTAGGCCTCCTAATCGGCAATGACTGATCAAATTAGTGAAATGGGAATCTAAATGTCTTTTCAAGGTTTCTCCTTGCTATGGAAACTCTGTATGGACTTCATGGACCTCTCCAAAATATTTGGTTGTGGTTTTGTGTTCACCTCTGCACTAAGCACTCAAATTTCACCCTTTCTTCTCTAGCCGAGTTGCTCTCGGACTCGCCTAGAACAAGGTGGTAGCCATATCAAACACCACTTCCAGAATTTATCCCTACATATGTACATTGTACAAGTGGTTTCCTTCCATTTCCCAATAGGTCATGATGGTAGCATGGAGGTATTTTATGGGGCAACCATTTTACAATAAATTGCTATATACAAGCCAAAACTGGCTGATTGAAAACAAAACTATGAAAACACCAACAAACACTAACTACAAAGCTTGAAATGAAACAAATGAATTTGAAACACACCAAAGAAACTCAATCCATAACTAGATCAATGGATTGAATCCTTTTGTATTCACATTGTAAGCAAAATAAGCCAAAAACAGTGATAACAGCCCGAAAAATGAGTAGTTTCAGAATGTTGATTATACAAAAACAAACTTCCAACCTTGGTAACCATGCAAGGGGAGGTTTTTATATTCTTACCCATGTGTGGAGGCATTCTAGGGCATTGTGCTATCCCTAACTCCATAGCTAATCACTTTTAGGACAAAAGTTGTCATGACAACTTTTCACTTTTTGCTTTGTCAACCTATGAAACCTATTTCAAGTCATTTCTCATGAATTTTTAAGCATTCCTAAGACCATACTAAGCCTCCCTAATGATCATACCAAGTTATGCCACATTTGACCCTCAAGAAGGTCAATTTCCTACTCAAACTACTACCTATGCACAAAATGCAAACCTAGGAAGAAAACTAACTCAACTAGGCCTACACTTGACTCAAAACAAACATCACACTCACTCTTTGGACCCTCCTAGAGTAATTATTAGGAACATGACTTGGCTAAGGTCAGTACAAGCCAAAATTGTGAAAAGACTATAAGCCTAAGTCCTAGGTGCTCCTGTAGCAACAAGCATCTACAAGAAGATTTGCATAATTTCCACACACAGGAAGCAAACTAGAAATTTAAAATTTAAAATGAAAATGAGAAGAGATTATCCAACCTTGAAGCCAACTAGGAACCAAAAAGATGAAGAATTTCCAATCTTGCAAACCAGGTCGAATTCCTAGTTCCTCTAGGAAGTTTTCCAGAATTTCTCTCCAAAATTCCCCTCTTCCTTCTTCTCGAGAATTTTAGGAATAGCATGAAAATTATCTTTTAACCTAAAATTTCTAGGTTAAAAGTTTCCCAACCAATCAGATTTAAATATTTTAAAAAGTAAAAACAATAAGATTTACTCCTTTTTCAAAAATAATTCTTTTCCAACAATTAAAATGAAAATGTAAAAAGGAAAGTTTTTTATTAATTTCTATCTCCAAAATAATTTCTTTCAACATAATCATTTAACATTTAAATGGCTAGGCAATTATTTATTTCCTTCCAAAATATATCAATGCACCTTACAAAATAAATAAGCCATTTAACCATTTAATCTAGCAAATCATTTATTTAATTAAATCAATAATCACAGAGCATAATAATCAACTAATTATGCCCGCAAAACATAACATCATCCATTTAATTAAATAACCATTTAAATAATGGAAATACACAAAACCAAGAATGATCAAATGACGACTCTCAAATGACCAAACCAAGGCACCATGACTCGCATAACAGGCAGATGGGAAAGACAATCGACTGACAACACTCACATGAGTGCAACTACGGGTCAAACTTGAGTACAACAACTATCTCCTCTACTCCCATCGGATATATATATATAAGGCATGCTCAGACCTATGAAACTGGGTGGAGTCAATACCCCGCACCTACCCGATACTAGTACCTGCAATGTCCTACACCAAAGAACCACACGTACATATAGACTAATATATATATATATAGACGTGACACACACACCAATGAAGGAGAATCATGATGTTCCCTATCTCACCGGAATGAGTGAAGGAAAATCATCCCCTCGCATCCCAATACACTTGCAAACATGCAACATGCAAATAACACATCGCAATATAAGGTAAAAGTGTTAGTCCATGATAATGATCCATAAAATAACATTAATCATAAGCACTGAAATACTGCATAAAAGCATACATCATACATCTAGATAAGCATGAAATACCATCGCATATAATCTAAATCAATATACAAAAATATTCCACTGAACAATGATTGAAGTAAATCAAAATATACAAAAAGAGGTTGATCGAGGAGGGGTGCTACATCCTCCCCCCCAAGCCTAGGCTTACTCCTGGAAGCCTAAAATAGATAAGAATAAAGCTCTCTCATCTTCACTACATCTTCCCTTGTTGCTGAGGTCTCATCACTAGGATCCCATAGGACCCTTACCTGCTCGATGGCACGACTCCTGAGGGTCAAATCCCGATGCTGAAGGATGCACACAGACTGCACGGAAAGCTGCCCATCCTCAACCTGCAAAGCATTCCAATCAAGAACATGGGTCACGTCAGAATGATAAGGACAAAGAATAGAAACATGAAAAACATTGTGGATGCAGGATAGACTCGATGACAAGGAAAGACGGTAGGCAACAGGTCCTATCCTCTCAAGGATCTCAAAAGGGCCTACAAAGAGAGGCGCTAACTTAGAACCCTTTCCATAACAAATCAGACTCTTCTACAGACACACTCTCAAGAACACACAATCACCAACAGAAAACTGATGATTGACTCTATGGGCATCGACATACTTCTTCTTCCTATCCTGAGCATCAACCAAATGCCCAGGAATCTGCTCAACTTGCTGCTCCATCTCACGAAGAAAATCCGGGCCTAAACACACCCTATCCTCCAACCGATCCCAAATCAAAGGAGTACGAAAAGGACAACCATGCAAAGTCTGGAAGGGAGACATGCCTATAGAGATGTGATATCCGTTGTTATAAGCAAACTCCACAAGGCAAATATATTCCTCCTAGCGTGACTGCTGGTCCATAACATACATGTGAAGCATGTCCTCCAAGACCTGATTCACACGCTCAGTCTAACCATCGGTCTCTGGGTGATAAGTTGAACTGAAGTTCAATTGGGTTCCCAAAGAATGCTAAAGTGAGGTCCACAAGGCTGAAGTAAAGATCAGGTATCTATCAGAAATGATCTGCCTTGGGATCTCATGCAACCTCACCACATCTTCCAAGAAGAATCGTGCCACCACTACTACCATATAAGACGATCGAATAGGCACAAAATGAGCAACTTTGGTCAATCTATCAAAAATGACCATGATGGCATCATGACGACGTGAGGAAATAGGCAACCCCACAATGAAATCCATGGAAATGATATCCCATTTCCAATCCAGTATCAAATTTGGTTGTAAAAGCCCTGTAGGGTGTTGATGCTCCACCTTCACCCGCTGACATTCCAAGCACTTGGACACAAAATTAGCAATGTCATGTTTCATACCAGCCCAATGATATAACTGACTAAGATTTGTGTGCATCTTCTTGACACCAGGGTGTGCCGAATAAGGTGCACGATGGGCCTCAGTCATGATCAAAACGCGATGACCCTCCAAAGGAGGTACATAGATCCGTCTAAGATGTCAAAGAAGACCATCTGACTCAAGAGGATAACCAGAATATCTACCCTCCAATGGTCCTCCATATTCCGCCATGGCTCTAACATCCTGATACCAAGTGTCTTGAGGAAGAACTCCAAGAATTCTCTCACTCAAGTCCACACTAAGGGACAATATTGCAACCTCATGCCGCCTACGCCTCAAAGCATCTTCCACTAGATTCTCTTTCCCCTTAATATAACAAACCTCAAAATCATACTCATAGAGGAATTCCATCCATCTTCATTGTCGAGCATTCAAGTTCGGCTGCGTGAAATATACTGCAAACTGTGGTGATCACTATGCAGTTCAAACTGACACCCCAACAGGGAATGTCTCCAATGAACCAATGCATGCACTACAATAGCCAACTCCAAGTCATGAACTGGATAGTTCAACTCATGATCCTTGAGTTTTTGAGACTCATAAGAAACCACACGTCCATCCTGCATAAGCACTACACCTATACCTTCCAAAGAGGTATATGTGCATACCATGAAATCTCTGGATGGGTTAGGAATTGCCAAAATTGGAGCACTAACAAGGAGTTCCTTCAAGGTATGAAAAGTTGACTCGCACTACTCTGACCAAACAAACTTCTTCCCTTTCCTCTGAAGAGAAGTAATCGGATGGCCTATCCAAGAGAAACTCTAAACAAAGTGACGGTAATATCCGACCAAACCCATGAAACTTCGAACCTCAGAAACATTGGTCGACGCTAGCCAATCAACAATGGTGTGGATCTTAGAGGGATCCACATATACACCTTCTCCCGAAACTATATGACCGAGATAGATCACCTCTGACTGGAAGAAATCACACTTCACCACATTCACAAAAAGTTGATTCTCCCTCAAGCATTGCAATACCTGACGTAGGTGACCCTCATGCTCTTCCATAGATCTAGAATAAATCAATATGTCATCCAAGAACACAAGGACAAAGTGGTCAAGGTAGGTGCAAAAAAACCCATTCATAAGACTCATGAATATTGAAGGCGCGTTCATCAACCCAAACAACACCACTGTGAACTCATAGTGTCCATAACGAGTACGTAACGCCATCTTATGAATGTCTACATCATGAATGTGCAACTGATGATACCCAGATTTCATGTCTATCTTAGAGAACACCTTGGCTCCCTTCACCTGATCAAAAAGATCATATATCCAAGGCAATGGATATCGGTTCCAGATGGTTACCTTATTCAACTATCGATAATCAATGCATAATCGAAGAGAACCATCCTTCTTCTTAACAAAGATAATCGGTGCACCCCAAGGAGAAACACTAGGATGAATGAATCCCTTGGCCAACAACTCCTCCACTTGCAACTTCAACTCACTCAGCTCCTGAGTAGTCAACCAATATGGTTCTCTCGAAATAGGTTTCGAACCAGGAACCAAGTCAATGCGAAAATCTATGTCTTGCTTCAGAGGCATATCGGGAATATCCAAAGGAAACACACCGGTATACTCTCAAAGAATAGGGTGACCATCAAGAGAGATTTCTTGACTCTCTTCCTCATCCACATCCTCAATAGCAACTACAAAAAGCTGACACCCTTGACACATGAACCGCCTAAGTTGCATAGCAGAAAACATACGTAAGGATATCGATCACTGAACTCCAACGATCCCCACTCTCCTACCATGGTCATCTAAACACTCTACTGTCTTCAGATGACAATCTACACGAGCTTTGTGAGATGATAACCAATCCATCCCCAACACAACTCCATAGGACCTCAAAGGAATGACTCAAAGATCAACTGAAGTGACCAAGGGTCCTAGATCCAACTCCCACTTCAAAACGAAGGCATCTACAAACACTCACACACTAGTAGCCAACTCTACTTGCCATCTATCTGCTTGCTTAGCAAACACGAGCCCACACCACTCTACAGTGGATGAAGAAATAAAAGAATCTAAAGCACCGTAATCAAAAAGTATAGAGATAGTAATACCACACAACTCACATGTGGTCTCAATCACAGTACTTTGATGCTCAGCCTAGCAGTCATCCACCGCTGCAAATACTCTATGGGATCTACCTGCATCCCCCACTGATGGCTCTGATGTGACTGGCCTCTGGCTACCTGACTGGTGTGAACGCTAGGGGCACTAAGAGGATTTGTGGCCAAACTGATCACATACTTAGCAAGCTCCTTTACCAGGTCCTTTACTTCTAGACGACCCACTGAGCTGTTGAAAGCTCTCCCCACTAGGGACCTGAGATGCTCCCTAAGAAGATTTCCCTAGAAAGATCTGCCTACCCCTCTGCTAGTTTCTGCTCTTCCAAAATTGAGAGTTGCCACCCTGTTGGCCCTGAGACTGCTTTGGTCTCGGCAACTACTACTGACCACCCTTAGCGGGTGCCTGGGGACCCCAAAAAGGTGTAGCAGTCTGGGATTGGTTCCCTCTCCTTCTAGGAGTTCTCTCTCTCTCTCTCTCTCTCTCTCTCTCTCTCTCTCTCTCTCTCTCTCCAAAATTTGCTGAAGTGACTCTACCTGGGCATGGATGGGCTGATCCACCTCAGGTCTGGGGCCTTGTCTTGCTAGAACCTCTCGAAGCATCTGCTGAAGCTCCTCCCTATCGGGAACCTTCTCTATTGAATGCAATTCCTCCTGGTGAATCGACCGATCTCTATCCACACTCGCATGAGTGGGTGGTGGGGAAGGACTATGGTGGTCGAGACCTCAATCCCTTCCTCCTCCTCTGCCTCTGGTGCGACCACCAACATGGCCACCTCCCTTGGCTTTCCTAGCCATGACCTAACATTGCACATGAGGAAAAAGGTTTAGATCAAAGGCAAAGAAAGACACAAGGAAGTCACACCACAAGACCTACACAAAAGGTCAAGGCGAATGGGCTCACTACAAACCTAGAGTACCTAGTGTTGAAACATAGGCTTTGATACCAAATGTAATGCCCCGCCAAGAACCCCGAAGGAAAACCCACAAACAAGGGTGAAATAATTTTATTTTTTTTAAGTATAAACATAATAAGTGCATTTACACAACATGCATGATTACACAAGTGGAAGACTTACACCATAATTCCTTAAGGGTTACCAATGAAGAATTAAGTTCATATGATAAATTGCACAATTACCATTAAACCACATATCCATCATTAACTCAATGATCACAAGAAGCCATAAGCAAATAACATATTACACCATTGAAAGATTGAAAGGATACATTATAATTCCACTTCAATAAGAATGTACACATATCATAAAGGAAACTGATAAAAACATCCCAACATAGGATTACATTGCTCTTCCAACACATAGCTTCTCAATATAAATATAAGTATACATCATAACCAAATACAAGGTTTTGTAAGATCAATATTACAATGACCACATAGGTCTCCAAATAATAATAATCTCCAACATGAGATGAAGATTGAGCCCCGAACCACAAGAACACCTACGAAGCCAATCCTCGCATGAAGGTACAAATCTGAACATCCGATGGGAAGTGGCACTACCACCCAACCATGTAATTCCCAAAATGGAATCACCCCACCATACTAGGAGATAGCTAAGGACCCTCAAACAAGCATAAGCATGGCATGGTCGACAAAACAATATGACTCCATTACAGCACAATGTGACTCCACAATAATCCAAGCAACTCAACATCATAATGCATAAGAGAACTTCCATCACAAAACACAAGTGTACCTAAAGAGAGAGTGTCATCGCATAGCTTGATGGTTACCTCGGTAGGATCTCATAGGTCTCGGCTCTATGTCCTGGTAACCTCTCCTGAACCTCCAGCTCCAACTAAGTCTCATGCAGATCCTTCCAGCCTTTCGTGAAGACAAGGTGGTCGTATACCGTTCGAGGCCTTCTCACTATATGATGAGCCTCAGTACAAGCACTCACCCATGCACGAGGTAACTTATCTTATTAATGTTATGAACTACCCACCTTCAATTAATTATATTATCACTTATTATCCGACTTTCACAGTGGCAACCTGCTTGGAAGCCACTCTTTCAAGGGACACTAAACAGATAAGGTCACTCCTCGAGGACCCTATGGCGAAGCAGACAACCATTACACCACTTTCAGAAACAAGGGGTCAAACAAGGACATACTAACTCTTGGCTAACCATAAGGCAAAGACACTACATGGTTACGACAATGAAGCCAACATATATCACTTGGTCAAAGGTACCAAATCCACCACCACATGACGACTAAACCATAGACTAGAAATAACACATTATACACTTGCAAGGATAGCTAATTCACTATGTCTGCACTCAGACAATATTTGAGGAAATCAACATCATAAACACTTGCAACATCATTGATTGAAAATTAAAGAAAAAACTCTTTTCCAGCAGTCATATCTAATCAATTTCCAAATCAATATTCCATGAAGAATGAAATCCACATTAAACATTCAACCAGATTAAACATGAATTCCAAACAAGCATTTAATCCATTTCCAGAATATATCCAAATTAACCAATTTGAATTCCTAATTTCATGCCTTGATTTCCATAGATAAATTTATTAACCACATAATAACCAACACATGAAAATCACTATTTATTTTTATTCAACACAAAATCCATTCTAAAATATATTTCATTTAACACCAAAAACCACTCTAAAATATATTTTATTTATTAAAAAATAACTTTATAGCACTAACTGGTTTGAATCATTAAAGGGACATGGTTACGCGGGGATCAAAACCAACCCGTAGCAGTGTTGTTGCTGGGGTCCGCAGGCACTACCGGCCGGTAGGACTGCTGCCGACCGATAGTATTGCTACTTGCGGGCAGCAGAGACTACTGACCTGCGTGGTGGGACTAGGCCGCCACAGGGTGAGGTAAGGTCAACAAACAAAAACAAATAAAATACATGCCTCCAAGGCATTAAAATCAACACTCCACCCAATTGTTTAAATAAGAAAATGATTCATTTCCATAACATTTCACAGGCACACACATACACAGTGCCAAATCCAATTCTCAAATGGAAATTTACCAATAAGGCAAATGGTGAAATAAAATCCCCCAGAAATCCCAAATCTTGAACAACAAGATACTAGAAAGCACACAACGAGCCAAATCTAGTTCATTCTTTCCAAATAGAAGAGGTAAAACAAGAAATTGATTTTTAAGATCAAACACACAGTAGACAGAGAAGTGAACCATTTCTTTCCTGAATACAACCATATGATATAGATTTCACAAAACCAACAATAATAAACACTCTTTCTTCCATTCCAAACATTCCACAAGCATCTACAAGAAGATTTGCATAATTTCCACACACAGGAAGCAAACTAAAAATTTCAAATTTAAAATGAAAACGAGAAGAGATTATCCAACCTTGAAGCCAACTAGCAACCAAAAAGATGAAGAATTTCCAATCTTGCAAACCAGGTCGAATTTCCGGTTCCTCTAGTAAGTTTTCCAGAATTTCTCTCTAAAATTCCCCTCTTCCTTCTTCCCGTGAATTTTAGGAATAACATAAAAATTATCTTTTAACCTAAACTTTCTAGGTTAAAAGTTTCCCAACCAATCAGATTTAAATATTTTAAAAAGTAAAAACAATCAGATTTACTCCTTTTTTAAAAATAATTCTTTTCCAACAATTAAAATGAAAAAGTCAAATGAAAAAGTAAAAAGGAAAAGTTTTTATTAATTTCTATCTCCAAAATACTTTCTTTCAACATAATCATTTAACATTTAAATGGCTAGGCAATTATTTATTCCCTTCCAAAATATATCAATGCACCTTACAAAATAAATAAGCCATTTAACCATTTAATCTAGCAAATCATTTATTTAATTAAATCAATAATCACAGAGCATAATAATCAACTAATTATGCCCGCAAGGACCCTGGAAGTTGAGCACAGCCTAGAAAAGGAGACTATGGAAGAGGCTCTCAGGGCTGTCGACACAATTTCCACCCTCCACATCCCCAAAGAAGAACAGTTTACCCCTGGAAAAGCTGCTCCCTCATCTGGCCCTCCTCCCGAGGGTTTGCATGGTTTCATGGAAACAATGGAGTGGCTCATTAATGGTTACAAGAAAGCTATTGATGAATACAAGAAACTCTGTAACAGAGTCTTGATTCTGGAAACCATTAATATTGGGGAGGGGAATACAATGGCCGACTATATTGAGGACCTAAAAAACACCATCGCCAAAGCTGAAGACATTAGAGATGCTTTCAACCTCAGGTTTGAGAACATTGAAAAGGAGATGCTAGACAAAAAAAGCCTTGCAGGCACTAGCGAAAAAACCCTCTCGGACACTGTTACCAAAGTTGGTAAAATTGAGGGGTGCTTGAAGAACATCGTTGAACAAAGCTTAAGTATCTTGAAGATCTTGGCCAACAACACCCACACCCTCATCAACAAGATGGATGACGAAAAGGAAATCCAGGACTTAGAACTGGAAGCTAAAGGAACAGGGGAAGCTCAAGGTCCCAGAACCCGCACCAGAGGCAAGAGGAAGGAAAAGAAACCGAACAAGGATCTGGAAGACTTGAAAGCTGTCGGGGCCACCTATGATGAGCTGGTGACAAAGGTGGAGGATCTGCTAAAGAAAATCGCTGTGTAGCGCCTTCCCTGTTTCTTTGCTATTTTTTTGTTAAGTTGTTCTTTCTGTTTGCTGGTCTTTTGGCCAGTCTTTATGTTTGCGGACTCTATTGCATTGTTCTTCTTGATGGTTTTTCTCTATCTATGCTGTAAAGGTTTCAGGTCCTGAAAACCTATTTTTAAAATTAATTAGAACTAATTATGCTTGCAAAAGATAACATCATCCATTTAATTAAATAACCATTTAAATAACAAAAATGTGCAAAACCAAGAATGATCAAATGATGACTCTCAAATGACCAAACCAAGGCACCATGACTCACATAACAGCCAGACGGGAAAGACAACCGACTGACAACACTCACACGAGTGCAACTGTGGGTCAAACTAGGGTACAACAACTATCTCCTCCACTCCCATCAGATATATATATATATAAGGCATGCTCAGACCTGTGAAACCAGGTGTAGTCAATACCCCACACCTACCCGGTATTAGTACTTGCAATGTCCTACACCAAAGAACCACACGTGCATATAGACCTATATATATATACAGACACAACACACACACAGATGAAGGAGAATCACATCGTTCCCTATCTCACTGGAGTGAGTGAAGGAAAATCATCCCCTCACATCCCAATACACTTGCAAACACACAACATGCAAATAACGCATCACAATATAAGGTAAAAGTGTCAGTCCATGATAATGATCCATAAAATAACATTAATCATAAGCACTGAAATACTGCATAAAAGCATACACCATACATCTAGATAAGCATGAAATACCATCACATATAATCTGAATCAATATACAAAAATGTTCCACTGAAGTAAGTCAAAATATACAAAAAGAGGCTGATCGAGGAGGGGTACTACAACATACCCTACCTACTCTATATGATCTATGTAGAAATATAACACTACTGCACACTACTGTGATTTTTGAAAATACTAGTGTTGAAAAACTCATCCTCATCATAGTATTCCATGGTTTTAGATCTTTGAGCTTCTTGGCCTTCTCTTCTAAGTCTTTGGGGTCTATTTTCAATCATAGAAGGGAAAAGTTTTGACTTAGATGAATAGAAAGATGACAAAGGGTAATTATGGAGCTAGAATATGATAATGACTATAATAGAAAAAGTTGGGAGTTTACCTTGCAAAGGTCCTAAAATGAGGTTCCAAATGATGATAGGATTATGACTATGATAGATAGCCACAAATTGATAGCTTTAGCAAAATATAACTTCCTAGGAGATGAAAAATTCCAAGGTAAGTTATCCTAACTCAAGAGACTATTATGGTGTCCTACTTGAATATGATAGATCTAAGCAAGAGACCACCAAGTGATATCGACTTTTGATGCAAGATAGTAAGGACAACAAGGCGAATTTTTTACTTTGGAAGGGTTGATGTTTTGAATCGAGGTTTGAAGGGGCTGGAAATGAAAAGGCAACAATGGTGACCTGATGGTTGAATGACTAGGAATCCAAAGGAATCAACCAGGAATCTCTTTAAATCTCTTTAATCCGATATGTGAAAAGATACCAGGGACACAATTTTACTTACCACACATATAATTTCAAAATTCAAATACATGGTTTTAGTGTCCACATACGCAACAACATATGACCAAAACAAAATAGAATATGCCACAAATGCGATAAGATATCTCAAAGATGCGACAAAAAGTTCCACAAATGTGGAAAGATAATGCCTATCTGAATTTGCTTTTTGGGTATCAAGTGTGACCAAATCTAGTAGTTTGATGATTATTGTGGCAAGAAAACACTATAAACAAGAAGACACAATGGTTGTTGTGTGTTTAATGATAACAAGGGTATGTCCTAGGCTCTTCCAATCCCAAATTTTCATTGGTCTTATTACAAAATAAGACATGCCAAACACTTCCTATGCCTAAAGTCAATGTCCAATGGCAATAAAAAATAGTCCCAAACTTGGAATCTCCTTTTACTCAAATGCACAAAACCTTAAAGAGTGCTTCACAATCTTGTCTTTGCAAGAGAAGGATGGGTAGGGGCCTGCAAGATTGGAAGGATAACCCAATCACCCTCTCCTCAGAAAGCTACATATAGTTTGTACAAAGTTGAGGATTTTTGTCTCAACTCAAGGGAGTCTTATGGTGAGTAATTTCAAGGTGTGATGCCTCACCTTTGCTCTAAGCAAGATGCCAAAAAAACTGAATCAATAGTGTGGGCCTCTAAAACAAAGTTTTTGGTCACTGTTTGAGGGACTTGTGTGTCTGCACTTTCTAGTAAGCCACTTAAGACTTTATCCAACCATGTGTGGCTCTAAGTCCACCCCCAAATTGACACTAATGACATACACCCCTAATTTAGGTTCCAGTTTTCATCTTTACCTTTTTTATAGCAGCTTGAAGGAAAAATCATGTTGGGTCATTCCCCTTGGAGTGATCACTTCTCCAAAGGTAGGTCCTCTACAAAAGAAAAAAAAGATGTTTAGTGATTTCTCTTACACCCAAGGTCCAGTAAGGCAAGGGGAGATTATACTTTCAAAAACATCTTAGGGTTCTATAATGCAAAGTGTACAAGCACACAAGAGACAACAAACAAAAGTTATTTTAACCAAATCAAAATGTGATCTAAGCAATAAAAACACAAAGCCACTAAATTACCCCTGCAAAACCATAAGTTAGAAGTTAGAAGTTGCAATAATAACCCCTTCCTACAAGGCAAATACCAATGATCCAAGGGGCCTTCTATAAACAAAAGGGATGGTTGCACCACTTTGTTAGTACTGACAAGGTTTAGCCAAAACAAAACCAAATCTGAAAATGCTAATGATGAAATGCAAAAACTATATTACAGAAATGTTAGAAATAAGGGACAAGAGTCCCATCGAGTGTGCCAAAATATTCATGTCAAAATTTGAATTATTATTTGTAAATCCTAACTAAGCCAACCACTAAACCCTAGATCTACAAACTAATTCAACACAACATCAATAGAGAACTATAAGGCATGCAAGCAACAATGAAATAACAAAGAATATACCATTCACACATAAATTAGGTTTGTCTCCATTGTTCTCCTATCCTCCATGATCTTGTATTTGATATGGTTGCTCTCAGATTTATATGCACTTGAACAAGAGCTCATGAAAGAATGGATGTGGTTGTGATGATGCGAAGATAAAAGCTAGAATTTTTTTTGATAGAATGTAAATGTGATCCAAATGCTTGATCGATTGATATCCCAAATGCTTGATTGATTGATGCTTCAAATGCTTGATTTCTTGATAATGAAATGAGAAGGAGATAATCCTTTTATAGATATTCTCTAAGAAATGGATGATTGATATTAAGAGGAAAAAAAGATAAAAGAATGGCCATGATCGCATAGGTAAATGGGACCAATAGGTTAAAAGGGTAGGTAAAGATGAAGGGAGGAGAACAAGAGGTGACAAGATAAAATATAAGGATGAATAAGATTAAGAGGTTAAAGTAAATGGATGGCTAAGATTAAGGAGTAGGTATCTAGAAAAACATGTTGTCATGTGGATAAGAAGAAAAGGTAAATGAATGAATGAATTAATTATAAGTCACACAAATTAAATGAATTTTTTTTTTTTTAATTATAAAGAAGACACTTAGTGAATTAATTAAATAAATAAAAATATTTATTTAATTAATAGAGGAAAGGGCCACATAAATTAAATATTTAAAATAATAATTTAATTTGGGAAAATGTGATGGGATTAAATAAATAATAAATATTTATTTAAATTAGAAAGAAGATGCTTTGTGAATTAATTAAATAAATAATAAATATTTATTTAAATTAAAAATAAGAGCCTTGGTGAATTAATTGAATAAATAATAAATTTTTATTTAATTAAAGGATAATTTTAGGTGTCTATATGTATCACCAAACAACAGGCAAGAAAATCACCTTGAAAATTTGACCCTCCTCCCAAAGCAGCCTCTTACAGATGTTCTTACAACTATCATAAGGCATCTCTAATGCATGTGCACCTATGTAAAGATTATATCATAAATATTGTCATAGAAAGAATGATTATCATAACCATCATATATTCTATTACAACTCCTAACAAGTGTCCAAGAACCTCAAAATAGAAGATTTCAAGAGGGGTAACCTAGCTATTTTATCCTTTACCCAGATGACAAACAGTAAAAGTAAGTTCGCCTTTACATGTTCTCTTTCATCATAATTGGTTAAATGGCTTAACCTCTTATGGGTAAATTATAAAAGATATTTAGGAACTGTTGTCCCCACTTTCGAAATTGGTGAAAACAAGGGATAACCCCTACAAATTTTGTCTGATTTGTAGCTCACATACTCTAAGGCACACTTATCAAGGTACAAGTCATTTACTCTAGAGAATAATTTGTCTCCAAGTCATTTCCCATCAAGTGTCAAAGTCCTAAGTCATCATTTTGGTGGGTTTTAATATCTTAAAGTTAGAATTTTAAAGTTACCTACATAGTCAGGTCTTAGAATTGGCAATGCAAATTGATTGCATTGTCACTTGTAATTGGGTCTTTGGGACCCGATTACAAGAAAAGCATCGCCCCCATATGCAATCGGGTCTCAGAGAACCAATTGCATGTCAATTACCATGAACATTTGTAGTTGGATCTTAAAGACCCGACTGCACATGAGTACCAACTGGAAATGGAATAATTACTAGCTTACAATCTTGCATCTTAAATCACTACAAAATGGTATCACCATACTTACTCTAACTTAACCAAATATTTCTGTGAACCTGATCCCTATTTATTTCCATTGCAAGAATTTAATATCTAACAATCCCCTAAACCTTCTGATGCACTATGAAATGGGGGAAGGTTAGACTAGAACCTGTGGTGGAATAACACACAAAACCAAGAAACTATTAGTGTTAATCAACCAAAAACTAACCTAAGCAGGCATATCAAAAGAAACACCAAAAACATGAAGAAATATTTAACTAGAAAAGTAAATATAATGAGACATCTCCAAATGCCTCCCAACATGCTCTTAGCTCCTTCTCCTTTGTTCCTCTCCTCTCCAAGTTCCAAACTAGTGTAGCTCTCAGCAGCTTTTTGCACTATGGATGCTTATGGAGGTTCAAAATTAAAATGTTTACTCTACAATGCTATGCAAATGTGAATGAAAGCTAGTATTAGATGCTATGATGATAAAATGATTTAATTTAGGCCAAAATAACAAGATATTAGTGATTTATGCTAAAATGCTCTCTAGAATTTACTATAACTTAGATGCACACAAGTTTTCAGGATGTGGATTATGAAGAAATGAGCTCTATTTATAGGAAAAATGGAGCAATGGATGGTTGAGATTGAGTAATCTCAACAAGGGTCAGGATTGAAAGATATTCAATCCATGTGAGGGCTTTCAACCCAATCCCAGGATGACAAGTGTCAATGTGAGATAGGTTGAGAGGAGAGGGAATAAACATTAAATATTTGACATGACCTGAGAGTTAACTTAGGAGTTAAGGTCAAGGTTATGTTGAATGAATAAATTCTTTATTCAAAGAAAAAAGCTTTTATCCAATGGATAAACTCTTGTGCAAAGGAAAAAGGGATAACCATGGTCAAAGCAATAAATGCTTGAGGAGACACATGAGTGCAAGTTGATTTAACCATAAATGGTTATGTAAGAGCTATTAATGGTCATGTAAGAGTTATTAATGATTTTGGAAGACTTTAAAGGTTAGATTGTTGAACACACAAAGCATTAAATGCTTTTCAAAGACTTTGAAGTCTTTGAGAAATGACTCCAAGTTGCTTAGGAATGTGACAATAATTAGGGGATGGATTAGGTTAATAGATTAGGATTAGATAGGTTCTAGAAGAATTTAGAAGGGGGTTTAGGAGTGCAAGTGGATTTGGTGGGTGAGGGAAAATAGGATTTTAATTAAAATAAAATTAATTTATTTCAATTAATAGGTGCAAGTTGCATTTGTAGGAAAATGCAAGTGGGGATATAAATGATTTAAATAAATGTTTTATTTAATTTATTTAAAAGAGGAAAAGGGAGATTTAATTAAATAAATAGAATTTATTCATTTAATTGATTGTGAATTTGGTATAACGAATTAATTAAAATAAATTGAATAATTTATTTTATTAATAGAAGAATATTTGAAGATGAATTAATTAAATATTAATTTAATTAACTAATGGCTAGTGGATTTTTAATCAAATAAATAGCAAATATTCATTTAATTAAACTGAACAGATTTATGTGACTACATTTGCCTCTCTTTGAGACGGTGCGGTTTATTGCATCATTTCAAAGAAAAAAAATAGGTGTGAAGAAATGCCCCATAAAATGTTGATTTAATGGGTGGTATGCCCCCTCGAGAGATGGGCTGGAAAATTTTGAAAAATCGAGCGATCTCTCAAAAAAGAATGAAAATTGGCAGGGTGATAGAAGAGAAGAAGTTAACAATGCTGCTGAAAAATAGAAGAAATCAGAGATAAAATGAAGAAATGGAAGGCTCCGAAAGTTCACAGGGACCACGGCGGTGAGCGGGCGAAAATTTGGGTTACGACGAATGGTTTATATGGGGAGAAAGGGGTGAAAACGGGGTCATTTATATCCGCGACCATAGTGAAATTCTAGCTCTGATAGTGACTTTTTGGAGGAGCAAGCATCAGTTAGGATGCCGGTACCTGTAGCAGAGCATCGATTAGAGTGAGTTCGATGATTCCAGCAACCAAATGACTACGGACCAGCGGTATGTGAATTTGAGTTTTTGAATTTTCTGCATTTTTTATGTGTTTTTAGCTAGGTCCAAGTTGAGTCGAGACAATAGCGCTGAAACTATGTTTTGGCACTTTTGTCGATTTAACTAGCATTTTTGTGCTGTAATGGTGCTATTGTGCAGTCGTTTGAGCGCTTTTGCAAATATTAGCGCTATTGTATAAATGTTTGAGTGCTATTGTTTTCTTAGCCCTATGGAGGAGTTAATTGAGCGCAATTGATGTGAAGCAGCGCTATTGCATAGTTATTGTAGCACTGTTGTAGTTTAAGCGCTCTTGTATAGTTTATTGAGCGCTTTTGTTAAGGTAGTGGCGCTATTGGTAGGAGATAGCGCTTTCGTGCAGAAAAATAGATGCCCCAGTGTTTGAACAAATAATCTCCAGATGCCAATGATGGATGGATGGAGATGTGAAGTGAGAGTTATTTTAAACCATAGTAGCTCTGATGAGACTTAGGTCACTAAGATAAATACCTGTTGAAGTCTAGGTGTGCCATGATTGCTTACCTGTTGAGACCCGAAGATACTTGATCAAAGTATCTGTTGATAGTCTAGGTTTAAACTTAAGAAAGTTTGAAACAAAACAACTGATGATGATGGTTGATGCACTTGTGTAGGAGGATCTGTGCATCTTATAGTTGGGTGAGAGACATCCCACCACACAGGGGCTGCGTGATCGGTTGACAAAGGCCGAGGTGGATTGCATTGCAGCAACTGGGCTGTATGATATGATGCATATGCCCGCGATTTGGATGAATCACGGTTTGATGAGAGCATTGGCAGAGCGCTGGCATAGTGAGATCTGCATGTTTCACTTGGTGCAGGGGAAGATGACTGTGACACTGGAGGATGTATGACGCATCCTGCATATTCTCATTCGAGGTGAACTGGTGACATATGATAGAGCATGGGAGACCCTAGCGGTGCAGAGATTCTTTGATGAGAACGTTTATATTGATGATGGTTCAATAGCCTGGGAGGACATCGCTGCATTGTATGAGCCATTACCAGCAATTTTGTTAGGGATTGTGGGGGGACTACTGTGCCGAGATTGACGATCACATGGACTGGCGGTTGGTTGGGGGTAGGTGATTGAACAGATGATGACAGAGGGGACCCAATTTTCCTAGGGACTGTGCGTGTTAGCACACTTATATCAAGAGTTGCATGAGGTAGTCTATCGCAGGAGGGGCTCATTGGCAGTGGGAGTGACGTTGCTGCATATTTGGGCATTGGAGCACTTATCAGTTGCCCGACCAGTGAGTCTAAGATTTCGGGTAGTCGACCAACCCTATATATTTATGTATAGCAGTATGATGAGTCAGCCCCACCTGGGGAAGTTAGAGTGGTGGCGGCGGGCACTGGATGATCTAGATGTAGTGATCTGAAGACCCTATATTAAGTGTGAGCCCTGGGAGGATGATGTGGAGGCATTGCCGTATGTATTCATGACCCAATTCCTCATTGGGAGGACAACTTACTATGTGGAGAGACAGTTGCCTGAGAGAGTTTTGAGACAGTTTGGACGGTGGTAGTGATTGCCTAGGGGATTGGGAGAGTATGCCAGAGTGGTCCGAAAGAGGTATGCATGGGGGCCAATACTACCTTATGATCAAGCTTTAGCAGAGTTTCAAATGCTACATGCGAGACCATGGGATATACAGCCGAGGATGGTAGATGCAGGGGTGTCAAAGGAGTATACGCAATATATGGCAGCTCATCCGATTCCTCAGATATCAGATTTGGCAGAGTCGATTCCCAATTTTGAGGAGGATAGGGGACGGAGATGGAGGAGGAGAGGAGGTCGAGGACTGATTGCAGATGGACGAGGGAGAGGGGATGGTGGTGATGGAGGAGGTGGTGATGGAGGAGGAGGAGGGGATGGTGGAGGTGGAGGAGGTGGTGATGGAGGAGGTGGAGGGGATGGTGGGGGTGGTGGATTCGGAGGTGGAGGTGGCAGTGGTGGTCAGGTTCAGCGGAGAGGGAGAGGCAATTTTCCATTGCGAATATCACAGGAATCTCTGATGCAGGGAGGAGTTAGATTGGGTGGGAGAGGTATGGGGGAGAGAGAGGTATCGATGGATAGAGGGGAGGGAGCCACTGGAGAGGGAGCTACAAGTGAGGTACCTATGGATACAGGGGAGGTAGCGACATGGGGGGGAGATCTTCGAGACCATATGATATTACATTTGCAGACTCGACATACAGCTGCTGAGACACAGGTGGAGAATTTGGAGGTGGAGATTGCAGCTAGAGATGTGCAGTTGTTTGCACGAGAGTCAGAGCTGACTGTAGTGATATGAGAGAGGGATGGTGTGATGGAGAGAGTGATTCAGTTGTAGGAGAGAGTGCGGGCCTTGGAGGGAGTACTGGGATAGGGGCCAACTATGGAGGCTTTGGTGAGGGAGGTCCGGTGAGCACAGGCTGAGATAGAGTATTGGTGGGGTTTATATGAGCAGGTGGTGCCAGCTAGTCAGCGAGAACTCAACTATTCACAGATGCGGCAGGCCAAATCAGAGCGGTCTCAGAGGATGCAAAGCAGTGGGGGTGTGATGGGTCCTCTACGGAGAGATGGGTCAGGTGGCGTAGGAGCTAGTGGGGGTTTGATGGGGCCTCCACGAAGAGATAGATCGGATGGGGCAAGGACTAGTGGGGGAGTAGGTGGTGATGGTGGTGCAACATCTGGTCAGAGTGGCATCTGAGAGAGCATTATGCATGCATGCATTTATATTGTTATTTTGGACTTTATCTTGGATGGCTCTTGGTAGCCGATTTTGTAGACTTCATTGTACTTTGAGAAATGAGATGATATATATGAGGAGGTCCCATATTTTTGTGATGATATGTATTTTGATGACATGTTATGGATGTTTAGGCTGTGATGGTGATTTCATGATTTATGCTTAGATGGATATTTGTTTTAAGCTATATGTAGGTGTTTATGAGATGATTCCTATATGATGTCTATATGCATGTTGTATGATGTTGGATGCTAACATGTGGATGCAGGTTGATATATGTGTGCATTGTAATGTTTTTGGGATAGAATGTCTGATGGATGCAATGGCATGATGTTTATGTATGCATAATAAAATGATGATTTATGATGGTATAGATATTATTTTTTATTTTATATCAATACAATGATGAGATAATGATATGCAATGATGTTAATGTAATGCTTTTGAATGAATGATTTATTTATGGATATGCATCTAGATGGTTTAAAATAAATGTCTATGTGGATAGACAAGTGTAAAGTACAAATGTTTAAATGATGATTTCTAAATGTCCAAAATATGAGGAAGTAAAATGATAATGTGATTATAATGCAACTCATGTTTAATGAATAATTGCACCTTAATGCAATTAAGAGGGATAATGAATGTAATTTAATGAATCCTAAGTGAGACAAAATGAGTATAAGGATATACTTTAAGAATATACTAAAATGGATGAATGAATGCACTTTAACTAATGGATAGATAAATGAATGTATGCAACTCTGGAAAATCTAAACAAATGTATGATACATAAGTGTGAAAATGATGATAAATGATGATCACTAACGGATGTTTTTAAATGAATGTATAGTAATGAGTAATCATGGTAGGAAATGCAAATAAGGACAATTATCTATGTAAGTGAATCTAAATGTCATGAGTGTAATAATGAAATGATACAATGATATTAATGCAAATAAAATGAGAATGAACTATATGGGGTAAGTGCAACTAAATGATATTTAAATGTATGCTAATGAATGGCTAAAGAGTAATGCAAATGTGACTAAAATGTAATGAAATGATGATGGGATGATGATAGATGAATGCAAGGTTGTTTTAGACTTTGCATGATGCACTTGATGATGTATTAGAGTACTCTGTCGCGATTGTATCCAAAACCGTCTCAATTTTTGCATAACTGCTCATATTTAACTTTGTTCACACTTACATGCAAAATCACGTATATGAATAAGGAATGAGTAAATGGATGGATGGTATGCAACTAAATGCAATATAAATAGATGAGATGAAATGACGATCCATAGTGCTTTATTTTTCATCATCGAGCTTTTAAAATGTTGTAAGAAAATACAAGCATCTTGACATAATGATTCAAGATGACCTGTGTATTCCTTACATGGATTTTGATATAGCAAGTTAATACAAACAACTTGATATAATGGGTCAAGCTGACCTGAGTATTGCTTGCGGAACAGACAAAGATTATCTCCTTTCATGCATGACTTGGATCATCCTCCTTGATCTTGGGCTGATCATATCCTGAGACAAGTTCATACCGTAATAAGAGATAAAAACCTTTATCCTATTTGGATGAGGGAGGAGGAACCAAAGAAAGAGCATTGTACCCGTAAGTAAACAACATACATAAAGAATAAAGAATATGGATCCTTGGTAATGGTTCATGCTCATATGGTCGAGGTATATGTTGTAGTCAGCAAGCCGCAATGATCTATGACTGTATTTTGCCTATGATCACGTAGCTTAGTGAACTTCCCACATAGACACCATTAGGACATGCCCCAGTACTTCATCAGAATAATGCGCCGAAGATACACAAACAATGTTGTAGGAACCTGATATGAATAAATAACCCACAAATCAAATAAGTATTTCATAGCTGAAATGGAATTTTCTTGTCAAAGAAAATGTCATCTTGTCTTTGTTTTGGTAAGGAAGGATGCATCCTTGTTGAAGATAGTTTGAGTGTTGATGTTGATTGTTTGGTTGATTTGGGAAGTGATCATCGTTGGAGTATTTCACAATGTTTGTTTGGTATCTGCTTGGATGAGTATGTACAATGTGTTTGCCATGTTTTTGTTTGATTTTCGATGTTTTTGGATTTTGTGAGATAGTTTTTCAATGTTTTTGGATTTTATGAGATGATTTTCTAATGTTTTTGGATTTTGATGATTGTTTTGAATGTTTTTGGATTTTGTGAGACAGTTATGAATGAAGAAATCAGTGAATCACAAAACAATGTAGTATCTACTTCCATCAAATAGATTAAGGGCATTGCCCCCAGTTTCTAGACATGACTCCGAAAAAGAGGGATGCAAGGCGCATGAAGTACTATCCTTAATTGTAGATCAATAACGAGCCATGGTTTGGGACGGATGGATGAGTGAATGTAGTGAATGTGATTGCAACAAGTTTGAAAGACAATGGAGCCATAGCCTTTACGAGTGGCGCCTGTTTGCCAGGTTTTCACCATCATACTTACCCAAGGTGCCACCGGAGTGGTTGTTCACCATTTGGATGCATGATTTTTCTTTACTATTTTGATGTGTTTAGTATTTTCTTCAGGACATTTTTCTAAATGTTTTTGGTGTTTTTTCCAGTATGTATGGGAGTCTAATGCTCTATGCAGCTCATGTATAAAACTTTCTAAGGTGCATGTTGTTGATCGGATCTGCTAGCGGTTCTCCTTCTAAAGTAGCCAATTGATATGCCTTGGACCCAAATACAAGAGTGATAACATATGGTCCCAATCAATTTGATTCAAACTTTCCCTGATGTTCTCTATTTGGTTGGTTACGAGGATTTTCTCGGAGAACAAGATCACCTACCTCAAATGCATGAGGTCGAACTTGATGATTATAGCTTCAGCTCATGCGCTGCTGATAGGCTTTGAGGTGATTGTATGCAGCTTGTCATTTCTCATCAAGTAGCTCTAAGTCCTGAAGACGTGATACTCTGTATGTTTCATCATCGATGAGATTGTGCAAGGAAACCCGTAGTCATGGTATCTCAACCTCAATAGGTAAAATAACTTCCGCGCCATAGACTAGTGAGTAGGGAGTTGCGCCTATAGGGGTTCGAATGCTAGTTCGATATGCCCATAGTGCTGGATTCAATTAAACGTGCCAATAATGATTGACATCATTGACTGTCTTCTTGAGGATTCTTAATATGTTTTTATTTGATGCTTCAACCTGACGATTGCCTTGTGGGTAATAGGGCGTGGAAAAGTGGTGTTGGATGTGAAACTTCTCACAGAGCTCACAAACATCCTAATTTTTGAATGGAAGTCCGTTATCTATGATGATGGACATGGGTACACCATACCGGCAAATGATGTAATTGAGGATGAATGAGGCAATCTGCTTGCCGGTGACTTGGGTAAGTGGAACAACTTTGATCCACTTTGTGAAGTATTTGGTGGTAGTAATAATGAATTTGTGGCCATTGGATGAAGATGGGTGAATTTTACCCACAAGGTCAAGGCCCCATTGAAAAAAAGGCCATGGTGTTGTGATTGGTTGCAATTCCTATGTCGATGGATGTATCAGGTCTCCATGAACTTGGCATTTCTTGCACTTTCTGACAAAGTAGTAGGAGTCTTTTTCCATAGATGGCCAATAGTATCCAGTGCACAGGAGTTTCTTGGCGAGTGACAGACCGCTTGCATGAGTTCCACAAATTCCTTCATGTACCTCTTCCAAGGCCTTTGTTATCTCATCCTGTTCTAGACATAGAAGGAGAGTACCATCAAGACTGTGTTGGTATAGGGTTTTAGCAATAACGGTATATCGAGTGGTTTGGCGAATGAAGGTTTTATGTTGGTTATTCGGTTGGTTAGGAGGAAGTGTGTGATCGTGGAGGTAGGTGTAGAACTCACCGTACCATGGGGATTTGGAATCGATAAGGTGGCATATCATCTCGGATTTAGGGATATCATAAGTAGGAATCCAAAACTATTTGACCAAGAACTCATAGCGTGTTGAATTTTGTGGAAGATCTAGGAGAGATGCAATGGTAGCCATAGTATCAGTAGCTCGATTCTGATCTCTTGGCATCTATTCAAAGGTGATAGTAGTAAATGATGCCTTTAATTTATCCACCATTTGTTTGTATGGCATGAGTTTGTCATCTTTAGTCTGATATTCAACAATTGCTTGTCGAATAACCAGTTGGGAGTCACCATATACTTGTAGTTCTTGTAACTTCCATTGTATGGCTAGCTTGAGTCTTGTGATCAAGGCCTCATACTTTGCTATGTTGTTGGTACATGGAAATGTGAGTCTGTAAGATTTCAAGATGTTGTCACCTTGAGGTGTGATAAATAGAATGTCTGCCCTCGAGTCATGCCTAGTGTATGAACCATCAAAGTACAGTTTTCATGGTTGTGTTGTTGTGATCATGATTATCTCCTCATCTAGAAAATTGGAAATGAGAGGATGATTGCCTATGAGTGGTGCATTGGCCAACTGAACTACAATGACTTGACCTTTGATAGCTTTACGGTCCACATACTCAATGTCAAATTCACTTAGAATCATCACCCATTTGGCCAAGCGACTTGTCAATGCTACTTTGCTGAGTAAGTACTTGAGTGGATCAATCTTTGCAATTAGCTGTACTTTGTGTGTTAACAGATAGTGTCTCAGCTTAGTGGCTGCCAAGATTACTGCTAAGCAGGCTTTCTCAATAGGTGTGTAATTGAGTTCATAGCCAACTAGTGTGCGAGAGTTGTAGTAAACAACACACTCTTTCCCTTCTGCATTGTGTTGTGCCAATAGTACACCCAATGTTGTATTTGTTGCTGATATATAGAGTAGTAAAGGCCTACTTGGATTTGGTGGAATCAACAATGGTGTATTCATGAGATAGTCTTTAAGTATCTGGATTGCTTGCTGGCATCTGGTATCCCATTGAAATCAGATGTTCTTGTGTAATAGGTGTGTAAATGGGTGACACCTATCTGCCAGTTGTGCAATGAATCTTCAGATAGATTGAAGTTGTCCTTGTAATGTCCTTAGCTGATTGATGTTCTTTGGTGGTGGCATGTCCATGATTTCTTTGGCCTTTGCAGGATCAACCTCAATACCTTTACTTGAGACAATGTATCCTAGAAGTTTCCCTGAGGTTACTCCAAAGACACATTTCTTTGGGTTGAGTCGAACATGATATTATTATAGCCTATCAAATATTTTCTCTAATATTTCTAGATGACCTTCTCTTGTTAGTGATTTTTCCAATAAGTCATCAACATAATCTTCCATTATGGTATGCATCATGTCATGAAAGATGGTGGTCATTGCTCGTTGATAGGTTGCTCCTACATTCTTGAGACCAAAAGGCATTACATTCCAGCAATATGTGCCCCATGGACATGTGAAGGCAGTCTTATGTTGATCTTTTGGGGTGATCTTTATTTGATTGTATCCTGAAAAACCATCCATGAGTGAAAGCATGGTATGTCCTGCTGTTAGATCCACTATGATGTCAATGTTGGGTAGGGGGAAGTCATCTTTAGGACATGATTTGTTCAGATCTCTGAAGTCAATACAGATACAGATGCCCCCATTTGGTTTTCCGAAAGGCACAATATTGGATATCCAATCTGCATAATCAATTGGTCTAATAAAACCAACATCTAGGAGTTTCTTAAGTTCTTCTTTGACTAGTACTGCAATCTGAGGATGCATCTTGTGAAGCTTCTGCTTGACAGGTTTGGCTCCTTTTGCGATGGTGAGGTGATGCATGACTAAATAAGGATCAAGCCCAGGCATGTCTACATATGACCACGCAAAGTTGATCTGACACTTCTGGAAGAACTCTATAAATTTAGGTTGTTCCTCTAGAGTTAAAAGAGATGCCAGATGTATGTGGTGAGGTGTTTCAAGAGTCCCCACATTGTATTCTTTTGTTTCCTCAATGAGAATTGTTGACCGTTCTTGTTGTGTACTAGAAAGGAGAATGTCAAACCTTTCATCCTTCGATGCCTTAGAGAGGTTTTCACCATTGGATACGCTCTTTATTTTTACTTTTGTAGGGTCAAATAGTGCCACTGTGTGGTTTTCACTGGAAGATCCATGTTTTATTGTTATATTTTTGCAGCTGAAAGGTTTGGCATCGGCCCCGAAGTATGTTGCGCTATTAAGTTCAATGGCAAATCCATCTTTGTGATCCTCGCTTGGTATGTTATCCCATAGTTCCAAAAAGTCAATGATCACCTCATCATTTTGGAAATGGTCAAGACATGGGGGATTAGGTTGGTTCCATTCGATGAGTTCAGGATGGATAATGGGCATTATTTCATCGATTAGGTTAAGTTTGTTAGACATGTCAGTGAGGGTCAAGACATTGTGGTGAAGGCTGTTGATGGTACTCTCCCTGTCAGAATCAGGCGTAGGGTGTGACGTAGGGTCTGTGGAAGATGTTTCCAGCTTAGGAACCCAAGAGGTCTTTATCTGTGCTTCTCCGTAAACAGGGATGTCTTTGCGGGATGGAGGTAGTGATGTGTCTTCCTCATCTGAAGTATTAAGCTATATGGAATCAAATTCCCACTCATGTGAGTCGGTCTTTGAGTCACTTTCCAGTATCTGATTACTATACCATACTGGGATGTCCTTTGAGTTAAACACTGCAGGTGTGACCGGTTTTGTAGATGAAATGATTGGTGTTGCAAGAAGGATTATGGGGATCAATGAATCCAATACGTAGAGTATTGGTACTGTTGACTTTGCTGCTTTTGCTAGAAATGTTGGTGACATAGATACTATTGTGGGTTTTGATACAGTTGTTGTTGCTAAAGGTGCTATTGATGTTATCGTTGTTGTTGATGGGATCGTTGGTTTGATTGGTGGGATGAGGGGTATTGTAGATGGTTGTGCTAGGATTTTTAGCCTCAATGGGGCAGTTGCTATGGTGTTTGATGCTACTTTTATAATCAAAGGTGACCTCTTTGTAATAGGCTGATATAGTGGTTTGTTGGGTTTTCCTTTGAATCTGAGCTTAGGAAGAATCTCCTTTTGAAAGCCTAGGCCTATATTATCCTTGGGCTTTAATTCTGGCTGCAGTGGTTCATGTCATCCTTGCTTGCAAGGTCCCAAAGCACTTTGACCATCATAACCCATTCTTTGCATAATGAGAAGGCCTTTTCCATACTGATATGTGGGAGGCTTAGCTTGCAGAATATTGGTGGTGATGGGATCTTTATAGATCCATTCTGCTAAGTCCTCATCTCATGTTTCTTCTTCTTGACTCTTTCCCAGGATGAATGGTGTCAAAGTACATGTTGGCTTGATCAATGGTTGTTGAAGTAACCGTGGAGGTTTACCATGTGTTCTAGGAGAAGTAGGCATTTGTCCAACACAAAAGAGTTGGCTCAAATTGTACTCCCCAGGACCTTCCTCTGCTATTTTCATCTTGAGTTTCTCTTGCTTGGGTATAGTGGTGTTTGAACTGGAAAGAGAGGTTGGACTTATGTATGATGTGGAGGAGATGGCTTCTCTATTGTTAGGAATGGTAGTCTCTGGTTGATGACTAATATTATGACAATATGCAAAGGGGTTTGCATCTTCCAAGATTGTGATCTCTACACCATTATGCGGGAACTTGATACACTGATGGTGGGTGGATGGAACGGCTTGCATGGCGTGTATCCAAGGTCTTCCTAACAATAAATTGTATGGCAGAGGAAGGTCCAGAACTTGACAGATGATGTGTTTCACCACAGGGCCCACTCAAATTGGTAGCACTATAACACCTTTGGATGAATGCTCTACATCATCATAGGCTTTGATTGTGATCTTCTTGCTGGGATCCACTGATTCAATTGCATATCCCAAAGCTGTGACTAATTGTAGAGTATATATATTCAGGCCCGCTCCATTGTCAATCAATACTTACTTGATCCTATGCTGGTTGATAAACCCTTCAATATGGAGTGAGGCATTATGAGGTTGCTGGAAGGAGGAGTTGTCACTTTTTGAGAAAGTGAGATAAGGTGATGATCTTAGATTTCTGACCATGGCTTGGAACTGATCTGTATTTAGGTTTGCAGGGACTGACGCCTCTTGGAGAGCTTGATCCAAGATTGTTTTATGGGATGGAGATAGGTGTAATAGCTCTAAGATAGATATCAGTGCGGGCATTTTGTCTAACTGTTCCACAAGGTTATATTGCTTTGGGATAGATGGGGTGCCTTGTGGAGCTGATTTTATGGTAATCTTGCTGCGACATGTAACAACATTGCAAGTGGAGCTAGGATTTTTTATGGTTATAGTTGCAATCTGTTCACTGGCATTGTATAGGTGATTCATAGTATAATTATACGCGGCTTGCATATAATTGGTGGTATCTGTGTTTCGCTCTGAAGTGGAAGGACCCCTTTGATCTTGTGACGGAAGTAGATTTTTAAACATGAGATGATGATTGTTTGTTGTCTTTGGGTCATGTCCTTCGATTTTGATTTCACCTCGGTCAATAAGATCCTGAATAAGATCTTTCAATCTGTGAAAATTGCTTGTCTTATGTCCTTTCCCTTGATGGAAATCGCAATGTTCAGTATCCCTCCACCATGAAGGTTTGACTTGAGGTTCATAATTTGATGTTTTGGGTAAGGTTACCAGATTTTGAGAAACCAGTTGATGTAATACTATTTCGATGGGTTCCCCTAAGGTAGTGTATGTTCGCTTTGATTTTGTTGACGCGGTCTGGGTTCATCTTGAGATGTGATGTGGCCTTGATTTGGAGGAGCAACTGTAGACACCCAAAATTGTCATGTTTAATTAAATAAATATTTAATTTATTTAATTATCTAAGCCTATTTCTTCTATTAATTAAATAAATTTTTATTTATTTAATTAATTCATTTATCCTCTTCTAGCCTTATTTCTTATTTAAATAAATACATTTATTTATTTAAATTACCCCTTTCCTAAATTAAATAAATATTTTTATTTATTTAATTGTCTTATTCTTCTATTAATTAAATAAATCTTTATTTATTTAATTAATTCATTATCTTTTTCTACACATGACACATGTCATTCATCTCTTAATTCCTACACTACCTACCTCTTTCATTATTTTGGTATTTCTTCTACCTACCCTCTAATCCTAGCCGACCTCTCTTTTTACACCTCTCAATCTTATCCCTCCATTTCTTATTGTGTCTTCTATTTAAGGAGATGCTTTCTTCATTATCAAACCCTAATCATTCATTCCTAATCAATCATCCTAATCACTCAACCTAATCGACAATTTGGAGGACTCGACTACACTACGATCCTACTTGCAACCACATTCCGTTCTTTGTTGAGCTCTTGTGCATATTAAAATCTGAGAGCAAATATATCAAGCAAGATCAATGGAGATAGGAAGAATGGAGATCAAAACCCTATTGGACATGTGATGGTATAATCTTTGTGATTTCATTTGATTTGCATTGTCTTAGGTAATCTTCATATGTTATGGTGGATCTTTGTTGATTGTTAGGCTAGGGTTTAGTGGTTGAATTCATTTAGCCTTTCAATATTGTTATTATTGTTATCCATTTTCACCATAAACAACAACTATGTTAGTCTGAGGTGGGGGATTATGTCTTGCAAATCAAACTACAGGTTGTGCACTTTTGATAGTTCTTGCATCCACAACCCCGTCGTTGACGATATTTTTGTTTTTGTTCCAGAAGCTTGGTTTGTCACTATTGAAGCGTGGGCGAGGGCCATCCTTTGGCTCATTATATATCTTGATAAACCCTTTTTTTATGAGAGCCCGCTCACATTTTAACAAATTAACAAATTTTTTGGATTTTCTTGCATTTCTGGAAATATCTTGAAATTTTACAGGTGGTCTTTTTTTATGATGAATCAGGTCTTTGAATTGGTCAACAAAACGCATTATTGAAGGCCCCTATTTCACAAAGTCTTTTGGATCTAAAATTTACCTAACTTGTGTGCTTGCAGGAAGGGGTGATCATTTGAAACAATCCAAACTACTAATACATCTTTGTTGCAGGTCCTTGGCAAGGTTTTTTGGATTTTTATTGTGTGCCTTGTTTTCATAGACTAGCAAACACTTCAATTGGTGCACTAAAATTGAATCATTGTCTTTTGTGTCTTGAGCAATAGGCTCTTTTTGTTTAATCTTTAGAGGGCCTGTCTTCCTGTGTGGTCATTAGGACTACTAGTGAGAAGAGAACGACCCAAGTGGTAGCGAGGAAAACCCACCTCATCCAAACCACTATAATCAAATGTATTCATGGTGAAAACTATGAATAACGTGTGCTGATTAGTTCATACTGACACTATGTCCCCCCATAAACCCGTTTGATCAAATTTATTTGATCATTTGTAGGGCGTAACCCCTACCGGCTGGGAGCCTTCTGTATTTACAGAGCTGAAAGTGCCGCATGTATGGCCACACGAGCGGATGCCCTTACTAGCACCTTTTTGTTTTAGAAGCCCAAATCCTTCTAGTTGTTGGGGCAGGAGGTCGGACCTCTGGTAGCGGCCCACACACATACGGTTCTTAGTAGAGATACAAAGTTCGCCATGGGGAGTTTTCATGGGGACTGATGCTTGGCTGACCCGAGAAGTGAGTGCCGAGGGTGGAGCCAGTGAGGTCAAGCATCTAAGTATCCACTCTGAATAGCGTAGCCTCGGGGGTAAAACCCCATGTGGGATCAACAACTATTGTCTTGGCTAGCCATAAGAATTGTGCTTGACTTATGTTAAACATTCAAACAATCAAGACCAAACAGCAAAACATTGTGTCTTTTGTGTCTTCAAGTGTATGCAAAACAATTTTACATCAAACAACACACTTTTCTTGGAGTCATTGTCAGTCTAAACACTTGCAAACACTGAGTCCTCATCAACATTGTGTCCTCTTGTCACGAAAAATAGTCAAACATTCAGATTTGGTCACAACCAAAAACTTCACAAATTGGAAAAATTTCACAGTCTAACAAACAAAAGAAATCAGTTTCAGCATACTTGAGCTTCCTAGGTTGTCTCTTCAGATTTCATCTAGCATTCAACCTGTCCTTGGGTCTCACATAGTCCATCATTGCTTCACATCTCATTTTACATTCACAATTGTCTAAACTTGAGTCAAAATGTCACTTGTTTGTCCTCATCATACTTTGTCAACACACTACATACAACTACACTTTGCTAAGTGGTCCCTCATCAAGGTTTCTTACCTTTGGGTCTCATTTGGTCTTACTTAGAGTCAAGGTCAGCTTACCTCATTAAGAGAAACGATCGTCTCTTTGGAAGTCACACCTACTCTACTACTTACATACTTGGTCTTACACTTTGGACATTGCAAGTAGACCTCAAGATTCATTTACACTCCATACAACTCTTGGTCTTCCATACTCTTTTCATATTTTTCATCTAGTCTCTCACATATTGGTCAAACACCTAGTTCATGGTTGAAACCCGCCTTCAAAAATCTAGGAGAATAGCTAAAGAAGCTCAAGAATCCGCAAACATGAGTTCTTATGAGTATGACAATGATCTATTCTACAATCCTGAGCACACTACATTACCAGACATGAATGTTTATAGAAACAATCCAAATGTGGAAAGCGCAAACGCTATGAACAACAATGCTACGCACAATGACAATGTTGGCAATTCTTCAATACTATCAGCAGACATACAAGAATCTATAATGGATCCTCAATTCAATAGATTGGTTGAAGAGATAATGAAGAGAGATCGTCAATACTTTTTAAACATGATGGCACAAAGTGGAGCTAAAATACCACATGATTTTGACTTATCTCAACTTATGGAAAGTCGACCCTCACAACAAACTCAATCCAACATGGATCAAAGGAGACCAAATAGTGGAGGAAATAGAGGACCGAATATGATGCCTGAGTCACCATCAGTTTTGCTTCAAAAACCAGCAATCCCACATACACAAGCTCAAACATATGATACTTACATTCAAAGACCATCATGGAGGCCTTATGCTCAAACACATGCTCAAGGTATGGATCAATCAAGACAAGTGGATACTCAAGGACATCCTCAAAATTTTGACACAAGGAGACCTCATGTCAAAATTGGGGGCAACACAATGGAAAATGAAAGGCCTATTGAATATGGTTTATATACACAAAACAGATATGGGGTCCCTCAACAAGAAGTTATGCCAAGTGCTCCATATATGCCACATCAATATAGACCTCCATATGGACATGTTTACGATCAGTATCATCCATACATGCAACAAGTTCCTCCTCAAATGGGTGTTACAAACATGGGGTATGCTACAAGAAATCAATGTCCTCCCAAAAATAATTTGGAGCAACAAATTAGAGATCTACAAAAGAAAGTGGAGGACATGAGTACATCCAAACCTACATACACTATGAGAGATATATGCCCTTATCCCTTCGATAAGAGCATTCCAATGCCTCCATTTCCTCCGCACTTTGTAACACCAAAATTTGACAAATATAGAGGGAGAGGAGACCCCAAGGCACATATAAGACAATTCTTCACAGCTTGCATTGAGGTAGCGGCAGAAGAAACATACTTGATGAGGTTGTTCCCACAGAGCTTAGGTGATCAAGCTATGGAATGGTTTTCTCAATTACCTCCCGGTATTAAGTCATGGGGTGACTTAGCAGAGGCATTCATTCAGCATTTCTCTTACAACATTGAAACAGATGTCTCAGTTACTACCTTGTGCAATACTAAACAAAAAGAAGGAGAATCTTTCGCAACATTTTTACAGAGATGGAGAAACCTAGCTAGCAGATGCTCTTGCGAAATCCCGCAAAAACAAATGGTGGAGATGTTCACACAAAATGTTAACAAGGCTATTGGCTATGATCTCAGAAAAGCTTGTTTGTCTACATTCAAGGATGTCATTGAAAAGGGCCTAGCAACAGAAAGAGTCTTAATTGAACAAGGAGTTATCAAACTATTCAAAGAAAACAAAGAGGACTTCAAAGGAAAGGACAAACCAAAATTTTGGAACAAGAATAAGAACACAGTTAATGATGGTGTTGTTGATGCCAACACAGTGAGACCAAAGTTCGTCTTTTCTGGATCAAGTTCTACCAACAATCAAGTGAACAATCAAACAACTTCTAAACCACGAAGGAAGTACACTCCATTGGGAGAACCACTTGAATCAGTATTCAAAAAGCTTGTAGCAAACAAAGTGATCACGGTCCCAGATTTTCCTCCATATGAACCAAAGGTAAAACCGAATTGGTGGAATGATGATGAGTTTTGTGAGTTTCATAAGAGCAAGGGTCACAAGACAGGTAATTGCCATCGATTGAAAAACATTGTGCAAGATCTCATTGACAGAGGAGATATAGAGATTGAGGGACATTCATCTAACCAAGAGCATGAGGTGTTTAAGGAACCATTCCCAAAACATGACAAAGGAAAAGGCAAAGTCACAGATGATCAAGCCAATTACACCAGAGCACCTTACAATTATGATTCTACCATCAATCACATCTCAATGGACAATCATATCTCTACCATTACTATCAAAAATAAAAATCCTGAGAATCCTCCTCAGCGACCTAAAATTGTCCTAAAGGGTGTGGGATCTTCATCCAAAGCTACCTCCGAATGTCATGTTACAACCTGTTGAGGTAAGATTACATTGCCAGGTGCCTCCACTAAGAATACCAATCCTTTATCTACCAAGCCTGAGTACGATCTTGTAGAACAACTAGGGAAGACACCCGCGCTCATCTCTATTCTTGAGCTCTTACGTATATCTCCTGCACATAAAGCTATCCTTGACAAAATCTTGAGAGACACTGCCGTCCCTACTGATCTGAACGTGGACCAGTTTCAAGCCATGGTGGGATACCTATCCATTCCACACTCCCTCACATTCACAGAAGCCGATGACGCCTCCATAAGTCAGCCTCATAATGCACCCCTACACGTTGAAGCCTTCATACATAAACACCGAATAAAATGAGTCCTGATAGATGGAGGAGCAGGTCTTAATATTTGTACATTGAGCACCATCAGACAATTGGGATATTCTGACAAAGCTGTGAATTCTACAAACCAAATCACTATTAAGGCTTATGATGATGAAGAACGTTCGTCCAAGGGCACGGTCACCTTACCATTAAGAATAGGGCCAGTTAAAAAGGATGTGGTTTGTCAAGTACTTGATCTGGATCTCACATACAACATATTGCTAGGGCGTCCATGGATTCATGAGATGAGAGCAATACCATCTACATATCATCGATGTATCAAGTTTCCACACAATGGAGTTGAAGTGACCATGAAAGCGGATCCAAATCCATTCATCTATTGCAACAATCTACAACCTAGATCAGAAATAACAATCCCAGTCAATCGCGAAGCTATTCCTTCATCGGCATATGTGGATCCTGAATCCTTAAAAGCTTCTACATCAAAACAAGCAGAGCACAAAGAAAAGTTCAAGTTTAAAGACATGGGATGTGGTGAGTATATCTTTCATGTTGAGCAACTCCCACTATCTCCTAAGGTATTCAGTAAACATGAACAATCTATAAACAATTTGCAAGGAATTGGGTATGAACCACCTAGTGTTGTGGCTACTAAGTCTGAATGCAAATATCCTCTAGTGGTGCAAGCAACTCTTGATATCAATAGTCCTAAGAGTGGTTCCAACAAAGAATCTATTGAGTGTATTGCCATCCCTCTTGATAACTCACATAGCCTTACTATTTCATCCACTCATTCCATTTCCACTCCACTTCCAGACTTGGATCAACAAGAATTACAAAAGCCCTTACTCATTGGGGATCAAAAATCAAGCCTTGAAAAGAAAAATTTGAAAGTCAAAAATAAAGAAAAATCCTTTAGTCCAAATCAAAATCAAAAGCTACTGGACTCAGCAAAAATCAAAGTCAAGGATAAAAATCCTATGAAGCAAAAAGAGAAAGAGTTGATCTCCCCTAATACCAAAATAACTGGGGGCAAAAGTTCTAAAATTTCAAGTAAAAAAGAACACTTGTTGATCCTAAGTCTCCATCATGCTATCCTACTTTCACTTCTTTTCACAATCATAAGCCTTCATAACTCATCCACTTGTTCTACACATCCTTTTCCTTCTGGTGATACATCATGGACCTTTAATGGAGCTTCCTCAAAGGACTTTGCTATCAGTGATGCCCAAACTTCTTTAGGTGACACGCATATGGGCCTGTGTAGTCCACACACTAGTAATTCTATCTCAGTTCCTTTATCAAGGAAGACAGTCACTCAAGCTACACATCATTCAGTCAAGGAACAATTCAGCTACAATCACAAGGTCAAGCCTCGCACATTTGAGGTAGGCGACTTGGTTCTTAGAGAAAACCCCAAGAATCAGCAAGACAGAGAGAAGAAGGGCAAGTTCGAACCAAACTGGCTTGGTCCTTACATCATTATAGCAGCATATGGATCTGGGGCATATCAGCTCTCAACTATAGAAGGTGAACCCTTGGAGGATCCTATCAACAGCATGCACCTTCGCAGGTTCTACACATAAGCTCTTCGGAACATCCTAATTCAAAAATGCAAAAAAAATCAAAAATACAAAAAAAATACAAAAAAAATAAAATTATAAAACAAAAAAAATCGTTACTTGGTGAAAACCTGGCAAACAGGCACCTTGTGACAACAAAAAAATTGAAAAATCGAAAAAAAAAAAAGTAAAGAGAAATAATTTCGTCCAACGGTGAAAACCACTTCAGTGGCACCCTGGGCAAGTACCATGGTGAAAACTGGGTCACCAGCGCCATGCGTAGAGACATTGCTCCTCTCTCCTTCAGGATTCTCTTTCATCCTTTCACTTTGCACACACTCACAACCTATTCACTCACAATAAACTTACCCATTCCCATCATGGCTTGTTATTGATCTACCCAAGATTGGTTAGCCATTCATAATAAACCCTCCCTTTTCACTCCCTTTCCATCCATAATAAATCAGCTCCTATCTGTGACTAAGGCAATTCCTACGTCTAGTGATGGGTGTGGAACTAAGAACATCACATGTTTCGAGGAGTACAGTTTTGCCAGCTTCCTTCAGTCTATCTACGCACACTCCGCAATAAAGAAACATTTGCATCACAGATCCGCAATAAAATTCCGCCTTCTCCGCAATAAAGTATCAGTTTCATGGATTCAGTCAGTTTCAGATGAGACACAGCAGCAACAATGGGCTTCAACAAATCAAATCTTTCAACAGACTCAGACAACATATGGTTCAGTGCTATCTATCCTTTTTGTGAAAGTAAACATTGTGACCATAATCAAATAAGACTTATACAAGTGACAAGAGACACTAAACTTGAGGACTACAGTGGATGTTGGTGTCGAGTCTTGGTTTTCTTTTGGTTTTATCTTTTGGTGACATGTCTTTTAGCTTTTCCGGGATGTCTTTGACTAGAGATTCTATCTCCAGGATGTCTTTGACTAGAAAGGCGAGGATGGGGTATCGTCACCTATTTGTATTTGCTGTTTGTGGATTGTCTTTTTAGTAATGCTATGACTTGTCCAAGGATATGAGGACACTGTGAGTCTAGTGTGAACTGGGGCATTCCTTGTTTGTGACTGTCTTATCTCCATGCAAACGGGTACAATGACTTTTTGGGCCGAACAAATGCCTCGATTGTCATAACCTATTCTACCATAATAAAGCTCAATGATGATAACGCACAAGAAGCTCTTTCACGTTCATATCTTCTGTCTTCCATCCCCCTTTCTTGATTGACTTCCATTGTCCTTCTCGAGTCCACGTAGCCCGCTATCACATGACTGAGTATAATGACACACCAAAAACATTTGCATTTCATGTAGTTGCACCTACATTACCACATATAAGTATTTCATACATACATATAGATATCACAACTGCATCACATCCTGCACACAACACCTGTTAGCACAATAATCATCTGCATTACATACATTCACATTTGCATCATGCATACACATATAAAACATAAAAGAACAAAAAAAAAAAAATTGCATTGCATCATATACATATTTGCATCCATATCATAAGCGTCACATAAGAACATCTCATCACATAGGTACACATGCATATAGCTGCCGCAAAGATGAATCATCTCATATATATATAAAGTGTCATGATACAATGATGTCAAAATCATATGGCTACAATCACCCGCAGGTGTCTACATCATTATATAAAATGGTACAAAACTGATACAGAGGAACTCACTGATCACTCCTGCCAACACTATTGGTAGTGCTAATCCTATCCATGTCATGGTACCCCATGCCACGTGTCCCACCCTCATCTCCAGTCTTGGATCCTAGAACACTCGTCTAAGGGCATCCCTGTCTCCGTCTCGATCATACAGAATCAGCTCCCCATCAATCGGTATCCGCATAATCCTATATACATCCTCCAGGGTTACTATCATCTCACCCATCGGCAGATGGAACGTGCACGTCTCAGAGTGCCATCTCTCAGCCAGCGTAGTCAGCAAACCCATGTTTGCCCGAAACTCAGACACATACAGCACATGTCTCAAACCCATCTCCTCGATGGCAGCTCGGTCCCCAAGTGTCAACTCAGGTCGCAACCTCTGCGTCGACGGGAATCTATCTCATCACTCTAGCATCGGCAAATACTCCTGCAGTCAAGCAACTCAATCATGTCAGTTATAGTGGCATTCACTGTTTATCACAAAATGCTACTCACTATCTAAATGCATATAGCTATCTACCCTAGTGACACTCACTGTTCATCACAAAGTGTTGCTATTTATCTTAGTGGTACTCCCTGTTCATCACAAAGTACTACGTGTGTGACACTCCCTGTTCATCACAAAGTGTTACTCACATTTGCACTCCCTGTTCATCACATAGTGCTGCTCATATTTTAGTACTCCCTGTTCATCACAAAGTACTTTATCTTGGTACTCACTGTTCATCACAAAGTGCCTTGATCTATCCTAGTCTTCCTAGAGGACCTGCTTGAGTGTATCCTCTCAGCAGCTTATCCAATCGACAGCGTATGTTCATCACAGAACTGCCGATTTGACCTAGAAGATGCAAATTCATACTTTTCAAATGCAAACGCGCTTACATGACATAAACGCGCTCAAAGACTGCATAGACGTGCCTATGCTCTACACAGACGCGCCTGGACATTTTTTTGACACTTTTTGGACCCTAGTCTAAGCGCATTTATTACCCTATTCAACATGCATTAATGACAAAATTGAAATGCGTCAAAATACAAGGAGGTTTGGTGGTACTTACCGGCTCTTCTGCCTCTGCTGGCCTCTGAAATCGGCGAACGCGGTTGAATCTGTGAACGAAGGCCATCGCTGCTGACTGCTGCTGCTCTTTTCTCGCTCTGCACTGTGATCTTGTAAGGGTGTGGATGACAATGAGGATATCTTTTGCCCGTGGTCTATCTTATAGCCTATCCTAGCCCTCGCGTTCATTTCCCGAGTCAGTATTCTTCATCCTGTGACTTTGTCACTTTATTCGGTCAATCCCTTCTAGCCTTTCTTTCTTATCGAGAGATTGTCTTCAATCTTTTCCGACATTTTCATCCAATCTCTCGAGGGGGCATATTATTCCCATACTGGGGCAACTTTCTATCAGTTCATCTTATCTTCTTTGAAACAACGCGACAAGCCGCATTGTCTCAAAGAGGGGCAAAATGTAGACACCCAAAATTGTCATGTTTAATTAAATAAATATTTAATTTATTTAATTATCTAAGCCTATTTCTTCTATTAATTAAATAAATTTTTATTTATTTAATTAATTCATTTATCCTCTTCTAGCCTTATTTCTTATTTAAATAAATACATTTATTTATTTAAATTACCCCTTTCCTAAATTAAATAAATATTTTTATTTATTTAATTGTCTTATTCTTCTATTAATTAAATAAATCTTTATTTATTTAATTAATTCATTATCTTTTTCTACACATGACACATGTCATTCATCTCTTAATTCCTACACTACCTACCTCTTTCATTATTTTGGTATTTCTTCTACCTACCCTCTAATCCTAGCCGACCTCTCTTTTTACACCTCTCAATCTTATCCCTCCATTTCTTATTGTGTCTTCTATTTAAGGAGATGCTTTCTTCATTATCAAACCCTAATCATTCATTCCTAATCAATCATCCTAATCACTCAACCTAATCGACAATTTGGAGGACTCGACTACACTACGATCCTACTTGCAACCACATTCCGTTCTTTGTTGAGCTCTTGTGCATATTAAAATCTGAGAGCAAATATATCAAGCAAGATCAATGGAGATAGGAAGAATGGAGATCAAAACCCTATTGGACATGTGATGGTATAATCTTTGTGATTTCATTTGATTTGCATTGTCTTAGGTAATCTTCATATGTTATGGTGGATCTTTGTTGATTGTTAGGCTAGGGTTTAGTGGTTGAATTCATTTAGCCTTTCAATATTGTTATTATTGTTATCCATTTTCACCATAAACAGCAACTATGTTAGTCTGAGGTGGGGGATTATGTCTTGCAAATCAAACTACAGGTTGTGCACTTTTGATAGTTCTTGCATCCACAACCCCGTCGTTGACGATATTTTTGTTTTTGTTCCAGAAGCTTGGTTTGTCACTATTGAAGCGTGGGCGAGGGCCATCCTTTGGCTCATTATATATCTTGATAAGCCCTTTTTTTATGAGAGCCCGCTCACATTTTAAGCCTTTGGCGATCATGTCATTGAAAGAGTCTGTGTCTTTTATATCGAGGTGAAATTGCATTTCATCATTTAAGTTGGAAATAAATATTTCCACTAGTTCTTTTTCAGGTAACTGAAGAGAACATCTGCTAGACATTTGACCCCATCATTGTAGAAAGACTGAAAATAGCTCACCCGATTTTTGTTTAGTGTTACATAGATCAGCCATGGTGATATCACGTTCAATGTTGTGTGAGTAATGTGCCAAGAATTTCTGGACTAACTCTTCAAATGTCCTAATGCCACCTGGTAATTGGGAAAACCATGATGTGGTTGTTCCTCCCAAGCTTTGGGGGAAAAGGCGCATTAGGTATGTATCCTCGTATGCCACTTTGAGGCAAGCTGAATGGAATTCTCTAACATGATCACAAGGATCTCCTTTTCCTCTATACTTTTCGAACTTGGGTGTTTCAAACCCTTGCGGAAAAGGCGGCATATGAAGATTCCTATCAAAGGGATAGGGACAAATATCATTGAGTGAAAATTGGTTGGTTTTTACACCACTATGAAGTTGTTGGGTGAGATTTTCAACTTGTTGTCGCAACATGTCTATTTCACTTGGAGGAGGAGGAGGAGGGGGAGTACCTTGATGAAAGTTGTATCTAATGTGTTCTTGACCTCTTTCATCCTCATTACGACTTTGGCATTCTAATGCTTGTCTTGGTTGTGCAAGATCAAAGTCAGAGGGGAGTTTGACTCCTTCTTGAGCAAGTTTTAAAAAGTGAGCATCAACATTACTCTTGAGTATCTCATCAAAAAGCCTATTGAAGAGAGGGTTGTGTTGCGCCCTTTCTATTGCCACAGGAGTAGGAGTGCTTGGATTTTCATCATTTACATTTCCTCCAAGGGCTTCTTGGAACTCATCGATATTTTCTTCCTCTTCCTCTTCAATTTCTTGTTGTCTAGATTAGGACCTGGTATGAGCCATTGTGTTTATAAGTTTTTGTTGAAGTTGGGTGAAAATTATGATGAGTTGTTGATGAAATGAGAGATTTATGGTTGGTGTGGTGTGTTGCATATGGATCTCTAGCACTTAAAGGTAGATGTGACCAAAGTTTTCTTCTTGATTTGCTTGTTTATTTTTGATAAGGTTTAGAGAAATCTGAGATGTGTTACAGACTTAACTACCTAGTAATGAGAGGATTCACTCATAGACTAGTTTTTTACCTGCGTAGAAATGTCTCTTAGGACAAGTTTATCCTAGATGTAGAGACATTCTAAAAAGTGATGTTTTGTGTTTGATTCAAGCAATATTAGAATAGAACTTTAGGACAAAAACCTCTAGGTGTGTTGAGAGTTGGAATGGAGTTGATGAGATATGGATATGATAATGGATGAAATGTTTAGCTTCAATAAAAGCTTTGTGTCACAAATGGGACAAATTCTTCCTCTTCTCTTTAGGGAGTTGGTGTTTCATCCCGAGCTACTTTATATGAGATGCAAATGTTTGGAAAGAAGTCAGGATTGATCTTGCCTCCTTTGTTTTTGTGATAACTCAAAGCTCGATATTGTGTAAAAGCTCTGCGGTTTAATGACTCTCGATCAAATTCATTTGATTTCCCTTGAAGATAAAGACGCATGTGACGTAAGAAGGTTCTATGAGAGACAAAGATTTGTCTATTAAGATAGAAGAATTTCCTCCTTTTGATAAGAGTCTTTGAGCTCAATGGTCTTTTCTTCAAGTTGATGTTTTGATGAAGATTCTTCTTTCTCAAGATGTGAAGAATGGTCATAAAGTTTGATACTCTTGCTCTTTGTTTTTGATCTTTTGTTGATATTTGGAAATGTCTATGTTGGATGAATACTTGTTCTTGGAATTTGATTTTTGATTTTTATTTTGACAAGAAAACAAAGCAAGCACACAAACACAAGTATGTTGCCTCAAAAGGCACCAATAAGTATGGGTCTAGATCAACCCAATCCTTGGACTTTTTATGACCCTTTTCCTTTAAGTGTATTTTTAGGTGTTTTCCAAAGCCTAAATTTGGCTCAATTTGCACTGGTCTTGACTCAAAAATGAAAACACTTTCAAACACTCTTTATCCCTAAGGTCAAATGGCCAGTTGTGATAAATTCAGCCCACATCTTGATATTTCTTCAACTTTGGTACTACATACCTTATGAATCCCGTCGTGGAAAGTAAGGATGTGATATACTAAGTCTTGCATGAGCATAACAAATAGATGATCCCTATGATGGGGGAATCATCATTTTCATCAAGCCACAAGTGACTTTTCAAAAAGCTATGTTTCTACTCAAGGAAATATGTATGGTGAGTATCTTGGGAGAAAAACCATCTATGCTCTTGCACTGAATTGTATCACAAATATCCTCAATCAATAGAACGGGTGGGCTACTACTTAAAGGTGCTTAGTAATGTTTGATATTTTTGGACATAAGTTCATTCTGCAGTGACTCACTTAAGAGCCTTGTAACTTGTGGTGGGGCCCAATTGTCCTTTCAACAAGTTACACTGTAGGAACAACTATACCCAAGGCTATAGCTTTCGCTCTCACCTAATTTCTATAGCGGCTCGAAGGATTTACCGCACAAGGTCGTTCCCAAGAGTGCTTGATCCTTTGGCAGGCCTCTCTTAAAAAGATAAAACTTGAGTGTTACTAACACTTTTCTCTTGCACCTAGGACCACGAAAGCCAAGGGAGAGGATAGTGTGTGTTAGAAATAGGACCACTCGACAAACTCTTTTGCACAACTGTGCCAAACATGAAATGCACTTGTTCTTTTTAACCCATCATCACAATGTGATTTAACTATTTGGAGATGTTGCTCCAACAATCATGGTGTTATTTTTTAACTTAGAAGACAAAATGTTTGAGTAAACTAGAATTTGAAATCCTGGTCAACTTAATGAAAAACACGTTTGCATGAAGTAAAATCATTTGCAAAATAACACAAATTGATTGTTCCCTTTATTTGCACCAAAATGGAAGTGTGGATTGTGAATTTTTAGTTTGATGCAAGAAATAAATTTTGCTTTGTTCAATTTTAGAACACCAAAACAAGATTGATCCTAACTTGCAAGAAATGAAGTTTGTGTTGTTCAATTTTAGAGCACCAAAACAAGATTGATCCTAACTTGCAAGAAATGAAGTTTGTGTTGTTCAATTTTAGAGCCACAAAACAAGATTGATCCTAACTTGCAAGAAATGAAGTTTGTGTTGTTCAATTTTAGAGCACTAAATGAAAAAATTTAACTTTAAGCAACAAAAGGAGTTAGTTTTAAAAACCTGCACAAGAAACAAACGGTTAGGAAAATCCGAACCTATGGTGGGCTTCTACAAGCCTAAGAAAATTCACTTTTTTGGTTACATGGTCTTTTTTACAACGTTCTGTTACAATAGCGTTACTCTGTGTGCAAACAGAAGCGCTATTTAACACAAACGTGCTAAAACAAAGACAAAAGCACTAAAAGCAAAATTTTAATAGCAAAAACAAAAGCACTAAAACATGTGCAAATGCGCTACTTAAGCCATAAAAGCACTAAAAGATAGGCAATAGCACTAAATTTGAGACAATAGCGCTAGAATATAAAATTGCTATAATGCTAAAACGCGATCAAAAGCGCCAGAGCGCGACTTGTGTGTCAAGCTAAACATTCAAACAAGTTTAAAAAAAATTATTTTTTGGGTGTTTGGATTCACGTCGGGTTCACCAAATGATGCGCTGCGAGATGGGGGAAGGTTAGACTAGAACCTGTGGTGGAATAACACACAAAACCAAGAAACTGTTAGTGTTAATCAACCAAAAACTAATCTAAGCAGGCATATCAAAAGAAACACCAAAAACATGAAGAAATATTTAACTAGGAAAGTAAATATAATGAGACATCTCCAAATGCCTCCCAACATACTCTTAGCTCCTTCTCCTTTGTTCCTCTCCTCTCCAAGTTCCAAACTAGTAAAGCTCTCAGCAACTTTTTGCACTATGGATGCTTATGGGGGTTCAAGATTAAAATGTTTACTCTACAATGCTATGCAAATGTGAATGAAAGCTAATATTAGATGCTATGATGCTAAAATGATTTATTTTAGGCCAAAATAACAAGATATTAGTGATTTATGTTAAAATGCTCTCTAGAATTTACTATAACTTAGATGCACACAAGTTTTTAGGATGTGGATTATGAAGAAATGGGCTCTATTTATAGGAAAAATGGAGCAATGGATGGTTGAGATTGAGTAATCTCAACAAGGGTTAGGATTGAATGATATTCAATCCATGTGAGGGCTTTCAACCCAATCCTAGGATGACAAGTGTTAATGTGAGATAGGTTGAGAGGAGAGGGAATAAGCATTAAATGTTTGACATGACCTGAGAGTTAACTTAGGAGTTAAGGTCAAGGTTATGTTGAATGAATAAATTCTTTATTCAAAGAATAAAGCTTTTATCCAATGGATAAACTCTTGTGCAAAGGAAAAAGGGATAACCATGGTCAAAGCAATAAATGCTTGAGGAGACACATGAGTGCAAGTTGATTTAACCATAAATGGTTATGTAAGAGCTATTAATGGTCATGTAAGAGTTATTAATGATTTTGGAAGACTTTAAAGGTTAGATTGTTGAACACACAAAACATTAAATGCTTTTCAAAGACTTTGAAGTCTTTGAGAAGTGACTCCAAGTTGCTTAGGAATGTGACAATAATTAGGGGATGGATTAGGTTAATAGATTAGGATTAGATAGGTTCTAGAAGAATTTAGAAGGGGGTTTAGGAGTGCAAGTGGATTTGGTGGGTGAGGGAAAATAGGATTTTAATTAAAATAAAATAAATTTATTTCAATTAATAGGTGCAAGTTGCATTTGTAGGAAAATGCAAGTGGGGATATAAATGATTTAAATAAATATTTTATTTAATTTATTTAAAAGAGGAAAAGGGAGATTTAATTAAATAAATAGAATTTATTCATTTAATTGATTGTGAATTTGGTATAACGAATTAATTAAAATAAATTGAATAATTTATTTTATTAATAGAAGAATATTTGAAGATGAATTAATTAAATATTAATTTAATTAACTAATGGTTAGTGGATTTTTAATCAAATAAATAGCAAATATTCATTTAATTAAACTGGACAAATTTATGTGACTACACCTTCATATCAAATGTACTAGAAAGATGAGTTTTGAGTTCTCTAATCATCGCCTTTCTATTACCAATAAACAACATGTCATCAACATACAAGAGAATAATCAATAATTGATCATCAACAACCTTAATATAAGCAAAGTGATCCTCTTCATTTCTAATATAATCCAAATGTAAAAGCATCAAACTTTTGGTACCACATCTTGGGTGACTATTTCAAACCATACAATGACTTTTTTAACCTACAAACCAAGCCTTCTTTTTCTTTCTCAACAAAACCGTCAAGTTGTCACATATAAATCTCTTCTTTAAGATCCCTATGCAATAACATAGTTTTAGCATCTGTTTGTTGTATCTCAAAATCACAAGTAGAAACAGTAGATAATAGGAATCTAATAGAAGTTATCTTAGCAGCATGAGAGAATATTTCACCAAATCTCTCTCTTTGGGAGTAGCTTATGGCCACTAGTTTGGCCTTGTACCTCTCTAACCAACTGTTTGCTCCAAATTTATTCTTAAATACCCACTTGCATCAAATGGGATTTCTTCTTTTGGGTAAACTAACAAGATCCTAGGTGTCGCAACTATCCAAAACTGTCATCTAATCTTGCATGGCCTTCATCCAAGACTCACTTTCCTCAGAAGAGAGTGCTTTCATGTAAGATCTAGGTTCATTGTCAGTACTTAATAAGAATTTAACTTACAATGAAAATCTGGTGGGTTGTACCTATCAACTAGATTTTGTTGTCCTGTGGACCTTCTCAAAGGTGGAGTAAGAGGTTCTTCCTCATGTTCTTGTTCATTATTTTCAACTTCTTCTGTCACAACTGAATCTTTAGAACTTTCACTTCAACTCTCTTCTTCTGCATATTATTGTCTATCTCTCTATTCTTCCACATGTGCATCTTCTTGATTGGTTTCAAAATGCATTATTTTTTACTTTTAATTTTGTTGTTCTTCATGCAAGTTAGCTCTAAATTCCTTGAAAATCACATCTCTAGAAAAATTAATTTATAGGTTAGAGGTTTCAAAAGCTTATAACCCTTTACATTCTCATCATATTTTACAAATATAAATTTCTATGATTTTGGATCCAATTTAGATCACTTCTATTGAGGCACATGAACAAAAGGCTCACATCCAAGGACCCATTAAAATGTGAAACTTAATGCCTTTTACCCAACCATATTTGCTAAGATGTTTTATCAACAAGAGATTTACAAGGAGATCTATTAATCAAATAACAAGTAGTACCAACAACATCTGCCCAATGTTTTTTATGAAAATTAGCACTACTTGACATGCTCCTAGATATTTCCATTAATGTATGGTTCATTCTTTCTGCTACCCCATTTTGTTGGGGAGTGTAAGGTGTAGTCTTTTGCCTAACAATTCTTGCATGTTTGCAAAACTTATCAAATTCACTATAGCAATATTCACCCCCATTGTTAGATTTCAATACTTTTATCTTATAATCTAATCGCTTTTCAACCAATGCCTTAAATTTCGTAAACTTAGTGAAAAATTTAGATTTTAAATGCATAAAATAAATCCAAGAATATCTTGAGACGTCATTAATGAATGAAACATAATAATGAGATCTATTCAAAGAGTCAACATCCACTTGACCACATACATTCGAATGAATAATCTCTAAAATTCTCTTAGCTTTATTAACTCCTTAGGAAATGAAGATCTATTTTGTTTAGCAAACACATAGTGCTCACAAAATCACTCTTACTAACAAAATAATCAAAATTCCCCTCAACTAGTTTCTTATCCAAAATGGTCTTAATACTTTTTTCACTAATGTGCCCCAATCTATGGTGCCATAACATACATGTGTTGGCATATGATGAATCGACATTTTGATATGATGATAATGTATGTTGTCATTGATGTCAATAAGTGCAAGTGAACCGGTATGCAGATTGGAAGAAGTTGGTGAACCGGTATGAAGAGATGCAGTGAACCAGTGTTGGGGTTTCACTGAGTGTGACTACCAGTTGGTAGTCTCAACTCTAGGGTTTCTGGTTTGGCAATCTCACTTGTGTGATACAATCGATGACATTCTGTGATGAGTTAGCTAAGAGATGAAGATGAGATTGTGATGCCACGTCAGCTTTGTGCACATGAAGGATTTCCATGAGGATCTTGCATGTGAAGATCGACTGCATTAAATGTCTACCTCGGGAATGAATATTCTTCTTAGCAATATGAGAAGAAAGCATGATGAGTTACTGATTTCTATGTGTGGTGAATAATGGACGATGCAGATTGTCTTGTGATCTATTTGAAATTGTATTGCTCTATGCAAAGTGTTTGGACGGTACCACTTGTATTGTAAACCTAAAATGCTTAGGGTTTATGCTACCGACCTAATTGTTGTCTATAAGGTCGATGATGTTTGTTATTGTAAGTTGTTGGCAAATGTTGTGTGTGTATCCGATTGATGAGATACTTGCCAGACCAGTAAGAGAAAACTACAAAGCATGATTGCAGAGTAGAGGAACTGAAAAGGATTTGCCTTAGCATATAGTGTTGTTATCATATCAAATCTTTATCTGTTGTCTTCTAACCATTTCAACAAAAGGAAAATCCCTTTGTCAGGTAGCTTGAATAGGCTTACTATAAATCCTCTAACTAGGTGACTCAAGTTCATTGAGTTCTTTAAATCCTCTAGCAAGGTAACCTTTAACAAGGTATATAGTCATCCCTTAACCGAGTGATCTTTAACAGGATCAGTTCCTAGCAGAACCTTATTGTAAAGTCTTTAACCGGACTAGGATCCTAATAGAGCAAGCTTCAAAAGAGTTCAAAAAAAAGCTTGTGGGTATTCATCCCCATTGTGGTTTTTCCCATTTGGGTTTCCACATAAAAAATCTGTGTGTCATGAGTTGTGCATTTTTAATGTGATGATTAAGTATTCTTTGTTTAAGTGATTATGCATGCAGAGCTAATGGTTATGGTGCTATTGACACACCACATGCATATGTTTATGGGTGAACTAGTTATCAAGTATTAAATGTATTTGAAGTGTTCAGACTTACCGGTCTATGTTGTCTGAAGTCTTACTGTGTTTAACCGGTATTGCCATGGTTACGTTCAGTGATGAAGACAACCGGTTAGTGTTGTTTTAACTTGATAAGTTGTTGGAAAGTTTTTGTCTATACTGATTCACCCCCCCCCTCAGTACCGTTTAGGGTATTTGTTGTTCATCATTATTCATCAACATGCATTTTTAGTCCTAGTTACAAAAGTTGGATTACAAAAAGTAGAAGCATGTACCTTAAAAAAATTCCCTATGTCAGATCCTTTAACAATTACCAAACTTCCCCTTACCAACTTGCAACTAGACTTATCAAATGTCACATGCATTCCAGAATCATTTCTTGGAAATAAAAAATAAACTTCTTGCAAGATTTGGAGTATGCAAAATGTTATCAATGGAAACAAACATCCCATCACTAAAACACAACTTTACCTTTCTTTTGCCAACAATCTTCACTGAGGTGTTATTAGCAAGAAAAAATTCTCCTCCATCATATCCTTTATACTCAAAAAATCACTCCTTGTGAGGAGTCATATGGTAGGAAGAACCTGAATCAACAAGCCAAGCATCCTTATTTATAGAGTTAGCTGAAATAAGTAAAGCATGAGAATTTTCATCATCAAAGGACTTATCTATGGAAGCATTAGTGCTCTTATTTTTATTCCTACACTTCTTCACATGTCCTCTTTCACCATAGTTACAACACTTAAACTCTTATTTTTCCAAGGGTCTTAGAACATCCTTTTGACTTATCCTTCTTTTTATCCCCTTTAAGTACTTCCTCCTTAGGCCATTTTAAAACATGCAAGGCATCTTGGGAGACAAAATTTATGGTCTTTCTCCTCGTCTCTTCTGAAAGAAGTATGGGAATCACAATGTCCATCTTAGGCTATGCACCACCACTACTTATGGAAACAATTAGATTTTCCCCAGAATGAAGCAAAGAGCAAAGTAGAAGAATACATTTATCTTCATCTTCAATACTAATATTTATTTATGCATGTTGACTTAAAATCAAATTAAAAACATTCAAATGTTTAGCAATAAAATCACCATCCCTCATTTTCAAAGAATAAAAATATCTTTTTATATATAGGTTGTTAGACAAACTCTTAGTTTGATAGATGTCACCTATTTTCCTCCAAAGCTTGTATGTAGTGTCTTTTGTAGAGAAATTCAAGATGACGGATTTAGCGAGACAAAACTAAATGGTTCCTCATGCCTTCTTGTCTAACTTTTTCTGATTATCATCTATCAAGGTAGAATCATCTGGTTTCTTTTCTTTTGAAATTGGCAACCATTGATCTCTCTCTTGTAGGAGATCCTCATGTTGAATTGGTTGAATGGACCAGAATACTGATGGTGGGGGGGGGGGGTAAATCAGTATTCCCACAATAACTAAAATTTTCCCACAATTTCTAAACCTTTTACTGATATATCAGTTTCATCAATTAAGCTTATCAAAATGAACTAGCAAATGCAAAATAAACAAATAACACAGCCACAAATGGAACACCGAATTTTATATGTGGAAAACCCAAATGGGAAAAACTACGGAGAGTATTAGCTCTCAATATAATATATCTAGTTATATGGTGTTTACAAAATGGGGTGGCTCTTTTCCAGATTATAAAAGCGGCTCACTTCTAGAATGCTCACTGCAATATAAAGGAATTGAACTGAGGAAAAATTGCATCTCCTAATGCATGAAGTCATTTATAGATTAAGCTCAAATAACAAATCACAAAACTCACAATAGATTCAGTAAGGGATCAGTTCAGTGTTCCACTGTCCATAATCACCTGCAACAAATCTAGTAAGGGATTATTGCACTACTCTGCCAAGCCAATAAGTTGCAGCACATCTAGTAAAGGATTACTGCAACATTGTCTACACTTTGACTCTTCTATATGTATTCCTTTGTCGCTTCTCTTACTACAATTGCTTTGTTGTCTACAACTCGCAACTTCTCTAACTCTGCTAAATCATACACATGTTGCACTTACATTCACAATACCACACCTTGCATCTACTAATTGCGTATATATACCAGAAATCTCATACACCTAGATAATATGTTGGCCAAACACAAATAATTTAAGCAATAATATGCTACTCAAATCAACACGTTATCCAATAAAGCCTTAACCAAAAAACATGATAACAAAGTTGGCCTTCACTTGATCTTCTATATGCTTCCTTCACTTATTTCAATTACCTCGATGCATACACCTTAATTACCGAAATAGACCATGGGTCTACCCGACCCATAGACACAAACCCATAAGCACAAAACTCCAATTCTTAACTCCAAAATAAAGATACCACAAATGCCAGAACATGAACAATGATAGATGTACAATCAGATACTAGACCAAGATACAAACCAAAATAAGCACAACTTAAGATTCTAGAGATGAGGATCTTCCATAAATAACTCTAGTACATCATGTCACGCCCCACCATGAGGCCAAGAGGACTAAACAAAACTATCAAAGTAAATGCATATTATTTTTTATTTTTTTAAAGATTGCATTACAAGAGAATAGAGATACATACAACCATATAAATAATGATACTCAAATAAAAACTAGCAATTGTTCTCAAGGCCCCATAACAATGTAACTCAAGGTTGAACATCATCCAAAAACCCAACAATGAACTACTATGTACAAATTACCACATTGATCATTACATAGATAGAAGATGCATATTACATTGTTGAATAATATACATAAGAACATCAAATACATAACAATGGTTCCTCAAGATACAAATCTCCAAGAGTCCCATAAACGGATGAATACATGAATTTGGTAAAATATTAATGGTCTCCAATCTTCTCTCGAACCTCTAGATCATGAAGAAAGATGAGCCAAACCAATGGGTGTGAATAGCACTCCACCCAACTGTGTGGTACCAATAGGTCCACCCCCTGTTCTAGGAGGTATTAGACAGACCCACAAGGCAGAAGCAAAACATACAAGGGTACCAATCAAGAACCACAATAGAATCCACAAAACTATACTCACCAGAGAATCCAAAAGACAAAGTATACATGAGGCTCACAAGAGAACCAACCATATAGATTACACAAAAGACTCATAACAGTAACATCACTGGAGTCACAAAAGATGATAACCAACATAAGTGAACCAACCACTTCTGGAGTTCCAAAAACAATCCACGGAAGGAATCAAAAGATGCAAGTTACCACTAGGTAGCAATAGGGAAGAGTGTCATCACTAGGTTTCATGAGTTACCTTGGTAGGTCTTCACTAGGTCCTAACCCCCATACATACACTAGTGGACCACACCAAATTTTTGAAGGGACAAGATTGGTGGAAGCCATTCCAAGCCCTTCTCTACTTACCTCAGCCCTATACAAGCACCTGAGCGTAAGAGAGGTAACAAGAATTAATATTTATTAATGTTATCTAGCTACCCTCCCAAGTTCATTATTTATGTTTTCACTTGATTACAAAACTCCCATTGAGTTACCCTAGCGACCACTTTGGGTCTCGACCCCCAATGAAAGCCACTCCCCCTTGACTTGCACCTAGGAATTAACAAATATAAATCACAAGGCCATGACACCCAAACCACAAGGTGACAAGGATTTAACCATAGCAAGGCTAAGTCCACTTGCTAGAGAAAGATAACTATCCAGTTGGTTCAAAGCAACAAGAACAAGGAACCCATGTAAGACACTAATCTCATAACGTTTAGGGACAATCAATAATAATAATAATATACCTCTTTACCAAATGTAACCTCCAATATGCAAGATTCTTCACATTAAAATCATTAATTAATTTTATTTGTTTTCTTGTAACTCCCACATACATGCCAATAATTTAATTAAATAAATTAAATATTACTTTGCCTTTTTTAATTTAATTTCCAAAAGCATAAAAGAATACAAATAACTAATTTCCCTTTTAACATAACAAATAAATATTTTAAATTCCTTCATAAATATTCCTTTCGAATTAATTAATTAATTAAAATAATTTAAATCTTTTAAGTTCCACAATTTCAATTAATTAATTAATTAACTGATGACATTCAAGTTTCATTAAAACATAATACTAATCTTTTCACAAAATATTAGATAATTATTAAACTTCATACAGGAGCAACAAAATACAACAAATCAAAACACGGAGGACCAACAAGGTTAATGGCTAACATGACTAGACAAACACGACACAAGGATACCTGACAAGGGACTCGTTCCATAGGAACGATGATACCACGGGGTCCGACTCATATCTCCTTTTTCCACTTTACCATTGGGTTGTAGAACATGCTCAGACTTGAAGATTCAGATGGAGTCGATGCTCGGTACCTACAGTGCTGCATCACAAAGAAAACATACACACATACATCTAACATATACAGGCATACCGGTGGAGGAGAGTCATGACAGTCTGTGTCCCTCCAAAGTGGGTGACGGAAGATCATCCCCTCGCACCCCATATAGAATCATACTTATTTAAGAAAACAAACACAAGAAATATCTCATACATAGAATATGTGTTAGACTAAGATCAATATATACACATATAATCTAATATCTAACTATCCTTCAAGATAAAATGCATTATCGACATGATAAAAACCATCATATAAGAGAGTAACATCCAATCACATATACCTCCAAGAAATCAACCAAAGTCAAACTAAGTTATATGGAGTCTGATCGAGGGAGGGGCACTGAATTCTCCCCCCCTAAGGTTCAACTTACTCCTAGAAGTCGCAAGGCTAAAACAGGATCAACAAGAGAATATTCCAAAACTATCATACCATAGATAAACTCACAGAACATGATCCATCTACTAAATCCCTTATCTAAAGTCAACAAACCATAAAGCTTATATTATGTAATTATAAATCCTCATTCTACAAATATTCTTGCAAACAAAGATTCTCTTCTGAATTTCTTTATCGGAAAGTGGACATATCATATAGTACAAATATCAAAACTTACACTTTTCAAGACGAGAACACTTAACATCTTTAAGCACCATATAAATGACACCAATACATTTAATTCAACATCTGCTCATACACTTCTTTCTACACACCAAGGCAAAAATCACATACTTTCAAATTTAGTTTCTCCAATTTCAGTCATAACTAATGTATCATTTATCATCTAAGGTCTCCAACACATACACATTGAAAGAATAAGAGGGTTTCAAGGTATGATATTCATATCAATATTAACACTATAATGCTAATCATAAAGAACAACACAATCTCAATCTAAGAGAGGTAGTAAATATGATTACATACATCAACCAACTAATGCCAACTTAACTCAAAGAGAATCCAAGTAAACATTCTCAAACACTCATCATACGATAAATCTTCAAATCATTAAGTTTATCTAATGCATTTATTACTGTCTACCTATTCTGATTCACACTTCTTCCTAATAAAACTCAAGATCCAAATGGTTTCAAATAAATTTCATTATAAAGAATACACTTTTATTTCCTTAGATTATTATTAGTACCATTTGACTACCCAAAATGCCTAGATCCAATCTCTGTGGTGTTCTCCCTTAACACACTATCAGAGGTTCCAGCGAACATGATAGAAACAACACATAACACATAACCAGGGCCAGCTAATTCAACATTCAGAATGACCACCAGAAATAAAAATGAAATTAATCCAAGAAACAAATATGTCAAGCTCAACATTAAATAAGGAAAAGTGCCATTGATTTCAACAACCAACAACACCCAAAAATGTGACAAGTGTCACAAATTAAATGGAAAGAAAAGAGGATTTAGTGGTCATCCCTTACAAAAGAAATATCAAATAATAATGATAGCCCCATATTCACAAAACATAAATCATAATAAATTCAAAGAAATATCGATCACAACAAAATCACAACACGAGGTGACCAATTTTCGGCCACACAGTAGGGAGTAACCGCTACACAACACCCAAGATCACATGTCCTAAGTGCGTTAGAGATTGTATACTAAACACCTCGAGCTATTAAGTTATCTACATATCTATTTAAATACAATGAAATCAAAAGCACATGCACTCATATAAAGCACTAACAATATGATGGTAAAACCAAGAAATGAATACACACATTATACACAATTAGGATCTTCTGGAGGAATATGCAAGAGACATAAAACACAAAGTGCCCAAGACATACAAGGTTCTAAACATCAATCATGGGGATACTCGGAAGGACAAGCATACAATAGAAAGACAAACTAGACTAAGGGCACAAACTTATCCAGAGATCCTAGTGTTTGAACATGGGCTCTTACCAAGTGTCATGTGCCACCATGAGGCCAAGATGACTAAACAACAAAAGCAAAGAAAATGCGAATAATTTTGTTTTTTAAAGATTGCATTACGAGAGAATAGAGATACATACAACAAGATAAATAATGATACTCAAATAAAAACTAGCAATTGTCCTCAAGGCCCCATAACAATGTAACTCAAGGTTGAACATCATCCAAAAACCCAACAACGAACTACTATACAAATTACCACATTGATCATGTTACATAGAAACAAGATACATAATACACTATTGAAGAATATACATAAGAACATCAAATATATAACAATGGTTCCTCAAGATACAAATCTCCAAGAGTCCCATGAAGGGATGAATACATGAATCTGGTACAATATTAACGGTCCCCAATCTTCTCTCGAGCCTCTCGATCATGAAACAAGATGAGCTAAACCTTATGTGAGTGAATAGCACTCCACCCAACCGTGTGGTACCAATAGGTCTACCCCCATGATAGGAGGTATCAACTAGCCCCACAAGGCGGAAGCAAAACATACAAGGGTACCAATAAAGAACCATAATAGAATCCACAAAACTATACTCACAAGAGAATCCATAAGACAGAGTATACGTGAGGTTCACAAGAGAATCAACCATTCAGATTATACAAAAGACTCACAACAGTAACATCACTGGAGTTACAAAAGACAATAACCAAATTCCAGAGACCCAAAGAAATCCACAGAAGGATAAACCAAAATAAGTCAACCAACCACTTCCGGAGTTCCAAAAACAATCCACGTAAGGAATCAAAAGACACAAGTTACCACTAGGTAGCAATAGGGAAGAGTGTCATAACTAGGTTGTCATCAGCTACCCTGGTAGGTCTTCACTAGGCCTCGGCCCCCATCTTGGGTTACCCTGGTGACCTCTCCTGACCCCTTGGCCCCATACATACACTAGAGGACCACACCAACCTTTTGAAGGGACAAAATTGGTGGAAGCCATTCCACGCCCTTCTCTACTTACCTCAGCCCTATACACGCACTTGAGCGTAAGAGAGGCAACAAGAATTAATCTTTATTAATGTTATCTAGCTACCCACCCAAGTTCATTATTTATGTTTTCACTTGATTACAAAACTCCCATTGAGTTACTCTAGTAGCTACTTTGGGTCCCAACCCCCAATCAAAGCCACTCCCCCTTGACTTGCACCCAGGAATCAACAAATATGAATCACAAGGCCAATGTAGTGCCCCTCCCTCGATCAAACTTTGTATGACTTAGTTTGACTTTGGTTGATTTTTTGGAGGTATATGTGACTGGATGTTACTCTTTTATGTGATGATTTTTATCATGTCGATAATACATTTTATCTTGAAGGATAGTTAGATGTTAGATTATATGTGTATATATTGATCTTAGTCTAACGCATCTTCTTCTATGTATGAGATGTTTTTTGTGTTCATTTTCTTATATGAGTATGAGTCTGTATGGGGTGCAAGGGGATGATCTTTCCTCACCCACTTTGGAGGGACACGTACTATCACGACTCTCCTCCACCCATGTCTTGGCATTGTGTTGTCATTGATGTCAATCGGTAAGTATGTCAATTGGTATGCAAGATATTGTTACTGATATTGGAGATTGTTGGCATGTTGATATCAACTGGTAAGCAAGAAAACCCGATAAGTGCAGTCCGAGGTAGCATGTTCAATCGGTGACTGAGTTTGAACTGACACAATCAAGTGAGTTGGATGTTGACAAAGATGTCACATGGACTCCAAGTGGCGAACATGCAATGGTAGGTGAATGGTGTATCGATGAGGCAGTTGCCAACTAGGTCAGTATTAAATGTCAACTACAAAAATCACTTATTGTGATCGACAAAATCAAGACTGATGATCAGAGTCCATTTTGCTAAATATAGTAAACATTCATAGGAAGGATAAAATAGGACAAAGTTTTTTGTTGAATTGTTGCAGGTTGTTGATTCAAGAAGATGAGATCCGATTTGATATGAATTGATGTCAGTGAAGAAAACCCTAAGTGCGTGAAGTTTGAGTTTTTTTTTTGGTGGGAAAACAAGAGTATAAATGTGCATATCGTAGATCTAAGTGATGTGATGTTTGATGAGAGATTTATTAAAAAAAGTGAATGTCTGCGAGGTGAGAGTTGATCAATTTAAGTGTGATAGAATAATATTGAAACAAGTGAGTGTTGGAGAAGAACCAATAAGATAGGTGTAACCGGCAAGGGTTAAGGTTACCGATAAACTGTTATAGAGTATAATAGTCTATTAAACTGGCAGTGCCTGAACTGGTAAGATAGCAACAGAGAGTGAGTTTCTGAGAAGATCCGGCAAGGCAGAAACTGAGTTGTAGAGGATTCAGATAGTAAGAATAGAGGATCGGTAGAAAAGAGAAGCAGTGTAACATAAAAGAGTTCAATCAACAAAGTGAATAGTTTCCAGGTGTTACAAAACTCATTTGTAACCAGGTGTTTCTCATTGTATTGATTTTATATCTCATTGTATTTCATTGAGTGGGTGCTCGGTGCAAGGGTTGGTGCTCCTTGAGTTGGTGCTCAGAATAGAATAGGGGTTAGTGCTCCTTTGGGTAGGTGCCCATAAATTGCTAAGCGTTGGTGCTCCTTGGGTTGGTGCTCTAAACATTGTAAAATTATTATTTCATTGTGAGCTTGGATTGGAGCAGTAGATCTCCAGCAGGTTTTCACATCGAGGTTTTTCCCACATTGGGTTTTTCTCGTATATCGGGTGTTATGTGATGTGCTCATGAGTGTGGTTGCTTGTTAGTACTTTCATTATCCTACTAGTTGCAAACATTGTTTGAAATTGTTTATAATCACTGATTCACCCCCCCTCTCAATGATATCTTGTGTTCTACATGGTGTGCATGTATATGCTAGATATATGTATGTATGTTTTCTTTGTGATACAACATTGTAGGTACTGAGCACCGACTCCACTTGAATCTTCAGGTCTGAGCATGTTCTACAACCCAATGGTAAAGTGGAAAAAGGAGATATCAGTCAGACCCCGTGGTATCATCGTTCCTATGGAACGAGTCCCTTGTCAGGTATCCTTATGTCGTGTTTGTCTGGTCATGTCAGTCGTTAACCTTGTTGGTCCTCCGTGTTTTGATTTGTTGTATTTTGTTGCTCATGTATGAAGTTTAATAATTATCTAATATTTTGTGAAAAGATTAGTATTATGTTTTAATTAAACTTGAATGTCATCAATTAATTAATTAATAAATTGAAATTGTGGAACTTAAAAGATTTAAATGGTTTAAATTAATTAATTGAATTCGAAAGGAGTATTTATTAAGGAATTTAAAATATTTATTTTATTATGTTAAAAGGGAAATTAGTTATTTGTATTCTTTTATGCTTTTGGAAATTAAATTGAAAAAGGCAAAGTAATATTTAATTTATTTAATTAAATTATTGGCATGTGTGTGGGAGTTACAAGAAAATAAATAAAATTAATTAATGATTTTAATGTGAATAATCTTGCATGTTGGAGGTTACATTTGGTAAAGAGGTATATTATTATTATTGATTGCCTTTTCGGGGGGCGGGGGGGGGAGAGTTCTTTCCTGTGAATTTTTGGGGAAAAAATTTACATTTTCTTTGGTTATGGGGGGTTTTGGTAGAAGAATTTGGGGGGAAGATTTTGGAAAAAATTATTGGCTATTGGAGAAAAACAAATTTGGGGAGAATTGCTTGATTATTTTGGATTGGAGCTCACTGTTTTGGAACCCAACGATAGTTGCTTCTGCTTGATCTACTTCTTTTTCGAATAACGTTGAGAAGGTTGGGAATTCTGGATCTTTCTTCTTGCATGTTGAAAATTCCTTTCAATCTGGATTATATAAAAAATTTTGTTTGAATGATTTTCTGTGAAGATTTCAATTTGATTGTTTGGAATATTAATGTTAATTGGTCCTATTTGGATTGTCTGATCATGGGGTTTGGGTTATTGGAATTTGTCTGGAATCTAGGTTGGAAGATTCAATTTTGTGACCCTGTTTTGTTTAATTTGTTGATCTTTGTTTTAAAACATATAATTTCTTCATCCCTGTAGCATATATATATATATATATATATATATATATATATATATATATATATATATATATATATATATATATATATATATATCATGGTATTTATATATATTTTTGGATTAAAACTCTGTCTGGAAAAAAATTATTGCCTGCAAATATTTTTTGGGTGTGATTGAATTCATCGGGGTGTCGTGGGCACCCACGGTGGTGGGTTCTCTACCACCACCGTGGGGGGAGAACCACCCACGCTAGTGGCTTTTCCCACCCCACATGGCTCAAGGTGCAGTTTCAATATCAAATCTTTTTAATGTTAATACTCTTGCATACGTATATTTGCCAAAAAAAATTGATAAATATTTTTATGATTATAATCTAGAAAAAGTGATGATTGGGCTCAATAGATATATCTTGCGTTAAATATAGTTAAGTTTTGATTAAGATAGTAAAAAGGGGTAAATAGTTGCATTTTGGGTAAATATAGTTAGACTTTGAAAAGGATAGAGCAGAAGATAAACTTGGTTTCTTTTTAGTTTAATGGAATTGAGTTTGGGGTATAGTTATGGGATAGATATATTTATAGTTTCTTTTCAAATTGTTAACTAATCATTGTTAATGTTTTTTTTTTTTGTATTGTGTAATGATGTTGGGAAATTTAGTTGATAAAATGTGTATATTTCTAAATTGGAAAATAGAGTTTATTTTTTAATTAAGTGATAAAGAGGTTATATTTTGGTTAATTTTAGCTAGATAGATATATAGATTTAAATTAGAAGTATTGAGATTAATGGCTATGGAGATATGTAGTGTGGAATAAATATATATGCAATTTATTAAACATTAATATATTTGAAAATTAATTATGTCTTGAGAAAAGAGAATGTATTTAGTCTCACACATGTTATTCATCACATGATTAAGCTTTGGTTAGGACTAATAATACTTGAAATTTGACATTTGATCTCTGAAATTCCTTCTTGTAGTGCGTTGATGATCTAATCATGATAGTTGATGGTAATAGTGTATGAATAATGGAATGTTAGTTTATTGTGCTATTAGTAGGAATGAGATGAGTTATGATGGTTTATAATTTGGGTTATTGAAATTAATAATGACTTGAATTAATTATTTTATAGGCAAGATTGTGTTCTCTTGGTTAAGCTTGCATTCTTTTATGCTTGGATTCATGAGATCTTGTATCGCTTGATTGTTGTTAATTTTGTGGGTTTCTTGATTATGATGTTTAAATGCCTCTTAAACTTCAAAGGCTAGTATAGTGTTACAATTCCTTTTGCGCATGTTTGTCATTGTTTCTGAACGTTACGAGATTGGTGTCTTGCATGGGTTCCTTGTTCTTGTTGCTTTGAACCAACTGGATAGTTATCTTTCTCTAGCAAGTGGACTTAGCCTTGCTATGGTTAAATCCTTGTCACCTTGTGTTTTTGGTGTCATGGCCTTGTGATTTATATTTGTTGATTCCTGGGTGCAATTCAAGGGGGAGTGGCTTTCATTGGAGTCTGGGACCCAAAGTGGTCACCAAGGTAACTCAATGGGAGTTTCGTAATCAAGTGAAAACATAAATAATGAACTTGGGTGGGTAGCTAGATAACATTAATAAAGATTAATTCTTGTTGCCTCTCTTATGCTCAAGTGCCTGTATAGGGCTGAGGTAAGTAGAGAAGGGCCTAGAATGACTTCCACCAATCGTGTCCCTTCGAAAGGTTGGTGTGATCCACTAGTGTATGTATGGGGGGTGGGGGTCGGGAGAGGTCACCAGGGTAACCCAGGATGGGGGCCGAGACCTAGTGAAGACCTACCAGGGTAACTCATGACAACCTAGTGACGACACTATTCCCTATTGCTACCTAGTGGTAACTTGCGTCTTTTGATTCCTTTCATGGATTGTTTTTGGATCTCCGAAAGTGGTTGGTTGACTTATGTTGGTTTATCCTTATGTGGATTTCTTTGGGCCTCTAGAAGTTGATTATCGTCTTTTGTGACTCCAGTGTTGTTATTGTTGTGTCTTTTGTGTAATCTATATGGTTGATTCTCTTGTGAGCCTCATGTATACTCTGTCTTTTGGATTCTCTTGTGAGTATAGTTTTGTGGATTCTATTCTGGATCTTAATTGGTACCCTTGTATGTTTTCCTTCTGCCTTGTGGGTCTGGTTGATACCTCCTAGCATGGGTGGTGGACCTATTGGTAACACACAATTGGGTAGAGTTCTATTCACACCCATTGGGTTTGGCTCGTCTTGCTTCATGATCAAGAGGGTTGAGAGAAGATTGGAGATCATTAATATTGTACCAGATTCATGTATTCATCCCTTCATGGGACTCTTGGAGATTTGTATCTTGAGGAACCATTGTTATGTACTTGATGATCTTATGTATATTCTTCAGCAATGTAATATGTATCTTGTATCTATGCAATGATCAATGTGGTAATTTGTATAGTATTTCATTGTTAGAGTTTTGGATGATGTTCAACCTTGAGTTACATCATTATGGGGCCTTGAGGATAATTTATAGTTGTTATTTGAGTATAATTATTTATCTTGTTGTCTGTATCTCTATTCTCTTGTAATGTAATCTTTAAAAAACAAAACTATTTGCATTTTCTTTGCTTTTGTTGTTTAGTCCTCTTGGCCTCATGGCGGGGCATGCCACTATGTATCAGAGTTGATATTAGAACAAGATACAAACCAAAATAAGCACAACTTAGGATTCTAGAGATGAGGATCTTCCAGAAATAACTCCAGTAGATGCACTATGCCTTACTGCTTCATATTATACTGATGCTCAACCACCAATACCAAAATTGCTTCAACAATATACACCATCCAGTCCTAACCGGATAACTAGGTTTTACATCAATGACAACAATGACAATATTTACACAAGTCTAACAATCTTCCCCTTTGTCATTGATGGCAAAACATCTCAAGAAAAGAATAATGCATGAAAACTTGAAACTCCCCCTTACTCATATGTCTAATACTCTACCTATCTCTCCATCTCTATTCCTCTCCCCCTTTGAAAACAATGACAAATGTGTTAGAATCTTTGATACTTCAGGAAAATGGAGAGGGGGAGGTGAGTCAGTTTTCTATAAACTAAACAATTAATGCAGATTATAAACCATTTGCCAGAGCATAATATAAACAACACAATGAAAGATAAAGCATGAAAGCATAGAACACACAACACCAATATTTTCATGTGGAAAACCCGGTAAAGGGAAAAAACAAAATGGGAAAGCCTACCCATAGTTAGATAATACTTCTGCATCAATATGTGAAGTAATTATAATGGGGATTGCACTTGCAATCAGGCCAACTGCCTAGAGCTCATTGCTCATCACAAAAGAGAAGTCTCACTGACTTACATAAACATCAGACTACAATCCAGAGAAAATGAACTGTGAATATATCATCTACTAATACTTGATATTGTTTCGGTTAAGCATAGATGTATGCCCTGCAATACCAAAACCTTCGCAACCCATCGCTAAATAATATAACCTTGTTCGCACAATTACCTCTCTCTGATAATGCAAACATAACCATCCCAATACCATCCTCTGTGAATTATATGAATAAGTCACCTATAATAACAGATCATCAACTTTGATAACAAGGTCGGCTAAACCCTAAACCCATAAACCATAATTACAAAAAAAATAATCACATGATACCACCCGACCAATATTATGATTTATATTACATAGCATGGACCTAATTCAAATTCCCAAATAATTATATCTGCCGGAAATTCAATAAGACCAATATCAACACATTTCACCAACCGATAGAAACCCTTAGTGCAAATAACATAGAATAACCAACTGGATTCAAATAGGATAACCAAATCATCACGCCAACCAATGCGAAGCCACCAAACAATTAGGACACAATCAAGAATTTCTTTAGCATGTTAGGAACCATTTCTATAAGCCAGATCAAAATCACTTAACCAAATCATCAAATATCGCCAACTGGTAAAGCTAACCTATACCAAAAAATATCAACCGGTAATCCAGAACATAAGCAACAGCTTCCAGAGAACCAAATCATGAACCAAATGAATGTGACAAGCATATAACCATCCAAACCAAAGCAACCAATCTAATCATACCGAATCAAAATCACTAATAACCAAGTCCAATCGGAACAGGAACCAACCGGGATAGCAGTAACCAACTGGGACAGAACCATATCCAAACAGAGCACAGTGTTGACACCAATGACAATACATAAGCAATTTCAGCATATTGCCAACAATCTCCCCCTTTGGCATTGATGACAACACTGAATGTGAAAAAACATCCAAGTGCCAAGGAATGCCAACAATCTCCCCAAACAATCAAGAACCAACAAAATATTTCTCCCCCTAAGATTTTCTCATTTTCACATGAACACTATCTCCCTCTTTGACATCAATGACAAAGGGTTGATGCTAAACCAAATAGCTGACTACTCCCCTTGAGCAGCAACATCATCCCATCAACCCGGATCAAAAGATGTTTCTAATAAGCTCATCAGATTGATGCATCCCTGCATCTCTAAGTCTCTGTCTGAGGAGTGGTGACCCCCAATTGATCTTTGAGATATTCAAAAGTATTTTTAGGCAATGGTTTAGTTAGAAAATCTGCAATTCATTCCTTAGTAGGCACATAAACCAATCTGACTTCATTTGCTTCAACCTTTTCCCTCAAGACATTATACCTCATAGAAATGTGTTTTGATTTGGAATGAAATAATGGATTCTTTGACATATCAATAACAAGAGTATTATCACAATGAATAACAATAGGCTCATCATAACTTACCCTTATATCCTTCAACATTTGCTTCATCCATAAAACCTTAGTACAATTAGTTGCAACAACTACATATTCAGCTTCAACAGTAGATAATGAAGTACATGATTGTTTCTTGCTAAGCCATGAAACCAATTTCTTCCCAAGAAACAATGCATCACCGATAGTGCTCTTCCAGTCGTCAACATCTCCTACCCAATCTAAGTCTGTATAGGCACATAATCTGAAATCATCGTCCTTTGGATACCATAACCCATATTCTATTGTTCCTGCCAAATATTTGAATATTCTATTTACAATAATATCATGAATTCCTATCAGATCAAACTAAAATCTATAAGCAATCCAGACAACATTCATTATATCTGGTCTTGTTTGAGTTAAGTACATTAATCCACCAATCATTGATTTGTATCTAGATGGGTTCACTTTAGGAGATTCATCTTCCTTAGACAAATTGCAACCAGTTATCATAAGAGTACTAACAGGTTTTGAATTTTCAAGACCAAATTTCTTAAACAATTCTTTCACATATTTAGTTTGACAAATGAAAATACCATTATCAGTCTGGGTAATCTGCAAACCTAAGAAAAAATTCATCTCTCCAATCATAGACTTTTCAAATTCATTCTTCATTTCATCAATAAATTTCATGCATAAAATTTCTTCTCCTCCAAAAATCATATCATCAACAAAGACTTCAATGATCAATATGTCATCATGATCAATCTTATAATAAAAGTTACTATCAACATTACCTTTGCTAAAACTGAGCTTTGAAAGATATTTATCTAATCTAGCATACCATTCTCTAGGGGCCTGTTTCAATCTGTATAAAGCTTTATTCAATCTGCAAACCATGTCCTTGTCTTCTGATAATGAAAATCCATCAGGTTGCTCAATGTAGACTTCTTCTTCAAGTTCTCCATTCAGAATGCACATATAACATCCATCTGATATACCTTGCAGTTCTTGTGTGCAGCATAGGCAAGAAATAGTCTTACTACTTCAATCCTAGCAACCGGAGCATAAGTTTCATCATAATCAACTCCTTCTTCCTATGAATATCCTTTGCAAACCAATCTAGCCTTGTTTCTTACAACCTGACCTTCCTCATTTAATATATTCCTGAAAACACATTTGGTTCCAATCACATTTTTATCTTTAGGCCTAGGAACCAATTCCCATGTTTTATTATTTTCTATCAGATTCAATTCTTCTTCCATATCTCTCATCCAATTCTCATCTTTACTTGCTTCAATAAAAGATTCTGGTTCAATTTGAGAAATTAAACATACCTCTTCAATAGCTAACCTTCTTCTTTTCATCACAACTTTCCTCTTGTCTCCAATGATCCGATCTTCAGAATGATTTAGCTTCACATACCTGGGAGTCTTTGAATTATCTTGACTTTCTGACTTTCTCATCAACAGTCACTGTGGAATTTTTTGATGTTACCGAAGCAACTGGATCAATTCTCTAAACTGATTCTTGCGCAACCGGTTCTAATCTAACAATCTCATCTTCCGGTCCATAGTCATATGATCTGATCTTCACTATGCAATCAAAATTCATGTGACACATCCTCTTATGAAATAGCCAAATTTCACCAATCTAAGAAATCAAACAAGCCTTCTCACCGGAGTTCAAATGAAAGATGTTTCCTTTGGTCTGAGTTCGAGAAGCAATTTCCAATCTAAATCTATTGATAATCTTGCACTTTCCATCTCTGAATTGCAAATGAAATCCATTATCCACCATCTCACCTACACTCAAAAGATTATGCTTCAAACCTTTGACATAATAAACATTGTCAGTATTAGTCTTTCCATCCAAGGTTATTGTTCCTTTTCCTTTGATCTTGCATGCCTTGTTGTCTCCAAATCTAACTAGTCCACCATCAAATTCTTGCAGAGTCAGGAATTTCCTCTTATTGTCAGTCATGTGATGTGAGCAGTCATTGTCTATAACCCATTCATCCTTCTCTTCAATTTTAGCAGCTAGGCTTTCTCCTTGATATGATTTGCATCAATAATAGGTTCCATAGAATCATCCTTGATAGCAATAAAGACCCAATCTTTTCCGGAGCTTCCATTACCGGATCCACTCACAGGTTCATCATCATCATCATCAGTAATACCAAAATCATCATCACCAACATAGTAACATGATTTATCTTTATTCCTTCTAAATCTAGGTCTTCTCTGATATTTTGGATTAGGTTTATAATTCCTCATAAATCTTTCATGATTCCTAGCAGCTCTTTCAGGGCATCTAGAAGCAAAATGACCAATCTTATTGCATGAAAAATATTAAAAAATGAACCTTTCCTTCATACTTACTTCCAATCGGTCCTTTAGGGATTCTTCTAGCAATTAGGGCTTTTGACTCTTCAAGTTCTTCGTCTTCTCTTTCAATGTCTTCCAACTCCTTAGTATATAACTCCTTCCATTCTATTTTCTTCTTACCGGAGGCAGATGCTCTAAATGCAGTCTCAGTTTTAGTAGCACTCTGATCTCCAAGTTCTTCAAGTTCAAAAGCAGTCAACTTCCCAAGTAATGTATCTTTGGTAACAGGGGTATTGGACATTGCTTGGAGTTCATTTATTGCAGTAGCCTTCATTTTGTAAGCCAAAGGTAGAACTCTCTGAATCTTTGACACAACCGCATCCTCATTAATATTTCTACCGCAACATTTAATTCCCATGACAATCTCATTCACTCTATCCATGAAAGAACTTATCTTCTCATCTTCTTCCATCTTCAAAGTTTCATATCTCACCCGGTAACCTTCAAGTTTTGCAATCTTTACTTCTTGGTCACCTTCATAAAGAGTTTCAAGCTTCAACTAGATCTGTTTTGCATTTTCCAGCTCTATGACATTCAACACATTTTCATCTGATAGGGCACTTAACAATGCTTCTTTCACTCCGACATCATTATCAACATTCTTTTGTTCATCAACAGGTGTCAGAGTTCTAGAATTAAGATCATGAGGTGTATACCCTTTCTTTGTTATCTCCCAAACTTCATCTCCAAGACATCTCAGATGAATCTTCATTCGCTTCTATATTTTATAATTTGTACCATCAAATCTAGGACTCTCCTTCTGGTAGGGATTAAATGTAGAAGTTTATGCCATCGGATCTCCTCAAGTGGTTAATCTTCTATAGAGAGGACCTTTCTCTGATACCAATTGTTAGAATCTCTGATACCGGAGGAAAACTGAGAGGGGGGGGTGAATCAGTTTTCCACAAATTAAATAATTAATGTAGATTATAAACCATTTACTGGAGCACAATATAAACAACACAATGAAAGATAAATAATGAAAGCACACAACACACAACCCCAATAATTTTACGTGGAAAACCCAATAAAGGGAAAAACCATGGTGGGAAACCCTATCCACAGTCAGATAATACTTCTGCAGTAGTATGTTAAATAATTACAATGGGGATTGCACTTCCAATCAGGCCAACTGCCTAGATCTCACTGCTCATCACAAAAGGGAAGTCTCACTGACTTACATAAACATTGGACTACAATCCGGAGAAAATGAACTATGAAAACAACATCTACTAATTCTTGATATAGTTCCCATTAAGCACAGATGTCTGCCCTGCAATACCAAAACCTTCGCAACCCATCGTTGAATGATATAACCTTATTCTCACAATTACCTCTCTTTGATAATGCATACATAACCATCCCGATATCATCCTCTATGAATTACATGAATAAGTCACCTATAAATACAAATCATCAACCTTGAAAACAAGGTCAGCTAAACCCTAAACCCATAAATCATAATTACAAAAAATTCATCACACAATACCACCCGACCAATATTAAGATTTATATTACATAGCATGGACCTAATTCAAATTCCCAAATAATTATATCCACCGAAAATTCAGCTAAGACCAATATCAACACGTTTCACCAATCGATAGAAACCCTCAGTGCAAATAACACAGAATAACCAACCAGATCCAAATAGGATCACCAAATCATCACACCAGCCAATGCGAAGCAACTGAACAATTAGGACACGATCAAGAATGCCTTCAGCATGTTAGGAACCATTCCTATAAGCCAGACCAAAATCACTTAACCAAATCATCGAATATCACCAACCAATGAAGCTAACTAGTACCAAGAAATATCAACCGGTAATCTAGAACATAAGCGATAGCTTCCAGAGCACCAAATCATGAACCAACTGAATGTGACAAGCATATAACCATCATGAATAACCATCCAAAACTGAAACAACCAATCTAATCATACCGGATCAGAATCACTGATAACCAAGTCCAACCAAAACAGGAACCAAACGAGATAGCAGTAACCAACTAAGACAAAACCATATCCAACCAGAGCACAGTGTTGACATCAATGACAACACATAAGAAATTTCAACATATTTCCAATAAAATGGTGCCGACAAAAAGAAAAAGTCAAAAAATGTAAGCAACAAAAGTTCCTAATTACGTTTCTTTTGAAATATCTGCTTGTAGTTTTCCACCAACAAGTCAATAGCATGAGAAAAGTTGTCCAAAGTAGATGGATTTTTCTCATACTCAACCGCACTATTAAGCAATGTTGAGAAATGTTCCAATTTTGCTTCAACAATCTCCTTCACCTTCTAGAAAACACTCACAAAGTCTTCTCTTTGCCTTTGCAAAAACAACAATTTAGCCTGAAGAGAATTTATCCAAGTTTTCCTCTACTCTGCATCCTTGTTACTCAGAAAATCAAATGACTTACCCAAGGAACATAGTTCTTCTTCAACAACATCAATTTTTTCTTTATGCTTCACTGCAACAACCAACCATGAAAGACAATATATGTAAACTTTGTTAGCATTGTCAATGCAATCTCTCATTTCATTTATGCATATGGATAGAGCCCTTTGTGCATCATTGCACTTCTCCAGCACACTCTACGTATCATCATCATCTTCTTTTGAATCTTCTATATTAACAGGTTGCACACTCAGTTTCTCTTTAACTATCTCACACAGGGATTTCAAAAGTGTGTCACTAACATCTTCAATCTTGATATTATTTTGAAGCAAATGATTTATCATAACATTCCCAATTCTATCTGCCTCAACAAAAGTCAATCACATCTTTCCTATCTTCCTTGTTCCATCTGCACTACCAATGATTTCTAGCAAATTAGAATCATCATCAGATTTAGATGCTTTTGATTTTGGCTCTGCAACAACTACTTCTCCCTTAACTATAGGATATTTCAGATCCTCAATAGCAATAATTTCTTTCTCCTTTTTATCCTTCTTTTGCTTCTTAGATTCTAGGGCACTAGTAGGCACATAATCTTTCATTTTCCTCTTACTAGAGGAAGAACCTTCTCAAGCAGAACTAGTAGCAAGGGATACCAGGTCGTTACTCCACATATCTAGGAATGATTTGAAATAAGCATTGCATCCATCCTCTCTCTTATCCAATCCATTCGAATATAAAAAGATTTGCCTAGCAACCAGGACTCCATATTTCTATATCACGTTCTTCTTAGCTGGAAGGGACCCTAGGCAATACATAGCTAAACAAAGAAGCAATGATCCAAACTGGAAGGGGTAATCTTTCTCTTTTGTCATCTTGATGTTCTCTAGCAACATATTCTTCAATAATTCACACAAATCGAACACTCTATCTTCCATAACTAGTATATATGTCATTTATACAACAATAGCCTAAGTAGAACCTTCCCTATTTTTGAAATAAATCTTGTAAGAAATACCATATGCCACATACCTCACAACCGGATTGATAATTTTTTTGATCAACAATGCTCTCTGATCACCCATCATATGGATAGGGTTTCAAGTTCCTTATTCTTTATACATTTCTTAACCGATACAGATCCATTGTCGCATAAAACAGTAACAACCAAAATAATCTCCTTCGTGATTGGATAGGGTTTATCCAACACAATGCAATCATTCTGCACACAACTTAGAATTACTCTGATCACCTCCTCATCATCAAAATACGGAAACTTGGTCCATAGATTCAATCCTTTATGCTCCAAATTCTTTAATCTTCTGCAAATTTGCTTCACTCAAGCTCTTTTCCGCCTTTCTGATCTTTTAAGGGTTAAATTCATCTAGACATACCTTCTCTACAGTCTGAAAAAATATTTGTTGCTCGATTCTCCAACGATCATCTTGGCTTCCATGACTATTCGCTTTGCTTCTCTTCTCTTTTCTCTCCAACTTCACACAACCTTTTCAAGCACTATTATTCTGATAAAGAAAAATGATTTCAAACATTGATACTTATCTTGCAAAAAATATCTTTTAGGATTTTGTTGTCAAAAAGTGTATTTTCGATGATGTTAGCAAAAACCTTCAATTAACGAATAACATCTCTAACACAATCTTGCTGGACCGATGACATGAACTAAATCAAAAGAGGGGACCAAAAAAATTTCTTTGAAAACTCCCCTTGAGCTGAAGCAAAATGCTCAGTTACCGGAGGAAGAGGTGTAGGTACTAGATTTTGGTACACCAGGCTTGCTTTCATTGTTCACCTCCTTCTTTCTCCTAACCAACACTTCCTTTTTCTTTGATCCATTAGCCTTCATTACTTTCTTCTCAGTAGACTTCTCCATATTTTCTTTTATGCACTAATTAGTATAATGTCTAGATTGCTTGCACTTGTAACAACTGATGTTCTCTTGCACTGAATATACTAAATGTGTTCTAGATCTATATTGAATAGCTTTGTGACCATAACCATTGCATGTATGACAGTATCCATGAAAGTTATTATTCACCTTATTTGTTTCAATTGGATTATAATTCTGACTCATAGCATGATTTATATAGTGATTTTCTTTATGACCAAACCTTTTATAGTTGTAACATTGAATGCTTCTACAGTTTGCAACCTTATGACCAAATTTATTGCATTGAAAACAATAGCCATTAAATGATGGGTAGCTTTGTGCATTTGGTTGATGAACCTATAGTCTTCTTGCATTAGTACTCTGATCCCAGGTCTTGCTTGCTTCTTCTGATTTCTTCTTTGATTCTACCTTGACCTCTTTGCTTTTATCGGACATTCACCGAACTGAAATCCAAGTACAGTTTTGTCTAAATGAGATTTTTGTATGTTGATCAAATCTTCCAAAAGTTTACTGCTATCAAGAACTTTATTTTTTGCCTTCAACTTCTTCAATTCTCATTCTAGCTTCTCACATTCTTTGATCTTCATCTTGATTGATTCTTTTAGGGTTTCCTCTATTTTGTTCTTCTCCTCAATCTTTTGGATCAAATATTTAACCACTTCATTCGCCTACTTCAACTAATTATTAACTTCTTTATGTCCCAACTTGAACTTCTAGATTTTTTCTCTCAGCTTCTACATACATTCATTCGCTACCTTCACATTCTCTTTGAATTCCTTATTCTCAGATTCAACACTTTCTAGATTTTCAAGAGCTATTTATAATTATTCATCTAGCTAATATTCTCTAGTCATACTCATCGGTGCCATGATTCAACCAACAAGGATCTCCCTTAAGCGGTTAATATTTCAAGCAAGGGACCAAAGCTTTAATACCAATTGTTGAATTGGTTGAATGGACCAGAATACTGAGAGGGGGGGGTGAATCAGTATTGCCACAATAACTAAAATTTTCCCACAATTTCTAAACCTTCTACTGATATACCAATTTCATCAATTAAGCTTATAAACATGAAATAGAAAATATAAAAAAAAACAAATAACACAACCATAAATGGAACACTCGATTTTATATGTGGAAAACCCAAATGGGAAAAACCACGGAGAGTGTTAGCTCTCAAGATAATATAACTAGTTATATGGTGTTTACAAAATGGTGAGGCTCACTTTCAGATTACAAAAGTGACTCACTGTCGGAATGCTCACTGCAATATAAACAAATTGAACTAATGACAAATTGCATCTCCTAATGCATGAAGTTAACTCAGATAACAACTCACAAAACTCATACCAGATCCAGTAAGGGATCATTTTTCCACTGTCCACAATCACCTGTAGAAAATCTAGTAAGGGATTACTATGCTACTTTGCCAAACCAATCACTTGCAACACATCCAGTATAGAATTACTGCAACATTGTCTACACTCTGACTCTTCTATATGCATTCCTTCGCTACTTCTCTTACTGCAACTTCTTTTTTGTCTACAACTCACACTTCTCCGACTCTACTAAATCATACAGATGTTGCACTCACATTCACCATACCACACCTTGCATTTGATAACTACATATATATACCAAAAATCTCATACATTGAGATAATATGTCGCTCAATCACAAATTATTTACACAATAATATGTTGCTTGGATCAACACATTATCCTATAAAGCCTTAACTAAAAAACATGATAACAAAGTCAGTCTTTACTTGATCTTCTATGTGCTTCATTCACTTATTTAATTTACCAATGCATACACCTTAATTACTAGAATAGAACAAGGGTCTATCGGACCCATAGACACGAACCCATAAGCACAAAACTCCAACTCTTAACTCCAAAATGTAGATACCACAACTGGTACTAAACTCACACGGTTGATACTGGAACTTGATACAAACCAAAATAAGCACAACTCAAGATTTTGGAGATGAGGATCTTCCAAAAATAACTCCAATAGATCAACTATGCCTTACTGATTCATATCATATTGATGTTTGACCAACAATACCAAAACTACTTAAACAACATACACCATTCAGTCCTAAATAGATAACCAAGTTTGACATCAATGACAATATTCACATAATTCTAACACCTCAACACATAACCAGTGCCATTGGACTTCTCAATATCTTGACAAGAGGTGGAGGCCATGGTATATAACCTTTCTCAAATCTGCGAAAAAAACCACAAAACAAAAGCTCCCATTGTAACAAAAAAAACTTCAACACTTATAGAGAAAGGCATCTCTCCCTTAACAAAACCATTAGCTCTGAACCAAATATTGTAAAAACAAGGTGAATAAATCTTGTAATATGAACTTAAAATGATTATTATTGCAAGTTTGAAACTAAGATTAACCCTTATCAAAGTGATTATATAATCAAAACGAGAACAAGAAAACCATTACACATAAAACACCAGATTTACATGGAGAAACTCTTTCGAGAAAGAGATCTACCACATAAAGAGAGGCAAGTATATTACTAATACAATTAAGAATACAACATCAATACACTTCTTTGTAGACCTTTTTGAAATCCGGTAGCACTCTGTTACCTTGGAAACTAAACAAGACCCAATGAACAACACTAGCTCAAGGCACCAATTTATAGGAGTTTGTGAGGATGAGTACCACCATGGTATCACCAAACAATAGTTTAAAAAACCGCCAAGAAAATCTCACACCCACCTCCTAAAATAGCCTCTTACAGATGCTCTTACAACTGTCATAAGGTGTCTCTCATGCATGTGCACTTGTGTAAGGATTTTGTCATAGCAATAATGACTGTAATAACTATCATATGTTCTCTTTAAAATATTAACAAGTGTCCAAGCACCTCAAAATAGAAGATTCCAAGAGGGGTCACCTATCTATTTTGTCCTTTTTCCTAGAGGAAAAATGGTAATTGTAACTTTAACTTTACATTGTCTCTTTCACCATCGTTGGTTGAATGGTTTAACCTCTTATGGGTAAATTATAAAAGATATTTATGAAAAAAAATAGATTCAAGGATTTACAAGGTTGATGGCACCTAAATCCTCAAAGAAAGGTAGCTCCACCCATATTGGGTAGTATGATTCAAAAGGGTCTTCAAGGTGAAAATCCAAAGTCCAAGCTTGTAAATAGAAAAGTTGACCACAAATAGTTTAGGTTCTATATATAAGCACAACTTGAGCATGCTCAACTATTTTAAGTTTGTAAAATGTAAATCTTTTTACTAACCCCTATTCTCCTTGATTAATTTATCCCATTTATTAAAATCTAATTCAAAGGATAATCCTTTTAAAAAATAAAACAATAGACCTATGTTGACACTCAGTAATGCTATTAAGCATGTCATCAAGAAGTAAAATTATAAAGTTTTACCTACTTCCTCATCATTTAGTTTGTCCATGATACTGAAATCCTTTTCAATATTCTCTCTTGTCATATCAAAGATAGTCTCCCCATATAAAACCCCATTTTCTTGTCTTTCCTTAGTTTTCCTCACACCTTTATTTGCTTCATCTATAACATATATGCTTTAACACACACCAAAATTCTTGAATCTTCTATTAGGAATTCTATCAATGCTTCCTCGTTCAAATCCCCCTTGTTTGCCACACCTCAACCTTTGAACTTGTGTCTTTTCCTACTATATGAGGAAACTACAAGAAAAACTAAAAGCATATCCTTTTTTATTAGGGTTTTGGACTCTACTAACTTTAAAAAAAAAATCTTCTCCTCTAATGTCACTATTTTTGAGTAAATTATTCACTCTAAGGTGTGATTTAGTGATTATTTTTGTTGATGACAACCTTTCCAATTTTTAATGTTCTACCAAAATTGATTTAAATTTTTAATATTCGTCTCAACATAAATTTTATAAACATATTATGGGAAAATAAATACACCTTAAAAAAGTATAAATTAAATAGTAATCAAATTTAGAAAAAGAAAAAATTGGTAATGTAAAGGAAGTTGAGAGGGTTAGGATGTGTCTATCTCTATTTTGTTATTCTTGGGTAGATAATGTTTAATTTTAATAAGTGTATTGTGATTGATGATCAAATTATAAATGATGTTATTGAATTAGGATTAGATGCACTATCACAAACATGTATAAGCTTACTACTCTACTACTAGATTAGGTCATGTCTATGATCTAGTTCTTATGGTGCAATTCTATCATATACTCTCTTGATCTTTAATACATGCATGTGCTTATGCATCTAAAGGAGGGGTGATTCTAAGGAGTGCCTTAAGGAGACTATTAGTTTGTAGAGAGAAGGTAAGAAACTTCCATGGAAACTAGTCAATCCCCTTCACTAATGTTCAAGTTTGAATACATGCCACAAAAAATATAAGATGCCTAGATCATGAACCAATGGTGTATAATATATTTATGTAATTCTCTTAGTCTCCATATGATGTAGTGTGAATGATATTTAATGATCCAATTATCTGATTTTGAACTAAAAATCTAGAGCTTGTCTTTAAATAGAAGAGCATTGTTGCTCAAAGTGTTTTATGATGCAAAATGATGGATAACAATCATATTTTTGAAAGGGTGAGCATAGTGAGAGATAAGTTAATTTTGAAATGGGAAGACTAGTGTGTAGGTGATATATTGTTCAAGAGATAGATCCGTGCATACAACCATTAATTTTGAATTGGGAGTACTAGTATGTAGATGCAGTATTGTTCAAGAGATATAATTGTGCATACGTATGATCAAGTCCAGAGTAATAAAAACCTATAAAGACATACTAGTCTATGTTCTACATCAATTACAAACAAAAAAATCATCAATTATCAAATTCTTATAAAAATTATCAAATGCTCAAGGACCACCAATGATCACCTTTATTAAATCTTCAAAATTCACAAAGATAAAAAGGAATAGACCATTAGCCATTGCACTAATATTGGCACTACCCATATAAGCTTCCAAACAAAATTTTCCCATTTCCTAACTTGATCAATGTTGGGGCAAAAAATAAGAAAATTGCCAACAAGGGATAGTTGTAGCCCAAAAATCACCTCATCCATCAGATCATTTGTAACCACAACCTCCAACCCTTCCACAATACATGAAACCTTTGAAGGATCCAAAATTTGGATTTCATTGTATTCGGGGATCTAACATCCACCGACTTTTCCACATAGTTGACATGGTCCTCCTCAAAGAAGGATGAATCAAGATCATATGGAGTGGACATAGGAGCGTTTCTTGAATTTCCCAATCATTAACCACCAAGGAGGATGATGCTTTGTTCACTCTCACTCCTTCCTTAGTTGCCACACGAGAAACCACATTGGATGGGGGGTCCCATGGCCCCCCCTCACTTGATAGCTCCATGATCCAAACCCTTGTGTGACTTCATAAAATTTGATTGGAAGATTTTCCACACTATACATTTGATGCCCCTTTTATAACTAACATACAAGTCAATGATTGTCTCTCTCCCAAAGTTTTTCTCACTAATGACATTTTGATACAAAAAGATATTACTAACACTTCTATCAATGATCTCTTTCTTAGAAATGAAGCATTGAAGACTGATATTGATCCTTCTCCTACAATGTACCTCCCTCATGAGGATAATTTAATAAAATATACAATTGAATTTAATTAAATATCATATAATTTAACATGTGACTAAAGACACTACCTATTAATTATAAAGAAATGAAAACATATAAAAATCATAAAATAGACAAACTATTTATATAATAAAAATACTAATTCTTATATTTTTTAATTAGTTATATATCTATCAAAACACATTTAAGAAAAAAAAACACTTTAATTTGTCTTACTTGCTCTTTAAACAATTGAATGAAATGATGATATAAATACATCACTCTTTGAAAATATGAATTTAATATTTACTATTTAATATTAATAGCATGTCTCTCCACATAAATCTAAGTTGGGTTTATTCAACTTCACTAATAAAGAATACACAATTTATTTGAATAAGGCATCTCTTAACATAAGTTTTTGCCTTATATATGTTAACCTACTTGTGGACAATAACGAAACCTTTGAATTTATTATATCAAAGTCATCCTAATTTTCTAATCCAAACTATTAGATTTTCCATTATCATTATATTTTAATTGGAGATAAAGGGCAGGTAGCTTATCAAGAGTATTTAAAATTATTATTATTACATAGCTAAGGTAGGTACAATAGGAAAGTTTTAAGTCAAACATCTCATAAAAAAACATGATAACAAGGACACCATGTTATCTTGAGGCCCCTCACTTTCCCTCTGTTATCTTGAGGCCCCTCACAAGGAAAATGGTTGGTCATGTGTTTTTTTTCATTAAAAGAAGTGTTGATGTGATGGCCCCATGAGGGCTTGGTTTGAACTTATGAACTCTACACTCCTCCAATCAATAACTCTACATTTTTCATTTCTAATTATTTTAATTGAAAAAATAAAGTATTATTGTTGGGAAAATGAATAAACACAAGAATAGTTTTGAATGATACAAAACACTCCATTTTAAATCCCAAAGCATATACATAGTGGAGATTCTTAGACTACAATGAGTAAGCTGAGTAAGCTGAATCTAATAAGAATATAAAAAAAAATATTTATATAATGACACATTGTACTATATAAAAAGAGGCTAATGCAAGAGTTTCTCATACATATTATAAATAGAATTTTGGTTAAAAAATGAAGTTGCAGAATAATATGACATCATTCTATTTAATTTTTTAAGTTTTCAATTTCATTCTAATTGTAAATGTAAATTATATTGGTTTTTTTAATATAGAATTGAATTAATTTTAAAAAGTTTATTTATTATAATTGAAGGAGTAATTTATTATTATGTTTGAGAAGTATAATTAATATATAATGGTATAAGTGAATAATAATTAGTATATTTATATTTTAAAAATAAAATTAAAGTAGAGAAAGTAATTTTAAAAAATTAAGATAAAGATCGTGTGCATACATTTAATATTGTGTGTGTGTTCATACATATACGTGTATATGTATATATGTGTGTGCATATAGATAATATTAATATTTAGATATTTGGTAATATATAGTCTTATGTGATGTATATGAAACTTTCTTAAATATATTTGGTAGTTTATGAATTTAAAAAGTAACATAAAGTGTATATTATTTATTACATTTTTCAAAGTAAAATCAAAATAAAAGAATTGTAAGATAATGAATGATGTTTTTTCCAAAATTAAAATTAAAATATACAAGTAAATTTGCTCTTCAAATAAAAATAAAGTAAACAATATAATCAAATTAAATATTTCTTAAATAAAAAAATGCATGTTTCCATATAGTAAATAATTTTAGTGAAAAGATATAAAATAAAATAACTCTTAAATATCTCTCCATATTTTTTAATTTATTTTTCCATAAAAGTGGGCAAGCCACTAAACTTTTTTATTAAATTTAATATTTTTACAACGGGTTCGAAAGGCATACCAATAGGAAAGAACCCGCAAGAAAACCTCTGATTATCACCTTAAATATAAACCAAAAATCTAAACTACCCTCACAAAATAGCTTAATCCAGATGATCCGATATAAGATTATATTATGAGTTTCTTATCAATGAGCATTCATTCTTTTTTTAAATTTTTTTTAATGAATAATAGCTATATTACTTTTTATAAACTAAAAAAGGGTAATACCCTATTCACAAAAAAAGGGCAAGTGGTAGAAGGCAAGCTCTCAAAGTCTAACAAGGGTCAAGTTCAAACATCAAGAAACAACAAAGTCGTTAGGCAATGGAAGCTACATCATCATAAGGGATCGTGGTCATCTCGCTTGTCTCATACGTTAGTGGAGATGGAATGATCAATAATCAATTCTCAACTAGTAAAAGCACCCTCCTCTTCTTGATTTTCATTTGTAAGTTGCTGAACACAAACAAGAGAAATTGCCAAATTTAAGCAAGTAAACTTGTCAAAATCGAGCTAGCCAAAAGCACCCCACCTAGGTGATGAGGTTGATGATGCAGACCACTAATATGTAGTGCAATCCATAATTCATAAGGAATCCATGTGACTAGGAGCCATGCTCTTCTCTAGAAGGTTGGCTACATCCACATCTATGCCCACGTGGGGGTGAGAAACTTTGGTGAGAGACAAAAATAGATAGCGCTTTGGTAACCAAATAAAAGGAACAACCGTAGTGATCTAAAAGAACCTATAGTTCAACAACTTCAAGTGCAACATTGTTTCTTGCATCTAAATATACATATGCACATTGGATCAAGTGATAGTTTTAGTGTAAAGTTAAAAATGAAATCAACTACACAACTACTAAAAGTAGTAGAATTTTTATCTTTCCAAATGATAAAAGAAACCTCCACCCCAAATGCATGTTAAATCTAGGTAAATTTAGAAGGGAGGTAGCACTAATCTCATAGAAAAATTATATTCCATGAAAGCTAGAAGAAGTTATGAATCCAATTCCAAGCTTCTTGGGATCTATTGCAAAATAAGAAAAGGTTCTTGAGAGCATTCATCCATCTATAAAATAGATGAGGGGGTGATAATTCCAATATGAAACTATTTGGATCCAAGTAGGAAGCCTTGATAAATAATACATCAAGCTAAATAAGAAATTTTAGGTTCAAGAATAGTAAACCATACAATCTAGTTGCAATATGGTATTTTGGGATGTCATTTTTAATCCTTCCAACAATAAATTAAGTCAACAATAATAGAAGGCTTATTGATACTTTAGGTATTATATAAATATTTGATTTATTTAAATTCTGAATTAATAGAATCCTTAGGCATAGTAGATAATGTATGGCTAGTTTCTATTTTGTGGACCAAAAGGGGCTAGAACTTGAAGTTGAATAGTTGCATTCTTTTTGGTAGGACAACCTCTTTCTAGGTGGCCTTCTTTTCAAAAGACATGTTACTTTTATTTAAATATACTAATTTGGTTGGTGGAATTCAAACTTCAAGAAGATTAGCTTGATATTTTAAGGTACCTAATTATTTAAATCCATCTCCACACAAATTCTAGGTTCACCCTTAAATTAAAAAAATTGTCCAGGTTATTCTTACACCAACTAACATTTGCAAGTTGTGATACTTTTTCCCACAAGAAGAGATTGAAGGTAACATTTTAAAAAGGTAGTTCCACCCATATTGGGTAGTATGATCTAGAAGGGTCTTCAAGGTGAAAATCCAAGGTCCAAACTTGTAAATAATAGACTTCACCACAAATAAATCAAGATCTACATATAAAAACAATTTGAACATCTATTTTAAATTTGTAAAACACATATCCTTTTCTTAACCCTCTCAAAGTTTCAATTCCCCAACCCTATTCTCTTTGATTTATTTAGCACATTTGTTAAAATCTTATTTAAATGATATTCCTTTTAAAACAGAATAATGGACCTATGTTGATATTCAGTAATATTATTAATCACGTCATCAAGAAGTGAAATTCTAAAGTTTTACCTACTTCCTCATCATTTAGTTTTTCCATGATACTGAAATCCTTTTCAATATTCTCTCCTATCATGTTAGATGTAGTCTCCCCATATAAAACTCTATTTTCTTTTCTTTTCTTAGTCTTCCTTGTTGAATATCCGAACAACTAAGAGCGGGGGCGGGGGGGGGGGGGGGTGTGAATCAATTGACAATTAAAATCTTCTTTAAACTCAATTCATAGATCCAGAATAATTAGTGGAATTAATCAAGTAAACCATCATAGCACATGCACATGAATCAAACACAATGAACACCAAGATTTACATGGAAAACCCAAGAAGAGAAAAACTGCGGAGAATGCTAATTCTCAATATGTAAACACTGATTAAGCTGACATCGGTTAAGGTTATTTTTACAAAGGATGACTCACTGCCAAAATACACACTATAGGAGGGCTCACTACCCAAAAAGGCCCACTATTGGAGGGCTCACTGCCCAGAAAGGCTCATTGTTGAAGAAAGAAAGATAGAAAAGAAAATCCACCATTGAAACACAATCTATACTATCAGAACTACTTTCGGTAACTATCTACAACACACTTCACAACAAAAACTAGATTCTTTCAATCTTGCATATCTTTTGCACATTTTTTTATTCACAAACATGTCACACTAACTCATTCAAATCATACACATACATATATTGTCTCCAGAAAAACATAATCTTCCAAGTCAACCAAGATAGAGATCTAAAATAGGTCACTACTAAACATTCTAGTGGTGGGAAGGAATGAGAAGTAGACCACATTTTAACGCTCTTCATCGAACACATCAACACGTTACATACATCACCAATTTCAGACCCAAAACATTATCCACATGCTATACAACAACCTCGACTTCCGGATCAATCTGGACCCAAAAAATAGCACTTGGTAACATAAAAAACACACCTTCCGAGAAATCAAATCTTCTAAGAAATCACCAAACGATCTTCAACATCACATACATACCAATGTTCCATTACTTCTCAATATGGAACATTTGAACCTAACTGAACCATAGGATTTGACATCAATGATAACATATAACATGATGCTAACAATCTCCCCCTTTTTCAATGATGGCAACATCCATCAAGACAAATAAGCATATAAAGACACGTCATACTCTCTCTCTCTCTACCCCTTTGACAACAATTACAAAGGCAGAAAAAACTCCCCATCAAACTTACTCCTCCTCCTCCTAAGAGGAAGCACTCAAGCATCAGTCTAGAAAGAGAATATGCAATCTGCTCACTGGACCAATGTGCATCCAAATGCACATTAGTTCAAACTGGAAAGGGGTAATACCCCTAACTTCTATTGGAGATACTCAAAAGTATCTTTACACAATGCCGTAGTGAAGATATCTACAATATGCTCCTTGATAGGTACATATTCAAGTCTTCCTTCATTATCCAACACTTTTTCTCTCAATAAATGGTATCAAATGGATATGTGCTTTGTTCTAGAATGTTGTACCAGATTCTTTGAAATATTTATTGCACTAGTATTTTCACACATGATTGAGATAGGGTCATCAAACTTCACACCAATGTCCTTTGAAGTCTGCTTCATCCATAAAATTTGTGTACAACATGAAGATGATGCAATGTATTCTACTTCATCTGTAGATAGAAACACAAAGTCTTGTTTCTTACTTGACCAAGCAACTAACTAGGAGCCAAGAAAGAATGCTCCTCCACTTGTATTTTTTTTGTCATCAACACTTTCAACCTAGTCTGCATCTGTATAAGTTGTTAGGGTAAAATCTGAGTTCCTGGGATACCACAAACCAAATTCTTTTGTGCCTTTTAGATATCAAAAAAACTTTTTTACTGCCACAACATATGATTCTTTTGGTTCTTACTAAAATCTAACTGCCAGACATACTACATACATGATATTAGGACTGGTAGCAGTTAAATATAATAGTCCTCCAATCATTGACCTATACTGACTTGCATCTGCCTTAGGAGATTTATCATCTTTAGTTAACTTGCATCTGGTGGTCATAGGTGTACACACCGATTTGGAATTCTCCAATGTAAACTTCTTTAATAACTCTTTAATTTACTTAGACTGAGAAATGAAAATCCCTTTATCATTCTAATTAACTTGCAAACTATTGGCAATTTGGAGGAATTGATTATGTGTTGCATTGATGTTTGTCATTGATGTCAACACTAGTTGTTTTGTTGTCTACCGGATTCTAGTAGAGTTGTTGGTTTATGATGTTGATCTGAAGATCTTCTCCGGTATGTTTTGACTTGTGGAATTGGTTTGGATTGGTTATTCATGTGTTTTTGATGCATATCACATTAAGTTGGTTCGGTATTTGATGATCTGGAAGCTATCATTTGTTCTAGTAAGCCTTTTGGTTACCGGTAAGGGTTTTACCGACAAAGCTTTGTTGAAGATATTTTGATGAATCTGATAAGTGGTGTTGGTGCGGCTTCTAGAAGGTTATCAGGATGCTGATGGTTACCATGTTCGTGTTCCAGTTGATCGGTGGTGTTGCAGTTAGCACCAGACCTATTCTATTCTATCTTGTTTTGTTAAGTTATGAACCAATTTATGTAACGTGTTGGTTGATGCTCCCGATGCATTACCGGTTGGATTTAATGATTGGTTTATGTTGTTTCAGTCTTAGGTCGACTTGGTTTATCATTGGTTTTCTAGGATTATGTAACGGATTTATTGTATCATCTTTTAGGTGGCCAACCTAATTGTTTAGTCCCGGGTTGGTATAAATATGATGTAATATCTCTTTGTAGATTGTGGCATGTGGATTATGAGATTATCTATGTGCCAATAAAGTTGTAATCATATGCAGAGGTTTTGGTCAATCATAGGTGATTGAATTGGGTTTGTGTAAGAGGTTTTAGACCTCCAGTATTGAGCTTAACCGAAACTATACTCAGGCATAGGAGATGGTATTCTTGCAGTTCAATATTGTTTCCAGATTGTAGTCTGATGTTTTCTATAGTTAGTGAGGCTCATTTTATGATGAGTAGTGTGCTCTAGGTTGTTGGCCTTCCTGCATGTGCAGTCCCCTTATTGTAATATTTATTCATCTGATCAGTGGATAGATATTGTGGGTCTCCAATCCCACCGTGGTTTTTCCTCATTGAGGTTTTCCATGTATAAATTTGTGGTGTTATGGTGTTTGTTTTTGTAGTTGCATTGTTACTTATTGTTATATGAATTATGTTTACCGGTTGTTGAGTTATTGTGTTAATAAGGTTAAATTTCTCCATTCTGGTAGAACACTGATTCACCCCCCTCCTCTCAGTGTTCTTGGATCCCAACAATTGGTATCAGAACCTGGTGCCTTAGAGTAAGTCTAATAGCTTGAGGAAGATTCTGTATCCGGAATCTATGAAGATAACTTTGAGGAAATAAATTCAAGTAGCACTTGAAGACTATGATGTTGAAAGGTTGAGGAACATGAAGCTACAAGATGAGTTGAGATCTGCGAAGGAATTCATTTTTACTCTGCAGGAGAGGTTTTCATCTGCACAAGCTAAAAGGAAAGAACTTTGTGATCGATTACAAAAATAGGATGATGGAGAGAATAATGCTTTAAAGGAATTATGTCAGAAGTTGCTTCAAGAGAATGGTGTCATGAAGAATGAAATGCAAGCCATAACCATGAGGATGTCCAAGGAGACTAAAAACCGAAAGAAGAATGAAGAAAATTTTTCTATATCTCTAAAAGATAGATCTGAGGAATGCATTAGGTTGGCGCATGAGAATGATGTGTTGAGAACTGAATTGGTGCAATCACATAATAATGAGCAAGAGTTGGAAAGAATGGTGACAGTCCTAAGAGGTGATCTAGATTCTGCAAATGAATACAAAGATAAGTTCAAGATTAGTTCTGCTAAGCTTCATGAATTATTGAGGGATCAAAGAGACACTAGAGGTCTTGGATTTGAGCATGGACAAATCTCTGGTACTGCAAATCAGGAGAATCCACCAGACAACCGGAATCAGAAATCATCGGTAAGACAACCCAATGCACATATATTTAATGGTAGATGCTTTATTTGCAATAAATTTGGTCATAGAGAAAGTCAATGAAGAAATAGAGCAAATCAGAATAATAATGCAGTTCCCGATCAATGTTCAAATTGTAAAAAGTATGGTCATAGGGCAGAAGATTGTAGAATGAATGTGAGATGTCATGGATGTGTAAAGTTTGGACATATGGCTAATCAATGTAGGTCAAGGAATGGTCAAGGTTACAAAAAGGCAATTTAGAAGATCAATGTTACTTGCTATGTATGCAACAAAATAAGACACATTGCCCAATATTGCAGAAGAAAGAATGCACCAGAAATGAATGACACATCCAATTAGAAGGGAAAGAAAAAAGTTGTTGAAATCCAACAAGATCATGCTAAATAGTGGGTTAGGAAGTTTGAAGATCAATTGGCAGAGGCAAATTCCCCGGTTACTCAACCAACAGAGTAGAATGTTCCTGCACCAACAGGAAACTCATTTGGTAACTAAGGCATTAGCCATAGGGGGAGGCAAATTGATGACAAATCTTGCATTGCCCTTGGTAGTTGTTTGGAAGCCTATTTTAAAATTTGGAGAAGTCAGTTTGAAAGTTAACCGACAAAGATTTGTTGGATCTTGGATCTGGTTTGGTTTATTGGGAAGTCACTTTATGAGTTATGGTTTGGTCATACACCTACAGTTAAGTATTTCAAAATATTTGGTAGAGAATTGGAAAGTTTGATCCTAGATGTGATGAAGGGATATTTATTGGTTATTCTAATAAAAGCAAAGAATATAGATATTATAGCAAAAAATTGTAGAGAATTGTGGAGAGTGCTAATGTCAAGGTGGATGAGCAGTTCAAATGTCAAATCAGAACTTATGACAGAGAACTAGAAGTGGAGATGATCATAACTGAACTGGTAACACCTGTACCGGAACAAAATGTTGAACCAATTACTCCGACAGTATCAAAAAATTCAACAGTAACTAAAGATCAGAGTAGAGGAACATAAATTCAGAAGACTCCTAGGTATGTAAGGTTGAATCATTCAAAAGATCAGATAATCGGACAAGAAGAAGGTTGGCAGCTGATGAGGTATGTTTAGTTTCTCAAGTTATACCGGCATCAATTATTGAAGCATGTAAGGATGAATGTTGGATGTAAGCTATGGAAGAGGAATTGGATCAGTTAGAAAAGGACAACACATGGACTTGGATGTTATTGGAGCTAGGCTTGATTGGTTCACAAAGGATATTCTCAGAAGGAAGGAATTGATTATGATGTGGTTTGGGCTGGAGATATAGGTAACTAGATAAGCTCATCCGGTGAAGCTTTCTTTCTTGGAAAGAAAATTGTTTCATGGATCAATAAGAATAGTCATGTACTTCTTTATCTACCGTTGAATCTGAGTATGTTGCTGCTACTAACTGTACACAGTTCTATGGATGAAGTGAATGTTGAAGGGTATAAGGGTAGATTGTAATGAACTGATAGTTATTCACTGTGATAACTCTGTTGCTATTGACATAACAAAGAATCCGACATTTCATTTTAAGATAAAGCATGTTTCTATAAAGTATAACTTTCTGAAGGAGAAGGTGGAAGCAAATGAAGTCAGACTGGTTTATGTGAACACTAAAGAGAAGATTGTAGATATCTTCATTAAACCTTTGCCCAAGGAATCATTTGAGTACTTCAGAGATAGGTTGGGATTTTGTGCTCCTCCGATAGAGACTTGAGTGATGTTGATTGGCATCAGTTCGACATGCACTTATTAGAGCTATCATTCATTCTGGATTGATGTGTTGGTGCTACCACTCAGGTGGAGTAGTCAGTTGTGTGGTTCAGAGGTTTTATGATTTTTCTTTGATGTCAAAGGGGGAGAGATATTTATGTGAGAAATAGAGCTTAATAGAGATATCAATCAAAGGGGAAGGAACATAATTTCAGATTGGTTGTATCCCATTGGGGAATTTTGGTTCAGGCCTATGGATGGTTAACTAGTACAAAGATATTTGTTTCAGAACTTCATTGTCATATCATTTTGGGGAGATTGTTGGATGTCTTCTTTTGGGGGAGACTTGTTTGGCATTTCTTGGCACTTGGATGTTTTTCACATCTAATGTTGCCATTAATGCCAAAGAGGGAGATTTTTGGCAATCTGGAGGAATTGATTATGTGTTGCATTGATGTTTGTCATTGATATCAACACTAGTTGTTCTGTTGTCTACCAGGTTTCGATAGAGTGGTTGGTTTATGATGTTGATCTGAAGATCTTCTTTGGTATGTTCTGGCTTGTGGAATTGGTTTGGATTGGTTATTCATTTGATCTTGATGCGTGTCACATTCATTTGGTTCAGGATTTGATGATCTGGAAGCTATCATTTGTTCTAGTAAGCCTTTTGGTTATCGGTAAGGGTTTTATTAGCAGCTCTTTGTTGAATATCTTTTGATGAATCCGATAAGTGGTGTTGGTGCAGCTTCTAGAAGGTTATCAGGATGTTGATGTTTACCGTGTTTGTGTTCTATTTGATCAGTGGTGTTTCAGTTAGCACCAGACCTATTCTATTCTATTGTGTTCTGTTAGGTTATGGATTGGTTTATGTAATGTCTTGGTTGATGCTCCTGATGTGTTGCCGGTTGGATTTATTGATTGGTTTATGTTGTTTCAGTCTTAGTTTGACTTGGTTTATCATTGGCTTGTGGGATTATGTAATAGATTTATTGTATCATCTTGTAGGTGGCTGACCTAATTGTTAAGGTCTCGGGTTGGTATAAATATGATGTAAGATCTCTTTGTAGATTGTGGCATGTGGGTTATGAGATTATCTATGTGCGAATAAAGTTTTAATCATTTGCATAGGTTTTGGTCGATCATAGGTGATCGAATTGGGTTTGTGTAAGAGATTTTAGACCTTCGGTATTGAGCTTAACCGGAACTGTACTCAAGCATAGGAGATGCAATTCTTGTAGTTCAATCTTCTTTGCGGATTGTAGTCTGATGTTTTCTGTAGTTAGTGAGGCTCCTTTTGTGATGAGTAGTGCGCTCTAGGCTGTTGGCCTTCCTGCATGTGCAGGCCCCTTATTGTAATATTTATTCATCTGATCAGTGGATAGATATTGTGGGTCTCCAATCCCATCGTGGTTTTGCCTCATTGAGGTTTTCCACGTATAAATCTGTGGTGTTATGGTGTTCATATTTGTGGTTGCATTGTTACTTATTGTTATATGCTTTTATGTTTACTGGTTGTTGAGTTATTGTGTTAATAAGGTTAAATTTCTCCATTCTGGCAGAACACTGATTCATCCCCCCCCCCCTCTCAGTGTTCTTGGATCCCAATAAACCAATAAAGAAATTTAGCTCACCAATCATCAACATCTCAAATTCCTTGTGTATCTCATTAGTAAATTTTCCACACATGCCTTCATTTCCTCCAAAGATTATATCATCATCATATATTACAACAATTTGGATTTTACCCGAATTAGTCTTGAAATATAAATTGCTATCAGCCGAACCTTTCTGAAATCCTTGATCTATTAGGTACTTGTCTAGCTTTCCATACCAAGCTCTAGGGGCTTGTTTCAGTCCATATAGAGCCTTCTTCAACTTGCAAACAATGTTTGGATCATCTTTCAACTTGAAACCTTTCGGTTGTTCAATATACACTTCTTCTTTCAATTCTCCATTCAAGAATGTTGATTTCACATCCATTTGATAAACCTTGAAATCCTTAAACACTGTAAATGCCAAGAACATCTCGATTGCCTCCATTCGCGCAACTAGGGCATAAGTTTCATCAAAATCAATGCCTTCAATCTAAGTATAACCTTTGCAGACCAACCTTGCTTTGTTTCTTACAACCTTTCCATCCTCATCTAGTTTGTTTCGCAATACCCACTTAGGTCCAATCACATTTTTGTCTTCCAGTCTGTTAACTAATTCCCATGTCTAATTTTTCTCAGTTTGATCCAGCTCTTCCTTCATTGCCTTTATCCAATTTTGATCACTATAAGCTTCTTCTACTATATTTTGCTTTGCTTCTTGTTATGATACCTTTACTTTTATCTCCAATGATCTGATCTTTCTAATGATTCTTTTGAACATACCTTGGGGTCTTGGATGTATATGCTGAAGCATCTTGAACATTATTTTCTTCTCTTCTTGTTTCCTCTTCCTTTTTCCTTTCACCAAACTCATCAAATTCATATATTGCCAATATCTTTGAGTCTTTTGAAGTACTTTCATCAACTTTCACAATTGCACTTTCAACAATCTTATTCAGCCTCTTGTTGTAACACTGGTATGCCTTGCTCCTTGTTGAGTAGCCTAAGAATATGCCTTCATCTGCTCTGCTGTCGAATTTTCCAAGATTATCCTCATCTCTTCGGATATAGCACTTGCTTCCAAATACTTTGAAATATTTTACTGTCGGAGTTCTATCCTGCCAAAGTTCATAGGATGTCTTCCCATATTTCTTCCAGTATAGAATTTTATTAAGAGTGTAGACTGTTGTGTGAATTTCTTCTCTCCAGTAGGCTTTCAGTAGTTCTACTCCTTTCATCATAGTTCTATCTACCTCTTGTATAGTTACGTTCATTCTTTCTACTACACCATTTTGCTGCGGTGTCTGGGGGATAAATAACTATCTTCTAATGCCATGTTTCTCATAGAAATCATTAAAATCATCAAAAAAAAATTCTCCTCCTCTATCAGACCTTAAACACTTGATTTTCCTATCAACCTCATTCTCAACCTTTCCCTTGAATATCTTGAATTTCTCTAACTCTTTAGAATTTTCTCTTAAAAATGTAACCCAAGTCATTTTGGAATAATCATCAATCAATAACATGAAATACCTCTCACCTTGCAAGCTCCTTGTTCTGGTCGGAACACATAGATCTATGTGTACCAAACCCAGTAATCTAGTGGATGAATACTCTTTTCCTCTGAATGTGCTCTTTGTATCCTTTCCTACTTGACATTCCTTGTAGATGATTTTGTTTAGTTTGGTCAATCTTGGTAAATCTCTCACTGCACCCTTTGAACTAACCTGCACCAGATTATCAAAGTCGATATGACACATCCTTCGATGCCATAGCCAACTATCATAGTAGACATTATGACACAAAAGATTATGACACAAACCCTTCACATAGTAGACATTGTCAGTGTTATGCTTTCCATAAAAAATAATTGAACCAATCCCAAATATTTGTGTTGTCTGATCATCTCTGAACCTAATAGAACGTCCATCATAATTTTCAAGTTTTATGAACTTACTCTTATCACCAGTCATATGGTTTGATCATCCACTATCAATCAACCATTCATTCTTATCTCCTCTAGTATGAAATGTAGTAGCAACAGTTTTAGAAATATCAAACCTAGGTGAATCCTTTTCTACTAGAGACAAACAATCTCCTTCTTCATAATCCAATTCATCATCTGAAATACCAGCATCATCTTTATCATAATAGGATTTTTTATTTAACTTTCCTTTGTTTTCTCTAAACTTTTGTCTTGTTCCCTTTTTTGAACATCTAGTAGCTATGTGACTAATCTTTCCACATCTAAAACATTTAAAGGGTAACATGCCTTTGTACTTGTCGGTGCCTTTCTTCAATTTCCTCACAAATTTTGCTTCTATCTCATCTGGGCTATCATCATCATCCGGACCATCTTCGGTTGCTTTGAATATTGTCTCTGATTTGTCTTTGTCTTTTCCTAACTTTCTCACCTCAAATATAGTCAGGGTACCAAATAGCTACTCTCTAGTGAACTTCTTTGGATCATAGGTTTCTTCAATAGCTGAGATCTTATCATTGTAACTCACTGTTAGAGTCATCAAGATTTTGTCAATTAAATCTTCATCATTCAAAGTGCCTCTAAGTTCTCTGATTTTCATTCACTGTGTTGTCAACCTTCTCAAAATAGCTTTCTATATCTTCTCCTTCTTCCATCTTCAAGTTTTCATACCTTTTCTTAGTTGTCAACCTCTTTGTCAACTTAACTCTTTCATTCCCTTCATAGATTTCTTTTAGCTTTTGCCAAACGTCATAAGAAGTATTCAAGGAAATAACTTTTGTCAATTCTATTTTTGATAATGCACTAAAGATAGCATACCTTACCTTTTCATTTTCTTCATAGGCTTGAATTTGATTCGGAGTTGTAAGACCATTTTCCAGTTGTACATACTTAGTCTCCACCGCCTTCCAAGTGTTGTAACCTAGAGAAACGATATAACCTCTTATCTTTACTTTCCAGAAACTATAATCAAATCCTTCAAAGATAGGAATGGATAATTTGTGTGCCCTCGGATCAGGATCTTCCTCAAGCAGTTAAGCTTTATACCAAGGAGCCAAAGCTCTGATACCAATTGTTGAATATCTAAGCAATTGAGAGGTGGGGGGGGGGGAGTGGGGTGAATCAATTGACAATTAAAATCTTTTTTAAACTTAATTCATAGATCTAGAATAATTAGCAAAATTAATCAAGTAAACCATCACAACACATGCACATGAATCAGACACAATGAACACCAGGATTTACGTGGAAAACCCAAGAAGAGAAAAACCACGAAGAAGGTTGATTCTCAATATGAAAACATCGGTTAAGGTGATTTTTACAAAGGATGGCTCACTGCCAAAATGCTCATTGCATGAGGGCTCACTACCTAGAAAGGCTAACTGCTGAAGAAAGAAAGAAAAGAAAATCCACCAATGAAACACAATATGTACTGTCGAAACTGCTTCCGATAACTATCTGTGACACACTTCGCAACAACAACTAGATTCTTTCAATCTCACATATCTTCTGCACAAGTTGCCATTCACAAAAATGCCACACTAACTCATTCAGATCATACACATACATATATTGTCTTTGGAAAAACATAATCTTCAAAGTCGGCTAAGACAAAGATCTAAAATAGGTTACTACTAAACATTTTGGGGTGGCGGGAAGGAATGAGAAGTATCCCACATTACAATGCTCTTTATCGAACACATCAACACATTACATACATTACCAATATCGGACCCAAAACATTATCCACACACTATACAACAACCTCGACTTTCGGATCAACACTTCAATTTTCAGATCAAGTCAGACCCAAAAAATAGCACTTAGTAACATCAGCGACACACCTTCCTAGAAATCAAATCTTCCGGGAAATCATCAAATGATCATCGACATCACATACATTCCAATCGTCCACTGTTGCTCAATATGGCACATCTGGACCACAAGATTTGACATCAATGACAACATACAACATGATGCTAACACTCACATCTTTCTTTGTTTCATCTATATCATATGTATTAGCGCACACTCTAAATTGCTTGAATCTTCTATTAGGAATTCTACCAATGCTTGCCTTTTCAAATCCCCCTTGTATGCTACACCACAACCTTTGACCTCATGTCTTTCCTAGTATGTGAGGCAACTACAAACAAAACTATAAGCATCTCCTTTTTTATTAGGGTTTTGGACTCTACTCACTTCAAAATTCTCATTTCTCCTCTAATGTCACTAATTTTGTGTAAATTATTCACTCTAAGGTGTGATTTAGTGATTATTCTCGTTGATGTCAACCTTTCCAATTGTTAAATGTTCTACCAAAGTTGATTTAATTATTTTATATTCTTCTCAACATAAATTTTAGAATCATATAGGGGGAAATAAGTAAACCCTAAATTAGTATAAACTATAAATAATAATCAATTTACAAAAATTAAATATTGGTATTTGTAAAGAAAATTCAAAGGGTTAGGATTTGTCTATTTTTATTTTCCTATTCTTGGGTATTCAATGATTGATTTTTAGAAGTGCATTGTGATCGATGATCAAATTTTAAATGGTGTTATTAAATTAGGACTAGATATAGTATCACAAACATATGCAAGATGTCTACTTTGCTACTAGATTAGGTTACATCTATGATGTAGTTCTTGTGGTGCAATTATATCATATACTTTCTTGTTCTTCAATACATGCATGTTTTTATGTATCTAAAGATGGTGGTGTTGAGGAGCACCTTAAGAAGACTACTAGTTTATAGAGGGAAGGTAAGAAACTTCAATGGAAACTAGTCAATCCCCATTACTAATGTTCAAGTCTGAATACATACCACAAAAAAATATAAGACGCCTAGATCATGAATCAATGGTGTAAAATATGTTTATGCAAATGTTGATGCAATGCTCTTAGTCTCCATATGATGTAGGAGAAGAGCCCCAGTTACCGTCCATGTTCCAATAACCGTTCACTTCTTGCACACCCAACCCTCCAATTACTAACTTTAAAGAAACAAAAAACTAAAATAACTAAAAGCCCATTAATAAATTTCATATGTGCCAATAAGTGCCCATTTTTTAGTATTTTTGGACCATAATTGACGCATTTGTGCATCTTTATTGGTACTCATAACGCACAACTACTGGGGCATTTGTGCATAATTATTGGCAATTTTAAGCGCACAATTATTGGGGCATCTTTAAGTAGGTATCGGGTGACACTTTGAAATGTGTACTTTTTGACCCTTGCACGCATAACACATCCTACAACATGCATTGTTACTATCCTGAAGCCAAAACAATAGCTATACGTAATTAAGTTGCATGTACAGACAACCAAAAAAATCATCAAAATTTGATGTACTGTTTAAAATTTGTGGATGCGCGAAATTAACTATAACGACTACTAATACACTTCGCTAATATGAATGAGATTTGATGGTCCAATTATTTGATTTTGAACTAACAATCTATAACTTATCTTTATATAGAAGATCCATCGAAGCCATTCTGGCTCCAAAACAGATCTTTCATATAGCGTGATAGCGACGTGTTAGTCAATCGCACTTGTTTATTGCAAAATCGACGGTATAAAATGAGCGAGTGTTAGTCAATCCGCACTGCCGTTTTGGAGCCAGAATAAACGAGTCCATGTGTTTTATGGTACAAAATGCTGAATAACAATCATATTCTTTGACTGAATGAAAGTATTAATATATGGGGCACTGTTTACGATATAGTTTTCATTAATAAAGTTTTCTTCAATTAAAAAATGGTATAATTTTCCATTGATAACAAAGGTATATAGGGCAGTGTTTACTTTATAGACTGGGTCCTTGTATTGGAAAGTCACGTGAATTTAGCTGCCAGTTTTGAAAAGTAAAGCCTTGTCATTTAAATCAACTGTTGAATTTCAGAGCTTGCCTGTCAGAACAATGATGTGGCATGCATTCAGTAAAATTCCTTTTAATTTTAGTTTATAAAATTTAAAACGTTCTCAAGCCTTAGATTTATTCAAAATAGGACTTTTCTTGTTCCCTCCCATTGGAAATTGCAGAAAAACTGGAGCTTCCTGTTGTTTAAAATGAGAGTTTTAGATAATACAATTTGCGTGACTGTAATAATAGTGTGGCTGTGGCTTTGTACTGATCAAAGCTTGGTAGAGTTTGATAGGAATTCCAAATGCTATTTAAATAAGTCTGTTTGATGAACAAAACATTTGGTAAATCATGTAACAATCAAATTTTATAGCAGTCATTATAGCTAATCAGATTTTAACGATTTTTTTTTTTTTTGAATAATAAATACAAATATCGTGAGATCTATTATGTATGCAAGGGTCAAAAAGTGGTCATTTCAAATTGTTATCTGAAACATATTTCCTATTGCCCCTTACCTGTTCATTTTGACAACCAAAAAATCTGCACAATTGATCAAATACTTATGTACAAATGCTCAATAATTGTGCACTATTGGTATCAAAAAAGTTGCACAATTGATCTAATTACTAACTTTTTTTGTAGAAATGGGTGACTATTGATGCGCTAAATGATTTTTAGTAAACTTTAGTTAGCAAAACCTAATGAAAGATAATCGAAACGTGGACTGGTACTCTTCCCCTATACAATTTTTGACAGAGGATAAAATAGAATTTGAAACTATCTGAAACCTTGTACAAAGATAAATAAATTGTAAACAAAATGGGACAACATCACAACTACAACAAGACTACGAGAAACAAAGTACAAATGCATTGTACACAGTTATGAACTGTGAAATATATCATAATTACAAACCCCACATACCACAGCTTTTTGACCCACATAATAACAAAGCCCTAATAGAAGTAACACAAATCAGACCAAGATCCAGATCAGTTAATGCCATGACCCACTTTCTACAAATGGCTAATGTATGAATCAACCAACTTCATGTCCTACTGCCTTTACAAACTGGTTTTTGAAAGAGCCTTCACATTGCTTCAGCATTATATTCAATTGGGTTGGAAGTCAACTGATTAAAAGGTCATTCTAGTGGAGTCTTTGAAGGCCTTGCAAAATGTCTCTCTACACTTTTGAATGCTAACTAGAAAATTTGCACGAATCATTAGGACAAGCAACTAAATGCATTGTGGATAACAAATTCAAAGAAGCTGCAAAACCCAATATTCCTATTTTTCATCAAAATGCATCATGGTATTCATAGCTTGATGTTACATAACTGAAGTTTTGACTTCTCAACGATGAGGATCGTTTGCAGGTTGTTCACAGTATTATCATCTCAAATGAATAACAGCAGTCTAAATCGAGGAGAAGTTAAAACTCCAATTATGTACTTCAGTTATGTAACATCCAACCATTGAAATCATAATGTATCCTGATGGCTGGATAACTATTTCCCATCTTAATAACTGAATAGCGTTTTCCCTCCACTACAGCCTGACTGATGAACTTTGGTGCATTCAAACATTAATAGAAAGTACCACAAATTTAAGTCAATCTTGTATCTCTGTTTTCGACATGTCAATTAATTTTGCAGTTGACCATCTTACAAATCTATTGTCCTTGTCCACCACAATGTCTCTGATTACATAAACTTGGAAGGAACCAAAAATGCAGGAAATTACAAGCTTCTTAAAAATTGCTGTTCAGAAAATTTTGTATAATATTGATAATATCGTTAGTAATGGTAATTAAAAAAAGTACATAACCACACATCACAAGAAGCTACCCAACATTCCCACCAATCCAAGTTTGCACATAGGAGGCATCTGCAAGCAGCAAATCTCCTACCCAAATACACAAAACCATGAGCAGGCCAGGAATGCAAAATGCTACTAATCCATTCAACCAATCAAACCCTCATAAACAGCGAGAAGGATCTCTTAGCTCTCTAATATATGATGATGGATCATGCATTGTGATCCGAAACATTGATTCAGAAACTATTACATAATCTAATCTAGAAATCTAAAAAAACAAACCGTACTAACTAGTCAAAACCAGAAATTACCAATACCCATAACATTTGAGGACCTGTGAAACATCCACAAAAAGTTTTATATCACACCAATGTGATTTCATCACTTCAGCAGCTGCTGGTCCTTGACATCCACACTGGTTGTGCAAGCCAGCAGACAAGTAAAAAGAGCAGCCAGAACAGCACAAGAAACCTTGAAAAACTTGGGTTCAAGATTTCCCAACAGAGACAGAATTCTCTTAAAGGCAAAATTCTTCTTCATCTTGATCAATACTGCCTTGGCTTTCTTCAAGCCATTTTTTGTCTTTTGAGGGAAAGTCTCCTTCTTAGAGAATGTGTAGCTCCTCAAGAACTTCTGTCTGCAAGCATAGCTCTCATGTATTGTGGTGACTTTTGTGATCTTATTTGGGCAGCTGGCCCCTCTGTCCATGCTTAACACCCTAACAAACTCTGCATCTGAATCTGGCCATTTATACAAGCTTCTGAAGTTTAATCTCACTGGAACCTGTGCATCCAGGCAACCTGCAACACAGCTTGAATTCATCATGCCTACTCAAATATATGCACAGCCCACAAGATTTTTTTGACTCGGGTCTCTCAAATTTGTCATAAAAATCCTTTTGAGATGAGTGTGTCTCTGCTTGTGAAGATCTAAATGATGATGCAGCGAAATCTAAAACCAGATATCATGTGGGTAGGCAAGCAAATTGAGGACACCAGAGTATAACAATGTTCTTAATACTATGGATTTATAGCTAAATTTGAGAACACTACATGTTATGTTTCAAAATATTATATTCAAAGGATCACTCCCCTCCAAAGACAAGACCACGTCTAGAATGAAGTAATGGCTTACATTCTTTAGTGGCAAACCTGTGTGTCACGTGAATATGCATGGAGGTTCTATTCACACCGGGGAGATTAGTAAGATGAACAATTTAAATTTTTTAGTTGGAGGGTTTTATTGCAAATGTAGAATCGTTTAGGTATTCTATATATGAGTTTTAAGTTGAAATCTATTCAATTGAGGAGTACTCATTCTCTTAAAGTTACTAAGGCACAATCTCAACCTCATTTCTTAAGTTGTTGAGGCTTTGCATTCATTAAAATTTGATTCTTAGTAGACTCATTCAAAACCATTATATTTCATCAACAAATCAGGGGCCTATTGACAAATACACACACAACAAAATGTAGAAAATTGAAATATAAATCATAATTTTTTTAGTGAGACAAGATTGTACATAACTGGATGCTCTTACATCAAATACACTAGATAATAGTGTAAAGCAGCAACATTGAAAAGTAGAGAAATGTCGATTTCTTATCAACTTTAATCTTGTATGCATTGGAGTAAATTTCACTAAGACTTTGCATGGTCTAATCTTTTTTTTAATTTTAGCTTGTAGCTCCCTTGAGGAAATGTTGATAGATGGACCAACCCCATCTACTCCACACACACAGCTAACTTGAACTACAAACTAGGCAACTTAGAAAATTAAAACTTGTGAGAGTTTGCTCAATCCTCCTCAAGCTACAATTATCGCCTCCTAGTGAATGGGTGGAAAACAATGAGCATGGGAGGAGTGATCAAAGGTGGAATGGGCAATTGTTAAATTTGGATCAACACATGCACTAGGTCTATATTGTGGCGGAAATGATCTCATCTCAAAGTGATTAAGTTTTAAACCCATCACAAACTTAGCCCATAATTTTCTCAACAATTGTTGTGTGGTCTACAATCAAAGACCATCCACCAATAGTCTCAAAAATTTATTGAAATCTTAGTGTGTCCATGTTTGATTGATTTTCGTTTTGTTAGAAAGATGAGAAGATTGGTCTAAAAGGGTCAATAAAGTAGGACAATAGCATGAAATCATTTATTTCTTTGCATGACAAACAATTTGAATAAAAGTACTTTGTATCCTCCTCTAATGATGAAATCTATCCAAAATAAAATATATATATAAAAATATATCTATTTTAATTTGTAATGTGATTATTGATTGGAGTGCAAAGTTTTTAAATTCAAACCTAGCTATGATGGAGCCTATCCCATCAACACACTCCTTTTAATGAGGGACATGACATGAGAAACTACTTTTCTTGTTATTTGTGGTGACCTAAAACATAGGGAAAGTGAACATGCTGTCACGTTCATAACGTTTTTGGTGGCAAGTTATTATCATATTTGACTTCAAACTTTGCTAAACTATGACTTACTTCCTTCCTTAGCTAAGGAATACTCTTTTTTAAAGACTTTGCTAAGCTACCTGCCCTTTTTCTCCAATAACAATAAAAAATTAATATTATTAGAAAATCCAATAGTTTGGATTACAAAAGTAGGATGACTTTGATAAACTATATGCATCCAGGGTAGGTTAACAAAGCTTATGTTAATAATTAAAGTTATATGGATGCATATTAATAATATAATAATAATATTAAATAATAAAAATAAATTTATATTTGAAAGAGTGTTGTGTTTATTTCATTATTAGTTTATTTATATATCTAAAGAGTAAGTAGGACATCTAAAAATTACAACTAAATTCATATTTGGAAGAGTTGTGCTTATTTCATTATCAGTTTACTTATATATCTAATAAGTAAGTAGGACACCTAAAAATTATAACGTTCTTTTGTAAAATTATAAAAAAATATAGAATTTAATAGAATATAAATATTTTGTTTTGTTTATAGTTTTCTTTGCATGATTTTGATGTTTTATGACTTGTAGTGGCTTACAAGAGATCATCTCTTATAAGAATAATTGATTTACTCAATACCCGTTATTTATTTAAGATAAAATATTGAATCCCTTAAAAAATCACTTATTTGAATTCTACTCAAACTCAAATATACTAGCAGTTGCAGGGGAAGTGCCTACAATTGGAGGCCAATAGGTGTGTTTGTTAAGGAGAATGCGTGAGAGATAAAGTTTAGTTAAGGGTAGAATTCTTTAGTAGAGTTATACAAAAACAAGTGAGTAGCATGGTTTTTTGAATTACTTAGTTTTCACTTTGTATTTATGTTGTAGAGTGACATGCATTAAAAATTGTGATATTGAGCAGTTTATTGTAGTTTTGAAAAGTATAATCTATCATAAAACTGAATAAGAAATTTTTATTAAAGTGAAAGAGTTAATTGTTTGTGTACATATCCCAACCAATGGCTATTCCCAAATTTTAAAATTACCACCCACCATCCCCCATGGTGTTGTATGCAGCATGATGCACTTGAAGAATATGTTATGAATATAGTTATACATTTTTTTTTGTAGGTTATATTGTTCCCAACCAATTTTTTTTGTTGAACCCAGAGTCTTGTTGTAATCCACCCTCCATCCCCCATGCTAGTAAGAGCAACATGTTATATAGCCTTTTGTTGAAATGAATGTGATGTATATGATGAAAGACTTGCATTAGTTTTTCATTTATATATGTTAGTTTTGGATAATATACAAAATTGGTGAAGTTAAAAACTTTGAAATCCTTGGAAATTTGAAAGAAAGTATTTTTTAGTAATATAATACCTGATGAATGTGTAGTTGCAGAATTGGAATTTCCTGTATGATGCATGTGAGTAGTTGTTTGTTGTGAGGCATTTTTCTGCAGTGAAGAGAACTTGAAAGTGGGAGCGGCTGGTAGAGAGAGAAGGGTGTTAATGTTGAATTGAATAATAGCTACAGATTTAAAACCTTGAAAAAGCATACAAGTACTTTACAGATTGAAAACAAATAGTAGAAGAATCTACCTTGCAAAGTGAAACCTTTCACTGCTTGGAGTAGATGGAATAGCCTTGAAAATTGCTTGCAAAGTGCAAGTTGCGACTCCCACAAACAGTTAAGTAACAAAAAGAAAGCAGGAATGTTGCAAGTACATGATAGGAGTAAATAATCAGTTTATAAAGAAAATGTAATACGTAACAAAAATGTTTTTAATTAAAACAGAACTTTACCTTGCAACTTTAAATTATTAGCGGTGGTAAGTTTACAACGAAGGCAAGTAACCAAGAAAAGAGTCACAACGATAACAAAATTTACCGATCTATGTAATTAAAGACATCATTAAAGGCAACATGTCTTGGGCAGCGGACTGCAAAACAGTTATAAGTTAATGCAGAATTTAATTAACAGTACAATGGTCAAAACCTAAATACCTGTTAAAGTACCATGACCAAAGTTACAATCCTGCAAACACAACAAACCTTAAAATAACAAATAAATGTGTCAAATTGAACAGGTCTGTTGGAAACTGGAAGGGGTGAAAACTATGAACAGTTAGAGAACATGAACAAAGAAAGAAACTTGAAAGTAGAGGACAGAATATTTGAAGAGTGTTACATACCTTCAAATTATTGAAGTTGATGTATTGGTTGTTGTTTTTTTTTAAAGTTGATGTTCATAAAGTGTAAAACCTGTGAAATGGAAGAGGTGCAGTTAAAGAAGAATCATGTATCTGTACATTATTAGTTAATATTAAATGTATTGAACAAGTGAAATGGTAGAGAGAAGTTGTATTAGTACATAGTATAATGCTTACCAATTGCAAATAGTGTTGCAGTGAGGGAATAGCATGACAAACTATTATACGTGTTAATACCTGTTAAAGAATAATGGTTGTGAAGAATCTTGTATTAGTACACCATTGGTTAATATAAAACGTATGGAACAAGTGATATGGAAGAGAGAATCTTGTAATAGTACGTGAAAGTAACGATATTGTTGAATAGGGTGTAGCTGTTACGTTTGTACCGTTGTTGGAGAGTTGCAACATGCAAAAGGGCTCTCCAGTTCTACAGTCATTCATTGTGTTGTAGATCCTGGAAAGTAGAAATATGGTTTTGTGAATGGTGAAGAGTTAGAGAACATGAACAAAGTAACAAGCGTGAAAGTAGAGGACAGGAAATTTGAAGATTGTTACATACCTTTAAATTACCGAAAATGGTAGAGAGAATGTTGTATTGGTACATTCCATAATACTGACCAATTGTAAATAGTGGTGCTGTGAGTAAATGGCATGACAAATCATTATGTGTGTAAAAGCTATTAAAGTACAACATTAGTCAGTATGAAATGTATTGAACAACTGATATGGTAGAGAGAATCTTGTAATAGTACATGAAAGCAATGAAATTTGTGAACAGGGAGTAGGTGCTACGTGTGTGTCTTTTTTCTTGCAGACTTGGGCCTTGGAAAATGCATCTTTACTTCTACAGTCATTCATTGTGTTGTGGATCCTAAGAAGTAGAAATATTGTTTTGTTGTGATACAGTGAAAAGAAGATATACAACAGATGAAAACACGATAAAGATTAGATTTGCATACCTGATTCTGTTTGTTCTGTAGGTATGCTTGTTCTGTGCTGTGTGAAAGCTCCTGCAACTAGGCTTCCTCTGTCTTTCGAAGTACTATTGATATTGCACCTTTCAATCGGGAGTACCTTTGGTAGCTGAAGTCTGGTTGTATGAGTAGATGTTCAATTGCTTTTACTCTTGAAAGGGTTGTGAATGTTAGGCCTTGTTTCTCTGTTTTGCTAATGTCAACTGTGGCCAAGTCTAGTGTCAACCCCTGTGATTTGTGAATTATAATGCCCCATGCCATTGCTAGTGGAATTTTTGTTATGTTTCCTCTAGTAATTGGTGGAATCGGGACATGTTTTGCATTGTGTGGATCCCATGAAGGCCCAGTATAATGTTTGAAGAGAACAACACCATATTTTGGCAAATCAGGTGGTTTCAAACCTGTAGTGTAGATAATTTGTTTGATCTGGCCCAAAGCACCATTCACAAGGCCAACTTCTATCCATAGATTTGCAATAAGCATAATTTCCTGGTCTATAGAAAGAAGAACTTCAAATGCTAGTTGTTCTTCTTAGTGTGCCTGCTTATTTCTTTGATGTGCAATGATTGTTGTTGCACGTGCAATGGGTGAGTGCAATTGTGTTAACATTTTAATGTTGTGTGCACTCAAAGCTGCATTAGTTGCAAACAAATGTTTTTGTTGGTTGAAGTGATTATTTTCATCAAGTGACAAAGCATGGGTTGACTGCAACTGGAGGGATTCCCAATCTACTTGCAATGGTGTTGAGTTGCGGATGTTAAGTAATATTTCATGAAATCTTATGTGTGAAGAACTTGTGCCTTGTTGATGAAATGGAATATCCAAGGTGACAATAGTATTGAATGTGTGCCATAGAGCTAGTACCATTGAGTGAGATACATATAATGGCCTATCCATAACCGGTGGAAGGTGTGCAAGATCATCAACCAAAATGACTAAGATACCTGCAAATGATTCATGTTGTTTGGTGGGAAAAGCTTCTTGCAATCTTTTATCAATCTTAATGAGTAATTGAGGGCCAACAAAGCTCATTTCATCTATTAAAATGTAATGTAAGTGTTTGCATTGCTCTTGGAACATTAATAGGGAATGGTCTGTTAAGGGTTTGTATTCGTGAATGGGTATACGAAGGGCAGCATGGATTGTGGTTGCTTGGATATTATATGCGGAGACACCTGTTGGTGCTAGTACAAGCAAGGGGCATTGTGCATGTTCTGTACTTAAATTTAACTATCTGCGTATGTAGTCAATAAGAAATGATTTTCTAGTTCCCGCAATGCCTTGAATGATTAACCACAATGGTGAAGAATGTAGGTTGTGGTCAACATGAGATTTGATAATATCAAGTGCAATCATTTGGTTTTGTGCAAGCTCATAGTTAGCAGGTGCATTAAAATGTGGGTTCGCAAGATTGTGGGGTGCTTGGCTTTTCTCTGTGAGAATAAAGTTAAATGATTTTGAATGCAGTGGCTCATGAGGTATAGAAGTAGTCCAATCAAACTGTAGATCAAAATCATGTTTGCCAAGCAGTTGAAGAGCTACAATGTTGAAGTTGTTTGATGCTCCCATTTGTGACAAAAACTCCCATTCGTAGAGCCCTTCTTGAGTTAATTGCAGGTACCTTTCTTCTAAAGGTAATGATTTGTGTTGTGGGTGGACATTTACAATTGCAGGTACCTTTCTTTTCATCCATTTACATGATTTATGGTGCTCAGAGAATGTATATAGCTGGTTTGAACAAAGTAGAGTCAGATTTGCTAATTCTGATGGTCGTTTCATGTAGTTCGAGATATAAGAGATTGAGGTTTGAGATTTAAGAGATTGAGGTTTGAGATTCTTCATCACAATTAGCTATGCATTGGAAGATTCTTTTACCGACATTCAGTGTTACAAATTGACATGTACAAGATATCAATGGGAGTTTAAGTAGCATGTGACAAGTTTCTTGTGCGCTAATGTCCCTATCCGCAACTATTCCCATGAGTAGCCTTTGGTATGACAAAAGGATTATATCATCTGAATTCGTTGATTCAACTATACGTTTCAAGATATCAATATAACTTTCTAACTTTTGTTCAGTTTTTGATGTGTACTTTGAAATATATTGTAGAACTGCTTTCTTGGAGCAGACAGGCTGACAGTCAACATTTGCTCTCCATATGGCGAGCATTGTAGGGTCGTGTACATTTAGGTGGCTATCATTCCTTGCTGGTTTGTATGATGGGTTATTGTTGTGGTCTAATATTAGTGAGGATTCAGGTTGTTCAGGCCAAGGAGCTTTGTATTGGTATTGAAGGATTGAGTTCTTTTTCCTCAAGCAGGTATACTCTGAACACTTTGTATGTCATTGAACAACATTGAGTAACTCAGTGTAATCAGTACAAGGATTTGATTTGGATACGGTCTTTGTATCTGCAAGGCATGGATCTGAAATTGTAGGCATGTATTGCCTGTTCAAGCGAGCCTCTTCACAACGTGGATTCCATGTTGTGATGTACTGGTCAAAGAACTGTTTTACTGATTGGACATTTGCATGATCTGACCAGTTAAGGTTATCAACATTTGGTGCTTGTGGCAACCAAAGAAAGCCATGTATATGTGCAGAGCCTCGGTGCTACCATTCATATCTATACCAGTAGTCAATACTTTTTAGTTCTTTCACAATGACTTCATCACGAAATATTTGAAATCTTAAGTGTAAGTATAAAGCTGTAATGTGAGGATTATTGATTAAATTTTCAATAAATTATCTTCTGTTGTTAGGTGTAGTAGCTGACTTTGACTTTGGTAATAACTTATGCAAGTTTGGCCATTTTGTGTCAGCTGAGCTTAAGGTGAAGAACAGTGTAGGAGCATCTAACTGTTCTATCATTGATGTAAGGTCACGTTGGGACTTGCTCCAAAAAACCCGTGTACCACGCAATGAGGTTGCATATCGCATGATATGGTTTGGTAATTCACTTGACGACGTGTTTTGAAAGTATTCCTTTAGGCCATATAGATTGTGGGGAAGATTATCTTGTAGATTAGTCTTTATGAAGACAGAAGCTGATTGCTGGGATCGATGTCTCATCATGAGATTGTAGATATAATATCTAAAGCGAACATGTTGACCAAATCTTTGATCATAGTATTTGATCAAGTGTAAAGCATATTCATGTAAAAGCACTTGGTTTGCTCTTTGTTGTAGTGGTAAAGCTATTCCACTAGGGAAAAGCATTGGGAATGCCATGGAAAGGAGGCCCTCAATATTGTACTCATTGATAGGTGATGCACTAATTTTTGGCCAAGGAATAACATTGTCGATGGTTTTATCTAGATGGAGGATTTTTTTGATTGCATCAAGTTCTGGTATTGATGATGGTAGCTATGGGACAAATGAGGAACTATTCTCCCTGATTTGTTCTTCGATGTCAATAGCTGGTTCAGTAGAGGCATCTTCAACAACATCTTCTTGCGAGGAATGTACTGAATGCATTAGCTCTGTAATGTCAGTGGTTTGCTCTGGCAATAGAAGCACTGCAACTGGATCAATGACTACATCCTTGTAGTATTGATCATGTTTGATTTTGTAAGCTAATGCATTCATGACCTGAAATCTATTCATGTAACAGTCATAAGTTAAACCTTGGGAATTTGTTCTACGAACAATTAGAATTTCTAATTGGTTAATATGTTGCGGCAATGTTATTGCAATATCAGAAATATCTTGTGGGAAGTTTATTGTATGGCCAAAATATTTGTATTGGCCTCCCCTTGCATGTGTTACTTGTAAAACAGGGGCAATTCTTGATATGAGCATTTCTTCTACCTGAAAGAGAGACTTTAAAATAGAAGGTTGCTCACCTGGGTCCATATTGTTTGATAATGAGAAGTGGTGGAGGCCTTTTTCACCATAACATCTCATGCACACAACTACATGATTGATTTTACCTCCAACATATCAATCTTTTTGCGGAAATTAGACAATGTATTTTGAAACGAAGCAACCTTCATAGCAAGTTCAGGAGTAGTAGAAAATGTTTAAAAGAGATTAATTTGCTCAAGATCAGTGTCTTCTATTTCTAATAACTGTCCTGAGTTATTGGAAGGTCTATGAAGTGCATGACGCTTCAATTGTTGTTTCTTGGAGATATCAGCTCTGTTCTTTGCATAATAAGTTCTATTGGTCTTGCTTCTCCTCAATTTGATAGCATCAATTTCTTGAGGGCAAGGCTGGATAGATATCTAATATTTTAAAGAGAGCAAAGGTATGTCAGAATTTTCATAATTGAAGGTAGTTAACTTTGAAGCATGTATAAGAATTGAAAATTGCTTTATGTATGCTTATGTGATTTCAGAGGATTTGTTCTGTATGTAAACTGCTTTTGTTGTGATTATTTGTATGTGTAAATTATATGTTCTATTGTTTTGTTGCTCTCGTTGGCTCAACTTATATGTACAACTTTACTTGAAATATATGGGTTGTGGAAAACCATAAAATTGACTGTCTAGTGCCGAACTGCGTAAATATGCTACTGCTAGCAAGTTGGTTTTGCAAAAGGTAGCATTGTCATATAGCTATGTATAGATATAGTATTTTTTGATGTTTCATGATTTTAAAAGCATGATTGTAATATAGGTATGCAAAACTATAGTAAATTCTGATACATATAGATGTATGTATACATATACACATGTACATATACATATAATTCAAAAATTCAAGGTTTTGTATATGAACATATGCACATATATAAGTTCATGTATATATCAAAAATACTATAACTATGAATACTTATATATAGTTATGTATTGTATTGTTAAATGGATAGGTATAAGACCAGAAAAAGAGCAATATACGTGCATATATGTCTAGTTTATGTGCAAACAACATACTGTTAACACATTTAAAATTAAAGACTATGACTGAAAATAACTAATGACAAGAGGAAAAACTTTCAAACAGATAATTGGTAGATGTAAGAAATGTCCATATAGATTTTAAAAGCATGATTGTAATTTAGGTATACACAACTATAGTAAATCCTGATACATACAGATGTATGTATACATATACACATGTACATATACACATAATTTAAAAATTCAAGGTTTTGTATATGAACATATGGACATATATAAGTACATGTATATATCCAAAATACTATAACTATGAATAGTTATATATAGTTATGTATTGTATTGTTAAATAGATATGTATAAGACCAGAAAAAGAACAATATACGTGCATATATGTCTAGATTATTAGCAAACAACATACTGTCAACACATATAAAAGTAAAGACTATGACTGAAAATAACTAATGTCAAGAGGAAAAGCTTTCAAATAGATAATTGGTAGATGTAAGAAATGTCCATATAGATATTTATAGAAGCACCCTTATCTTTGTAAAACGTGCTTGTTTGTATATGTAAAAGTACTAAATATGAAAATTAGGTAATAGTATAATTGTATTGTAAACTGGAAAGTTTAATAATTATAAAAGATGCGTTCTAATTTTATGTCTCTATACTTAGGCATGCAATTTCTGCAAGTAATGCATGTCACTCAGCTTTGAAGTCAACATGAGCAACTTTATCGACTGTGACTTTCATCTTCGATTCTGAATTATATGTCTCAGTAGAAACCAATAGTGTGAATGAATAGTAACATGACAGTGCTCTCTTGATCACTGAGGAACGTGTTTCTGTTGTTGTTCCATCATTTTGGAGTGCACAGAGTTGTTTTGCAGTTTTGTGTAGCAAGTGAATGCCACCCTCGTCAAATGCAGTGGCCCATAGAGTACCTATGGCATCTTGCAACTTTAGAGGCAAGAGGTAACTATAATTGCAGTCTTGCATAGTCATTTGACATATAGAGTAGAACCAAGAGTCATCAGCGTGCTGTGTACACTTTTTCTTGCAAGGCCTTCCATTCACTATTAGTGGGCAAGCTGCGTAATAGAAATTTTTGTCATTGACGTTCACAAAGCGTAGAACAACTAGCAATGTTGTCTGAATTGTTTCTGATCTGATGCTCATCCGCTCATGGATTGAAGAAATTATCATTCTAGTATATCTGCCATCTATGTGGATAGTTTGTGCAACAAAAGGTATAGCAAGCAAAGGGTCCTTTCCTCTTAATGTTAGAAGCTCTGCTTCTAAAAAATTTGGGTTGATATGTAATGTTGTTGCAGTTGTTATGTTTATAAGCTTCCCATTGAAATAGCCAACACGAGCATTACGTAAAGCAAGGATAAGCATACTATCATTGGTCAACAAATTTTTCAATTCCATGCCCTGTTGTTTTGCCATTGGACCCCATAAGTTGATGTCAATTGTTGAACTAGAGAGATCATTAATTTTCACCACACGTTTTTGTGTTTGACTACCATCTTTCCTGTATATAGGAACGATATCTCCAACATATAGAACAAGACCAATTATGTCAACTAGCGTGTTATTTGTTAGATGAAACAATTCACTAATGGGTGTGAAAGGAGGACTTTGTTGATCTAGTTGTTCTTCGTTGGTGCAGCATTTTAGTATGGATGTATCAGACAACGTGATTTCTAGATGGTTGTTTAGTTTGTTGTACCTTGCATTTGCCTCCTTAACAGATCCTTTTGAAATAATATAATGTGAACCTATGTCCACACGGTTAGAGTGTAACTTAGCTATCTCATCAAAACATGTAATTCTAATTTCAGAACCATCACAATCGACAATGTTAAAGCTAAAGACATGGCCATTTTTGGTCACTCTGCTATATGCCTTAATAGGCCATTTATGAGTGACTCTCCCTTTGATAGTCCATTTATTTTGGTATGGATTCAAAGTTTTGATAGGGCTTATATTTGGAGAAGTTGTTGTTTGTGGGGATGGCAATTCAGTTGCAAACTGAAGAGAGCATTTAGATGTTGATGGTCTATCATTAGACATAATTTCTGGTTGTTGTTCTTTGAATAGATATTCCGGTTTACCAAAGAATGGGCAATCAGTTTGTTTCATTTCCAAACTAAGTATTACAATAGTCCCGTGGAAACAAAATACTTCTTCTTAAATTACTGCTCATTATAGATAAATGAAATTTTAAAAAGATGAAACATATTGTATTTAATAATCATAGTTGATTTCCTACGTTGTGTTCCATATGTATCGGCATGTATAGCTCGATAACTGGACTATTGTGCTATTTTTAGAATGTCTGAAAGTATTAGAGTAGCATATTTAGAAGGCAAGATTGCCAATTGCATGTATGTGCCATTAGATAAGACTAATTTATGTCTGTCAGTATCATCTTTGTTGTTCTGCATTTTCTGAAATGACAAGACTTGCAGCAATGCTGAAGGAAGGTCATCCCCAACATTGATAGATTGAATTGCAAAAGGGGCAGGGACATACTCTTGGTTTTTTGCCTACAAAAAATAATATGAATATAGAGGATTTAATTTTAACGGCAACCAGCTCATATATTTCCTTACTTGTTAATGTAAAGCTTGTCTTAGTAAACGATGTAATCAAGCTATGTTATGTATACAGTATGCATATAGTTTTGTACTATGCCATCCAAAAAGTATGCATGCGGTAATGAAAAGGATGGAATGGAAAAGACCAATGAACTGTTCAAAAAAAGAGCATAAAAGCTTTCTATATTGAAATTTTTTCATAATATAGATTACCAAATTATCAATAGTGGAGTGCTCTATGGGTTCAGAGGTAGCTGTTGAAGATGCCATTGTGCATATATACCTTTTGAGAATTAAAAGTAAATTATAAGCATGATGAATTGTAGTTCTTATATCAGAATACAATCACAACATGATGCAAGCTTATCAAAGGTATATATGCACAAGCAGTGTAAAATTAAGTTACCATAGACTAACGTTGTTACAGGTTTTTTATTTATTCCATATGGTAAGGAATTGATCATAATGTGATTGAAACATGCATTGAAAGCAATAATTGGTCATATGCTCATAAGCTTGGAAAACATTGAATATGATATAATGATTTATATATTTGAGAGTATATTAACAAAATATGACTTTATCTAATCAAAGATCTTTGAAAATACGGGATGCCTTTGTCTGTTTCGAATGTTAACCAAAAAAAGAATGTAACGTTCCAAAGATTGAATAATCAGAACAAGATAGGATCAACCCAAGCAACCCATCCAAGCTCGTTATCACTCCATTTAAATACTTTGTCTCCCAATGTGAAAATAACCATTGGATCAACTAACTGTTCAATAGTTGGTATTGGGAAAGGTGCTACTTCAATATGATCTATGGTTGTTACAGCACTAGAAGATGTAGAGGATTTATGTTCGTAGTGGGCAATTATCTTTCTAAGGTTACTCTTTAGCTTGTTGCTTTCTTGCAACATGCTTTCAATTACAGTGTTGATGTCCTTTGTTGCTTTCAAACTTGTATCCATTGTTGAAATTTGATAGTGGTAGTGTCGCTGTTTTCTATTTTAATGACAAAGTGGAAATGCATCACTACAAAAAGTGAACATACAAGAATAATAGAGCAAATCTTTAAGTAGATCACATTTTTTTTGTCAACCATAATGAATTTGCTATTAACTAACTCTAAAAACTTGTAATAATAATGGCAACACATTAAGTTGTGTAAATTGTCATCTATATGTATACATGCATATATATTTAAGTATGAACATGATTGCTTTCAGTGTGCAACATAAGTATGCAATTTTACAGTTATCAGAAAACCAGAATTATAAATATCAATTACAATATATTAATTTTCTAAATATCGAACATTTGTCAGTAGTTACTTAACTTGGAGATTAAAAGCCTTCATGTGCACAAAGTCAGTTATCTGATTTGCATTACCCTGACCAAATATTTTGTGATTCAACATTGTCTTGTGGTCATCTCCATACGTGGGCTCTATTGGCAAAGCAATGCTATCTTTAATGATTTCATGTAAAGGTTGTGCATGAAAGTTGGTGTTCTCTATGGTTGGTTGCAACCTTAAAATGTAATTTGTGACTGTCTTATTCTCTGTTCCGCAAGTCATACTATCTTGAATGATGTCTTTAATGATTTTATCCTCGAGGCTGTGCATGAATGTTGATGTTCTTTATGGTGTTTGCAACCTTAAAATGGAATTTGTTTTGTTGCTGCTGCCAATATTTCGCTCTACAATTTTTGCTCTTGAAATGTTCGCATAGATTGTTGGGTTTGGTTCTCGTTGTGACTATTTTACTGGCCTTCCTTGTGAGCTTGACACCATTAACGGTTTGAAGTTGCAAGGTAAGGTTCTATTTTTTTAAATACGTTTTTATTTTGTATTGCATTTTTGTTTATAGACTGTTTTTTTCTTGTTCCATGTGCTTGCAGGGTTGTTGCTTTGTTTATGTTATTTAACTATTTGTGGATGTGACTACTTTCAGACTACAACATAGAGTACACTATGTACATATACATACACACATGTCTCTATGTACATACATGCATATATATGTGGATATGTGTGTATTGATATACATGTATAGATGCCTACACATGCATGTATGTATATATATGTACATATGCATATGCACATATATATACAATTTTTTATGTTTTTTTACAAACTTTACAATGGAACCATAAAAATAGAGAATGAATAAAACCGTATATACACATGTATATATATACGCACACATGTTTATGCATATATTATCTTCAGCAAATGATCCAGCATTCAATGCTGGCAAAAGCTTATGGTTACCCGGTTGGTTGAGTGCTATTAACGATAATAAAAATTCACTGTTCTTAACAATTGGTCCCGGAGACTTTTTGGTTCATCATGCTATTGCTCTAGGTTTGCATACAACTACATTGATTTTAGTAAAAGGTGCTTTAGATGCGCGCGGTTCTAAGCTAATGCCTGATAAGAAAGATTTTGGTTATAGTTTTCCTTGCGATGGTCCGGGACGGGGCGGTACTTGCGATATTTCGGCCTGGGATGCTTTTTATTTAGCAGTTTTCTGGATGTTGAATACCATTGGATGGGTTACTTTCTATTGGCATTGGAAGCATATTACCTTATGGCAGGGAAATTTAGCTCAATTTAATGAGTCTTCCACTTATTTAATGGGATGGTTAAGAGATTATCTTTGGTTAAATTCTTCACAACTAATTAATGGATACAATCCTTTTGGTATGAACAGTTTATCTGTATGGGCAGATTTATATACATATATTGATACTCTAACAATTTCTTAATCTCTACACACATAAAGAATGTCGACAATCATGCACAGCCTTGGAAACAAAATCATTAAAGGCAGCGTTGTTTGAGAAATAGAGCACATGCATGGAGATGACCACAGGAAAACATTCTTGACAAGAGCAAATTAAATTAGATTTTAGGGATCTAACCAACAACCTGTTTCATTCGGCTCCTTTATGAGCTTTACAACTTGAGGTTTGTTTATGTTGTTTAACTGTTTGTGGTTGTTGTAGACAATATTTTGCTGCGTAAATCTTCGCATAAGGTTGTATATAGTTGTGGAGTTAGGTTTTGTTGTGGTTATGACAGTTTGATATGGTTTGTTTGTGAGCTTGACGCCATGCGTGGTTTGAATTTGGAAGGTAAGCTTGGGTTTAATTTAAACTCTTATTTCTTTAGTAGTGCATTTTTGGTATGGTTTTCTTATTTTCCCCTTTCCTCTACTTTCAAGGTTGTTTTATTGTAAGTATTTTGCTCTGTAATTTTTCATTTAGTCTTAGGTTTTGTTTTAGCTATGAGTATTTATTGCTCTATGCACATGAAGGCTTTTAATCAGTAAGATAAATTGATAAAATGGTATATATATGTAGATCATGTGTTTTACCCTATAAAAATTCTTAGACTACAACATACACTACTCTATGTACATATACATACGCACATGTCATTATGTACATACATGCATATATGCATGCATACATGTGTGTATTGATATACACACATAGATGCCTACACATACATGTATGTATATATATGTACATATGTGTATGGACATATACATATAACAGTACTTCAATGTGTTCTAAAATATATATATATATATATGTACAATTTGTGTTGCATTCACACTACAGTGTAGTCTTGCATTGAGAAATATATATATATATATATATATATATATATATGTACATGTGTATATGCACACACACACACACACACACATATACATACATACATACATATATATACATATATATGTATATATATATATATATATATACACATACATATATATATATATACATATATGTATATATACATACATACATACATATATATGTAGATATATATATATATACATATGTATATATACATATATATATATATACATACATATATATCTATATATACATATCTACATATATGTATATCTACATATATATATATATATGCATATATATATATATATGTATGTATATATATATATATATATATATATACATATATATATCTACATATATATGTATGTATGTATGTATGTATATCTACATATATATATATATGTATATATATATATACATACATATATATGTATATATATGTATGTATATATACATACATACATATATATATGTACATATATGTATATATACATATATATATCTATGTATACATACATATATATATATATATACATATATATGTATGTATATATGTATATATATATATATATGTATATATGTATGTATATGTATATACATATATATATATATGTATATATGTATATGTATATATATATATGTGTATATGTATATGTATATGTATATACATATACATACATACATACATATATATATATATATATATATATATATATATATATATATATATATATATATATATACATATATTGGTACTCTAACAATTTCTTAATATTGCACACATAAAGAACGTTGGCAGTCATGCACAGACTTGGGGACAAAATCATTAAAGACAACATTGTTTGAGAAATAGACCACATGCATGGAGATGGGCATAGGCAAATATTCTTGACAATAGCGAAAGAAATTACATTTGATGGATCTAACTAGCAAACGGGAAAATATCTAACGTAAGGTAAAATTTCATTAGTAACATAATGGTCAAAATATAAATACCTGGGAAAGTGAACAGAGACGATGCAGACCGAAAGTAATCACGTTCACAAACATTTAAATAACATAACAAAAGTAAGAATCCTGCAAGTAGAGCATACACAAAAATAAGGATTGTATCAAATAGTGCATTACAAATTTTCAAAAATTTAATAACAAAATAAACAAGTACCTGGCAATGGAAAACCATTAACACCGACAACCTCAGAAACAAGCCCAATAAAAGAGTCCGCATTGGTGCACATAACCAGGCACGAAAAGATTAAAACAAAGTAATAAACTTAAATGACTAAACATCTCCAAATAGCAAAAAGCAAACAAAAACCCTTTTAACCTACAACAAAAGACACAAAGTAGCAACCTTGCAAGTACACTAAACCAAGAAATAACCAGAGTATAGAAAAATGGACTACAAAACAAAAAAGAATCTAACCAAAAGAAGAACTTACCTTGCAAATTAAAAACATGCACCGAGAGTGACAACAAAATCTAGGTCAACAAGTATATCCAAAGCAATGTGAAAGTGCCTAGGAAACTAAAAGTAGTCAGGGCCACAAACAGTTAAATAACATAGATGAAGTAACCCCTACAAGCAGAGCGGAGGAAGAAATAAGCAGAGTATAATAAAAAAGCATTACAAAACCAATTAGATTTTAGGGTTCCAAGGGCGCATAAAGAATCTAAATAAAACCAATTAGATTTTAGGGTTCCAAACGTGCATAAAGAATCTAAATAAAATGGGAAGTAATGCACACAATACACGAAACCACAAAATAAACAAGTATTTAAAAAAAAAAGAAGCTTACCTTGCAACTTCAAACCAGTAACGGTGCCAAGGTTAGAAGGAAGCTTATTGACGACAACAACAAAGCAAACAACATTTTAGGTTTGCCAACACGCATAAGAACATCGACATTCGTGCATAGCGTCGAGGACAAAATCATTAAAGACATCATTAAGCACAACAATTTCAATAGTCACGACCACAAACAGTTAAATAACATAAACAAACAAAGAGCGCTGCTAGGACATCAAAGCATTCAAGGCATTAAGCTCATAAAGGAGTCTAATAAATCAGGCACGACCACAACAAAACCTAACTGCACCACTACATACAAAGGTATGCGAAGAATAAAAGAAATTAAATATCACAAACCGACACTTCTGTAAGCACACAGAAGGGAAAACTAAGTAAAATGCATTACAAAAAGGAAAAGCGAACAAATAATACAGAGAACTACCTTGCAAATTCAAACCTTTCACAGCTTGGAACAACCTCAAAAATTGCTTCCAAATTGGAAGGACGAAGGCCCACAAATAGTTGAATAACAGAAACAGAGGAGCAACCCTGCAAGTATACGGAAGCACAAAATAAATAGGTGATAAACAGAATGGAATATGAAAGAAAGTCATATCTCAACAAAACAGAACCTTACCTTGCAAGTTCAAACCATTTACGGTGTCAACCTCAGAAGGAAGGGTAGTAAAATAGTCACAATGAGAAGCAAACGTAACTATTAAAACAGTCAGAATGAGAACAAAACCCAACAATCTATGGAAACATTTGCAGAGCAAAAATTGCAGAGTAAACTATTCAAACAGAACCGAACAATCTATGCGAACATTTCCAGAGCGAAAATTGCGGAATGAGATATTGCAACAAAACCCAACAATCTATGCGAACATTTCCAAGTGAAAGTTGTAGAGCGAAATATTGCCCACAACACACGGAACCACAAAATAAACAAGCTACAAACAAAATGGAATACAAAAGGAAAAGGTATTTTAAAAAAATGGAAGTGTACCTTGCAACTTCAAGCCAGTAACGATGCCAAGAAACAACCCTGCAAGCACATCAAAGCATTCACCTGCAAGCACACAAAAGAACCCAACAACCTATGCCGACATTTCTAGGGCAAAACTTTGAACAGAACCCAACAATATATGCGGAGATTTCCAGAGCGAAAATGACAGAATGAGATGTATTCGAACAAAGCCCAACAATCTATGCCAACATTTCCACAGTGAAAATTGCACAGCAAAATACTCAAACAAAAGGCAACAGTCTATGTGAACATTTGCAGAGCGTAATTTGCAAAGCGAAATATCGGCGACATCAACAAAACAAACAACATTTTAGGGTTGCCAACACGCATTAAGAACATCAACATTCATGCACAGCCTCGAGGACAAAATCATTAAAGACATCATTAAACACAGCATTCATTGCGAAACAGACCGCAGGCACCGAGAGGAGACATGCACATGCACGCACCGGAGAAAAAACGCCACCGACAAGACATTCTGGCAGCTGCCGGAATGTCTTGCAATTTTTCGGCGGCTTTCTCAAACTAAAAGCCTATCGGCTTAATTTAATCTTATAACTTTTTTAAATCAAACCTACTTGATTTACCATCTTATTTACTAAATATTATAGTTTATAAACTATTTATTACAAATCAGCTTTGATCAGTAGAAATAACTCATTTTACCTTATTATTTTCTACTTCAAAATTAATATTAAAAATAAAGGAATGTATAGCATGTTCTTATCTTGAAAATTAATTATAAAAACCAAAATTAATAGCAAAAGAATAACATGTCCCACTAAATCTACAATGGTATTATCTTCAATACTATTCTGGAAGTAAAGCCTATTTCCAAATCAAGTGATGGAAAAATAAAGCAAGTATATCTCATGTACCAATAGTTTTAGAAAACATGCAACATCAAAATTGGAATGTTTCATAGTTTCATCTACATACAAAGGAAATTGTTACTTGATTGAACAAGCCAAAAATTTCATCTCTCAAGTGATAACTTGTTGTATAATAATTTTTAACAAAGCATTTAAGTTATCTATAGACTTCTAAATTTGGACACTTAGCTCACTCCAATATATATAAATAAATTTGCAACTACATTTAAAATTGAATCAAGGAATTAAAGATAGTCATGTCCCTTTTATAATAACCTTGTTTTGGACCAAAATACTTATTTCCTAAATCTCATGTTTTCAAGTTCATCTAATCGTGTGTATATGTTCACCCTTTTCTTTCCTCCTAGGTCTTCATAAGGTCCCCAAAGTCTCTTAGTGTTAGGGCATGTTTTATCTTCTAAATATTTGTCAAACATTAGAGTTTTGAAGCTCCTAGTTTTGTCATGTCTTCTTGTCTAGGTTTGATTTTCTCAAATTCCCTTCAATGTCAGAATATGAGAATTATCTATTCTATCATTCATTTCTTTCATTCCCCATCAAAGTGTTGAAATTTTTCTTCCTTGGTTACCCTTCTTGTTTCACACTTGATTTCCAAATTTTGACTCTATATTCCTACCAAGGTGACTTGCAGATGTCCTCTAATTGAGTACCTATCTCTTACCATGCCCAAATCACAAACTCTACTAGCATATTCATACATCTATTTAGAGTCAAAAAAAATTATCATCCCTTTTTATTACTTCTTCCTATGGATCTTTGATCTTCAATGCCCAATAACTTCTTGCAATACATCGTATTGGAGTTAGTAGTGTGATCTCACCTAAAATATGGTACTAGGTATGAGTATTCATTGATTCACAACTTCTCCATTATTCCTCTTTTTAGGACTTTTTGTTCAAACTTTCCCTCACATGTCTACCTTAATTATATGATTTCCTTGTCATGTCCTTAACCTCTAAAGTATGAAACTATTAGCAACAACCAAGAAGGAAGACTAAGAGGGGGGGTGAATCAGTCTTCGCCAGATCAAAGCAAATTGAACTTCAAAACATAAGCTGATAAACTGCAGCAATGAATTAGATAAGAAAATTAATAGCACAACACACAATACCAAGATTTTTGATGTGGAAAACCGAGTTGAGGGAAAAACCACGATGGGAACCTATCCACTGTAAGATGATACTTTGTAGTAGTATGTGAAAATATTACAATGGGGAATGCACATGCATTCAGGTACACTGCGTAGAGCTCACTGCTCAAAAGATATATGCCTGAAAGGCTACAACCCTCAGGGAAGTCTCATTGACTTACAATATGATTCGGACTACAATTCAGAAGAAATGAACTGCAATGATAGCATCTACAAATGCCTGATGACAGTTTTGGTTAAGCACAATTGTCTGCTCTACAACACCAATCTCACCTCAACACTACACTGAATGATAAGTCTCTTGTTCACACAATAACCTCTCTCTGATAATTAAGACACAATACCGACACCCAAATTACATAAGTATCTCACCTATAAATATAAATCATCAACTTTGATAACAAGGTTGGCTAAACCCTCAACCCTCAACTCATAATTATAAAAATTATATTACATGAAATAAAGATCGATCACCGGACCAATATAATGATTTACATTACATAACATGGACCTAATTCAAATTCCCAAACAATCAAATCCACTAGAAATCACGTCAAGATCAACCGCAACACACTACACCACCATAAATACTACATAACACGAAAATCATCACCGATTTATAGAAATCACCAAAAAATCGCACAACAATCAATGTGGATCACCAAAAAAAAATAATACATGACTAGGAAACACTAGCAATCACGTTAGAACCATCCAGAATAGTTGTACCAACACCACTTTTCAAATCTTCATCGATCGACATATAGAAAGCTCAAGAACGCAACCAATTGGCAACTGTCACAAAGAAAGATAACTTGCAGAGCACCAAATCATGAACCATAAAAAATGAAGATACACAAGATCATCCCAAACAATATCCCAAAATCCTAGCACAAGATCTAATCACACCAAAATATATCAAAGGAAATACCAGATTCTGCAAAATAGTGATCAACAAAACCTAACTTCAAAACCGGATCAGAAACTCTTTCCAAACTCACCAAAATAAATCACAGGAATATGTTGACATCAATGACAACAACATATCCTAGTAGCAACAATTACAAAAACCAAATCCAACAATCTCCCCGAACATTCCAACAATCTCCCCCTTTGGCATTGATGGCAATATATGAATGTGAAAAATAGTCAATGCAAAGAAAGAATATATCACCATCAAACTCCCCCTAAGGTCAAAATAGATAAAGCATTTTTTCACATGATCTTTCTCGCCCTTTGACAGAAATGCCAAATATTTCCAAAATAGAAAATCAAACTCTCTCCCAATACAAAATCATGAACCTCTCTCCCCCTAGGATACACAACCAAATCAACAGACTACTCCAGTAGAGGAGCAACATCAACTCATCAATCTGGATAAAATAATAAGGTTCCGAATTCCACTGGATCGATGCAACTCAATGCATCTAATTCTCATCAGGAGGGGTGGATACCCCTAACTTGTCTCTCAAATAGACAAATGTATCTGTAGGCAAAGGTTTAGTGAAAATATCGGCAATCTGTTCATTTGTAGATACATACTCTAGCTTCACCTTCCCTTCATTGACTTGCTCTCTCAAATAGTTATATTTGATCAATATATGCTTAGACTTTGAATGTTGCACCAGATTCTTTGACACATTTATAGCTGTTGGTGTAATTATTTATTCATCTTGGATATAATTACACTTTACTTAAGTTTACCTAGGATAATGCATTTCATAGTAGTTTGGGTATGAGACACTTGGGTGTTTGTGCCACATTGGGATAGTGTGTGTGGGAGAATTTTCACCTTTTATGGTGTGATCTTGTTACTACTCTATCATATCCACTTATTGTGGAGTGATAATTCCACCTTCGGTGGGTGATCCACCTCATGTGGAATATTTTATTGTTTCTCCTACCTACCACACCTATTTCCTACCTACCCTCATTTCTTATTGAGCCACACATCATGTTTGTGTGCTCACGTATCCATATTGCCTTGCCTATATATGCAAGCTCATCTACATTGTATGTAATGATTTATGATCCAGTTGATCAACATTTTCATCTTGATAGGATACAATTTATTTTTATCATCTATTTTGTCTCTCTATTGTACTTTTCATTCAGCTCTTAATCTTGGCAAAATCTCACAATAGCACTGGAATTATCATAGTATATAATAATAGGCTCATCATGAATAACTATGATATCTTTCAACATTTTCTTCATCCAAACTATCTGAGTGCAATTACTAGCAACAATAATGTACTCAGCTTCAGTAGTAGATAAAGATGTTGAATCTTGTTTCTTTCTAGCCCATGAAATCAACTTCTTACCCAAAAAGAATGCTTCGTCGGTAGTACTCTTCCAATCATCAACATCACCAACCCAATTTGCATCAGTGTAAGCACATTACATGAAATCATCATTCTTCGGATACCATAAACCATAATCCATAGTTCCCTTTAGATATCTAAATATACTCTTAACAATAGTGACATGAATCTCCTTCGGATCAACTTGATATCTAGCAACCATACACACAACATGCATAATGTCAGGCCTATTCTGAGTAAGATATAGCAGTCCACCAACCATAGATCTATACAAACTCTAATTATCTTTAGGAGATTCATCATTTTTGGACAGTTTACAGCCAAACACCATAGGAGTTCCAATCGGTTTGAAATCATCTAGTCTAAACTTCTTCAACAGTTCCTTCACATACTTAGTTTGAGATATAAAGATACCTTTTTCTGTCTATGTAATCTATAAATTGAAGAAAAACTTCATCTCACCAATCATAGACATCTCAAATTCTTTCTGCATATCACCAACAAACTTCATACTCATATCATCATCACAACCAAAGATAATGTCATCAACAAAGACTTCAACAATCAAAATGTTATCATTTTCAATTTTAAAGTATAGATTAATGTCAGCAACACCTTTGGTAAATCCCAATTTCAACAAATATTTGTCTAATCTACCATACCAGGCTCTAGGAGCTTGTTTCAATCAATAAAGTGCTTTCTTTAGCTTACATACCATGTCTCCATCATCCAACAATGAAAATCCATCAGGTTGCTCAATGTAAACTTCTTCCTCTAAATCACCATTCAAAAATGCATATTTGACATCCATTTGATATACCTTGAAATCTTTATAAGCAGCATAAGCAAGTAGCAGTCTAACAGCTTCAATTCTGGAAACCGGGGCAAAAGTTTCTTCATAATCAATCCCTTCACACTGTGAATACCCTTTGCAGACTAGTCTAGCTTTATTTATGACTACTTCATTGGTTTCATTCAGTTTGTTCTTGAAAAACCCACTAAGTACCAATAACATTTTTATCCTTAGGTCTAGGCACAAGTTCCCAAGTGTTGTTATTTTCAATTTGATCCAACTCTTCTTCCATGGCTCTTATCCAGTTTTCATCTTTATAGGCTTCAGTAGCATGTTTAGGTTCAACTTTAGAAATCAGACATACCTCTTTTGCAGCTAACCTTCTTCTAGTCATCACACCTTTATTCTTATCACCAATAATCTGATTCTCAGAATTATTCAATCTAACATACCTCGGAGTCTTCTTATTGTTTTGATCCTTAGGTTCCTGCACAACATCACCAGCAGCAACAACATCCGGATTAACAGTCTCTACCAGATCATTCTTCTTAGGCTCTTCAAGTTGAATATGAGTTAAAACAACATGTTGACCATCATCATAAGCTCTGATCTCCTTCCCAATGTTCTCATCCACCTTAACATTTGCACTCTCAACTATCTTTCTCAGTCTCTTGTTATAGCACCGGTAGGGTTTACTCTTTGTGGAAAATCCCAAAAAGATACCTTCATCATTTCTAGCATCAAACTTTCCAAGATCCTCATCTCTCTTAATATAACATTTTCTACCAAAAACTTTGAAATATTTCACAGTAAGAATATGACCAAACAAAATCTCATAAGGGGTCTTACCGGTATCGCCATTGATATGAACTCTATTGCATGTATAAAATGCAGTGCTAATAACTTCTCTCCATTAGACCTTCAGAACATTTCCTTCAATCAACATGGTTCTTGCAACATCCAAAACAATACGATTCATCCTTTCAACAATCTCATTCTGCTGTGGAATCCTAGGAGCAGATAGCTATCTTCTAATTCCATGCATCTCATAGAGTGAATTGAGTTCACAGGAATAGAATTCTCCACCTCTATCAGATCTCAAACACTTCAGCTTCAATCCAGACTCAGTTTCAACTTTAGCTTTGAATATCTTGAATTTCTCAAATGCTTTTGATTTTTCTTTCAAAAAGACAACCCACATCATCCTGGAATAATTATCAATTAGCAGCATAAAGTATCTATCACCCTACACACTTCTAACATTTTTAGGTCCACATAGGTCAATATGCACAAGATCCAACAATCCATCAGATGTATAAGGTTTTCTCTTGAAAGAAATCCTTGTTTTCTTACTCAACTGACATTCCTTACATACTGGATTAAGAGGTTTAATGGTTTTAGGTAGATCTCTAACAATTTGTGAAGAACTAATCTTAATCAATGAATCAAAGTTTACATGTCACAACCAACTCTCATCTATCTTAGCAATAAAAAATGTTACCTTCAGTCTTAATCCCAGATACAATCTCTATACTGGAGGCATTCAAGATGTAATTACATTTACCATCCTTGAATTGTAGATCATAACCCTTATCAACCATATGTCCAACACTCAAAAGATTATGCTTCAAACCTTCAACATACAAGACATCATCAGTGTTATGCTTATCATCAAAAGAAATAGAACCTCTCCCACGGATTACATAGGCTTTGTCATCTCCAAATCTATCAATTCCACCATCTTACCTTTCCATGCTTACAAATTTTCTTTTGTCACCAGTCATATGATGTGAACAACTATTGTCAATCACCCATACACCCTTTTCTTCTACCTTAGCGGACAAAGATTTCTCCTCAACAGAACATCTTGTGGAATCACCAAGTAAATGTTTATCTTCTTTAATGTCAATAAACACAACTTCATCTGTAACAACTTCATCTGCAACATAATAACAACTCTTCTGGTTCCTAAACTTCTAGTTAGACTTGTAAGGCTTATCATACTTCTCATATCTATCATTCCTATCATATGTATCAAACTTATCATGTCTGTCATACTTAGCCATTCTCTTTGGACATCTAGAAGCAAAATGTCCAGTCTTATTACAAGAAAAACATTTCAAGGGTAACTTTCCATCATACTTACCAGCACCTTTCAGCAATCTCCGAGCAATTAGTGCTTCAATCTCATCAAGCTCTTTTTCTTGCTTTTCTATCTCTCTTCTTTCTCTTTCATATCATGATATCCTGCACTCATCAAGATCATACTTTTGCTTACCAGTTACCGATGTCGATGTTGATGCTCTAAATGCAGTCTCAAATTTTCCATGTTATTCTCCAAATTCGCTTAGCTCAAATATAACAATTTTTCAAACCAACACATATCTTGTCACTGTAGTCACACTCTAGATCTCATCAATAGTAGCAACCATAATTTTATAAGCAAGAGGCAAAGATCTCAACACCTTAGCAACAATCTCATCTTCCTCAATCTTTCCACCATCAATCTTGATACCAAGGACATGTTTCATTCACTTTAGCCATGTATGAATGTATGTTCTCATCATCTCCCATCTTCAATGTCTCATACTTTCCTTTCAATCTCTGCAACTTATCAACTTTCACTTGGCTATTACCTTCATACAAGATCTCAAGCTTCTCCTAGATCTCACGTGCAGTCTGAAGTCCCATAACATTTGTCATTTCATAATTAGTCAGGGCACTAAGCAATGCTTCCTTTTCTCAGATGTTATATTTTGCTTCCTTAACCTCATCAGGAGTGGATGGTCCATTCTGAGGAACACCATAGACATTCTTAGAAATCTTATAGTAATCTTCTCCAAGACATTTCAAATGCACCTCCATCTAGCTCTTCCATATAGTATAGTTACTTCCATCAAACCCCAGACTATCCTTCTTGAAAAGAATACCTTGAGTTATCATCCTAGATCTCCTCAAGCGATTAAGCTTATACTAGAGGATCTAGCTCTGATTCCAATTGCTAGCAGCAATCAAGAAGGAAGACTAAGAGGGGGGGGGGGTGAATCAGTCTTCACTAGATCAAAGAAAATTAAACTTCAAAACATATACTAATAAACTGCAACAATGAATCAGATAAAAAAATTAACAACACAACACACAACACCAAGATTTTTGACATGGAAAACCTGGTTAAGGAAAAAACCACACTGAGAACCTACCCACTGTAAGATAATACTCTGCAGTAGTATGTAAAAATATTACAATGGGGAATGCACATGCATTCAGACACACTTCCTAGAGTTGACTGCTCAAAATATATATGCCCAGAAGGCTACAACCCTCAAGGAAGTCTCATTGACTTACAATATGATTTGGACTACAATCTGGAAGAAATGAATAGCAATAATAACATCTACAAATGCCTGATGACAATTCCGGTTAAGCACAATTGTCTGCTCTACAACACCAATCTCACCTCAACACTACACTAAATGATAAGTCTCTTGTTCACACAATCACCTCTCTTTGATAATGCATACACAATACCGACACCCAAATTACATAAGTATCTCACCTATAAATACAAATCATCAACCTTGATAACAAGGTCGGCTACACCCTCAACCCTCAACTCATAATTATAAAAATTATATTACACGATACAAAATCGATAACCGGACCAATATAATGATTTACATTACATAACATGGACCTAATTCAAATTCCCAAATGATCACATCCACTGGAAATCATGCCAAGATCAATCGCAACACGCTACACCACCAGAAATACCGCATAACACGAAAATTATCACTGCTTTATTAAAATCACTAAAAAATTGCACAAAAATCAATGCGGATCACCAAAACAAATAGGAAATGAATAGAAAACACCAACAAGCATGTTGGAACCATCCGAAATAGTTGCACCAACACCATTTTTCAAATCTTCATCGATCAACATCTAGAAATCTCAAGAGCACAACCAATCGACAACTGTCACGAAGAAAGATAACTTGCGGAGAACCAAATCATGAACCATCAGAAATGAAGATACACAAGATCATCCCAAACAATATCCCAAAATATCAGCACAAGATCTAATCACACTAGAATATACCAGAGGAAATACCGAATTCTGCAAAACAGTGATCAGCAAAACCAAACTTCAAAAACTAAATCATAAAATCTTTCCAAACTCACCAGAATAAATCACAGGAATATGTTAAACATCAATGACAACAACCAAATCCAACAATCTCCCCCAACAATCCAAAAGAAACTCCTATGGTCATTTTTTTTCTCTCATCTCACCTACCTCTATGCATATCACATAATACCACTGTAGCGTCCTAAAATTGTGACACTTGCAATTTCTACTGCATTTGGGTCTTCACGATGGCGATGCAACACGGAACCTGAATGGAGACCCCGAAACTTGTTCATGACATCAAAAACTGCATTTTTCAGCACCCTGGCCTGATCCTCCTTGCACCCTGCTGCCCCTGGAGGTGGGACCATGGCGCCCAGCGCCCTGGTCCTTCAGGACTAGGGCGCCTAGCACCCTGGTCCCCCAGGACCATGGCGCCCAGTGCCCTGGTCCCTGGCCCTATTTTGGGCCCGGTCTCTTTTGGGGCTTCGGGTCTTTAAGTTTGCAAATTGGAAAATAGTATTTCTTGGTCGGCCTAAGGTCGGGAAAATCAGTCTTTCAACCCTAATTGACAAGTATATAAACTACATTTCCTCTCCCATTTGAAGGAGGAAGGAGATATGTGTACAAGACGTGGAAATGATATTCAAGCATTCAAGCATTTCTTCAAGCAATTGATCATTCTAAGTCTCCATTCAAGGCTAAGTGTTGCATTCAAGACAAGGATTCAACCATTGAAGAGGAGATCACATACCACATACAACATACAACATACAACATACAACATACAACAACATCTACACCTTCGCATGTAAGAATACAAACATTCTTACAACAAGGTACTAGTACTTGTTTTACATTACAATCATTTACATTTACAGCATTCTCATTTCTTGGTTAATTCCAAAACCGGGGTTTGACCTAAAGGCAAACCCCTCATCCCTAACCCCCCAATCGTCCTCTCTTTTCTATGTGTAGGTTGCAGGTATGCGGCTGTAATTGAAGATCTGGAATCCTTGTGCAGAGACGAACAGATCCACCTTCGTTTCGCGGATTTTTCGGAGGACCGTGTGCACGTCGGGCGCCATCGTCCCGTCAACTTTCGCTCAAATTTGCAGAACAGCACCATCTCGACATTTTACTGCTAATTCCAGGTCCGCAGCTTCATCCCATATCCCTATCTTTGTTTATAAGCGAATCTTTCCTACTTTACATGCATTCCTAGTTCAATCTTTCTATCTACATTCTTTACAAAAGAGGGTATCCTTGCTATCTTAACCCTTGAAACTCATTTAGAATCCAATCTTGCATTGTGTGGGATTGGATCTTGTGGGTTTCAACCCCTCTTTTGAATGTAAAGTCTCTCTTGAGTGAAAACCATCAACCCTAGTGACTCTCCCTTTCTCTCTCCTTGGAGTTGGGGAGGGGAGAACGACTAGGGTTCGATTTTTCCGCTTTACATTTTGGTGAACCCGACGTGAACATCCTCATTCTGATTATTCATGGTTAGATCTGAAAATTTTGTTTCCTTAATTACATTTCCATGTTTGATCTTTTGCAAATTTTAGAGGCTAATTGCATAAAAACCCTAAAATTTTCTTTTTAGTAATTGAACTTGTGAAATGTTTAATTGTTAATGCTTGTTTCAGATCTACCCTTCTATTGCAAATTGTCAATTCATATTTGTGCTTTAATTCTGAAAATTAAGTGGTTAAATGTCAAAACCCTAATTTTTAAAACCTTCTTGATTCAACCTTTGACTGATAATTTCACTAATCAAAACACCTCCAAATCGGCTGTAACTTTGGATTCCGCAATAAAATCACAATATCTTTCATCCCTGAAAATTTGGAAAAAAGTTGCGAGGACCGTGTGCACTCCGAGCGCCATCGTCCCTGACATTTTTTCCGAAATTTCGGGAGCTAGATCTTACTGTATTTTTCTGCTAAAATCCAGAATTTTGGCTAATTTTATCAATTTTAACACCTTCAAAATTAAAGTCGAAGTTGGTCTAGCGATTGCTTGGATTGAGGCTTCTAATCATTCAAAAATTGTTGAAATTGAAATTTGTATCAAAATTGTGTTTCTTACAGTCCTAAATCTGAAAATTGTGTTAGCATTCATTCGAAATTTCAGTGCTTTATTCAAATTTTTGCAATTTGTGACTTTTGAAATTAAGTGTTTAATTGCAACAACTTTGATTTCCATTTTCAAAATTCGAATTTTGCATGAAATCGGGTCAACTTTTAAATTTCGAAACTTGCATTGCTTTCAACACTCCCTCTAAAATCATAAAATTCAAAATTTCAGTTTCCCTCTCTTTTTCAAAATTCAAATTTTGCATTTTTTCAAAAATCTTGGTAGGGTTCAATTTTGAGACTGCAACTTTAATTTGGCCTATCTACAGATCGTAAAATCACTCAATTTTTTCAGATTAGCTTTAAAATCATCATAACTTTCATCCCTGAAAATTTTGAAAAAAGTTGCGAGGACCGTGTGCACTCCGTTCGCCACAGTCCCGGACATTTTTTTCGAAATTTCGGGAGATTGTCCTGATTGCATTTAACAGCTTAAATCTAGGAGATTGGCTGATTTTATTGAAATTTGCTACCTCTAAAATTCAAAATCTTCTCTCTTTCTTTAGTGCATGAGTTTTACAACAATAAGCCCTACTTACACTATTCACGTTAGACGAAGCCTTAGAATTAAGTCTTTCCAAGGTGTAATTACCGAGGAGATGGAACCTAATTTGAATGGCCTTTTTAACGAGGACATGGGTAATCCCTCTAATCCTCTTAATGATGAAGAAGCTCTCCATGAGGTTTCTATAGAACAACTTTCGAAATTGGATAACCAATTTGATGATTTTCGACAATGGATGTCTCAAGAATACCTCGATAGTCAAGCTCTTCCTTTAATTGAGGGTCTAAAACGTATGCTTCAAAGTGATAAGAATGGAAATGATATTTTGCATGGTATTGCACACATTGTGGATTCGAATGTGATGCCTATGAAAAGTTGTGCCGAAACCTTAGGTTATACACAACCTCCTACTCAAGTTAATCATTCTATTCCTTTGACAACTCCTATTGCTAGTATACCTACTTTTACATCAAACATAATGACTACTTCAACACAAGACATTCCACCTATGATCACTAGTCATGGGGGAAATCCTTCTTCTTCAATCAACCCTCTTCCTTCATTCAATCTGACTTCTTCATTCATTCCTTCAATGAGTGTTCCTATTATATCTCCACAAATGAACATGACACAAGGGGGCAATTCATTTAACCATTCCATTCCTCCTTGTAGTGTTCCTCCTTTCCAATCATCTCCTATGACTAACTATCATAGTGTCCCACCACCTTACTCTCTACCTTCTTTCAATAACATAACACCTCCATCACAATCTAACATGTCTAATATGAACTCTTCGACTGAAGCGACCATTAACAATCTTGCACAAACTATCTCTTCTTTACAGCAACAAATTGCCTCTATGAATCAATCTAAGTTTAGTGTGCCCACATTTGATGTTGCAAGCCCACTTTCTCTTGACATTGTTCGAGCTATTCCCCCTAAACATGTTGAAATTCCGCATTTGGAGCTTTATAATGGTAAGGGTGATCCTCTAACACATGTTAAGACCTTTCAAACAATATGTACTGATTTTGCTTATGACCAAAGGTTGCTTGCAAAACTGTTTACTAGAACATTAAGAGATAAAGCCCTACAATGGTATTGCTCATTGCCTTCTTATTCTATAACTTCTTTCGAACAACTTGCAAATGCTTTTATTCAACAATTTCAAAACAATATAAGTCCTAAAGTTACTTTGATTGATTTAATGCATTGTAAACAAGGTGTTAAAGAAAAAGTGACTGATTTCATTGGTTGATATAAGCATTTGTATGCTCAAATTTCTTTTCCAGTGCCTGACAATGATATTCAAAGAATCTTTATTTCTAATTTACAAAAAGACATTAGAGAAAAACTCTTGTTTTCTGAGTTTACTTCTTTCCAACAGTTGTGTGCAACTCTTCACAATTATCAACTGACTGTGAGTCAAATGGAACAATCACATCCTATGGCTCCGAGTGATAAGGGTGATAGTAGTCAACAACCATTTGGGAAGTTTAAACCGAACAGAGAGTCCGTTAAATTCAATGAAAACATCATCAACAACAATGTGAATGCGGCATCAGGTGTGCCTCCTATTTCTAAGTTTTTCAAGAAAGAAAGAAAGTTCACTCCTTTGAATGAATCATTGCATAGTATTATGAATAAGTTATTGGAACAAAATGTGCTTACTCTTCCTCCTATAAGGCAAATAGATCCTGCAAAGATTAATTCACCCTATTTTGATAACAAATCTTTTTGTCAATTTCATCGTCATCCTGGGCATGATACTGAAAAATGTTTTGCTTTAAAGGGTAAAATTCAATATTTGATTGATAATAATACTATTTCTGTTTCTGGAGTGAATGATAAAGGCCACACATCTGTAGCTCCTCCTAACCAAAATCTTAAGATTTTTACTGATCCATTGCCTTCTCATACCTCTAATGCGATTGATACTAATGATTCCTCTGTCTCACCTGATGATCTTATGTCTATGACTCCGAATGTGATTAACTTTGTAGAGCAGCAGAAAATCCCTAAAGAATTTTCCATCACCTTTGATTCTAGTGAAACTATCAGGGCACCTGATGGTCCTTTATATATAGTTGCAAAAGTCAAGAATACACCTTGCTGTGGAGTGCTTATTGATCCTTCTTGTATGGTTAATATCATTACTGAAGAATTTCTTTTTACTTTGCAATTGAATCAAGTGATCTATGATGAAACAAATGTGGTTGTGAAACTATTTGATACATTTTCTTCTCCTGCAATTGGTTCTATTACATTACCTATTGAAGTCCATAACAAATCCCTTGATGTGGACTTTGCTATTATTCCATCATCCGAACAATTTCGTGTGAAGCTAGGCTATCCTTGGCTATCTTCCATGAAAGCTATTGCGTCTCCTATTCACAAGTGTTTGAAATTTCCCCATAATGATGAAGTTGTTACTGTCAATCATAGTCTCTTTAAACCAGCTGAAAGAACTTCTAGCGTTCCTATTGATTACTTTTGGCCTAAACAATTCCAATCTCTTCCACTGCGAAGTGATCATCTTTTCAAATCTTATCAAAAGTGGAAAAAAGATATGATCCTATCTCTAAGTGAACCTAGAACATCCAAACTTGACATTCCTATCGTTCTTGAGAAGGAAGTTCTTCCTTTGAAAGATAAAACTAATGTCTTTCCTCAAGAAGATTCCCAACCCATCCCTATGGATGTGACTATGTCTATGACTAATAAACTTCCTAAAAGTAGACCTATACCTCCTCGTCATTATGGACTTGGTCTCCTTCCTAAACCAAATATTCCTCCCTTATATGGAGCAGTTCCTCCTCCTTCCTCTTATGGAGAGAAGAGACCTTCCTCTTCTCCTATTATTCAACCTAAGAGACCACAACCTAAACACCCAAGTGATAAGGATGAGAACATTCTTCCTCCTCAATCTCCTCAACTTCCTACTAAGACAAGATGAAATCGTTCTGCACGTGAACACTGACGAAAGCGTCATCTTAGAGCTCAGGCAGCTGCTTTTCAAATTTTGCAATCCCCAAAAACACCTTCAACTAATATTATTCCATTTTCTCCTCAGCCGACAATTGAGCCGAAATCTCCTAAACATAAGATGCATGATGGTCTTGACCCTGTGCGAGTTAAAGATCCTATTTTTATAAATCTTGATGATGATATAGATGAAAATGTTATTCATGATGAAAATGTTACTCCTGTTCATTCTGATAGTGAATATGAACATGTTGATGTTGATAATCATCTATCTAATGAATTTTCTAAAGCACTTATCCTAGCTCCTAGACAAGAACAACGTGGCTTGGAACATGAACATAGCCCTTGTTTGGATCTTGTGATAGCTCCATCTGTTGTGTTGGATGTTCCTCCTCTAGCGTGTTTCCTACCTTCCCGAAATATTGATCAGCAAGATCGGAGGGTAGATGACGTGCTAGACTAGTTCATTAGCATAGCAGACTCTCTCCTCCTCTCTCTCTTTTGTTACTTCTTCTATGTGTTATTCTCCTTCTTCTATTTGTTGTCCTTAGTGTTGTCTACTTGAGGACGATGCAAAACATTGAGATCTCTTTTGGTCTCTCTCATGTTGACTCAAAAGACACATGTGTTCCCTTCTTCTAGGTGACCTTCCTTGATTGGGGAATGAAGAACAATTATGCATACATACATATGATATACATGAATTATCATACAGCATACTGACCCCGAGGAAAGCGAAGTCACCTTGTGCTTTGTGTTTTGTGTCTATTATCCTTGGGCTTATCTCACACTTGGGGGCTAAATCCTTGCGATAATGTGCTCCTTTCTCATTTCTTATATGTATCACTACCTTAAAGCAATCACCCCCGGTGAGGCATGTGCGATCACTTTAATGTAGGGGGGCATACATCCCGTCCATATCTTTTCAAGATACTTGAAAATTTCTTGACAAATTTAGCTTTGCCTTGAAAATTTTTGATATCTTTCTTGCATGACTCATAGTGAGGGAACCTTACTACTGACAGTCGTGGTTTTCCCTCGTGATCTTCCCTTTTACTTTGTCAATCAAAGTCGTAAGATCCTTAGTCCATTGGGGGCTTGGTGTATCTTGCCTCCTTGACGTGGTGAAAGTTTTTCAATGTTGTTTCCTTGTACTTTACCGGAAGTATGAGCGTATGCTTATACTCCCGCTAAAGTGGGGGCTAAATGTAGCATCCTAAAATTGTGACACTTGCAATTTCGACTGCATTTGGGTCTTCACGATGGCGATGCAACACGGAACCTGAATGGAGACCCCGAAACTTGTTCATGACATCAAAAACTGCATTTTTCAACACCCTGGCCTGATCCTCCTTGCACCCTGCTGCCCCTAGAGGTGGGACCATGGTGCCCAGCGCCCTGATCCCTGGCCCTATTTTGGGCCCGGTCTCTTTTGGGGCTTCGGGTCTTTAAGTTTGCAAATTGGAAAATAGTATTTCCTGGTTGGCCTAAGGTCGGGAAAATCAGTCTTTCAACCCTAATTGACAAGTATATAAACTACATTTCCTCTCCCATTTGAAGGAGGAAGGAGATATGTGTACAAGACGTGGAAACGATATTCAAGCATTCAAGCATTTCTTCAAGCAATTGATCATTCTAAGTCTCCATTCAAGGCTAAGTGTTGCATTCAAGACAAGGATTCAACCATTGAAGAGGAGATCACATACCACATACAACATACAACATACAACAACATCTACACCTTCGCATGTAAGAATACAAACATTCTTACAACAAGGTACTAGTACTTGTTTTACATTACAATCATTTACATTTACAACATTCTCATTTCTTGGTTAATTCCAAAATCGGGGTTTGACCTAAAGGCAAACCCCTCATCCCTAACCCCCCAATCGTCCTCTCTTTTCTATGTGTAGGTTGCAGGTACGCGGCTGTAATTGAAGATCTGGAATCCTTGTGCAGAGATGAACAGATCCACCTTTGTTTCGCGGATTTTTCGGAGGACCGTGTGCACGCCGGGCGCCATCATCCCGTCAACTTTCGCTCAAATTTGCAGAACAGCACCGTCTCGACATTTTACTGCTAATTCCAGGTCCGCAGCTTCATCCCATATCCCTATCTTTGTTTATAAGCGAATCTTTCCTACTTTACATGCATTCCTAGTTCAATCTTTCTATCTACATTCTTTACAAAAGAGGGTATCCTTGCTATCTTAACCCTTGAAACTCATTTAGAATCCAATCTTGCATTGTGTGGGATTGGATCTTGTGGGTTTCAACCCTCTTTTGAATGTAAAGTCTCTCCTGAGTGAAAACCATCAACCCTAGTGACTCTCCCTTTCTCTCTCCTTGGAGTTGGGGAGGGGAGAACGACTAGGGTTTGATTTTTCCGCTTTACAACCACTAATGCTCATTTTGATACCATAACTTACAAAAATGGGTTCCTTTCCACCTATAGACTTTATTTAATATTTATGGGTGTATATTTACATGTACCTCCAATTATAAAATAGATAAATAGGTCCTTTCGACCATTAATGTGATGGTTAGGGTTTCCAAACCCACAAAACCTTAAGCTATTATTATAGAGGATATTTTTAGGTCATTGAAAGCACATCCCCACACCTTTCAAGTATGATCTTGCACACATGGGTATGATTTTTATGCATGATTTGAGGGAAAATGATGCTCATTGAGAATATTTTTCATAGGTTCCATACCATTCTCGGGTTTGACAATATTAATGCAAATTTAAACATTCTCTCTAAAGCTATTTAGGGTTAAAAGTCTTCATGATATAATTATTATAAAAAATACACTAAAACCCTGATTGGAAACATTATTTTTAAGTCCCAAATATCTATTTGGATCCAAAAATCTAGCAATCCCAAGTTTTCCATTCAAAATTGGAAACTCCAAAATTCTAATATCCATAAATCCCAAAATCTATAGTTCACTTGGGTCCCAAAATCCAGTATTTGAATTCTAAGTAACTTAATGTATAAATCCATGAAATTAAGCCTAGAAGTGAATGTCCACAATCCCAAAAGTCCAAAAAAATAAAACCATTTGGATCCAAAATTCAAGAAATCTAAATATCTAAGAAAATTCCCAATAAGTTAGAACATAACATTTGTTTGGTTCCCAAAAAATGTGAATATTCAATCCAAAATCTAAGGTCCCTGCATCCAAGAACATATCCAAAATCTTCCAATCCAAATAATCTATCATTTTAAAAATTAAAAGCCACCATTACGTCCAATAAAAGATCCAATCTTAAAAACGTAGTATATCATGTGAAATTGTTGTTCCTAATTCCCCTTGGTCTTGTGACACTTACTCATACCTCTCTAGTCTGATACTCTATTTACATAATCTAATCCATCAACCAATGTACCTCCATCACTACATCCTTTCATCCAAACTTTTTAATAATCACCATACTATAGCATCCTAAATTGTACTCCCTTACAATTTAGTCCACATTTTAGGCCCTCACCTTAGTGTACATCCCCAATGCTTAATTAAGGTCTGATTATGCTTATATCATGCAAATTTGGCCTTATTTTTATTTCATGCATCACATGACCCCTTGATCTGGCCCCAAAATAGGGTTGGACCAGGGCGTGGCGCTTTGGTCTTCACTAGGACTAGGGCACCACACTTGGGTCCTCCTTATTTGGGCCCTATTTTGAATCCCTCTTGCATTATCAAATTTGAGCAGGAAATCTCTATCTGTGTCAGCCTATGTCGGTAAATTAGCATGATTTTTGATGGGAAAGTATATAAGGAGGCTTTCCCCTCTCATTTGTAGACACAGATATCATGAAACAAGGGCAGAATTATAATCGTAAGGCATTCAAGCATTGAAGCATTCATCATCAAGCATCTCTAGATGTCTTCATGGTTGCATTCTTCATTCATCAATTGTGGAGTAACATTACATCTTTCATATGCAAGCATGTGTGTGTGATTAGGGTTTTGTCATGTTCATACCATTTCATACAACATATGTGATTAGATTCAAGAAGCAAAGCATCATTATTAGTCATTGTAGATCTGAGGTATATCCTTTCATTATTTATTTCAGTATTTGCAATATTTCAATCAAGGTTAATTCCTAAACCGGGTTTTGACTTAGGTATGTCCCTATTCCCCACCTATTTCTCTTTCTTTCTATGTGTAGGAAATAGGCACGGAGTTGTGATCTTCAGAATAAGCGTTATTCATAGAGATGAATCAAACCCTTTTGGTGTGTGAAAATTTACATGGACTAGAGCGACAGGCATTCCAATCTTGATATTTTTTGGAGCTTTTTTAGATATTAGATCTGAATATTCTTATAATCCTTAGATCCAGGTGTGTGTCTCAGTTTCGCATATGTATCTGACTATTTCTGCATTTTTAACTTCATTTTTGACATTTTACCCTAATTTGAGCAATTCAATTTTCAAAAGAGGGTAAACAAATCCATTCCCTTGAAATCCAATCAGAATTCAGTCCTTATCTTTTTGGTTTGTGACTGAATCTATTGGATCTCATCGCTCTTTTGAATATAGTAGGTCACTAAGCAAAAATTAGCGGTTCTAATTCTCCTATGGTGGAAACCCTAATTTTTCACCATTACATTTTGGTGAACCCAACTCCTTATACCTTTAATTCTGATTTATGTTCTCAAATTAAGTGTTTATGCAATTTAAAATTCAAATTTACATTTACAAGTTTAATTTCCAATTGAATTTAAAAAATTTAGAGGTTAATTTCATAAAAACCCTAATTTTTAATTGTAAAATCGAGCTTGTGATTTGCATAATTTGGATTAATTGTTTCATAACTGATTTAGAAACATTTCAAAATTCAAATTCAAATTCATAAATCTCATTTTAATCAACTTATATAAATTTAGACGTTTAATTCATAAAAACCCTAATTTACTTTGGTTAATTTGATTTGTGAATTGCTTCAATTCGTCACATCAATTTTCAAATCTGCTTTTAAAACATTCATTATGGCACTTAATAGATCTAATTTATTTTTTATTTCACATATGATTACTTTGTTTTTCACTTATTTATCAAAATCATGTGTTGGATAATGGATTCTTTCATTTCACATTACTTCTTTCCACTCATGGCACTTTGGCATATTGTGTTTTTAGGGTTTCAAAACTCCTTCCTTTCAATCAATTTTATCTCAAAGATTTCATATATAGTGCATGTTGTTTAATGGTTATGTTTTTAGGAAAGTTCATTTCATATATAGATCACCTCAAAGCTCTTGTAGATCCCAATTATAGAGATGCTAATGGAAAACCTAACACTTGTACCTCTCTTAGGGTATCTAATGTGAGTGAAGAGAGAGATAATAATCCTATCAATGATCTCTCTAATGGAGAGAAATAATTGAAGAGAAACATGGCCCCATCTTCTTCTCACACATATACCCTAGCACAAGGGGGACAAAATCAAAATATTGATGTCTCCATCTCTCTAGATCCTCCTTATTCTCCAAGAGCCTATCTTAAACATCAAAACATGTGTAGAGAAGGTGATGTTATGCATTTTATTCATGATCTCTCTCCCCATATAACATAAAGTAAAGATGAGTCCTTAGATGATAAGGATCTCCCTTCCGAATCTACCAAAGAGGATATGCATGATGAAACAAAGGAAAATCTTTCTTCAGAGGATATTCCTTCTTCATCTACTAATCCCTTTGTTCCTTCTAAACATCCTTACATTACAAACTTCAAAAAAATTTATTACAATGTTTCTCCGCCTTATCAATTAAAGGATTCTTATAAGAGTGGCTTTAACATGATATCAAAACAAGGTTTTAGAGGATGAGGACTTGGAAAATTTGAACAAGGAATTAGAGTCCCTATAAATCCTCCTACACAAATTACCATAGAAGGCCTAGGAAATGATAATAAATATCCTATGAATGACCTCCTTATGATTCAAGGTTTCAAAGACCATCTTGCAAGACAACAAGCCATTCATTCTCATAAAAGTGCTTCTTCTTCAAAAACTTCTTTTTGTTCATTTCATCAAACTCGCGATCATCATGCTAATGATTGTCCTGATTTTCAAATGCAATGAAAGAACTTATTGATAGTGGAAAATTTAAAATCATAGATGACAATCCTTCTTCTTCTAATAATAACCCTTGTCCTCAATCTCAAAAAAATAAGCATACACCTATTGATGATCAAGAAAATTTGGCTATTAGAATCTTTTGGAAATTGAAATATGACAAGAATGTTGTTTTTCCTTTTGTAAAGTTTAGCACTAAGCATAAAGAAGGAAGTGAATATTTCTCTTTTCATCATGGTGGTTCTGATTCTCTTGGTTAGTGTGAAGCATTTAAGGAATTTATTCAAGAACAATAAGATCTTGCTCGTATATGTTTTTCAATAGATCTTTCTCTCTTTCTGGGTGAAAAGGTAGTGCCTTAGTACTCCTTTCCCTCTCATGTTGCTCCTCACCCTATGACATAGCTAGTTCACTTAATTGGGGGCTCTTTGTCATTAGAGGTGGTGATTTTTTTCAATTTCAAATATCTTGGGGTAAAAACATGATTTTCTCTATCCTATCTCTTATCTTTAAAGTTTCACTATTTCCTTTATGGATTGCATTATTCATAACTTTATGTCCTTTCTTGCATAGAATTATCCTCCATGTTATTACATGTGTGTCCCTTGTTGGAACCTATTCTTTTCTTGCAACACCACATAATCTCTCCTAAGGAAATGTATGATTCTTCCCCCTAATCCATCCTTGTTTTCTTGCTTGGGGGGGCAAGGATAGCATTTGTTTTCTCTTTCTCTCTTAGTATGAATAGTATCACTATTCCCTTTAGGGGTTGCATTTTTCATGTTTTGATATCCTTTCTTGCATGGAACAGTATGTCTCTTATGACTAATCTCTCTCTCTCTCTCTCTCTCTCTCTCTCTCTCTCTCTCTCTCTCTCTCTCTCTCTCTCTCTCACAAAAGATTACCACTTCTTTAGAGTTGCATTTTACATATACTAATGTCTTTTCTTCCATTGGATATTTATTCATGTGAGTATATTGTGCATTTTCTTATGTTTTATCTCTCCTTAGTGGTTGTGTAATTCTTCTCATTGTCCTTACACTTTGAGAGAAATTATCTCTCTCTCTCCTCCCTTAGGATCTACTTTTCTTTTGTGATCAATGTTTGCTTATGATTTGATGTCATTCCTTGTGTGAAGTTGTTCTTTTCTACAAGATTCTCTCTTATGCAAGAGGTGTAAGTACTTCGCTACAACCTCTTCTTCATTTGGCAATTTATATCTATTATAAACTCACCCCTTCTCATTGGGTCAAAAGTGTGTCATCCTTCATCAAGAATCTCTTTTACCTAGCAATAGGAGGAACATATGCATTATTGTTATTCTTCCTTTCTTTTGGTAGAAGATGCTATATTTGTTCAAGAAACTCCTCTTGGAGGTAGATGTCTTTTGAGAAAAGATCTCTTCTCCTCCAAGGACCTCCTTTACACTTGTTGCAAGATATCTCTTTTTCAACTATCTTATCCTTGCTTGAAGAGTATTCTCTCATTGGCTTGGATTTATGACATTGTTGCCTAAAGGATATATCCTTAGTGTTGAAGGTTAGGTATCCTTGTCTCTAAGCTTCCTTAAGACATCAAAATAGGACTATTTTGACATCTTAAGGGGGGGGCGGGGAGCACCAACATCACTCCCTTTATACCATATTGTACTATAGTTTTGCATGTCTTAAATGGGGTGTTCATTCTTGTCCAACTAGAGTAAATAAACTGTTAGAGAGAGATGCTTCACACCCAAAACTAGATGCAACATTGATATATGTCTTAAGCGAGGCTATACATCACCAAACTAGAGTAAAAAAAAACTCTTGCAGAAGATATCCTTGAAACCAGGCATGTATCTATTTCAATCGGGGTTACACATTCTCGGAAGTAGAGGAAACTCTTAGAGAGAGATGTTCCCGAAGTTAGACATTTTCCCCTTGGCATTTACACATAGTTGCCACTTGGTATTTTCATTTACACTATATGTCTTAACCAAGTTTATTCACACTCAAAACCAGAGGAAACAAACTATTATACAGGGTGCTATATACTTGAAACCAGACTTCACTTGCACACATGCATGAGGATGATTGGAACTAGCTAAAAAAAACTAGACTATTCCTAATCTCCTCCCCAACATGGATCACCTAGATAAAAAACATTTAGGGGTGAGGTATCTATGCCCTTTCTCATCATTCTTCTCATGGATCAGTTGGAAAATCACATCTAATGTGTATTTGTGTTCTCCCTCTCCTTCTTCTTATGAACTCGTAGCTTTTCTATTGATAGTTCATGGATGATGCATGCTTTTCTCATTTATGTGACCACATGTGTTAGTGAGGAGATTTTTTAAGAATGATATTAGTTGTTGAGACATTTTGATATCGAGGTCTCTTCAGCTAGTTGACTTGAGGTCTTGTTTTGGTTCTTAGCTTTTGTGTTTTAGTGTCTTTTGCCTTTGTTTGTCTTTTTGTTTTTGTTTGGATTTTTATTTTTGGCTTGTTTTGTGCCCTTGCATATGATTGAGTGAGTTAAGATCCTAAGATTGGAGGCTTGGTTCCTCGAAATTAGTGATGTCTTATATTCCTTGTGATTTTGCTACGCATTCCTCCTCTTCTTCATCTCTTTTGTCTACTTTACCTTTAGTATTTGTTCAAGATCATACTCCTGCTAAAGCGGGGGATAAATCTAGAATCCTAAATTGTTTTAAGCCCTCACCTTAGTGTTCATCCCCTAGTTCTTAATTAAGGCCTAATTATGCTTATATCATGCAAATATGGCCTTGTTTTCATTTCATGCATCACATGACCCCTTGGTCTAGCCCCAAAATAGGGTAGGACTAGAGCGTGGCACTTTAGTCCTCACTAGGACTAGGGTGCCATGCTTTGGTCCTCCTTATTTGGGCCCTGTAGATACCTAAAATTAATTAAATTAATGTTTAATTAATGTAAGCCTGTCCTCATAATTAGCCAATTTAATTGTGTTAATTCCCTTCTTAAGGTTAATTAAGTCAAATTTAATAAATCTTGCCACTATAGCCCAAAAATTAATTTATCAGATAAATTAATTATTTCCCTATTCTTCTAAAGTTAACCAAATCATTAAGTCTTCTAAATTCCTCTTAGTTAATTAACTCTAATTAATTAACTTAAGTCATGTGATTCCTACAAATCACTTTTCCTAATTTGCACTTAGCCTAATTAATTCTTCTTGAAACTCTCTTAATCCTACTTATCATTATTCTTGAATTTTATATTTCTCCACCCATGTCACATCAACATTGAGACTTTCAAGTAAATTCAAATTTCTTTGAATCCCCCCATGCATCCTTTATTTTGGAATTTTTAATTCCTCTCCCCTTTCCCCAAGGAATTTTATATTCCTTTTTATACACCTTGATCCATTTCTTCCATCCCAAATCAATCTCAACCCTTCATACCAAAATCAATCGTGGCCCTCCATTGGCCTCCTCCAATCTATAAATTGGAGTCTCATTTCCTCACAAAGAACACATGGAATCTTCTTCTATTCTTATGCTTCCCCTTTCTTCCTCTTCTATCATATCCAAATAATCCCTCATCCAAGCAAATCCTTTTTCATCTGAATCCATCTATTCCTCATCCATCATAATTCAAATCCAATCCTAATCCACTTACCTTGTTGTGCATTTGGAGAGCATTCCACATCCATCAAGAAGAACACATCCAAACAAGTGGAGCACAAGGGTGCCTCTACTTCATCATTTGCTCAATCAGAGGAACAAGAGAGATCTTCTCTTGCAAGGTTATAGTGTTAGTTTTATGCTTTCTATTTGGTTTCCATATCATTTGTGTTTAAACTAACCCTCTACTACCTTACTCAATTTCCCTTTCTTCATTTTGGCACGCCTAGTTGGATCCATGTCCCTAATTTAACATATTTTTTGAAGTTTTTGTTGAAGGTCACAGATTAGAGTGACCGAATGCACTCCAGCGCGAGCGATCTGGGTTCGATGCGAGCGATACAAGTTTCGATGTGACGGCCTATCCTTCCCGCCCTCAAAATAGTCAATATTTCAATGTGAGTGTTGTGGGAATAGTGCGTCCACCTACAACCTCTCTCCATCCACTTCCCTATTCTTATTTTCACTCATTCTTCTTTCTGTTTTTCTAACTAGTTATTAAAAAACATATAAAAAGGATAAATTCACCTAAAAAAAATTTAATTTTTTTTTAATTCAATTTTTTATTATGCTAACACTATTTTAGCACGAGCACCTTAGAGAATCTCCCGCCTCTTTTTAAAAATTTGAATTTTTAAATTCGTTGTTGACCACTAACGTTTTTTGTCTCTGGTAGGAGTTCTCACGCTTTGGCATGACCGATTGCAGAACAACGCGACTGCTGGTATTTCTTTATGTCTACTAAATTTTTGTTTTTGTTTACTATCTGTCAGTTTTTTCACTATCTTTGATTTGGCATAAGCACTCACAATTTAGTGCTAGCGTTTGCAGAACAACACGAGCACTGTATTTGCATAATTTTGTGTTACGGATCATATTTTTGAGTTTTACAGACTTCATTTGAGCGGTCCAAGGCCTAACTTAAGACTACTAATCTGTTTTATTTGTAGGACGTTGTATAGAAGACAATATTCCCACTAGATTAGTTCTTGTGTGCATTTTTTTTTTCTAGTTAGATAGCACTTGGTTTTGTTTAAGGGAATTAACCACTTGTCTTCCATTTTTTATTTACATTTTGTTTGCATGCTTTTTACCTTTAGCGGGCCTGCCCTCCTGATTTGCTTGGCACACTAGCACAGGCATTGGTGAGAGGTGAATGACCCAAGTGAGTATGATTGAACCCGAGCACTCCAACTCACTATAATCAAATCGCCTTTTGAGATGAAAATCTTGAAGGATGGAGCTATCTGAGTTTACACTCATATCGAGCACTTTGTAGGGCCCTTGAGGTCTAAATCATGCTTGTGTGACAACTATTGTGCTTGGTACTTTGTTGGGCTATAGGCCTCAATCGCGCTTGCATGACTACAAAGTATCTTCGAACGAAAACCCTTACTAAGAACTCTAGGAATAGAAGCTACCCGGTTCACCTTTGAAAGGTGGATAATCTTTATGCAAGGGAGATAGTAACTCCCGCAAGAAACTTGCCATATCGTGCCCCCATTAGTGTTTGGAGTCGGCTAATATGGCGTTGAGAATCCATTGCGTGAGACTCAGCTATCGTATTTTGATTAGCTATTGGGTGTGTACCTAAGTCACCAAGAAAAGGTTTTCCTCCTCAACCAACTTCTTAGAATAGCATGTTGTGCTTGGGGTCTCTATTTGCATCAATGGCTAATGTGTTTTCTATGTCTTCTTGCCATGAGTAGAATTGGTATAAAACACCACCCCTTCAAATTCCACTTTGTCATTATCAAAACTCCTATTTCTCTCATCTTCATCCATATCAAGTCCCTAATCCATTTTCATCCATCTAAACAATCATTAATCCCCAACCAATATCTCTATTCTATCATTAATCCAATCTAGGGTAGCCTTCCCCTTCCTCTTCATACCATCAATCCATTCTTCCACAATCATTTTCATTCCATTCTCAAGGACTTAGCACATTAACCTAATCAAATCTCCAAAATCCTAATTGATCCTAATCAACCCAATCAATCAAATTATCAATCAATCAATCAACCTCATCCTAAGGTCAACACTTTGTGAATGTTTAATTTAGACCTTTATCTTTAATCAATCAATAAATTAGCTTTTTGTGCTTGGGAAATAATCTCCCCCAAGTACCTCTGCTTAATCACTTTGGGTTGATCAAAACCCTAATCCTTTTACCCTCTTTTTCTTAGGAACGTAAGGCTACCCTAAGTAGAAGAAGGTTTGATCAATTGCAAAGGTCTAAATTTTACCTAGCTTGGTTGTCACCTTTCTTGTGGTCCACATCATCAATTCCCATCTAAGTCCTAATCTAAGGGCTAAGGTTTCATCCTAATCCAAATCAATCTTGTCATAATCCAATCTAATCAAATCCAATCAAATAAAATCAAATCCAATCCAATCTAATCAAATCAAGCCCAATCTAATCCAATAAAATCAAATCAAATCCAATCTGAATGTGCTAAGTGCTAATCCTCATCTTAATCTAGCATCATCTTATCACCTTTATCCCCTCATTCTCATCATGGCTTGGTATGAGAAAAGGGCTATGTAAGTTCAAGGATCACCCTATCAACTATGCCCATCCAACTCATGCATGCCTCAATGATATCCAACTGCCACCTACTCATGTCTCCCACCCCAACCCACTTACCAAGTCAATCCCATATCCCCCAATCCATCTACCTTATCTCCATCCATTCCATCTCACCATTATATTCAATCTCAATAATCCATCTTACATTCCTTATCCTTTCTCTACCTTTGACAAGGGAAATCCATCTTATTCCCCATCTTTATCTCCATATTATCCCTCGTCCACATACCCCTTCGATCCAACATCTATACCTCCATCTTTTCCCCCAATCCATAATCCCAATACTCCATCTAATACTAAACCTCCACATAATCCTAATCCTCCAAAATCCGCATCATCCCCATCTTCCAACTCCTTAATCCATAATCTTATCCAAGACATGCTAGCAAAGGAGACAAGATCTCCACCTCGAAACAAAGTTGACAAACCTCTACAAGTCCTCCACCCACCTCCATCACCTCCAAATCAAGACAAACCTCAATCCCCCCAGCTTCATGATAACACCATCCCTCCACCTACCCAAGTCAAAGCTTCGATATTCTCCTCCATCATACAATCCCCACCACTCCAAACATGCCAAGAGCTTGTTCCAACGCATGCTAGCATAGATTACTCTTCACCTCAAGATCAAAGCATCCATCCATCTCAAAATCCATGTTTACCCTCCACTCCATTTGATGATATCATCCCCTTCACTTCCTCTAATTATCATATGATTCCTACATCCAATCCTCTCCCAAGACCCAATAGTCTCTCCCACTCCACCATGTGTTCCCCTCCCAAGTCAAGATCAAAATATTCCTTCCTCTCCATCTCACAATCCTAATCCCACACATGATCCTAATCCTTTACATGATCCCAATCCTCCACAAGATCCCATCATCCCTATCCAATCTATCCACAAATCCCATACCAATCAACTCGACTCTCCCACCTTCACCCATTCTGGTTTGCTCCAAGAGCTTACAATCCCTTCTACATCCCATTCCCCTCAAAATGGACTCGCATATTGTTTATGAAATAATAAGTATCCTATTGGGAAAAGAAATGCTCAAGATGTTGATACATCTAATATTCCTCCAAAATCCAAAAGCCTTTTATATAAATCAAAATCCCACCATCCCCTACCATCCACATCCATCTTAGGACCCTATGTTTCAAAGCTAAATCCTCCATTCCTTCCATCCATTTTGGGCCCTTATATCCCTCCATCCACCACCCCATCACCTCAAATAATCCCTAAGCAAGATCAAAAAAGGCACACATCATTGAATCCCTCCCAACACATTCCCTCCATCATCCCATCATCCCACCATCCATAAAATACCTAATTCATCCATCCTCATGCACTCGTACCATTTCTATTGGAAGCAATTTGGATGCCAAATCTAAAATACATAAAGTCAAGAATCCACAAAAATCAAAGGATCAACATGTCCCCTCAAAAACACATGCTCAAGAAAAGAAAAATATGATCCAAAAGAAAGAAAAATCCAAAAGGCCACAAAGGCCCCAAAAGAAAAAATTAAAAACTATGTGGATTCCCAAACTACTCATAGAAGAAATGTATCTCAAAGTAAAATCCAAATTGGCATCCAAACCTGTTAATCTAAAAGCTCCCTTCACTCATAAGTCTTCCAATCCTCCATTTAATAATCCACCATCATCAAAATTCATTTTGGGCCCTTACATTACCTTAACTCCACCACCTCCTTCATCTATTTTGGGTCCACATTGTATCCTCTATATGATTTAAAACCCCCTCCTTCACCACTCCACCACCCTTCAAGGTGTGTGCCAATGTTGATCTTCCACAAGTTTTTTGAAACCCCATCCATTATCCAACATCCATTTTCCATAATACCATCCTTTGCATAAATCCTCATCCCCCTCCATCTTTCATCCATTCCATCTTCCCATCTCTTTCTACCAACATCTATGAGCATACCCCCAACTCAAAGAAGCACTAAGAGATACTATCCATGGAACTAGATGCTTGAGTCCTCCCTTTCTCCTTCACACATCCACTATCTTCCACATTCACTTATCCGCATCTTTATCCATCCAAACTATTCCAAATAATATCAAAAAAAAATTAAAAAATCCATCCAATGGTGAAAACCACATCTTGTGGCGCCTTCGATAAGTACCATGATGAAAACTTGGTAAACAAGCATCCTATGTAATCCCCTCATCCTCTTGCACTCTACATTTGGGGTAAAGCTTCATCAATGCTATCCTACCATCCACATCTACCATGTTACTCCATCTCCTATCCATAATCCCATCTAAATCCATTCTCCTTTCCTATCTTTGATCTTGACTATCCTATCCATATCCTCCATTGCATATCTTTCATCCTATCCAAATCCATTCTCCTATAATACCCTTGATCTTGATCAAGTTAGAGGATAAATAATATGCATGCATGCTTTGGAAAATAAAATTCTTATCTCCCCCTCGATACATATCCATTACACATTATCCTTCCATCCCATACATCTTTATCCACCATCCTTCCATCATTAATTCCACTAGCTCTAGTGTAGGGCATTGCACTCCTTTACAACATAGTCCTTGGGTCTCCATCATCCTACCCTCCATCCTTTATTCCTCCATATCCATCCACTCAAATCATTTGTCTCCTATCCAAACAATGCCTCCCTCCATTCATCCACCCTTTTACCAAACCTTGGTTCTCCCTTGTCATTGGTTCCAATCCATTTATCCCATTCCACAAAACCAATCCTATCATATTCAATCATATTCCCCATCTGATCCAATCCAATCACATTCCCCATCCCATCCAATCCTATTCAATCATTAATCTTCCTCCCATATTATCCAATCTATTTATAATCCCCATCACATTGAGCTTTATCCAATCAAAACTAAGCTTTTCCCATCTATCTAAGCTTAAATTTGCACATAATCCATATACCCATCTATACTGTGCTAATCTAATCCAAGTGGCATCATCCCATCTGCACACTCTACACGATCAACTTGTCTTTTATCATGCATCAATCTATCTGTACCCTACCCATCGAGATGCATCCTTCCCATGTCAAGAAGTTTATCCAAATCTATCACCTACCCATCGGGATGTATCCTTCCCATGTCTAGAAGAATATCCAAATCCATGTCCTAATCTTGGAAAGAGATATTAGTTGGTCATGTGCATGTTGTTTGCATGATTGAGATTTTTTGCTTTGATTTTTATCTTGTGTCCCAGGACTATACTTGTTCAGGACTACCTTGATCATCCCATATCTTGGTATGTCTTGGTTGGTGTATAATGGGGCATAGTTTTTATGGTATGGTGTGTTTGAAGGTTTCCCTTGTATGTAATGGCAACCTTGCATTTGTGTTTATCAATGCTTGCATGATTGTGTGCAAGGCATACATGTTTGTCTGAGAGTCAGTCCATGCCTTGGGTTTTCATGATACCCCGATTCCTATAATCAGTGGTGTAGATCATCCTTGGCAATATCAAAACTAGGTTTTCTCTCCATATTTGCACAACAAGAAATCCCATCCAGTTTATTTCACTCGTTTATCTTAGAGACTCCAATTCATTTATTCCCTCTTTCATGATCTTCATTCTTTCATTATTTAGTCTTCTAATCCATTTCGAGAGCACACTCGAGTTCTTTGAACTAACCTATCCTCTCGAGGGGGTATACCACTACTTCATCATCATTCTTCCTCATCTCATGACTGGGGCATAAATCTACTAGTCCTTATCCTCATTATCCACTATGTTTTACTCTTCTTTGATATAACATCACTTCATGACGCTATATCAAAGAGGGGCAAATTGTAGACACCTAAAATTAATTAAATTAATGTTTAATTAATTTAAGCCTGCCATCATAATTAACCAATTTAATTGTGTTAATTACCTTCTTCTTAAGGTTAATTAAATCAAATTTAATCAATCTTGTCACTATAGCCCAATAATTAATTTATCAAATAAATTAATTATTTCCCTATTCTTCTAAAGTCAACCAAATCATTAAGTCTTATAAATTCCTCTTAGTTAATTAACTCTAATTAATTTAACTTAAGTCATGTGATTCCTACAAATCACTTTTCCTAATCCCCACTTAGCCTAATTAATTCTTCTAGAAACTCTCTTAATCCTACTTATCGTTATTCTCCAATTTTATATTTCTCCACCCATGTCACATCAACATTAAGACTTTCAAGGAAATTCAAATTTCTTTGAATCCCCCATGCATCCTTTATTTTGGAATTTTTAATTCCTCTCCCCTTTCCCCAAGTAATTTTATATTCCTTTTTATACACCTTGATCCATTTCTTCCATCCCAAATCAATCTCAACCCTTCATACCAAAATCAATCTTGGCCCTCCATTGGCCTCCTCCAATCTATAAATTGGAGTCTCATTTCCTCACAAAGAACACATGGAATCTTCTTCTAATCTTATGCTTCCCCTTTCTTCCTCTTCTATCATATCCAAATAATCCCTCATCCAAGCAAATCCTTTTTCATCTAAATCCATCTATTCCTCATCCATCATAATCTGAATCCAATCCTAATCCACTTACCTTGTTGTGCATTTGGAGAGCATTCCACATCCATCAAGAAGAGCACATCCAAACAAGTGGAGCACAAGGGCACTTCTACTTCATCATTTGCTCAATTGGAGGAAAAAGAGCAATCTTCTCATGCAAGGTAATAGTGTTAGTTTTATGCTTTTTATTTGGTTTCCATACCATTTATGTTTAAACTAACCCTCTACTGCCTTGCTCGAATCTCCCTTGGTTTAGGCCCTATTTTGAATCCCTCTTGCATTATCAAATTTGAGCAAGAAATCTCTCTCTGTGTTGGCCTATGTTGGGAAATTAGCATGATTTTCAATGGGTAAGTATATAAGGAGGCTTTCCCCTTTCATTTTCATATACATATATCATGAAACAAGGGTGAAATTATAATTACAAGGCATTCAAGCTTCAAAATATTCATCATCAAGCATCTCTAGAGGTCTTCAAGACTGCATTCTTCATTCATCAATTGTGGAGTAAGATTACATCTTTGATATGAAAGCATGTGTGTATGCTTAGGGTTTTGTCATGTTCATGCCATTTCATACAACATATGTGATTACATTCAAGAAGCAAAATATCATTATTAGTCATTGTAGATTTGAGGTATATCCTTTCATTATTTATTGAAGTATTTGCATATTTCAATCAAAGTTAATTCCTAAACCGGGGTTTGACTTAGGCAAGCCCCTATTACCAACATATTTCCCTTTTTTGTGTGTATAGTAAATAGGTACAAAGCTGCAATCTTTAGAATACACATTATTCACATAAACGAATCAACCCCTTTTAGTGTGTGAAAAGTTAGATGGACTAGAGTGACGGGCATTCCTGTCTTGAAATTTTTGGATATTTTTGAGGGATCAGATTTGAATCTGCTTATAATTCTCAGATCCAGGTGTGTGTCTCAATCCCGCATCTATAGCTCATTGTTTCTACATTTTTACCTTCATTTTCATAAAAAAGGGTAAACAAATCCACTCCCTGGAAATCCAATCAACATTCAGTCTTTATCTTTTCGGTTTGTGACTGAATCTATTAGATCTCATCCCTCTTTTGGATGTAATAGGTCACTAAGAAAACATTAGTATTTTTGTTTCTCCTATGGTGGAAACCTTAACTTTTCACCCATTACACATACATTCTCCATTCATCATACCTCTCACTCTATTTTTTTCTTGGCAACAATCTCTATTATAGGGGATACAGTAATGCACTTTTAAAATTTGGGGGAACCTAACTTAGAAATAAATGAAGCTCACCACAACATCTACAACTATGAAATACAAACAACATGGACCACATCCAACAACCATGTAAATGAAATACCATTAGAGCTTACCATGGAAATAGACATTTTAATTAAAAAATCTAGAAATCCCAATCCAAAAATTAAAAAAAATCAAAATTCAAAAATAAAAAGGAAAAACTTTCATATACTAGTGAAAGTCATTTGCTATAGTGCCTTTTTGAGGTACAATATTAAAAATCCATTTGTGAGAATGTTATGTAAACCAATACAAGTGTATGTGTACCCTAAACTTGAGGGCAATCCTCTTCCACCCACTCATCTCATCCAACCTTCACAACCATTAGTGATTCATCCACATCACACCATTATATCATTTGTATCTCCATGCCATCATACATATCCTCATTCCCATTTTTTATCTTGATAGTAAGTACTAGATAAGATCTTGAAATATGTTTTTGTAAATTGCTTGGTATGTCCAATCTTCTATGAAAATGCTTTATTATCTTTCCATAGTTCTTGAATGAAATAAAGCATCTTCATTAAGAAATTCATTATAATATCATGATATATATAATAAAGTGGAGCGTATTATTACTATTTGATGTAGACTATAGAGACCACGTGTTACATCTCCTTCACATTTCCATCATGATTTCAACCCCTCATCACCATCCACAATCCCATCCTTCCATCCATCCAAAACCTTCACCTTTAGTTCTATTATGAGAAATTTCCTTAAATGATTCAAATATTAGTCAATCCTAAGTACACCATCATACAACAAACATGGCATGTTATAAATTATATACCCTTACAATTTTACCTATATTTTGTGTCCATTTTGGTGTTTGTTCCCTTAGTATTTTTGTAGACTTTTTTTAGCCCTTGTATCAACCTTTTTTCTTCTCAAGGTGCTTAGGATTCCTTTTCAATGGTCACCTTTTTTGTCATCCTTTTTTCCTCATCTCTTGTTGTTCTTGAGTGTATATTATCTGGACACTAGTGCTTTGTACAACTATTCACCCATAGAGCTATCACTCCATGATATTTTTTTGTTTGAAGGCCATTTCAAAGAATTTTCCAATTTTTACTTTCCCAAATAAATGAAAATAACAAAATCATTTACAATGACTCATCAACACCTTCTTTTTCTCTCTCCTTGTTTTTAAATCTATCTTTAATTGTGACTCTCTCTCTCTCTCTCTCTCTCTCTCTCACACACACACACACACACACACACACACACACACACACACACACACACACACACACACACACACACACACACACACACACACACAATGATATCTCTTGCACTCTTAATCTTGTTATAGCTCTCTCCAGTGCCCTCACATGATTATTTTTATTTCTCTTTCTCTCTTCGCTTTATCAATCCTTCTCAAGTAATATTAATCTTTGTATCTTGTGCATTTGAGAGCCTTGAGGATTTATCATGTTCATTATCAAATCATTCCCTTTTTATGATTATTCTTGTCTCTATACACATATAATAAGAAAATACACTATTTATCTTGGATACTTTAGAGGTGGAAACACCAAAATAAGGATTTGACTGAGGTGAATCCTCAAATAGCCCCAAACATTTCTCCTTTTCTTTGTGCATGCAGGTACTTTGAATGGATCCCAACTGCATGAAGGTTGCATGTGTTTGTTAATCTTTTTCTTTTTAAATTAAATAATTTAAACCTTGTTATTTAGTTTATTTCTATTTATTCCTTTGAACTATATTTGCTAGTGTATTTTTTGCTTTTAGGTTTCACAAGTTAGCTAAATCATAGAGTTTTATCTTCACTATTTGTGGATGCCTTTATGTTCATAGTTCATACAAGATAACAACGCCACACACATACATTCACATGAAAAACTTGTGTCCTCGGTCAAGACTTAGATTATAACTACAAGTTCCTTAACATCCACATTTTCTAATTTTATCATTAAAACGTTAATGTTATTTATGTTGGATTGGTTGAAAGGATCAAAATACTGGGAGGGGGGGTGAATCATTATTCACACAGATTCTAAAAATTTCTCATAGATCTAAGCCTTTTATTGATATACCAAATTCGTCACTTAAATTCATCAACATGAAATAGTAAATGTAGAATAAACAAGAAACACAACCACAAATGGAACACCAAATTTTATATGTGGAAAACCCAAATAGGAAAAACCATGAAGAGTGTTAGATCTCAAGATAATATAACTAGTTATATGGTGTTTACAAAAGGTGGCTCACTACCAAATTACAAAATCGGTTCACTATCATAATGCTCATTGCAATAGATATAAATGAACTGAGGAAATGCATCTCCAAATGCATGAGATCAATTATAGATTAAGCTCAGATCACAACTCACAAAACTTACAGTAGATCTGGTAAAGTATTACTATACCACTATCCACAAATACCCTCAACAGATCCAATAAAGGATTATTGCAACACTAACTACAACTCTACATGCTCCTTACTCTGTCAGACAACACATACTTTGTTGATTCCCACTATGCTCTTCTTCTATCTTGCTTTCACACACACACACACACACTTCTCACACAGCTACTCAATGCATGTGTGTGTGTGTGTGTGTGTGTGTGTGTGTGTGTGTATACCAGAAAGCTTATACACAAGGACAATATGTTGGCCAAACACAAATAATATATTTCTCAGATTAACACGTTATCCAATAAAAACTTAACCAAAAAAAATGATAAAGTCAGCCTCCAGAAGATCTTCTACACACTTCCTTCACACACATTTTGTTTACCGATTCATATTCCTTAATTACCAGAATAGAACAGGGGTCTACTAGACCCATATACAGACCCATAAGCACAAACTCCAGGTAAAACAACTCCAAACTCCAAAATACAGGTACTACGGATGCCAAAAAATAAAACATGATAGATACAATCAGATACAACTAATATGACTGATGTCGGAACACACAACTAATATCGGGACAAAATGTAAACCAATATAAGAACAAGTCAAGATTCCGGAGATGAGGATCTTCCAAAAATAACTCCATTAGATCATTTATGCCTTGCATCATATCTCAAACCTTTCTTCTAGCAATACCAAAACTTCAATACTAATAGCATCCGGTCTAACCGGATAACCAGATTTGAAATCAATGACAACAATGACAATATTCACACAAGTCTAACAATTTATTTGTTTTCATATGTTTTTACCAGTTTATTTTTTATTCAAACATTTTGTCTAGTCAATCTTATCTGAGTGTAAATAGTTAATTTTACTCTCTAAGGAACCAAATCTTCCTCATGTCAAAGTCGAGTTTCCTATATTACAAAACCCAATATTGACATAGATCCATAATGCTAATATTTTTATACTCAAGCCTTTAAGATTGTGATTCCAATCCATTTATCTAGTTTCAAAGTTATACTCTAAACCAATCCATATATAATCCATTTAGCCAATCCAAATCCAAATCTCCTAGTCATCTAAAATCATAATAATAAATCATAAAAATTGACAAATCTAACCAACTAGTCTCACAAATCCTAAGGCATCCATACATTTTTTTCTTAGTCTAATTGATATATAAATCTTGTCTAATATCAAATCATTACATTATTATTGTTGGATTAATTGGGACACATTATCTAATTATTTAATTAATTAGGTCCTTTAATTACTATTATCTCGTCATTCATCCTTCATAGCAAGAGTAAATCGCCCTACAAAATTTTATTTGAGTCCTTTTCTTTCTAGAAATTCCTCAGTTCAATCCTAAATCCGTTTGTAAATTGTCTCTTAATCCGTAGCACCAAGTTTTAATGGTCTGTTTGAACCCCATGAACTCATTCAACCATTTTGAAGGGAGTTCATAATGTTCATTTAGGTTCCGCAGGTTCTAAGGTGTCTAAAAGGTTTTCATGCTAACGTTCACTCAAAGTGTTTGCATCGGTTCTTTTTCATGGCTGTAAATAATGTGTTATATCCTCTTTCTCCAGGTCGTGAACCCTTTGAACCTAGTTCAAACAGTTCAGTGGTGTTCAACATGTTCAACGAAGTTCAAAAGACCAGGAACACTTAACAGAGTTAATCTTTTCAAAGAGAATTTTCTTGGCGCAGTGTACACCTTGAACTACCTGAACTCTCATGAAGTCAGTTCAAATTGTTCATGTGTGTTCAAATCAGGTGGGTCCCATGGGCTAAAAGACATGATGGTGCATTTATTGCTAAGTACGATGAAGATTGAACCATATCTCAGGTGGCGTAAACTGGTTGAGTTTTCAAGGCAAGTAATCATTTTTGGGAATTGGCGGTTACTCCAAAAATGCTGCCATGCATTCAATGCACGTGTGTGACATCCAATCCCAATTCTCAACACATTTTGTTGGTATTTCAATAGAAAGGAGATTGTTGGCATTTCAATAAAGATATTGAGAAGGTTGTTGGAGATTACTGATATAACTAAAGAAGGATGATTACTGTCTTAATAATATTATTTTGTCATTGATGTCAAGAAATTGATTTTCTGATTCAGTATGATGTTGCCATATCTTGAGAAGTATGCTTTGATGAGTATTTAGAGGTCGGTAAGTGACACATAAATAATGTGATAATGAAGGGGAGAAATAAGTTATTCAATGAGCAACTATTACCGAGTTAGACAATGATGAGATCATGTTGTTTTGATTGTTTTGATATCCTACATATGTTGTTGATTATAAGTTTAATACTGTACTATGTCACCGAGCAAAGAACCTAGTCGGTAAACCCTAAGGTTATCGATATCGGTTAAAGAAGGTAGAATGTCTACCAAGTGAAGTTCAGTATTAACTGAGTAACAACCGAGTTATAATAGATCGCATTGGATGAATAAAAGCATCCTTTAATGAAGGATGCTAATGAGCTGGAGATGAATAAATGATTGGTATGTCATGCAAGAAGTTTGTTGAGGATCGACGACATGGAAAATCAAGAGGAAGATCTACAACACAGATTGAACCATAATAACCTAGCACAAGTTCCAAGGAAGGAATGCAAGTTCCAAGGCGATGTAAAACATTTTCAGATCGAAGGATACATTGAACCTAGTCACGTTTTAAGATCTGATGGCTAATATTGATCATGGGAAATGTGATCAAGGAGATTAAGCGGTTAGAAATTGTTTATAAATAAGGAATTATTGATGAACAATGTATGTGGGCAAATGTATGCACAATGATGCTATAGTAATTTTTACCAAGCACATAAGCTTGAAGATCTGATTGAAGAACAGATTGAGAAGCCCAACAAGCCCAACAAGAGACAAGATAAGTCTTATGACAAGATTGTTTTGACCAAATAGAATCTGCTTTAGCATTTCAGATGTAAAGTTGCAGATATATTTTATTACTGTTATTTATTTTGTAAGTGACAGGAAATCTCTTAACCGAGTGGACTTAACAGTCTTATTTTTAAACCCTCTAGCAAGGTAACATTCTAAATGAGTGTTTGAAATCCTTTGACAAGGTCACTTCTAACAAAGTGCAAGACTCTAACAAGTTTGAGGGAAATCCCTTAACTGGGTCACATCTAGCAATGTGTTTGTAATCTGTAACTAGATTAGCTTTAAACCGAGCATACTCTAGAAGGGTATATTTCTTAGTGGGTCTGAAATCCCACAGTGGTTTTTCCCTATTTGGGTTTCCACGTTAAATATGGTGTTAAATGTGTTATGATGTTTTAAGTGTATCTTTTTATGAGTATTGAATGATTTACAGTCATAGTTGCATATCAGTAAAGGCTACCGAGGTTGAATCTGGTGAAAATATTGTATGGTGAAGTTTTTATGATTCACCCCCCCCCTCTCATCTTAACTAACAATTGGTATCAAAACTTTGGACTCCAGAAGAAAAGTTTAAAGGTACTTGAGGCAAGATATGAAGATGTATAAAAGGGATGCACCAAAGCTGAACAAGTCAAGTTTCTCCACATGGCAGAAAAGGATGAAGCTACATTTATCAGGAATTGGAGAATATGCAACATATTATCTAGAGAATGATTACATAGCAGCTAGCACCAACCCAATGACAATGGAAGAGATAAAGTCAAAGCAAGAACATATTCAAGCTATGATTAAAATAACATCTGCATTAACTGACTCGGAGTTTAATGATCTAGAAGGCTGCAATGATGCCAAAGTAATGTGGACCAAGCTTATATCTATGTATGGTGGTGATGAACATGTTTAGAGAGCAAAAGCAGACAGTCTAAGAGGTAACTTGAATCCATGAGAATGAATGAAGGTGCGAACATAACCCAATATAGTACAAGGTTAAAGGAAACTGTCAATCAAATCAAAGGAGCAGGAGGAACTATTGAAGAAAAGGATGTAACAAGCAAGTTGCTTAGAACACTTCTACCTGCTTATGCCATTCGAGTCTCTGCAATCAATGAATTAAGTTCTATGCCAAACATGCCAGAATCTTTGGATGCTACTATCGGTAAGCTACTTGCATTTGAGTTAAGTAATTTTGATAACAGTGGGTCCTTAGTAAATAAAGTTGAATCTACATTCAGTTCTTTTCATCTTGCTGAATCTGATGATTACAATGATAGAATGTATAAGTATACTGAAGGAAATCACTGTGGAGCAAGTGAAAGATTTCGCAAAAACATGGAAGAGGTACACAAACTATATGAAGAAATTAGAAAGCAAGAAGAGTTTGAAGCATGATTAGCTAGAAGGTTACCAAGAGGCAAAGGTAAGTATAAAGGAAAGCTACCTTTAAAATATTTTAACTGTGATAGAATAGGACATATGGCTTCTAACTGTCTTGACAACGAATCTAGTGAAAAAAGAGAATACAGAGATGATAGACATAAATACAACCAATACAGAGGATGCTGAGACTTCAGAAGGAAAGATAGAAAGACATGCCTAGTAGCTGATGAGGAATCAATGATGATAAATCTGATGGGACTGATATAGAGGAAGTTGTTTATGTGGCTATCAAAGATGGATCAGATGAACAAAGGTATGAAGAAAAAGCCCTAATATCTCACATAAATAAAAATGATTCTTGGATCATAGATAGTGGATGCTCACATCACATGACAGGTGATAAACACAAGTTTGTTAAATTAGAAGACTATGATGGAGGATATGTAAGATTTGGTAATGATGCACCATGTCCGATGAAAGGTAAAGGATCTATAACACTTCTTGACAATGCTAAATGTGATGATGTATACTGGGTTGAAGGTTTGAAATACAATTTGTTGAGTGTAGCACAACTAAACAATACAGGATACCAAATAGAATTCCAGAAGGGATGTGTTAAAGTTCATGACAAACATGGAAAGCTGGTTGCTACTGGGACACAAACAAAAGGTAATACATTTCATCTTGACTCAACTCGAAACAATTGTTTGTATGCTAAACTAGAAGATACCTAGTTATGGCATAAAAGGTTTTGTCATGTAAATTTTGATAATCTGATCAAAATAAGTAAGAAACACTGAGTAAGAGGTCTACCAAGCTTGGAAAAACCTGAGAATGCTATGTGCCGAGGATGTCAAATGGGTAAGATGACAAGATCAAGCTTTACAAGTAAGTACTACACTTCTAAAGGAATTTTAGATCTTGTACACACTGATCTTTGTGGTCCCATGAAAGTTCAATGTTATTATGGTGATAAATATTTCATATTATTTGTGGATGATTACTCAAGGATGATGTCAGTTATGTTTTTAAAAGAAAAATAAGAAGCTTTTCAAATGTTTAAATGGTACAAGGCAAGAGTTGAAAATGAAATAGGAAGACAGCTGAAATGTCTAAGATCTAATAGAGGAGGAGAATTCATTTCTGATGAATTTAACCTATTTTGCAATGATCATGGTATAAAGAGACAAGTGTCTACACCGAGAACACCTCAGCAAAATGGGATAGATGAAAGAAGAAATAGATCAATTGTAGATTGTGCCAACACCCTGATGATAGAAAAGAGGGTACCTCAAACATTTTGGAGAGAAGCAATCAACATTGCAGTTTACACCCTGAACCAAGTACAACTGAAGAAAGGAACTATGAAGACACCATATGAAATCTGGTATGATAAGAAACTTAATGTAAGTTATTTTAAAATCTTTGGAAGTAGATGTTATGTTCACAAAGATGATAGAAATGGAAAGTTTGATCAGAAAAGTGAGGAAGGAACATTTTTTGGCTATTCTTCTAGAAGTAAAACATTTAAATGTCTGATCAAATCATCTAACAAAATAGTAGAAAGTGCAAATGTGAAAATTGATGAATTTGCAGAAAGAAATGATGAAGGAAATTCCAAAGAACCAAAAAATTATGAAGAATTTGTTTATGTTCAACCAAGAAGTCCTACCAAGAAAGTTGTTGAAGAAAATGAAGATAATATCCAGTTACCGAGTGATGAAGAAGATCATACAAAGCCTACTGAGCATATATTAGCCAAATATGTTAGAAGAAATCATGCATCAAGTCAGATTATAGGAGATAAGGATGATCCAGTGATGACAAGGAACAAACTGATATAGAACACATGTCTGATATCTGAATTTGAACCAAGAATAGTAAAAGAGGCATTTAACAATGAAGATTGGGTAAATGCTATGACAGAAGAGATTGATCAAATCAAGAAGAATGAAACTTGGACATTGGTCCCAAAACCGAAGGACAAAAATGTAATCGGTACAAAGTGGATTTTCAAAAACAAGCTAAATGAAAAAGGTGAGGTCATTCAGAACAAAGCAAGACTAGTTTGCAAAGGTTATGCTCAAGAAGAAGGAATTGATTATGGTGAGACTTTTGCACCTGTGGCAAGACTTGAAGGAGTGAGAACATTGTTGGCATATGTTGCTTATAAAAATTTCAAGGTATATCAAATGGATGTTAAATCTACATTTTTGAATGGTATACTAGAAGAAGAAGTTTACATTGAACAGCCTGAAGGATTTATTGAAGACAAGAATAAAGATCAGGTATGTAAGCTGAACAAAGCATTATATGGTTTAAAGCAAGCACCTAGAGCATGGTATGAAAGACTGCACTCTTATTTGATCAAGATTGGATTTATAAGGACAAGTGAAAACAACAACATGTATATGAAAAATGATGAAAACAATGGTATACTACTTGCACCCATATTTGTTGATGATATTATTTTTTGTGGTAATGACTCCTTATGCAAGAACTTTGGAAATGAAATGTGCAAAGAATTTGAGATGTCATTAATCGATGAAATAAAGTATTTTATAGGTTTACAAATACTACAAATGAAAAATGAGATTTTCATTACTCAATCCAAGTATATAAAGGAAATCTTGAAGAAATTTGGAATAGAGGATTCTAAACCTGTAAGTACTCCTATGACTACCAATTGTAAACTATCAAAGAATGATGAATTTGCATCTATTGATGAGACACTTTACTGATCCATGATTGGAAAGTTGCAATATGTTGTTCACAGTAGGCTAGATATAGCACATGCAGTAGGAATAGTTGCAAGATTTTCTGTAGATCCCAAAGAAACTCATTTGACAGCAATCAAGAGAATTTTCAGATACCTAAGAGGCATTGAAGATTATGGCTTAGTATATGAAAAGAGAAATGTTTTTGACTTAAAAGTCTATATTGATGTTGATTGGGCAGGAAACATTGATGACAGAAAAAGCACAAGCGGTGGAACTTTCTTTTTGGGAGATAGACTAGTAAGTTGGCTTAGCAAGAAACAAGGATGCATTTCACAGTCAACAACTGAAGCTGAATATGTCACTGCAACATTGAATTGTACCAATATAGCATGGATCAAACAACTATTGGAAGGTATGAATGAGAAAGTTACCGAGCCAGTAACTATATTCTGTGATAATACTAGTGCCTTTAACATTTCAAAGAATTCGGTAATGCACTCTAAGAGAAAGCATATCTCTATAAAGTATCATTATCTCAGAGAAGTTCAAGAGAAGAAAGTTGTGCTAGAATATATCAGTTCAAAAGAACAAATAGCAAAAATTTTCACAAAGCCATTGCCAAGGGACACTTTTGAGTATCTCAGAAGTCAGTTAGGGGTCCTACCCCTATCTAGTACTCACTGATAGAGTTCGGTGAAAGCATCAATTCTATGAATCTAAAGGATAAATATTTATGAGTTGATGCTACTTTACACACTTTAGGAGGTTGCCTAAAGTTGTACAAGAAAAAGTGATTGAAGATAAAGATGCTCTGATTGTGAATGAGACTGCAAGGAAATTACTTCACAAAGGAAGAAATCATGAATTAGTTTTTCTTTTTGGCATTGTTGTCAAAGGGGGAGAAGACTAAATGGAGAAGATAGACTAAATGAAGAAGATAAAAAAAGACTAATGTCAGGGGGAGAAGACTTCAGGAGAAGGTTTAAACAGCTCAAGGATAATAGGAGAAGTCTAAACAACAATCTGAATCCGAATCAGTTAGAATAAATCAAGTTGGTATTGCCATCAATGCCAAAGGGGGAGATTGTTGGCATTTCAATAAGGATATTGAGAAGGTTGTTGGAGATTATTGATATAACTGAAGAAGGATGATTAATGTCTTAATAATATTATTTTGTCATTGATGTCAAGAAATTGATTTTTTGATTCAGTATGATGTTGCCATATCTTAAGAAGTATGTTTTGATGAGTATTAAGAGGTCAGTAAGTGACACATAAATAATGTGATAATGAAGGGGAGAAATAAGTTATTCAATGAGCAACTATTACCGAGTTAGACAATGATAAGATCATGTTGTTTTGATTGTTTGGATATCCTACATATGTTGTTGATTATAAGTTTAATACTCTACTATGTCACCGAGCAAAGAACCTAGTTGGTACACCCTAAGGTACCTAATTGGTAAACCCTAAGGTTATCGATATCGGTTAAAGAAGGCAGAATGTCTACTGAGTGAAGTTCAGTATTAACCGAGTTATAATAGATTGCATTGGATGAATAAAAGCATTATTTAATGAAGGATGCTGATGAGCTGGAGATGAATAAATGATTGGTATGTCGTGCAAGAAGTTTGTTGAGGATCGACGACATGGAAAATCAAGAGGAAGATCTACAACATAGATTGAACCACAATAACCTAGCAAAAGTTCCAAGGAAGGAAAGCAAGTTCCAAGGCAAGGTAAAACGTTTTCAAATCGAAGGATACATTGAACCTAGTCACATTTTAAGATCTGATGGCTAAGATTGATCATGGGAAATGTGATCAAGGAGATTAAGCGGTTAGAAATTGTTTATAAATAAGGAATTGTTGATGAACAATGTATGTGGGCAAATGTATGCACAATGATGCTATAGTAATGTTTACCGAGCATAGAAGCTTGAAGATCTGATTGAAGAACAGATTGAGTATCCCAGCAAGCCCAACAAGGGACAAGATAAGTCTTATGACGAGATTGTTTTGAGCAAATAGAATCTACTTTAGCATTTCAAATGTGAAGTTGCAGATATATTTTATTACTGTTATTTATTTTGTAACTGAAAAGAAATCTCTTAACTGAGTGGACTTAACAGTCTTATTTGTAAGCCCTCTAGCAAGGTAACATTCTAAATGAGTGTTTGAAATCCTTTGACAAGGTCACTTCTAACAAAGTGCAAGACTCTAACAAGTCTGAGGGAAATCCCTTAACCGGGTCACATCTAGCAATGTGTTTGTAATCTGTAACTGGATTAGCTTTTAACCAAGCATACTCTAGAAGGGTATATTTCTTAGTGGGTCCAAAATCCCAAAGTGGTTTTTCCCTATTTGGGTTTCCATGTTAAATCTGGTGTTAAATGTGTTATGATGTTTTAAGTGTATTTGTTTATGAGTATTGAATGATTTACAATCATAGTTGCATATCAATAAAGGCTACCAAGGTTGAATCTGGTGAAAATATTGTATGGTGAAGTTTTTATGATTCACCCGCCCCTCTCATCTTAACTAACACATTTGAGTTGACAATTGGAATTAATGCACTAAATAAGTTTGTATCACTTCTTTTGCTATAAGGTTTGAAGTGATTAATTTCTAAAAACTTGTTCTTCATTGCTACAGAGTGTTTAGATAGAAGGTTTGTTTGCTAGTAGTCATCTGATTGGTCTCAACTATGAAGATGAGATTGTTTCCTGTCCTCTCCAGTGATTTTTACCTGCTTTTCCTCTCTTGTAATAAAATTTGGTGGGGAAAATAAGGGTTGTTGTTCATGAATTATGAAGTCCACATTGCACCTTTTCGGGAATATTTTTAGTCTTGCATGCATAGAGCCCATAGTCAGTGATACAGACTTGAAAGGAGAAAATCTAGAATTTTTAAAGGAAAGGGTGCTTAAAGGAATTGACGGTTTATTTGGTTTAGAAATTCTGAGTAGTGGTCCCATAGAAGCGACAGCCTTTCCTCCTATTGTCCCATGCCCAGAACTAGTTAGGGAGTGTATTGCGAGGTATGATCCTATTTCCGAAACTATTAAGAGAGATAATGGTGAAACCCTCCTCGCAATTAACAGGGAAGCTATTTCCTCCTTTTTCATATTGCCTGATTATCAGTTCTCAAACTTTTCTCCCGCCCAATCAATCACTAAGTTCAATGCAGATAGAACTGGACACCGGAATAATATTGCAAAGTATTGGTTGAAGGTTCCTCAGAGGGGTGGCTCCAGATTACCTAAGTATCCCAATAAGAATCACATGCTTCCCCACATCCATGATGTCATGTTACTGCTACACCGAGTTAGAGGTTCAGCTGAGGCCTACAGTTTTGATGATTGGATTTATTGCTATGTACAACTGGTGCTGGAAGGAAAGCAATATCTTGATTGGGTAGAGCTGATTATTGACTCCATGAGGGAACAACTAAGTGTGGTGAAGAAGTTCAAGCAAAATTTCTTTATGTCCTCATATCTGATATATTGCTTGGCATGTGTTAAAGAGATAGTGGGAATACCTAGGTAGCTTGCTAAGGCAGAGGTTTCTGTGTATGAATTTTACCCTATGTTACAAAAGGATAATGCTTTGCAAGATTTTAGGAGAGTACATAATGCTTTCCTAGGAGATTTGTGTTATGAGTTGAAGAACATGAAAACCAAGAGGATGTCTAAAGATGCACAGGCATTAGTGAAGCAATATGGTAGTTTCTTTATTCAGTTTTCTCATTTTTGTTACATAAGAGTAGGTGGTTTTGAGGAAGAGCCTTTCAGGCTTCCTCATTTTTGTTCGGATTGTTTTGTTCTTGCTGAGATTTGTAGACAATTGGCTACCGTAATTAAGAAGGCTCAACCCAGAGAGAAATGGGAGGATCATTTTCCTATTCAATTGGGTATTTTATCTTGCAGTTCAATGTTAGATGCTTTAAGCATTGGAGCCAACTTGAAGAACTTCAATTTTCCACTATATCACAAAAGAAAGGGCTTTGACAATAAAGGTTTCTCATAGAGTCTTGGTTTGATGCCGCACCTTCCAATCCCACACCTGGAGGACTTTTGGGAAGATTGCAAAGATCAGCTTGATGTGTTCAAAAGAGCAAACATGAGAATGGTTCTAGAACAGGTAGTTTCACTATAGGTGAAACTTGATATAAGTGGAATCCAAGAGAATTATCTAGAGCTCTTTGAACTAGGATATCTGGACCAAGCTGAACTCGAAACATCTTGCATTAATTGGGATGTAGAAGAAGAGGATGACATACAACTTAAAACAAAGAGGGTCTTGGAAAGAACCGCAAAATGGGTTAACAAGAGAAGGGCAATGAAAATAGACATCAAGATTGGTCTTGCAAGAAAAAGTGAGGTTGCTCTACATTCCCCAAAACATTTTTCTAACCCCACTTCTATGCTTGTCCATGCAGGTAAAGATAAGAAGTCATCTCACACCAAACACAAGACCAATCTGGCTCTGGACTTTTCTTCTCCTTGATATACTAGGTAATGGAGTGTTGCACAGAAGAGAATGGACTAGATCAAAGACATGGAGGCAAAAGACAAAATTCTTGATGCTCAAATTTTTGAAGTCGAGGACCTTGACAATGATATTGTCAACACCATGGATTCTCATGCGGTCACCGTAGCCATGATGCCGCCACCTAAGGTGATCGGAGGAATAGCTAGTTCAAGTGCAACTCCTAAATGGCTAACCACTTTAGTAAGCAAGAAGTGAAGTTTCATTCCAGTAACCATTCCAATTTAGGACATGGTGGTTAAGTACACAGAGAAGGGCCCCAAACAAAAGAAGTTCAAAACAACTGCCAGATTAGATAATGATGAAGAGACTGGGAAGTGGGTTGCTGAGATTGCTTCTTATAAGCCCAAAGATGAGAATAAGGAGGTTAATGCAGAGGACTTTGAGATCACCAAAGTGGAGCTCAGGAACATGAGTAGAGATTCAGATAATCACCTTTTCCAGGTATCGGCTAAGAAGATGCTCACTAGGTCAGAAAAAGATTGGCAGGAGAAAAGAGAGCTGAAGCGGCATATCAAAATTCTTGCTCAATTCATTGATAGTCTCGGATTCTTTGGAGCCTTCCCATATCACATGCTTCAAAAATTTTTGACCCTACTGTGCCAGAGAACAAGAAGCTGATGGGTGAAGTTCAACGAGCCAAAAGCATCGCGGGGGCTATGGAGAAATGGATTGAAGGAGTGATTAGAGATGGTGAAAAGTATATCACAAGCTCCAGGAAGTTATGCAATGAGATGTAAAGCCTCATTGTAGATATTTGGAATCAAATCGTGCCATGGGAAAAAGAAGAGCATAAATGGGAAAATGTCTTGCCCATGCTCACCAAAATAGAAGAGTACGAAGCCACCAAATTTTTGACAGAAAACTCAATCAAGTTGTTAACTGATGAGTGCCAACTCTTCGTATTGAAGAAGACTATAATGTGGTGGGTACTCACATTCAAGTCTATGATTTCTGATGCCAAGACTTCTTTTCATGAGCTTCAGGACCTTCAGTGCAGCTTGGTTAATGACAACAAAGTGGTTAATTTGGACCACGATTTGCAACTGGGAATCTATGGTCTAAACACAGAGGACACAATAAAGGTTTTTAGGCTGCACATGGAGAAAGTTAAGGCCAAAGACAATTTTACTCCTGAAGATATAACGCAAGTCACCCAAATTGAGTCCATGACATTTATCGGTAATGATCAGTTACCTAAGCATGTTGAGAAAATGGTGAAGCATAGGTGGGATAAAGAAGCCGCAAAAGTAAAGATCAATGCCATGAAAAATCCTAGGCAATCTATAATTTAGGAGCTTGCAACCGCCCACGATGCCTGAAAAAGTGGAGGAGAGGATGACGATGGAGAAGAAGCATAGCATAATGATAATGCTCTATTTTTTTATTTTATGTGTTTTTCATAATCTTGCAATGACTTCGGGACATCTATCCCTAAAATACTCTGTTGGTTTTTATAACTGTTTCGGAGGAGGTCAGGTTTTAAGGGAGACCTCCTCTGTTCTTTAAAGCTACTATAAATTAGAGGAAGATAGATAGAGAAGGGGTTAGAAGAAGTTACATAGATTTTGTTTTTAGAAGTTTTGTTTTTGGTTGGAAGGAAGTCACCAGTTTCTCAAAATTTGAAATTAGAAAGAACTTATACGTGTATTGTTGTGTCTTTGTTACATGAAAGACATATATATATAAAGATCATATGCATCTTGGAGAAGGAAAACCTTTGAGTTTTGAATTCGTTGAGTGATATTTCTTTGCAAATATTAATTTAATTGAATGACTGTGATCACCTTTCTGATGGTAAATGTTGTTATTATTCTGGAGCTCCTTTCTATGTGATTTTAAAAGATGTGTTTGGAAAGAGATTTTATTTCTCTTACCTGTTTTTATGAAGTGCTGAATCGGTGTTTCTGAACTTTGTTTTGATTACCTCCATTTTTCATGTTGAAGCGTTTTGAAGAATAGTTTTCTCTGAAATATTTGTGAACCATTAGCCTCTCATCTAAGAATGAAGTAGGCAACCTTATGTGCTTTTAGGTTAAAAGCATACTAGTTTAATTTAATTAGATTATTCCCTAAATAACTAATGGAGGGAGATGTACCTATCAAAAATTAAGAGGGAAGTGGTGTATGTCACACTTACCCAACTATTTAGTTGAACTTTTGTCTTTCAAAGAAGGTGAGGAAGTTTAAAACAATTTAATTTGAAGAAAGGCAAAAATTTGTTCAGTAATAGATTTTTGGCAACTCTGTTGGGGAACGTCAAACATTCAATAGATTAGTATGTTACATGCATGTTAGAATTGAACTCATAACCAACAATATTGACAAGTTTTGGTTTGTTTGGAAATAGAGATTGAAAAGGTGAATGATTGAGAAAAATTCGCATAACCCAAGAACATTTTTGTGGATTGAAAGAATTGTTTAGGGACCCTAGAGGGGACAACACTAGATTCTCATCCTTATACTAGATCACAAAGGAGAGAGGGAGTTGTTGATGATTGTTTTGAAGAATTTCAAGGGTTATCATTTTCCACAAATTTCACTCCCAAGAGGAACGCTAAAAGTAGACCTTCTTCTCCTACCAGGACCACTCCCAAGGTACCTTCCTGTTCTAGCCACTAGAAAGCATTAACGCTTACTGGAATCCAAGCACCTCCCCTTGTAACTATTTACCATGTTTTCATTATGGCTCAACCATGGGGTGCCACAGTCAGGCCTCTTGCTCTCGGAGCCCATAATCCACTTCCAAAAGGGGCTAAGGATGTTTTACCTAAGTTTAATGGAGATGGGAAAATCTCAGTCGAAGAACATTTGAATTCTTTTAATGGAACTACTAGGATACTGGTAGTACATCATGAAGATGTGGTTGTTAGGATTTTCGCTCAAACTCTTACTGAGGGAGCAGTAGATTGGTTCAGTCATTTGCAAGCCAGATCTATAACTGATTGGTAAACAATGAAAACTACTTTTGAGAAATGGTTCAAGAGTGTTGACGATGAGCTCTCACTATTAGCTCAACTCACACAAATGAAGAAGGAGATTCATGAGCCAATGAAGGACTATGTAGCTATGTATTATAAGATTATCCATAAGATTCCCCAGGCTAAAAGACCAACTACTGATAACCAACAATGTTTCTTTGTCAACTCTATGCCTCCTGATGTTAGTTTCCATCTCAGAAGAAATAGGCCAACTGATCTTGATGCTACACAAAATTAGGCTATAGAGCTTGAAGATGATTTAATAACATCCAGCAAGTGGAGAAAGGATGTGCAAATTCCTCAAGGTCAATCTCAATCTTCCACCTCTTAGACCGATCCAGTTGTTCAAAGACTAGTCAATGATATGATTGCTTTGAAGAGGAAGATACCAAAACCTGGAGTCTCCTACCCACAACCCTATCAAGATATAAGTAGAAAACAACCAAACTAGTATAATTATGGGCAAACTTTGTAATTGCCCGCTGCCCCGCAAAGATTGCAAATAGAGGCTCCTCTTGATAAAGGTGTTATGTGCTCTTTTCACCTTACTACAGATCATGATGGGAGTTCTTGTCCTCATATGATAAGGCATGTTCAAATGAAAAGCATAAAGGATGAACTAGGTAAGTTCATCAAAGCAGATAAGATTCAAGAAGTACCTAGCGACTCTGGATCATTCTACCTTGAATATAAATCAGATTCAGAAAGAGGTGGTAATATTTTGGTAACTCTTGAAGACCCTGCATGTGCAATCCTTACAAGGAATCAATGAACCTCCCTACCTGCTCCTTTTGTGACTTCTGTTGGAACTAGTTTCAAGGGTAAGAGTCCCGTGAGTAATGATTCCCCCTTTCATGCAAAGACTCCTGAAGTTAAAATTTTGCAAAGAGATATTGAAAATAAAAATAATTCTTCTCCCTCACCCTCATTTGACATAATTGAATTTTGTAAAGCTTCAACTGTTCAACTTTCAACTGCTGAATATTTGAAACTGAACCTGAAGGAATTAGACAAACTGGTCAAGTATGTAAAAGGAGATTCTATCTCAGAGTCCTTAGTGCATAAATGTGTGTTTGATAATGATTTGTTTGTTGTTGAAACACCTACATCTGCCTATTGCCCTTCCACCGATCCGATTAATCCCCATGCTTTTCACAATGCTAAAGATAACCTTAATACTAAAGTTTTGAAGCCCGAACCTTTATATATCTCCCTCCTCCTGAATGGTTAGGAGCTTAGCAATTGTATTATAGATCCAGGGGTGTTAGATAACATAATGCCATCATTTGTTGCTAGATATTTAGGTTTAACACTTACTAAGACATTTGGGAGATGTTATTCAATGGATGGGAAGCAGGTCCCTCTCATTGGACAGGTAAAGGATGTTCAGGCACTACTGGCAGCATGTCTTGATAAAAGGGTAAAATTCACCATTTTGGTTGCTGACATTCCTCCAAGTTATGGGATTCTCTTAAGAAGGACTTTCGGTAAAAGCTTGGAGGTGAAATTAAGATGGACTAGTCAGAAGCTATCATCCCACTAGGAAAACAAAAAATCAAACTTGAACCCGAGCCAAAAAATAAATATACAGTCTTTCCCTCTGATAATCCCAAAGCCCAGATTCTGTTCCAAGCATGTGAATTTGGAAATTATCTCATCCTTGCACCTATTAAAAAAGAATTGGAAGAAGCAGTCGATGAACAAGGTGGACTGTGGCAAATGGAATTTGATGGACGTTGTGCCAACTCAGGCTCAGGAGCAGGGGTTGTTTTGTTGTCCCCTAATGTTAATGTTTTTCCTTTTTCTTTCAAGTTGGATTTCAAGAATACTAATAACACTACGGAATATGAGGCATTACTTTTGGGATTGAATGAAGCTAAATATAAGGGTATAAAATTGCTTAAGGTAAAAGGTGATGCGGAGCTGATTGTTAAATAGGTAAGAAGTGTTTACTCAGTTAAGAATGATAGACTGAAACATTATAGAAACAGGGTTTGGGATGAGATAGAGTTTTTTGATGCTTTCTCAATTGAAACTATACCAAGGGAGCAAAACACTAGGGCAGATTCATTGGCCGTTTCAGCTTTTCTCTTATTACCACACCCAGATTTTAAAGATGATTCTTATAGGATTGAAATGATTTATAGGCCTAGTGTCCTTGACAACATGAATCATTGGCAAGTATTTTATACAGATGCTCAAATTATAGATTTTCTAGAGTGCACCCGTTCATTTGCCCAATCATATTTTGAAGGTTCTGAAGATAGTTCCAAAGAATTTTGTCGAGACCCTGGTATTGATCCTGATAAGAATTTCATTCAGCTGAAAGGGAACAAAATTTTGAAAGGTTTGGTGACTCTAGAGAGGTTTTTCACCCGTAATGATGTGTTCACTAGCAAGAAAGCTCCTGATGATGATGGAAAGGGAAGTTGTGAAAAGATCAATCTTGGTGATGAATCTAATCCTAAAATGGTAACAATTGGCAAATGTTGTTCTTTTGAGGAAAAATGAATGCTTAATGGGTTACTGAAAGAATACATTGACGTATTCGCTTGGTCTTATGATGATTTGAAGGAATTTAGGAATGGATGGTTTCAACATCAAATTTCGTTGAAGCCTGATGTTTCTCCTTTTAGACAGAAACTGAGAAACTTCAATCCCATGATGGCAGACACAATTTTCAAGGAGGTAGATAAATTGCTTAAAGCCAGAATTAAATATCCAATTCATCACTCTACTTGGGTAGCCAATATCATGCCCGTGACGAAGAAGAATGGGGAAATTCATATTTGTGTAGATTTTCGCAATCTGAACCAGGCAAGTCTTCAAGATAACTATGCTTTACCCAATATGGATCGTATTTTGCAAATAGTAGCTGGGTTGGAAATGATGTCAATGTTAGACGGTTTTTCTGGTTACAATCAAGTTAGTGTTGCAAAGAATGAACATCACAAGACATCATTCATCACTCCATGGGGAACGTTTGCATATAATCGTATGCCATTTGGTTTGATTAATGCCAGAGCCACTTTTCAAAGGGCCATGGATTCTTCTTTTAGGGATTTTCATGACAGAATTATTGTTATTTACCTAGATGACTTGATCGTGTTTTCTAAAGATAGGAAGAATCATCTCAAATATTTGAGGGCAATTTTACAATGTTGTCAAGAACATGGTATCTTGTTGAATCCAAAGAAGTCAGTTTTTTGTGTAACTGAGGGCAAATTATTGGGGCATATCATTTCGAAAGAAGGTGTCAAAATTGATCCTGATAGAGTCAATGCAATTCAACATCTGAACCTACCTTCAAATCAGACTGGAGTAAGGTCATTCTTCGACCAGGTGAACTTCCTAAGAAGGTTTGTACCCGAATTTGCAAAAACTACCAAGCATATCATTAGCTTGTTGAGTGAAAGGTATCCTTTTAAATGGACTGATGAAGCCAAAGAAGCTTTTGAAAGGATCAAGAGTTCAGTTGCCAATGTGCCAACCCTCATCAACCTTGATTTTAAAAAGGATTTTGTCATATGCTGTTATGCCTCAGAACATACAATATCAAGAATATTATTACAGGTGGATGAATCTGGGGTTGAAGCACCTATAGTGTTCATGAGTGTCCCTCTCAGGAAGCATGAACTTAAGTATTCAATTTTAGAGAAACAAGCCTTCATTGTGGTTAAAGCCATAAAACAATTCTGATATTATATTTTGCATTCTCATTCTATGGTTTTTGTTCTAGATTCTACAGTGAAGAGTATTTTGACTCAATAAGAAGTCGGACTCAATAAAAGGGCGACATGGGTAACCAAAATTCAAGAATATGATCTAGATATTCATCCTACAAAGACGGTTAAAGGACAAGGCTTATACAAATTAATAGCAGAAAATAAGATGGAGACAAAAAAAGAGCCACCATTGACTGTGTTCATTGGGTTGCAAGATACATGGTTTTCTGATGTAGCCTATTATTTGACCTACGATAGTTGTCTGAGTCATTTTTCAACTAAAGATCAAAGGAATCTCAAGTTAAAAGCAACCAAGTATGTTATCTGGCAAGATGTTTTATACAAAAAAGGCTTGGATGGTACCTATTTGAGGTTTGTAGATAAGCCTCAATAGCAAAAGCTTTTGGAAGTTTATCATGGGGAAGCCTGTGGTGGACATTTCTCATCCTCGGTAACGGCTTTCAAGATTTTAAGAAATTGCTTTTATTGGCCTGGTATGTTCCGTGATGCATATACATATGTTAAGTGATGTGAAAAATTTCAACTCTTTTCTGGGAAACCACATTTAGCTGCTCTACCTTTAAGGCCTGTGGTAGTGGATGAGCCCTTCAAACAATGGGGTATTGATTTCATTGGTCCAATAAATCCTCATTCCAATGCTAGTCATATGTATATTATGACAGCAACAGACTATTTTACTAAGTGGGTGGAGGTCGTTCCCACTAAGAAGGTGAACTCAAAGGTCGTATGTAATTTTCTCAAAGATTGCATCCTTGTCCATTTTGGGGTCCCTCAGAAGATTGTCACAGATAATGCATCGTATTTCTCCTCTGAATAATTGACTATGTTCTGCTATGAAAATCAAGTTACTCTTTCACACTCCTTCGATTACTTTCCGCAAGTTAATGGGTTAGTAGAATCGAGCAACAAGAGCCTGGTAGCAATCATGAAGAAGTTAGTTGATCATAATGCCCAAAACTGGCATAAAAAGGTATATGAAGCCTTATGGGTAGATAGAATTACCCCTAAAAGAGCCATTGGAATGGCACCTTTTGAGTTAGTGTATGAGATTGGTGCAAAAGTTTCTTTACCCCTAGAATTGTCAGCAACCAAGCTTCAAACTATAATTGAGGATTCCTTTTTCCAAAATGCTCTAGAGAAGAGAGTTATGTATTTGATGAGGTTGGAAGAGGAAAGAGAGATGTTAGTGGATAGAATTATTGAGCATCAAAACATGGTGAAGAGGATCTTTGATATGAGAGCTCGACCAAGGGGTTTCCTTAAAGGAGATGAAGTACTGTTATGGGACAAGAGAAAAGAACCAAAGGGTGCCCATGGCAAATTTGACTCATTGTGGAAAGGTCCATTCAAGATCCATGAAGTAGTGGGACCGAATGCGTTCAGACTGAATTATTCTGATGGAATGGTTATGCCCTATACCTATAATGGGTAGGATCTCAAGCTTTACAAACTTTGAAATCTATGGTTAAGAGTTCCTATACATAGTAGATTAGTGGTTTGTTTTGTGTCTGTTAGGTGTATGTCCTCTTTGCTCCCTTTCTATTTTTGTTGTGCGAAACTAGAGATTTAGAGTTCTTTGCATTTTTCACAAAATACAATCCCCAGTCAGAGCCAATGTTATCTCGTCATTCATCCTTCATAGCAAGAGTAAATCACCCTACAAATTTTTATTTGAGTCCCTATCTTTCTAGAAATTCCTTGGTTCAATCCTAAATCCATTTGTAAATTGTCTCTTAATTCGTAGCGCCAAGTTTTAATGGTCTATTTGAACCCCATGAACTCATTGAACCATTTTGAAGGGAGTTCATAATGTTCGTTTAGGTTTCGCAGGTTCTAAGGTGTCTAAAAGGTTTTCATGCTAACGTTCACTCAAAGTGTTTTGCAGCATTTCTTTTTCATGGTCGCAAATGATGTGTTATATCCTCTTTCTCTAGGCCATGAACCCTTTGAACCTAGTTCAAACAGTTCAGTGGTGTTCAAAATGCTCAACGAAGTTCAAAAGACTAGCGACACTTAACAAAGTTAATCTTTTCAAAGACAATTTTCTTAGCGCAGTGTACACCTTGAACTACCTGAACTCTCATGAAGTCAGTTCAAATTGTTCATGCATGTTCAAATCAGGTGGGTCCCATGGGCTAAAAGACATGATGGTGCATTTATTGCTAAGTATGATGAAGATTGAACCATATCTCAAGCGACGTCAACTGGTTGAGTTTTCAAGGCAAGTAATCATTTTTGGGAATTGGCGGTTACTCCAAAAATGCTGCCATGCATTTAATACACGTGTGTGAGGTCCAATCCCAATGCTCAACACATTTGAGTTGACAATTGGAATTAATGCACTAAATAAGTTCATATCACTTCTTTTTCTATAAGGTATGAAGTGATTAATTTATGAAAACTTGTTCTTCATTGCTACAGAGTGTTTGGATAGAAGGTTTGTTTGTTGGTAGTCGTCTGATTGGTCTCAACTGTGAAGGTGAGTTTTTTTCCTATCCTCTCCAGTGATTTTTACCTTCTTTTCCTCTCTCGTAATAAAATTTACTGGGGAATATAAGGGTTGTTGTTTATGAATTATGAAGTCCACATTGCACCTTTTCGGGAATATTTTCAGTCTTGCATGCACAGAGCCCATAGTCAGTGATATAGACTTGAAAGGAGAAAATCTAGATTTTTTAAAGGAAAGGGTGTTTAAAGGAATTGATGGTTCATTTGGTTTAGAAATTCTGAGTACTGGTCTCATAGAAGCGGCAACCTTTCCTCATGTTGTCTCATGCCTAGAACTAGTTAGGGAGTGTATTGCGAGGTATGATCCTATTTCCGAAACTATTAAGAGAGATAATGGTGAAACCCTCCTCGCAATTAACAGGGAAGTTATTTCCTCCATTTTCAAATTGCCTGATTATCAGTTCTCAAACTTTTCTCCCACCCAATCAATCATTGAGTTCAATGCAGATAGAACTAGACACCGGAATAATATTGCAAAGTATTGGTTGAAGGTTCCTCAGAGGGGTGGCTCTAGATTACCTAAGTATCCCAACAAGAATCACATGCTTCCCCACATCCATGATGTCATGTTACTACTACACCGAGTTAGAGGTTCAGCTAAGGCCTATAGTTTTGATGATTGGATTTACTACTATGTACAACTGGTGCTAGAAGGAAAGCAGTATCTTGATTGGGCAGAGCTGATTGCCGACTCCATGAGGGAACAACTGAGTATGGCAAAGAAGTTCAAGCAAAATTTCTTTATGTCCTCATATCTGATATATTGCTTGGCATGTGTTAAAGAGATAGTGGGAATACCTAGGCAGCTCGCTAAGGGAGAGGTTTCTGTGTATGAATTTTACCCTATGTTACAAAAGGATAATGCTTTGCAAGATTTTAGGAGAGTACATAATACTTTCTTGGGAGATTTGTGTTATGAGTTGAAGAACATGAAAACTAAGAGGATGTCTGAAGATGCATAGGGATTAGTGAAGCAATATGGTAGTTTCTTTGTTCAGTTTTCTCGTTTTTGTTACATAAGAGTAGGTGGTTTTGAGGAAGAGCCTTTCAGGCTTCCTCATTTTTATTTGGATTGTTTTGTTCTTGCTAAGATCTGTAGGCAGTTGGCTACCGTAATTAATAAGGCTCAACCTAGAGATAAATGGGAGGATCATTTTCGTATTCAATTGGGTATTTTATCTTGTAGTTCAAAGTCAGATGCTTTAAGCATTGGAGCCGACTTGAAGAACTTCAATTTTCCACTATATCATGAAAGAAAGGGCTTTGACAATAAAGGTTTCTCATGGAGTCTTGGTTTGATGTCGCACCTTCCAATCCCACACCTGGAGGACTTCTGGGAAGATTACAAAGATGAGCTTGAAGTGTTCAAAAGAGAAAACATGAGAATGGTTCTGGAACAGGTAGTTTCACTACAGGTGAAACTTGATATAAGTGGAATCCAAGAGGATTATCTAGAGCTCTTTGAACCAGGATATCTGGACCAAGCTGAACTCGAAACGTCCTGCATTAATTAGGATGTAGAAGAAGAGGATGACATACAACTTAAAACAAAGAGGGTCTTGGAAAGAACTGCAAAATGGGTTAACAAGAGAAGGGAAATGAAAATAGACATCAAGATTGGTCCTGCAAGAAAAAGTAAGGTTGCTCTACGTTCGCCAAAACATTTTTCTAACCCCACTTCTATGCCTATTCATGTAGGTAAAGATAAGAAGCCATCTCACACCAAGCACAAACCCAATCTGGCTCTGGACTTTTCTGCTCCTTGATATACCAGGTCACGGAGTGCTATGCAGAAGAGAATGGACCAGATCAAAGACAGGGAGGCAAAAATACAAAATTCTTTATGCTCAAATTTTTGAATTTGGGGACCTTGATAGTGACATTCTCAACACCATGGATTCTCATGTGGTCACCGTAGCCATGATGCCGCCACCTAAGCTGATCAGAGGAACAACTAGTTCAAGTGCAACTCCTAAATGGCTAACCACTTCAATAAGCAAGAAACGAAGTTTCATTCTGGGTGAACTCACAATACTGGTTCCCACTTTTTGACCACTTTTGACACTTAGATGAACATTTTGAAAAAAGACTTCACTTTCTGACACCTATAACTTTTAAATTGTTAAGAATTTGAAGATGATGTAAACTAGTGATTTGTAACATCCTTTTTGTAGATTATAAATATATTTTTTTCAAATTTTTTTGAATAAAATTTTATTGATTTTTACATCTCCCTCAAAAATAGTTTTTTACAAGAAACAACATTTTTTAAGAGTGATGTGCATCCCGAAACATATAAATTTTTTTCTATAAATGATAAAAACTTATCTCTTTTAAATTTTGGTTTGTAACATCAATACCCAGGGCATGTAGTTGGTTTGATAGTGATATGTTGAATATTTTTCATTTTATTAAGTTTTGAAGTCCGACTAATTATAATTTAGATATAGGTGTACGTTTGAACACATAACTTGCTCTATATATATCAAAATTAAGTTTGTTTTTTTTTGTTAGAAAGAAGACATCAATACCTAGGGCATAGATATTTTTCAGAATTTTTTTGAATTAGTTTGCTATTTTTCCCAATGCATTGAACAAAGAAGTTCATGTTTGGTGAAAAACCTACATTCATAAAAAATAAAATAAAAATATATTAATAAACTTAAATATATTAAAAATTATATTATTTGGAAAGCTTATAATAAGGACTAAATCCTCAAAAAAAAAAAACTTCTAAATGAATTCATTTGACCCTTCAAAAGCTAATGTGAAATTGATTTTTTATCAGCATTTGATAGATGCAAAGGAGACTCCATTGCAAGTATGATTTAGAAGTAGAGAGGTTCTACCCAAGAAATTTTGATCTAAGAGCCTTTGATCTAACTCTCTTCAATTAATTACTTCAATTGGACCTCTTAAAGCTTAAATAATTATATTTTCCAAAAAATGTATGATTTCAGCAAAAATCAGGATATACCAAAAAGTGGGAACCAGCTTTGTGAGTTCACCCTTCTAGTAACCATCCCAATTCAGGACATGGTGGTTAAGTACACAGAGAAGGGCCCCAAACAAAAGAAGTTCAAAACAACTGCCAGATTGGATACTGATGAAGAGACTGGGAAGTGGGTTGTCGAGATTGCTTCTTATAACCCCAAAGATGAGAATAAGGAGGTTAATGCAGAGGACTTTGAGATCACCAAAGTGGAGCTTGGGAACATGAGTAGAGATTCGGATAATCACCTTTTCCAGGTATTGCCTAAGAAGATGCTCACTAGGTCAGAAAAAGAATGGCAAGAGAAAAGAGAGCTGAAGCGGCATATCAAAATTCTTGCTCAATTCATTAATAGTATTGGCTACTTTGGAGCACTTCCCATATCACATGCTTTAGAAAGTGTTGACCCTACTACGCCAGAGAACAAGAAGCTGATGGGTCAAGTTCAAAGAGCCAAAAGCATCGTGGGGCCGGTGGAGAAATGGATTGAAGGAGTGATTAGAGATGGTGAAAAGTATATCTCAAGCTCTAGGAAGTTATGTGATGAGATACAAAGCCTCATTGCAGAGATTCAGAATCAGATCGTGCCATAGGAAAAAGAAGAGCATAAATGGGAAAATGTCTTGCCCATGCTCACCAAAATAGAAGAGTACGGAGCCACCAAATTTTTGACAGAAAACTCAATCAAGTTGGTAACTGATGAGTGCCAACTCTTTGTATTGAAGAAGACTATAATGTGGCTGGTATTCACATTCAATTATGTGATTTTTGATGTCAAGACTTCTATTCATGAGCTTCAGGACCTTCAGTGCAGCTTGGTTAATGACAACAAAGTGGTTAATTCGGACCACGATTGGCAAATAGGAATCTGTGGACTAAACACGCAGGATGCAATAAAGGTTTTTAGGCTGCACATGGAGAAAGTTAAGGCCAAAGGCAATTTCACTCCTGAAGATATAACGTAAGTTGCCCGAATTGAGTCCATGACATTTATCGGTAACGATCAGTTACGTAAGCATGCCAAGAAAATGGTGAAGCACAGGTGGGATAAAGAAGTCGCAAAAGCAAAGATTAATGCCATGAAAAATCCTAACCAGTCTATAATTCAGGAGCTTGCAACGGCCCACAATGCCCGAAAAAGTGGAGGAGAGGATGACGATGGAGAAGAAGCGTAGCATAATGATAATGCTTTTTTTATTTTATTTTATGTGTTTTTCATAATGTTGCAATGGCTTCGGGACATCTATCCCTAAAATATTATGTTGGTTTTTATAATTGTTTCGGAGGAGGTTGGGTTTTAAGGGAGACCTCCTATGTTCTTTAAAGCTACTATAAATTAGAGGAAGATAGATAGAGAAGGGGTTAGAAGAAGTTACTTAGATTTTGTTTTTAGAAGTTCTATTTTTGGTTGGAAGGAAGTCACCAGTTTCTGGAAATCTGAAATTAGAAAGAACTTATACGTGTATTGTTGTGTCTTTGTTGCATGAAATACATACATACATATATATATATATATATATATATATATATATATATATATATATATATATATATATATATATATATATATATATATATATATATATATATATATATATATATATATATATATATATATATATATATATATATATATATATATATATATATATATATATATATATATATATATATATATATATATATATATATATATATATATATATATATATATATATATATATATATATATATATATATATATATATATATATATATATATATATATAAAGATCATATGCATCTTGGAGAAGGAAAACCTTTGAGTTTTGAATCCGTGGATTAGTATTTCTTTGCAAATATTAATCTAATTGAATGACTGTGATCACCTTTCTGATGGTAAATGTTGTTATTATTCTGGAGCTCCTTTCTATGTGATTTTAAAAGATATGTGTTTGGAAAGAGATTTTATTTCTGTTACCCATTTTTATGAAGTGCTGAATCGGTGTTTCCGAACTTTGTTTCGATTACCTCCATTTTTCATGTTGAATCATTTTGAAGAATAGTTTTCTCTGAAATATTTGTGAACCATTAGCCTCTCATCTAAGAATGAAGTAGGCAGCCTTATGTGCTTTCAGGTTAAAAGCATACCAGTTTAATTCAATTAGATTATTCCCTAAATAACTAATGGAGGGAGCTGTACCTATCAAAAATTTAGAGGGAAGTGGTGTATGTCACACTTATTTAACTGTTTAGTCGAACTTTTGTCTTTCAAAGAAGGCGACAGAGTTTAAAACAATTGAATTTGAAGAAAGGCAAAAATCTGTTCACTAACAATTACTTTATTCACTTAAGCTAAACTTAGGCTCTTTTTTCTTTTATTAAGTTCAACTAATAATAGCTTAAATTGTCTCTTTCATTATGATTGTGATGCTTGGCACTGGCTAATTTAATCTTTCTTTAGGGTTTTTCATCTAGGGTTTCATTCATCCTTTTATAAGGATTCATTCATTTATTGCAATCATATCATTTTGTGCAATCAATACTAAATTATCAGGTTGTGTTGAGCCAATTATCCTTGCTTGATCTTTCTTTGTGATGGGTGGTGTGCTTGTAGCTAATTCTTGGGATTGTGAGGTTGAATCATCAACTTCTACATGGTATGAAAGCTTTAGATCTGCAAAGTTCCCATCCAATTTCATTACAAGTTAATCTCAATATTACATTCCTCTTTGGATCAATCTCTCTCAAAGTTGCATAACATTAACTATGACTTTTTCTCTTCATATGTGATAGGTGTTTTGCCTGCAAGTGATTCATGGGCTTGTGTGGTTGAACAAATAACTCTAACATGGTATTATAAAATTATCTCAAGACCGAGTCCCTCAAGAATATGGACAAGATAGATGATGCTATGGGTTTGATTTGTATGCATGTTTCAAACAGTCTCCAATTCCATATTGAATCTTTTGATACTCCTAGGGCTATGTGGCTTAAATTTTAGGAGATTCTTTTGGGGGTATTAAAGAGTTTTGTACACTTCAACTTGAGTCATATTTAACATCATTGGGACTTGATTCCTTCCACTCCATTGAGAACTTTCTAGAGAAATTCAAATCTATCATATTTCTTTTATAGAGTCGTGACAAGGACAAGATTGACAAATAGTGCATCTTTATGATTCTATTGAAGCTTCAAGGACCCTTTCCATTATTTGATTCATCTTTTTATTCCACCATAGATTTTTTGGGTCCTACACACACTATGCATTCATTTGAGGTTTTTTGTGAGTGCTCGATACAGGAACATGCAAATTTGACACAACTTGATTCAATTTTTGGTTCCAAATCACGAGCTTTGTTTTCCTAGGAATCTATAGGGAAACATAAGAAGAGGAATAAAAAAAGTCTCATAATCTACTCAACCAACTTTAGAGTCTCATGCACAGGTTTTAGATTCTTCCTCATCATTCAATATGACTTCATCTAGGAAGGACAAGCCTAAGTGTGCATATTGTACCAAGATAGGACATTATGAGCATACTTTTTTATGCAAATCATATTGACAAGATGAAAGATATTCTTCAAATGAATCATATTCAAATACCTTCTTCTAGTGCATCCTCTTCTACAAATTCAGGAGTGACACATTCTAAGTCAACTTCTATAGCCTATGGTGAAGACATGATGAAAGGTCATGCCCTCTTTGCATCGACACGACATCAATCCAATGGGTGGCTTATTTATTCAAGAGAGTCTCATCATATGACATCATCTGAGGGCATGTTCTCTTATTTTGAGCATTATACATTTCCATAGATTTTGATGGGTAACAACATTTGCATGAGTGTTATTAGGAGTGGTTCTATTGAGGTTGATAAAAATACATTCAATGATGTTCTATATGTCCCTTCACTATCTTCCAACCTCCTTTCCATTTTCTAGATTACTCACAGTGGGATGCACAAGATAGTTTAGTTCATCCCTAATTCAATTCTCAACAAAAATATGCATAGTAGAGAACTTATTGTAGTTGGCATTGTTGATCTTGCATCTTGGTTATTTGAGTTCTCACATTTTTCTCCAATTAAGCATGAATTTCCATTGTCCTAAATATCATGCATCTAGAGTGGATCAAGTATCTAAGGAGAGGTTTGGTCACTTGAACCTATGTATGCTTCAATCATCGATAGTGTTTCCTGAGACTTCTATTGTGCCTTCTCCTCCACCTCTTACTTCTTCAAAGATCAATTCAGTTAAGCAGGTTGATAGTTCCCTTACAATTTCTACTTTGTGGGATGGTTACTTGCTAGATATTGTAGGGTTGTTTTATACATCACACACTCTAGACATTAGGGACATGAATGAGGATATTCCATTCCTCTTTGATGGTATCTTGAGAATTCATGTCATCCCATCTTTAGTTCCTATATAAAGATTGTTCATCAGGTAACTTTATAATTATTTAGATTTTCTTTAGTTGATTTGATATCTATTGATTTAGACATGTGGATAATTGAGCAGTCTTCCATGGAACACTATTGGCATTATAACAGACAAAAAGAAGGTTGGCATTCCAATTACAATGAGAGATTGTTGGCATTTCAATAAGGATATTGAGAAGGTTGTTGATGATTATGGATATAACTGATTAAAGATGTTTTATTATCTTGATATTATTATTTTGTCATTGATGTCAAGAAATTGATTTTCTAATTCAGTATGATGTTGCCATATCTTAAGAAGTATGATTTGATGAGTATAAAGATGTCGGTAAAAGACACAAAAAGAATATGATGAATAAGGGGATAAGTTATTCAATGGGCAACTATTACTAAGTTAGACAATGATGAGATCATGATGTTTAGATGGTTTTGATATCCTACATATGCTATTGTTTGAAAGGTTAATACTATACTATGTTACCGAGAAAAGAACCTAGTCGGTAAACCCTAAGGTTATCGCTTTCGGTTAATGAAGGCAGAATGTCTACCGAGTGAAGTTTAGTATTTACCAAGTTACAACCAACCTATAACAGAATGCAATAAATGTTTACATGTGATATGTAATGAAGGAAGTTGATGAGATGGAGCAAATTAAATGATTGGTAAGCCGTGTATGAAGATTGTTAAAGAATCTATGGTAAAGAAAGATTGGCAAGAAGATCTATAGCTCAGATTGAACCACAATACCCTAACACAAGTTCCAAGGTGAAAATGCAAGTTCCAAGGTGGGGTAAAACATTTTCAGATCAAAGGATACATTGAACCTAGACAAGATGGAAGATCTAATGGCTATGGTTGATCATGGGAAATGTGATCAAGAAGATGAAGTGGTTGGAAGATTGTTTATAAATAGGAAACTGTTGATAAACAATGTATGCGGGCAAGTGTATGCACAGGGATGCTACATAGTGATTACCGAGCACAGAAGCTTGAAGACTTATTTTGATAACATAGTATATAGCCCAACAAAGAGACAAGATAAGTCCTATGAATTGATTGTATTGAGCAAATAAGAACCTGCTTCAACATTTTTAGATGTGAAGTTGCAGACATATTTTTATTACTGTTATTTTGAGTAGTAGAAAATCTCTTAACCAAGTGGACTTAACAGTCTTATTTGTAAAATCCTCTAGCAAGGTGACATTCTTATTGAGTGTTTGAAATCCTTTAACAAGGTCACTTCTAACAAAGTGAAGATCCTAATAGATCTAAGGGAAATCCCTTAACCGGGTCACATCTAGCAATGTGTTTGTAATCTTTAATAGGATTTGCTTTTAACCGAGCATACTCTAGAAGAGTATATTTCTTAGTGGGTCCAAAATCCCACAATGGTTTTTCCCTATTTGGGTTTCCACGTTAAATCTGGTGAACTATGAGGTTTATATTGTTCATATGCTTTTGAGTTTGCATGTTTGACAGTTTTGGTTATATGACTGATATATATGTTACCAAGGTTGAATCTGATGTTTTTATGGATGATTAATTTTGTATGATTCACCCCCCCCTCTCATCTTGTTGGCTATTGGATCTGTACTTACATTAAGTATCAGAATTATCAAACACATCATGAAACTATTCCTTCCATCTCCTTTCATGGAGTTGCTTTGGCCTTGACCATTGGATTTGTTTCTTCCCAAGGGGAGGAATGTGGTTTGTTTGTCTTGGATCTTCATCAACATTTATCCTTGAGTTTTCATCTTTGGAATTTGATATCCTCTCTTATGGGGGGGATACATCATCTCTTCTTTTATCTCCTATGGGGGGGATATTGATTGTACTTATGTGACCAATTTAGTAATTTGAGGGAAATTTAGAGTCCTTATGCTTAGTCACATGCAATCATTTTCATTTCATTTTCTCTCTTTTGGAGAGGAATTTTCTCCCACTGGTTTTTTCTCTTTTTCCCCATTGTGAGAGTTGCATTGGTTTGTACATGGGTACCTAATCAAACCTTTGTTGTTAGGACCCATTTATGCATGCATTCATCTTAAGGAGGCGTATTGGAGTAATTGGACACATTATATAATTATTTAATTAATTAGTTCCTTTAATTACTTCATTCACTTAAGCTAAACTTAGGTGGCTTTTTCTTTTACTTAATTAGGTTAATAATAGCTTAGCTCACTATCTCATTCATTGTGATTATAACACCTAGTACTAGCTAATTTAATATTTTTTTAGGTTTTGCATCTAGGGTTTCATTCATCCTTTTATAAAGAATCACTCATTGTAATCATATCCTTTGTGCAATCAATACAAAATTCTCAGGTTGTGTTGAGAAAATTATCTTTTCTTGATATTTCTTTATGATAGGCAGCGTGCTTTGGGATTGTGAGGTTGAATTATCAATTTCAACAATTATTATTATATGTCACTCGTAATCATTGCATTGTTCTTGAGATATATGATCCACACATCAACAACACTATCATCATGATCAAATCAATCATCTTTAGTTTTCAACTTGATCAAGGGAAAACTCTTATTTTTCTTTCTTTTCATTATTTGTGAATGGTTATTTTATTTTTATTGTGTATTTATTTTGTGGCTTTCATTTGTGAGTTTATCCTTAGGGCATTGTATGACCAACATAATCATGGTGCATCTGTCCATATGCCATCTTAAGTGTTAACCCCTTATACACTAACTTCATGTATCTAACAATCTTCTTTGTTCATCACATCTATTCAAAACCCTTCCCACCATTTATCCTTCATTAGGACCTAATTCTTCTTTTGAAATACCACTTGGGTTGTATCAACCTACCTACTCTCTTGAGAAGGCATCCCTATTTTATTTTCTAACATCACTTCCTCTAAATGGTTGGGACAGTCTACCACTAGTTCTATCTCATTGAGCATCTTTATTTATCTTCTTTGAAATAACATTAATTCTCCTAAATAGAGGTAAAATGAAGATACTTAAAATTAACTTTCACATTTTAACTTAATATAACTCGATCACTCTTTCATTAATGTGCATCATTAATCACACATCACACGTTCACTAATTATTTAAATTAATCAAATAATATGTCTTGTAATGGTTGATTAAATAAATCAAGATTATTTAATTAATCAAATTAATCCTTCTTCACTAATTAATAAAATTATTATTAATTAATTGCCTTAATCTTACTCCACGACTAATTAATTACATAAAGATAAACATTAGGCTAATGCATATTCATCTCCTAATTTAACAAATAAAATGATAAATCATTTCCATTAAAATCTGAAAACCAACCTTTTACATCTCCACCCTCCATTCAAGTTCAATATTGAACACCCACTTACACTCCCCTCAAGTATCCACGTGTGTGCATCCTATCCCTTCATTCAAGTTCAATATTGACTATTCACTTACATTCTCCTCAAGCCTTCACTTGATTCAATCTCTCTTCCCCATGAAAATTAAGAATATGTCAACTCTCCATCCACATGATTTAATCCTATCCATCCACTTGCATCCTTCTCATCTGTAATGCTCCGCCAGGAAACCCCGAAGGGATAAATCTAAAACACTCAAATGGAGTGTAAATATATATATATATATATATTATAAGACACAACATTAAGACACATTGGAGTTATCTAATGCTTAGATAACACAACGGAAGACTAAACGAACCTAAGGAGTTTCCCAACGTGATTACATAACTTAACACCTAACTCAACTCGTGACATTTGATCCAATTAAGCAGGATATCTTAATTACATGATATTACTTGAAACATGGGTATAATTTGTTCATTGAATCAACATTATAGAAATTAGGAAGTGTTCATCTATTATGGTTGAAGATGAGGCTAACATGAGGATATCTACCCCTTGAAAGTTAAAGCATAGATAACATATGAATTCATCCATTAAGGTTAAAATATAGTTATCTTGATGAGTTCATCCAATTTAGTTAAAATATAGCTAATAAGATGAAGTACATTTATTAAGGTTAAAAAGTAAATACCCAAATGAGTTCATCCATTATAGTTAAAATATAGTTAATAAGATGAAGATCATTTATTAAGAATAAAATGTAAATAACATAATGAAGTTCATCCATTAGGGTTAAAATATAGATAGCTAAATGAGTTCACCCATTATAGTTAAAATAAGTTAATTAGGATGAAGATTATTTATTAAGATTAAAATATAAATAACTAAATGAGTTCACCCATTTTAATTCAATTATAGCTATTATGATGAAGTTCATTTATTAAGATTAAAATGTAGATAACAACATGAAGTTCATCCATTAGAATTTCAATTTAAGTGATATGATGAGCTCATCCAATAACTTGTAAACCATTCGTTGCATTCAAGTTTACATTAACGCATGCCATGCATCTTGTTCCAAAATGTACTATAATTTCATCATAACTAATGAGTTCTTTCATGCATACTTAATTGTACCATCATTAACTATAATTGATTACATTCCTTCATGGTCCATTTATTGCATTTAAAAGATGACTATATACATGCATTATGATAATTCTCATCTAACCCTCTTATATATTCTATCCAATTATCATCCATACATTGCTAGCACTATCCATGAAACATGAGAGACAAAAACGTCACAGAACACATAAATGATCTCAAAGTTCACCCCTAGAGGACTACATCTCTGGGTCTGCTTAACTGCAAGACCCCTCTGGTAATTAATTAAGTTATCATTACATAGGGTTCACGTCATTTACATTCCTACCTTTTAGGCAAGCACAACAATATACAAATGACCACTTCGGTCAATAAATCCCAAATGATCCCTACATAGAAATGGATCCAACTGAGCATATTAAAAGTTGATACAAAGGTCCATTGCCTGATGGTACTCTAACTAGGATCCTAACCAACCTAGGGCCAACCACAATTCAGACAGATGACAAGGTCTAAACAAACATAACAGGGTCTTGCCATCTCTTTAAACAAAGTGAATACAAATAAATTAAACCTTGCAAAAGCAAAAGCCAAAAAAAAATACAATCCTTTCCCATATTGATTTTAACATTTAAAGGTTGATCAAGTTTTCTAAAAGATCTAAGCTTTTCAAAAATACATTAATAGAAAATCATCATTACAAGGTGAATACTATACCACAATTGCAATAGTACCATTTGTCTATTTCTCAAATAGAGGAAAAAATATAATTAAAACATTTATTTTACTAAATGAAAATATCAGTAGCTTAACCATAATTCCAAATGATACTTTATCAAATTTCCAATCATCCCAATGACATATCGTTTTAAATTCATAATGTCCAATGATAAAATATTTCATTTCTAACATTTGCAAATGACCTATTATCATTCAATTCTTCAAATAACATAATTCTTGAATAATGTATTATTTAAAGTTTACCAACACAAAAAAAATACATTTTATCTCGAAAATTTCCAATTAAAGTAATATTCTATCTTTTTCCAAAAAGATACTTCCTCAATAAGACAAATACCCAACTTAACTATTAATTAATGTATATATTTATTAATCCAAGATTAATAAAATATAACAAATTAATATTTAATAGCGAAATTAGCAATTCAAGTATTTAATTAGAAAAATATGCATTAATCAGAAAATGAAATCTGAATATTAATTAGCGTATATATACCATTATACAATTAATTAATATCAAATTAATCTTAAATTATAATTAATGCCAAATTAATCATAATTAAAAATTTGTTAAAAAATTACCATTTAATTTATATTAAACTATTATATATATATTTTTTTGAATTAAAAAAAATATTTTTTTTTCTTTTAAAAAATAACATAAAAAAAAGGGGGGGAAGGGTACCCACGTGGACCTCCACGTGGGCCCCCCCCCTTGGGAGCTCATGCTACCCATGGTAGCAATGCTACCAAAAGGTAGCAAGCGACTGCCACTGGCAGCGCTGCTACCATTTGGTAGCAGTCCGCTACCTGCCCGTGGTGGGGTTTATTCCCCGCCACGCGGTTTTTTTCATTTATTTTATTTTTTATTTTAAATAATTACTGTGTAAAACACAGTCAAAAATGCCAATCTCCCAGAGACTTTAAAAATTTATTTATTTATTTATTTATTTTAAAACATTCACTGTTCAAAATAAATAGCTCACAGCAGCAGAGACAAAAAGAATAATTTATTATTTTTATTTCTACCCAGTCTCAAACAGAGATTTGAATAAACTTTCCAAAATGTTCATGGCTTTCAAAATATAAAATAAAACAAACCCCACTTCTGCAAACACAGACTCAGAATTCTCTGAGAATAAATTTCGATTTATAGTTTATCTCGAGATTTAATATCAAATCAAAAACCCCATAAAAGTAAAACAATAATAAACTAAAAATCCCCAAATTTTCTTTCATTCACAATCATTGAAATATATTTTTCCAGAATGTTTAAAACAACAATAGGGGAAATTTTATTGTAAGAGCATGATTTTCCAAATACCCAATAACTTTCCCCAATACAAAGCAATGCAAACCCATTTTTTTGTTCAAAGCTGAAACTCAAATTTGAGAACATTCATGGTTTTTTTTAAACTAGCATTTCATGAAGAACAACAAAACATCATTTTTTATTTAACAACGAAATTTTAAAAAAAAGTCAACAAGAATCCTACCTCCTTTAGCATTCCTGGCAAGATTTTGAAGAAGAGCCCCAACCTGCAGTGGTAGAAATCCTTCCTTCCCAAATCCCCAATTTTCTCCATCCAAAAAAAAATATCTTTTTTTTTTTTCTCCAAAAAAAAAAATCAACAACCCCCCAAATATTTTTCCAACCTAGGTTAAAAGAATGAAATTTTGACCTAATTTCTAATTTCGAATTTAAGCATTTTTTTTAAAAATAAAAATGAAAATAATCATTCTTTTCAACTATTCAAATAATCTAACTTGTTTTTCTAATTAAAATTAAAATGCTTCTCTCTTATTTAATTTTAATTTTCTCAATATTAACTAAGCTAACATTTATATTTCACAATATTGATGAAGATAAAATATTTTAATTAAATTAATTCCCAAAATCAATCTTTCACACTATATCAAATATACATATAAAAAGTAAATACCCAAATGAGTTCATCCATTATAGTTAAAATATAGTTAATAAGATGAAGATCCTATCCATCCACTTGCATCCTTCTCATCTCACCTCATTTGGAAACAATTCCTAGCTATACAATCTAGGAAATTGTATAAATATTTCATATCAATAGTTAAAAACTTATGTAAACCCTAATTTGAAGGATATTTTCTATATGTGAAGGCACTTCAAGGATCATAGGTACATATTTCCAAATGAGAATATCTCACAAGCAACTTACATTTCATGCCTATCAATCCTTCTTCCACATCGACAGAGAAAATAATTGCATAAAAGGTATTATTATAGTATAATTTTGAGTATTTCATTATTAATTTTCCTTCTTTCTCCTATCTAACATGTAATATCAAGTTTAGTGTAGAAGTTCTTCTACATACTCTGTGTTTCTCCTCTATATTTATGTGTTCACATAACCTATAAAAGATCAAAGAAGACTGACATATTTTCATTGAACTATCGAATATTCTTCAAGATTTCATATATCACCATGAAAAATTTTTGAAAAATCAAGAGGATACTCTTTTTATGAGATTTTTCTCTATGATAATGATTGAGTGTTGTTCCTTATCAAGATTCACAATCCTAATGAGTTTTCTGTGATCAAATTCTCACCAAAGATGACCTTCAAGAAGTTATTTTTTCCATCTCCAATGCCAAGGCCCTTAATTGTGATAAAATTTTCCTATGAATTATATAAAATTATCTAGAAATTGATTGGTGAAAATATGCATAAATTATCTTGAACCTTTTGATTTTAGTTCCTTGGGAAATATTATAAACAAAGAGAATATAAATTCCATATCCATGTTTGGAGAACCAATATAAATGTTTAAATAGAGACCATCTGGTTAACGTCTCTTATAAAATTACTACAAAGGTGCTTTCTATAAAGCTCGCCATCTTCTTCCCTAAATTGCAAGCCATGAATAAATTGATTTTACAAATAAAAGGTATATTCTTGATAATATTATTATTATTTGAAAAGTATTGGAATGGGATAGATGTTCTTAATAAGCAAGTCATCTTTATTAGTATTAATTTCACAAATATTAGGATTGCATTGAATTTTCATTTATCTTTTTTATACTTCAAAATTTAGGATTTGATCCCCAATTTATGTGTTCAATTAAAATGTTCTTTATTGATATTTCTACACACAAATTAAAATGTTCTTTATTGATGTTTCTACTTGTATTACCATTAATGACTATCAATATTATTCTTTTTGATATTTTTTTTTCATATACCAGGATTTCTCTTTGGATCATATGGTTTCATATGGCCCATATTGTTTCATATGGCCCATTTAAAGTCACATCTTTTTCCAAATTCACAACTTAAGTTGTCAATGGTCACTTTATAGATGATTCTTTGTCACTTTGTAGATGATTTTTTCTTACCCTCTAAAGGAAGGAGAGAATGTTACTTAAGCCATATGATGCTTAGATATTTTTTATAAGGCATGTAAGTCAAGTAGTTAATGGAAAAATCTTAGCATTAGAGATAATCTGTATCACATAATATTACTTAGTTATGAATAGAAATTGATTGATCATGGGAGATTTTTTTAATTTTTTGGGGTTCCTTTTTTCCTTTCACCTTATTGTGAGTAGTTATTGTCATAATAGAGAAAATTATCCTATTGTATTATTGAGAAAATTTCCTTAATGTGTGATTTTTTAGCTATTACACATGCCTATTAGTCTTCTTGTTGTGTTCCTTCCAAAAATTCCTACTTGAAGGTTGATGAACTCTAAAGGAATTTTCTATGGACATCCTCTAATATTACTAGAGGATTCCATTATTTGGCTTGGGGAATCTATTACCTATCTCATTATTTTGGAGGACTGTGTGATTTCAATCTAATGTCAAGGATTAGCAACATTATTTGCTAAATTGATGATCATAACCCTTATAGGAAATGAAACTTCAAAAGTATTGATTAGAAATTGCATTTATATTGAAATCCTCTATCAGCATTAGGATTCAAATGGTCTTGGTCTTCACACTTTTATTATAATAAAGGAACCTATTTAGATTTATGGTGGTTTTGTTATTACATACATATGGAAAGCGTAGGAGGTCATTAGACCTTGGCTCTTATGACATGGGAATGTATTTTATAAAGGATTATCTATCAATAAAAGTATATTTGGTGGTCTCTTATTCTTTTCTATCAAAACCAATTACTTTGTAAATATCCAAGGATTTATTCTTTGAAATTCTACAATAGGAGTAGTGAGATTGTACCTAATAGTTTTTCAAGATTACCAATTATTTTCTCTGCAATCCTAAGAATGAGTTGAAATACATGATCTTTAACTTGGATGGGAAGATTTACCGAAATCTTATTGATTTAGTTTCCCTTAATATGCTTCACAAATAGGGGATAGATGTATGAATTATAGGTGGAAGGATTATAAACTACACACAAACACACTATTGCACAATTATAAATCTCATAAGGGGTATGCCTAGCTTTCTCCACATATTCACATGGTACCTAAGTTGAACCATAGGTGGATTTTCTAGTCTTCAATAGGATCTTAACAACACATTTTAGGCTATTTGATCATGTGCTCTTGAACCAAAGATTTCCCATTTTTCTTGGTGCACTTTTTATGAGGCCTTCCCATTGGTACCAAACTAACTCATATGGGCATTGTTAATCCTTTTTTTTGGACAAAAGGAGACTATCAAGCATCTTTTTCTAATTTTGTCTTAGATCTCTAGAAGCTTGGACTTAGATTTATGACTTTTTCAAGCCTTTTAGGACCAAGCATTTCTCATGGCATATGGTCTTACTAGGAGACCAGCCTACAATTCTTGTTAAATTCATCTAGATTTGACATATTTTTAGAGTGGAAATTGTAGACACCTAAAAATCTCTCATTAATCTCACACTAATTATTCATCCTAATTAATTAAGTAATTATTTAATTAAGCTAATTAAGCTAATTATTCTTCTAAACTGACTCAATCATCACATTCAACATTTCTAATTATCGAATTTCTATTCTTTAATTAATTAATCAGTTAACACTATCTCAAATATTAATTAAATATTATTTATTTAATTAATTAGGATTATTTCCCTTAATTAAACTCTTTATTATTTAATTAATCCTATTTCTAATGATTGAATAATTTCATTTGAATTATTTATTTAATTAATTTATTCCTCCAATTCCCCAAATTCGAATTTCAACTAATTCCATCTAATTTCATTCTCTCAAATTCACAATTCCCCAAATATGGATTTCAATTCATTTCATCTAATTCCAAATCATCAAATTAACATTTCACCAAATTTTCATTTCAATAAATTTCAGTTAATCTCATGTGCATTTCAACATTCGAAAACCCAAATTCAAATGCAAATTGAAAATGAAAATCAAATTCAACTTCAAAATCCTACAACACATGTTGAAAATCATAACTAATTGATCAATTCAGTTAACTAATCAGTTAACTCATCAATCACCCATTTTCACTCTCAAACACCTTTTCTGACTAATCAATTAAAGAAGGCATCTCTCCAATCCATTCAATCATCTCCTCAATCTATCCAGTCAACTGGCTAATCTATTCAGCCCACTATCCAATCTATTTAGTTGACTACTCAATTAATCTGAGTTAACAAATCAATCAACTTTTTTAACTAATCAATCTAAATCAGTTCATTCCCAATCAGGACTTGAGTTCAAAATCCCTCCCCATCTCTCATGAAAATATATATAAACAACATCAATTTCTCAAATCAAGCTAGACCACACTCTTCAAAACAATTGCCATCTTATGCAGGAAATCCCAGTGCAATACAAGAGAGCCACACCAACAATTTGGAGAAGAACAATGGAAGCACAAATGTGGAATAGGGAGTTTAATTAGCATACATCTTCAGTTTCTTTCATTTATTCTATTTCCTTGTGTTTGATTTTAGCTAGATTAGTTAAGGATCTGTGATCATCCTTATTCCCTAATTAGCTTAATTTTAATGATTTCAAGTATGAAAACAAAAATTACCTTTAGCATTTAGAAAGATAGAAATCTTTCTATTTTCATCAATAATGCTATTGATACTCATTCCTCACTTTTTAAAGTTATGATGTATTCCAATGTTTTTTATGCATATTTAGGTGAAAGGTAACAAGATTACACTTGAAGTGACACATCTGAAAAAGTGCATTTAAATAAATAGGGTATTGGCCCTATAAACAATTGCTAGAGTTCTATTGACTCCACCCTTTAATAGAGGTCAATTTTTCTTTGTCGATGTCGATATGGACATAGTCAAACTTCTTGAGGAGGTCATGATTTTAAGTTGTGTGCTTCCCAACCCTCTCTAAGAAGACCTAAGGATCGCTTGAGATTGGTCTCATCCATCTTGACTACCTTTAGCATCCACTCAATCTCATGAGCATAGAGCTCATGGATGATTAGATTTTAGAAAATTTACTCATCTTTCTTTGGCCATATCACTTGTTTGTAACATTCAACAACCATTGAAAAAGAAAATGAAGAGGGTGTGATCACTAGTTAGGACCCTCTACCGAATAATAATACCTAGCTCATATATGAGAGAAAATGGATGAATGTGATCCCCATGTACCCTTTATGGTATAGCTCTCACCACTTACTAAGTTTATATATTATCTTTATTTTGATAGTTTCAACTAGATTCAGTTGGATAAATGTGCTCCCCTTGTACCCCTAGCTATATAACTCTCACCACTTCTTACACCGGATCCTTTTTTCACTTACATACATACATACAATATAATATAATACGTATTGATTAAAAAATATAATTGATTAATATTTAATACTTTTAATTGTATCTTAACAATACTTTCATTCGAGTTAATATCACTTTTAAAGATTTGTTAAATTAATCAACTAATTCTTGTTTAATTGAGAATGTTTAAACTTGAAGAAAGAAAGAAAAATTTACCTTACTCTTTCAAAACCATTCTTATATTTATTCTTTTTCTTATTAACAAAATTTTATTTTAATCAAGATACTTATTTCCCTCGTTATTTATGGAGACGTAAAACATAGGAAAAGTGAACATGATGTCACGTTCATAACGTTATTAAGTATTTGACTTCAAATAACTTACTAATTTTGTTGAAAAAAACTTTTCTTAAATACAAAATTAACAATAGAAAAGGCAATATTTTGTATTACAAAATTAAGAAGACTTTTCTAAAGTATAACGAAGGATTTGGTCATTCCCCACAAGTAGGTTAACAAAAAATGAATGCAAATCTTAATTTAAGGGATGCCTTTTAAAATAAATTATATTTAGTGTGTCCAACTTAGAGTTATATTTATATTCTTTTGCAACAATACAAGAGTATTTTGATAGATAAGAAATGATAGAAATTTAATAATTTTTTATGTAAATATATTGTCTAGTTTTTGTTTGTATTACGGATGATTTTGATTTGTTTAATTTTTTTATGATTTATAAGTGAATTTTTATTAGCATATCAAATTATGAAATATTTTATCAAAATGCAATTGTGTAGTTTTATAGTCAATTTTATTGACATGTATTTTATAAAATATTTTATCAAAATTCAATTGTGTAGTTTTTTAGTCAATTTTATTGACATGTATTTTATGAGTAGTAGTTCACCGGATCTTATCCACTTAGTGCTTGTTATATTAACATGATGCTTACATGAATGAAGCATGACAACTTCTTATTAAATCACAAATTTACATACTACTCCAACTCAAACATACTTAACTTAAAAATCTATCTTTAAATCAAATTTATTTAACTTTCTATTTCATTTACTAAAACTTTACCAAATATTATACCTTATAAAATATTCAATATAAATATCCTTATACTAAAGAAAATTAGGAGGCCCACATGTCAACATTAAGGATGAGTCACATTGATTTGTGAATAATTTTTCATAAAGTTCAATGTCATCCCAATTAGAATTGGATTAGCTATGAGTGATTGGTAGTTATTTAAATTAATTTAATAGATTGAAAGCAAACATTAATGATTTTTTGGTTATTAATGGTAGGGTTAACTAGCCTCGGCTAATTAAGTTGCAAGGTTTTAGTTTGACACCTCCTTAAAAGCAATGTCATTAACATTTAAGATAGGAATATACGATATGTTCAACCAATACTTTTAATGGGTATACGTATATTAAATTAGCACTTCATGAATATAAGAATTAATGAAGGACTCGTCATATTATAATAAGGTGTTCCACCTCTCCTAATATAACTCTCAAGTATCCTATTAAATAATATTTTCTCATAACATCTTATGGCAATTTAGGTACCCATTCCAAGAATGTTGGAGCCACATATATAAGATTATAAATAAATGTCACTAAATCTTAACATTCTCTCACTTGATATTTATATTACAATGACATAGTATAAAATTATAGAATAAAATAAATACGCGAAGAGGAAAGACTCTTATTCTTCCTCCACTAACAAAACTTGTATGTTCCCATTGATTTTGTAAGAAAATCTAAAATATTATTCAAAGTGTCCATCTTCTCTATAATGACCTTACCACCTTCAACAATCTCAAGAATAAAGTGATATTGAACATAAACAGGCTTAGTTGATTATGGTACATGGATTCTTTTCCAAATAGATGGTACTATAACTATCTCAACCAATCTTCTATGTCCTATAGTTAAAATCAACAATTGACCATAGTCTTCATAGCTAAATAGTCCCCTTAAAAGCATGTATAATAGCCACATACTCTACTTCTATTATATATAAAATAATTGTGGTTGATTAAAAGTACAAAGTTGTGTTACACTTTCTATCAACTTATCAACTAAAGTGAATTTAAGCATTTCTAACTAAAAATTATTTTTGGCCAAACATATAATCTAGCTAGATTCATTCTAGATAAGTTAGATATGGCAACAACTTTTTCAACTAAAAGTGTTCAATAAATGCATACGTAACATCAATTTGAGGCCACTTTACCAAAAAAATTATTTGAAAATTTTAATGTTTTAATTACCCTACTCGTGTAAATAATTTTATTTTTTTTAATATAAAAATACCCTTTTGTACATCTATAAATGTAGTTATCAAAAAATATATTTTTAATAGTTTAATTACTATTTTTTATTATTTTATTATTTTTTATTATTTTATTACTTTTCTTTTACTAAAAGTAGGTTATTGACACCAAAACATAAGGTTGATTGTCTTGTTAAGAAAAAAATAAAAAAATAATTAAATTGTTTTGAGAAATTATATTGCACTAATCAAAAGATTCTATTTTAAGATGGTGTAATTTTTTTCTATTTTGGATAAATAGTGAAGAAAAAATACACACACATTTTGGTATTTATTTTGAAAAGTGTATTATTAAAATTAGGAAACAAAAATTTGTGCACTAAACTTTCAAATTATAAATACACATAAAATTTTTGAACGAAAATAAAATAATTTTATTTATATTAAGGGTGATATCCCATTTAACTTCATTTTTTAGCATTTTCAGACATTATATAATAGGCTCTCAAGTTTTTGTGCATATAGATCATGCAAAGCTATCAAATATCTCATGAATAAGCCTATTGTCGATGGAAGATTAACTAGATGATAACTACTATTACTAGAGTTGTTAATAACTATTGTAGACAAACCTAGTAAAGCCAATGTAATAGTAGATTTATTCTCTAGGCTAACTAGTATTGGATGTGATCTTGCTATTGATGACTCAATTTAGATAAAATTTATTTTCTTTAACAACACAATTACCATGGTATGCTAACATTTCTAATTATCTAGTATTAGGAAAGACACCTCTGCATTTGTCACCAAAGGAAAAGTGTCAACTTTTAAGAAGAGATTTCCTTATCCTTGGATATCTAGTTACCTGTTCTATACTAAACCTGATAATATCATGAGTATATGTGTGAGAGAAGATGAGATTTATGATACCCTGTAATGAGTTGAGACATTGTCATATTTTTATCCTTAGAACTCTTAAGCTTTTGTCATATTTTGATTTACATAATAGTAATGATGTATTGGAAGTTTACTATATGTATTTCAGATGTTAGCCTGAACCTATTGAAACATGTTTTGTCTTTGCCAGTTTATTCCTGCAGCCATGTTATTCATTCATGTTGCCATGCAGATTGTTTAAGGCAATATCATGTGTGAAATTAATAGATGTCATGATTAATTAAAATATGTATGTATGTTATTTCTTTTGAAGTGCGGGGAATAAATGATGTTGTAGTGGAAGCTCTCCTATCATGCCAGTTGCAGGAAGAGATATTCAAGGAGATGACTAAAAGATCGAACATTAGAGATGTTGAAGATCGTACCGAACGACAGAGGAGAAGTAATCATGCGATACTACTGATGTCTAACTCAAGTGGACATTAGTGTTGTAAATACCGCCACAGTATGTTATGACTGTGGTTCGATTTAGATCCGCATTTTCTATAGCTTAACTCCAGCTATCTCCTTTCTCAATTAGTTATCCGCCTCTTCTCTTTGGCGTGATCTATGTTGTTTAAAGTAGATGTTTTCTTTTAAAATAAGCTCTTCATCTCTTCTCAGAGGTTAGAAAGAAAAGAGAGAAAGCAGAGCAGAGGATTTTGGAAATAAAGTTACAAGTGTTTTTTATTTTCTCTTTATGTTGAATCATGTAATGACTTCCGAAGAACAATGAATAAAAATATATTATTCTGAGCACTTAGAGTTGTTTTTGGGAAGCCTGGAATCACTCATCCAAGGGGGCCAACTTGGTGAGTGTTCCTATGCCTTTGTTAAGATTAGTTTTCTTCTTTAGCTGCAGTAGATGTTCTTGCATTGACTGTTCCTACAGCCCAACCAAAACAGAGTAATTTTTGTTTATCAGCATTGAACTTAGCCAGTATTGCTTGAATGAATTTATGTTAATGTAGAAGTTTTCCTGTACCCTTTCAATAGTTTCAATTCTTTCTTATCTTTTCCACATAATGTTAGTTGTTGCATTAATGTAGAGTAGCTCTTGCAGGAACTGAGTGCATATATAGTGCAGACCCATTTCAAGTATTATGTCCCTAGGTTGACAATCAAATGAACACTAGCTATAGAAATAGTGACTTTAGCAAGTGAATGTCCAAACTTCGGGTTGGGACTTCAACTAGTGTTATTATTCTTATTGTTGGGTTGAACATTTTTGGTGCCATTGTCGGGGATGGTGTCAAACTAAGAACCTGTTATGGTTATTGTCTTTTCAGTTTTCAGTTAATTGTTTTTCTAGCATACCTAATTGTTTGAAAAAAAATTATGAACCTGCATGTATAGGCGAAGAAGAGATGTTCTAGGTAGATTTCTACCCAGTCATCCTAATCATGCAGAAATTAATTCCCCAGATATAAATCCTTTTGCTGAAATTTATCAAACCCTGGAGAATTTGAACCACCTGAATCTGAATTTCCAGAAGGCAGTCTTCAGTTCCTCTTTGGACCCCTAGAAGAAAAATTGTTACTACTTATCAAGTTGCCATTAGTTTTATGTTCAAAGTTATTCTATATACTCTATTCGGTTACTACTACCGAGATATTCAGTCGGTATGTCTAGTTGGTTATTAAAGAAAGTAGTCTCAGAACATAGTATACACCGAGTTGTCTACCGAGAAGCAAAGATGACACACCGAGTGAAACGTGTTACCAGATTCATTGAACCTGGACATACATATGAAAATGCGTTATAAGATCAAGGAACATCTAACCATTATCACATTGGAAATTGCACTTAAAGATTGTGTATGATTTTGAGGTCATCTAACCAATGAAATATTTTGCATGGTTATTCATTTGATAAAACATGTTTGTAAGATCAAAGCAATGAAAGAATCACCGTCATAAGAGATCTATTTATACAACATGGATTAAGATAAAAAATATGCATGTAGCATGATAGACAGGAAGATATAGAGATATATGAAGCAAGACATGTAAAAGCACTAAGTGTTATGACTATTACAGAGACATAGAGGTCACCGAGAAGGATTTTAGAGAATAGTCAAAGAACAAAGTAAACAGAAGGTTTACCGAGTTACTATATGGATTACCGAGGTATGCTATAAGCAAGGTAATCTATTCTGAGCACATAGAATCTGCTATAACATTCCAGATGTAAAGTTGCATATATTTGTAATGATTTATTGTAATATTTTGAAGTTGTAAGAGAAACCTTTAATAGGGTAAAAGACTCTAATCAAGTCTATAAATTGTAAAGCCTCTAACCAGGTGCAACATTTAGTTTAAGTGTTGTAAAATCCTTTAGCAAGGTAGATCTAACAGATCTTGTTACTCCTAACAGGGTAAGCTATCAGAAATAGCTAAATATGTAGCTCTAACCGAGCACTCTTTATTATTGCAGTAGTGAAGTTGTGGGTGCCATCCCCACCGCAGTCTTTCTATCTAACCAAGAGTTTCTGCATAACCAAAATATATGTGTTATGGAGTGAATCATGTATGATTGTTATCTTTATGTTTTAGCTTTATATTATGTTACTACACTATTCAATTTATGCATAACAATAAAGTTATTATTGAAGAAAAGTTTTGAAGTACTGATTCACCCCTTCCCTCTCAGTACATTAGCTTTCCATATTGGGCCTAACAATTGGTATCAGAGCTTCAATCTTGGAAAAGGGTTTAACTACCTAAAGAGAAAGATCTTATCAATGGAAGGCTATAAACAATCTCGGAGGATTGTGTATCTGCAAGAAGAGCTGGATCATGCTAATCAAGTGATTGTAGACATGCAAAGGCAAATGCAAAAATCTCTGAAAGTAAGAAGAAGATTATCTGATGATTTGCAGGAATCTCAAGAGTTAGTGGAACAAATTGAGACATCATCTAAGAATAGTATATCTGAAGAAACTGAAGAAATGATTGGAGTATCGAGAGAAAAGAACAAAACAATGAAAAGAGAACATGAACATTTCAGCACACAGATGACTGAAAATCTTGATGCATTAAGGACAGCCAAGGATAAAGTAAGAGATCTACAAAGAGAGAAACAACAACTTGAAGTCTTAGTATCTAATAAGAATGATGAAATTACAAGGTTGACTGGAATTCAACAAAATCTATCAGATCAACTAGGTTATGCACATCATGAAGCAACTCTGAAGGATGATGAGAATCAAGCATTGAAACTTGAAGTATCAAGGTTGACTAATGAACTTGAAATAGAGAGGAAATCCAAAGAAGCACTGAAAAAGAGTTATGAAGCATCAAAGATGTTGGATGAGCAACTGAATACAAGAAGACCCAACAAAGATGGAGGACTCGGTTACAAAGGAAAAGACTCTACTGAAAAGGGAATTCATACTACCGAGAGAGGAGAATCATCAAAGCAAGCTGGAAACAAGAACAACATCAAAAGAAAGAAGCTTATTTGCAACTACTGTGGAAATCAAGGTCACACTGCCAACATGTGCAAATCAGAAAAGGTAAGCAACCGAATGTCACTGAGTCCAGAGGTTATTGTTACAATTGCAATAAATATGGTCACACATCTAATCAATGTAGGACAAAGTCTGTAAATAATTATTAGAAGGCAAAATTCAAAGGGTTTTGTAAAAACCGCAATAGATATGGACATAGTACCAAGAAGTGCTGGTTTAAGAAAAAGAACTATATGTGGTATGCACACCGAGCAAATGCTAGAGGTTACCAAACTCACACAAATCCTTACCGATAGTATTCTACAGTACCATGGGATTACATATAAGGATATGGTGTAAATGTTGTGGAAGATATGGACATATAAGTGCCAACTATTTTATAAGGTTTGGGATGTACAACCGAAGATCATGGAGAAATCCTGGTATGTCATGTTTTCATTGTCACAAAGTTGGACACTTAGCTGGAGATTGCAGAGATCAACCCAGAAAAGACACTGAAGAAATAAAAGACAAATTAAAGATGATTTGGAAAAAGAAGGAAATTGTGTCAAATGAAAAAATCACCTTACCTACCGAGTTAGGTGCACCTATTCCAAATTAATCGGTAAAGGCATGAAGGGATTGCATTCTATCAAGGTTAAATCTTAACAATTCCTATTTTATTATGTACCTAATTCAAGTCTGCATAATTAAGATGTAATAGTAAGTTTGACATTCTATCAAAGTCTTTTGAAGCACTTTACAGGAAGCCTATCAAGTAGGTGAATGAAGGAAGTTTGGTTACTCGGTTATTGCGGAAAAAGGAAAGAAGGTTTAGTGGAATCAAGTGCATTTAATGTTTTTGACCTAACCCGCACGGAGCCCAATAAGGCATATTTTGTACTTAAAAGCATTTTCACAGTCATTTTCAACTCACCAAGTTTTCAAGAGAGCAGAACAAAGCGAATCTAAGGTGATCAAACCTCCTACAAAGCAAATTCAAGGTATTTACATCAATCTCAACGTATTGTTAAGCTAGTTTGCCGATCTTATCAAGTTGCTATTATTTTCTAAGTGTGAAACGTCTGCTATTTGAAATCCTGAAACCCTAAGGATCCTTTGTTAGCTTTTATCTGAAATCTAAAATGGCACCTAAGATCCAAGATCTCATTGTTGTCAAGAATGTAGAGAAGCCCTCACGAAAATACTCTTTGACTCCCAAAGTTGCATCTGAACCGGATGACAAAACCGCTTTTTCACTCATCCCAGATCGAGTATTGTTAGTCGAGGATGTGAGATTCTTCATGTAAAGCGGAAAAAATCGAACCCTAGTCATCCTCCCCTCCCCAACTCCGAGGAGAGAGAAGGGAGAGTCACTAGGGTTGATGGTTTTCACTTAGGAGAGACTTTACATTCAAAAGAGGGGTTGAAACCCACAAGATCCAATCCCACGCAATGCAAGATTGGATTCTATATGAGTTTCAAGGGTTGTGATAGCAAGGATACCCTCTTTTGTAAAGAAATGTAGATAGAAAGATTGAACTAGGAATGCATGTAAAGTGGGAAATATTCGCTTATAAACAGAGATAGGGATATGATATGAAGCTGCGGACCTGGAATTAGCAGTAAAATGTTGAGACGGCGCTGTCTTGCAAATTTGAGCAAAAGTTGACGGGACGATGGAGCCCGGCGTGCACAAGGTCCTCCGAAAAATCCGCGAAACGAAGGGGGATCTGTTCGTCTCTGCACAAGGATTCCAAATATTCAATTTCAGCCGCGTACCTGCAACCTTGTTGTAAGGATGTTTGTATCCTTATATGCGAAGGTATAGATGTTGTTGTTTGTTGTATGTTGTATGTTGTAGCATGTGATCTCCTCTTCAATGGTTGAATCCTTGTCTTGAATGCAACACCTAGCCTTGAATGGAGACTTAGAATGATCAATTGTTTGAAGGAATGTTTGAATGCTTGAATGCTTGAATGCTTGAATGTTTGAGTATCGTTTCCACCTTTTTCGCCTCCCTCCAAATGAGAGAGGAAAATGTAGTTTATATACTTGTCAATTAGGGTTGATAGACTGATTTTCCCGACCTTAGGCTGACCAGGAAATGTTATTTTCCAATTTGCAAACAAAAAGGCCCGAAGTCCCATAGGAGACCGGGCCCAAAATAGGGCCAGGGACCAGGGCGCTGGGCGCTCTGGTCCCACCTCCCGGGACATGAAGGGTGCAAGGAGGATCAGGCCAGGGTGCTGAAAAATGTAGTTTTTGATGTTGTGGACAAGTTTTGGGGTCTCCATTCAGGTTCAGTGTTGCGTTGCCATCGTGAAGACCCAAATGCGGTCGAAATTGCAAGTGTCACAATTTTAGGACGCTACATTTAGCCCCCACTTTAGCGGGAGTATAAGCGTATGCTCATACTTCCGGTAAAGTACAAGGAAACAATATTGAAAAACTTTCACCACGTCAAGGAGGCAAGATACACCCAGCCCCCAGTGGACTAAGGATCTTACGACTTCGATTGACAAAGTAAAAGGGAAGATCACGAGGGAGAACCATGACTGTCAGTAGTAAGGTTCCCTCACTATGAGTCATGCAAGAAAGATATCAAAAATCTTCAAGGCAAAATTTGTCAAGAAATTTTCAAGTATCTTGAAAAGATATGAACGGGATGTATGCCCCCCTACGTTAAAGCGATCGCACATGCCTTACCGGGGGTGATTGCTTTAAGGTAGTGATACATATAAGAAATGAGAAAGGAAAGGAGCATGTTATCGCAAGGATTTAGCCCCCAAGTGTGAGATAAGCCCAAGGATAATAGACACAAAACACAAAGCACAAGGTGACTTCACTTTCCTCGGGGTCAGTATGCTATATGATTATTCATGTATATCATATGTATGTATGCATAATTGTTCTTCATTCCCCAATCAAGGAAGGTCACCTAGAAGAAGGGAACACATGTGTCTTTTGAGTCAACATGAGAGAGATCGAGAGATATCAATGTTTTGCATCGTCCTCAAGTAGACAACACTAAGGACAACAAATAGAAGAATGAGAGTAACATATAGAAGAAGTAACAAAAGAAATAGAGGAGGAGAGAATCTGCTATGCTAATGAAACTAGTCTAGCACGTCATCTACCCCCCGATCTTGTTGATCAATGTTTCGGGAAGGTAGGGAACACGCTAGAGGAGGAACATCCAACACAACAGATGGAGCTATCACAAGATCCAAACAAGGGCTATGTTCATGTTCCGAGCCACGTTGTTCTTGTCTAGGAGCTAGGATAAGTGTTTTAGAAAATTCATTAGATAGATAATTATCAACATCAACATGTTCATATTCACTATCAGAATGTAAAGAGGTAACATTTTCATCATGAATAACATTTTCATCTATATCATCATCAAGATTTATAAAAATAGGATCTTTAACTCGCACAGGATCAAGACCATCATGCATCTTATGTTTAGGAGATTTTGGCTCAATTTCCGGCTGAGGAGAAAATGGAATAATACTAGTTGAAGGTGTTTTTGGGGATTGCAAAGTTTGAGCTCTAAGATGACGCTTTCGCCGGCGTTCACGTGCAGAACGATTTCGTCTAGTCTTAGTAGGAAGTTGCGAAGACTGAGGAGGAGGAATGTTCTCATCCTTATCACTTGGGTGTTTACGTTGTGGTCTCTTAGGTTGAACAATAGGAGAAGAGGAAGGTCTCTTCTCTCCATAAGAGGAAGGAGGAGGAACTGCTCCATATAAGGGAGGAATATTTGGTTTTGGAAGGAGACCAAGTCCATCATGACGAGGAGGTATAGGTCTACTTTTAGGAAGTTTATTAGATATAGGCATAGTCACATCCATAGGAATGGGTTGGGAATCTTCTTGAGGAAAGACATTAGTTTTATCTTTCAAAGGAAGAACTTCCTTCTCAAGAATGATAGGAATATCAAGTTTGGGTGTTCTAGGTTCACTTAGAGAAAGGATCATATCTTTTGTCCACTTTTGATAAGATTTGAAAAGATGATCACTTCGCAGAGGAAGAGATTGGAATTGTTTAGGCCAAAAGTAATCAATAGGAATGCTAGAAGTTCTTTTAGCTGGTTTAAAGAGACTATGATTGACAGTAACAACTTCACCATTATGGGGAAATTTCAAACAATTGTGAATAGGAGAAGCAATAGCTTTCATGGAAGATAGCCAAGGATAGCCAAGCTTCACACGAAATTGTTCAGAAGATGGAATAATAGCAAAGTTCACATCAAAGGATTTGTTATGAACTTCAATAGGTAATGTAATAGAACCAATTGCAGGAGAAGAAAATGCATCAAATAATTTCACAACCACATCTGTTTCATCATAGATTACTTGATTAAATTGCAAAGTAAAAAGAAATTCTTCAGTAATGATATTAACCATACAAGAAGGATCAATAAGCACTCCACGGCAAGGTGTATTTTTGACTTTTGCAACTATATATAAAGGACCATCAGGTGCCCTGATAGTTTCACTAGAATCAAAGGTGATGGAAAGTTCTTTAGGGATTTTCTGCTGCTCTACAAAGTTAATCACATTCGGAGTCATAGACACAAGATCATCAGGTGAGACAGAGGAATCAGTAGTATCAATCGCATTAGAGGTATGAGAAGGCAATGGATCAGTGAAAATCTGAAGATTTTGGTTAGGAGGAGCTACAAATGTATTGCCTTTATCATTCACTCCAGAAACAGAGATAGTATTATTATCAATCAAATCTTGAATTTTACCCTTTAAAGCAAAACATTTTTCAGTATCATGCCCAGGTTGACGATGAAATTGACAAAAAGATTTGTTATCAAAATAAGGTGAAGTAATCTTTGCAGGATCAATTTGCCTTATAGGAGGAAGAGTAAGCACATTTTGTTCCAATAACTTATTCATAATACTATGCAATGATTCATTCAAAGGAGTAAACTTTCTTTCTTTCTTGAAAAACTTAGAAATAGGAGGCACACCTGATGCTGCATTCACATTGTTGTTGATGATGTTTTCATTGAATTTAATGGACTCTTTGTTTGGTTTAAACTTCCCAAATGGTTGTTGACTACTATCACCCTTATCACTCGGAGCCATAGGATGTGATTGTTCCATTTGACTCACAGTCAGTTGATAATTGTGAAGAGTTGCACACAACTGTTGGAAAGAAGTAAACTCAAAAAATAGGAGTTTTTCTCTAATGTCTTTCTGTAAATTAGAAATAAAGATTCTTTGAATATCATTGTCAGGCACTGGAAAGGAAATTTGAGCATACAAATGCTTATATCTACCAATGAAATCAGTCACTTTTTCTTTAACACCTTGTTTACAATGCATTAAATCAATCAAAGTAACCTTAGGACTTATATTGTTTTGAAATTATTGAATGAAAGAATTTGCAAGTTGTTCGAAAGAAGTAATAGAATAGGAAGGCAACGAGCAATACCATTGTAGGGCTTTGTCTCTTAATGTTCTAGTAAACAGTTTTGCAAGCAACCTTTGGTCATAAGCAAAATCAGTACATATTGTTTGAAAGGTCTTAACATGTGTCAGAGGATCACCCTTACCATTATAAAGCTCCAAATGCGGAATTTCAACATGTTTAGGGGGAATAGCTCGAACAATATCAAGAGAAAGTGGGCTCGCAACATTAAATGTGGGCACACTAAACTTAGATTGATTCATAGAGGCAATTTGTTGCTGTAAAGAAGAGACAGTTTGTGCAAGATTGTTAATGGTCGCTTCAGTCGAAGAGTTCATATTAGACGTGTTAGATTGTGATGGAGGTGTTATGTTATTGAAAGAAGGTAGAGAGTAAGGTGGTGGGACACTATGATAGTTAGTCATAGGAGATGATTGGACAGGAGGAACACTACAAGGAGGAATGGAATGGTTAAATGAATTGCCCCCTTGCGTCATGTTCATTTGTGGAGATATAATAGGAACACTCATTGAAGGAATGAATGAAGAAGTTGGATTGAATGAAGGAAGAGGGTTGATTGAAGAAGAAGGATTGCCCCCATGATTAGTGATCATAGGAGGAATGTCTTGTATTGAAGTAGTCATTATGTTTGATGTAAAAGTAGGTATACTAGCAATAGGAGTCGTCAAAGGAATAGAATGATTAACTTGAGTAGGAGGTTGTGTATAACCTAAGGTTTCGGCACAACTCTTCATAGGCATCACATTCGAATCCACAATGTGTGCAATACCATGCAAAATATCAATTCCATTCTTATCACTTTGAAGCATACGTTTTAGACCCTCAATTAAAGGAAGAGCTTGACTATCAGGGTATTCTTGAGACATCCACTGTCGAAAATCGTCAAATTGGTTATCCAATTTTGAAAGTTGTTCTACAGAAACCTCATGGAGAGCTTCTTCATCATTAAGAGGATTAGAGGAATTACCCATGTCCTCGTTAAAAAGACCATTCAAATTAGGTTCCATCTCCTCAGTAATTAAACCTTGGAAGGACTTAATTCTAAGGCTTCGTCTAACGGGAATAGTGTAAGTAGGGCTTATTGTTGTAAAACTCATGCACTAAAGAGAGAGAGAGAGATTTTGAATTTTAGAGGTAGCAAATTTCAATAAAATCAGCCAATCTCCTAGATTTAAGCTGTTAAATGTAATCAGGACAATCTCCGAAATTTCGGAAAAAATGTCCGGGACCGTGGCGCTCGGAGTGCACACGGTCCTCGCAACTTTTTTCGAAATTTGCAGGGATGAAAGTTATGATAATTTTACAGCTAACCTGAAAAAATTGAGTGATTTTACGATCTGTAGATAGGCCAAATTAAAGTTGCAATCTCAAAATTGAACCCTACCAAGATTGTCGAAAAATGCAAAATTTGAATTTTGAAAAAGAGAGGGAAACTGAAATTTTGAATTTTATGATTTTAGAGAGAATACCAAAAGCAATGCAAGCTTTGAAATTTGAAATTTGACTCAATTTCACGCAAAATTCAATTTTGAAAGCGGAAATCAAAGTTGTTGTAATTAAGCACTTAATTTCAAAAGTCACAAATTGCAAAAATTTGAATAAATCACTGAAATTTTGAATGAATGATAACACACTTTTCAGATTTAGGACTGTAAGAAACACAATTTTGACACAAATTTCAATTTCAACAATTTTTGAATGATTAGAAGCCTCAATCCAAGCAATCACTAGACCAACTTTGACTGTAATTTTGAAAGTGTTAAAATTGATAAAATCAGCCAAAATTCTGGATTTTAGCAGAAAAATACAGTAAGATCTAGCTCCCGAAATTTCGGAAAAAATGTCGGGGACGATGGCGCTCGGGGTGCACACAGTCCTCGCAACTTTTTTCCAAATTTTCAGGGATGAAAGATATTGTGATTTTATTGCGGAATCCAAAGTTACAGCTGATTTGGAGATGTTTTGATCAGTGAAATTGTCGGACAAAGGTTGAATCAAGAGGGTTTCAAAAATTAGGGTTTTGACACTTAACCACTTAATTTTCAGAATTGAAGCACAAATATGAATTGACAATTTGTAATAGAAGGGCAGATCTAAAACAAGCATTAACAATTAAACATTTCACAAGTTTAATTACTTAAAAAGAAAATTTAGGGTTTTTATGCAATTAACCTCTAAAATTTTGCAAAAGATCAAACATGGAAATGTAATTAGGAAAGCAAAATTTTCAGATCTAACCATGAATAATCAGAAAGGATGTTCATGTCGGGTTCACCAAAATGTAAAGCGGAAAAAATCGAACCCTAGTCGTCCTCCCCTCCCCAACTCCGAGGAGAGAGAAGGGAGAGTCACTAGGGTTGATGGTTTTCACTTAGGAGAGACTTTACATTCAAAAGAGGGGTTGAAACCCACAAGATCCAATCCCATGCAATGCAAGATTGGATTCTATATGAGTTTCAAGGGTTGTGATAGCAAGGATACCCTCTTTTGTAAAGAAATGTAGATAGAAAGATTGAACTAGGAATGCATGTAAAGTGGGAAGTATTCGCTTATAAACAAAGATAGGGATATGATATGAAGCTGCGGACCTGGAATTAGCAGTAAAATGTCGAGACGGCGTTGTCCTGCAAATTTGAGCAAAAGTTGACGAGAAGATGGCGCCCGATGTGCACACGGTCCTCCGAAAAATCCGCGAAATGAAGGGGGATCTGTTCGTCTCTGCACAAGGATTCCAGATCTTCAATTTCAGCCGCGTACCTGCAACCTTGTTGTAAGGATGTTTGTATCCTTATATGCGAAGGTATAGATGTTGTTGTTTGTTGTATGTTGTATGTTGTAGCATGTGATCTCCTCTTCAATGGTTGAATCCTTGTCTTGAATGCAACACCTAGCCTTGAATGGAGACTTAGAATGATCAATTGTTTGAAGGAATGTTTGAATGCTTGAATGTTTGAGTATCGTTTCCACCTTTTTCGCCTCCCTCCAAATGAGAGAGGAAAATGTAGTTTATATACTTGCCAATTAGGGTTGATAGACTGATTTTCCTGACCTTAGGCCGACCAGGAAATGTTATTTTCCAATTTGCAAACAAAAAGGCCCGAAGTCCCATAGGAGACCGGGCCCAAAATAGGGCCAGGGACCAGGGCACTGGGCGCCATGGTCCTGGGGGACCAGAGCGCTGGGCGCCCTAGTCCTGAAGGACCAGGGCACTGGGCGCTCTGGTCCCACCTCCCGGGACAGCAGGGTACAAGGAGGATCAGGCCAGGGTGCTGAAAAATGCAGTTTTTGATGTTGTGGACAAGTTTCAGGGTCTCCATTCAGGTTCAGTGTTGCGTCACCATCGTGAAGACCCAAATGCGGTCGAAATTGCAAGTGTCACAATTTTAGGACGCTACACTTCACCAAATGTCGTGTTGAAGAACTCAGTCATGTTGTAATTAAGTTTTGATGTTTGTCAAAAAGGGGGAGTGATACAGTATTGGGGGAGTGTAGTATTCAAAGTATCAAACAAAAGGAGTACAGTATATAGGGGGAGTATACCGAGCAGAGCAAGTAGAGTATCCAAGAGCAGTGAACCGAGTAGTGAATAGGACAGTAAGAAAAGATCAAGAGCAGCACACAAAACATTGATCACCAAGCATGCAAAATCAAAGTTTTGTACAAGTATATCGATAAGGGGAGTATATCTGGATTTACTATTTCATTGAATATTGTATATACTGTTAGTATAGTCAAATTTTGCATGTATATAGATTATAAAGTTATAACTTTGAAAGTAGTTTTTGTCAAACATCTCAACTAATGTCAAAAGGGGAGATTGTTACTACTTATCAAGTTGCCATTAGTTTTATGTTCAAAGTTATTCTATATACTTTATTCGGTTACTACTACCGAGATATTCAGTTGGTATGAATAGTCCAGTCGGTTATTAAAGAAAGTAGTCTCAGAACGTAGTATACACCAAGCTGTCTACTGAGTATCATTTCATGTCTACCGAGCAGCAAAGATGACACACTGAGTGAAACATGTTACCAAATTCATTGAACCTGGACATACATATGAAAACGTGTTACAAGATCGAGGAACATCTAACCGTTATCACATTGGAAATTGAACTTAAAGATTGTGTATGATTTTGAGGTCATCTAACCAATGAAATATTTTGCATGGTTATTCATTCGATAAAACATGTTTGTAAGATCGAAGCAATGAAAGAATCACCATCATAAGAGATCTATTTATACAACATGGATTAAGATCAGAAATATACATGTAGCATGACAGAAAGGAAGATATAGAGATATGTGAAGCAAGACATGTAAAAGCACTAATTTTTATGACTGTTACAAAGACATAGAGGTCACCGAGAAGGATTTCAAAGAATAGTCAAAGAACAAAGTAAACAGAAGGGTTTACCGAGTTACTATATGGGTTACTAAGGTATGCTATAAGCAAGGTAATCTATTCTAAGCACATAGAATCTGCTATAACATTCCAGATGTAAAGTTGTAGATATTTGTAATGATTTATTGTAATATTTTGAAGTTGTAAGAGAAACCTTTAACAGGGTAAAAGACTCTAATCAAGTCTATAAATTGTAAAGCCTCTAACCAGGTGCAACATTTAGATTAAGTGTTGTAAAATCCTTTAGCAAGGTAGATCTAACAAATCTTGTTACTCCTAACAGGGTAAGCTATCAGAAATAGCTAAATACGTAGCTCTAACCGAGCACTCTTTATTATTGCAGTAGTGAAGTTGTGGGTGCCATCCCCAATGTAGTTTTTCTCTCTAACCAAAAGTTTCTGCGTAACCAAAATATATGTGTTATGGAGTGAATCATGTATGATTGTTATCTATTTGTTTTAGCTTTATATTATGTTACTGCACTATTCGGTTTATGCATAATAGTAAAGTTATTATTGAAGAAAAGTTTTGAAGTATTGATTCACCCCTCCCCTCTCAGTACATTAGCTTTCCATAATGGGCCTAACAAAAATTTCATATAGTAACTCCCCCCACAAGTCCAATCCAAGGAAACCCAACTCCTGGTGGAAATAATCCACCACCACCACCTTTGGACCCAACGTTTGAGTTCTCCATATCTGATCAACATGATAATGCTAATCTCAAGAACATTCTAGCTTCTTCCCTCCCTAAATTCTATGGATTAGTGAGAGAGGATCCATACACATTCAAGTTTGAGTTTGATGTTCTTTGTAGGAGTTTTGATTATAATACAAATGCCCATAGACTCAAAATAATTCTTACCACTTTGAAAGAATCATCTTTAAGATGGTTTATGAGTTTGAGTAGTATCACAATCAATACATGGGATGAGATGAAACAATTGTTTCTTGCAAAGTATAAAGATTATTGTAGAGACATTGATCATCATGGGGATGATATTTTTAGAATGGCACAGAAAGAAGATGAGAGTCTTGAAGATTATATGGAAAGGTTTTTGTTTAGTGTCAAAAAGTCCAAGCATAGTACTCTAAATGAAGATTCCCTCAAGTTGATATTTTTGAGGGGAATTAGTGATGAATGCACTGATGCTTTGGATCTTATGGGAGGAGGTGACATTACACAGCCTACATGGAATGAAATAGGACAAATTTGTAAGAAATGTTCCAGATTTGCTTCTAAAAAGAACAGGTGTTTCAAGCCAGTAGTGCCTTCATCAACATCTAATACTGGAGTTTCTAGAATGGAACTTAGCCATTTATTGAAGGACTTTAAGGAGGACATCATAAACAATATGGCTACTCAGTTGGATACATTCTTAGCTAAGAAGAAGCATGAAGAAGCTGATACATTTCTTGCAGAATTTTGCCCTCATTGTAAACAGAGAAAAAAGGACTACAGATGTAAAATGGTTGCAAATCTTGAGGTTCCTGACTTCAAACCAATACAAGGTGAGGATGAACAAGTTTTCTATGTTGCTCAAAGAAGGCCAAATATCCAAAGACAAGGTATGCCTCCGGATCCACTTTCTCTTTTTGGTTATAGTGGAAATTCTTATGTACCAAATAATCAATGACAATTACCATATGCTCAAAATTTTGGTAATTATCCAAATTTGTATGGTTATCAAGGCCAAGGGCAACATTTTGCTAATCAAATGCCATAGTGGTAGTAGCCACAGGGAAATTGGTATCCACCTCAGGGCCAAGGGATCCAGTTTCAAGAGAATTGGCAACCTACTCCTCAATGGAGGGGGAGTCAACCATGGACTACCCAATCTTCTGGATATCAACAGCCACAACCGCTTGCAATAATGCCTCCCCCTGCAGCCACTGTTGTTCCACCTAAACCAACGTAGTTTCCCACTCAGCCAATGCCAAATCCTAATATTAAATCTTATCAACAACAACAAGCTTATTCAACCGACCCTAATAATACCCAACCTATTCTCTATCTATAAGAGATATTCACCTCAGATCCAGGACAACTCTGCCTAATCCATCTCCTCCAGTTATCACTAAGGTGCAAGAAGAACAAGAAATCTCTAATCCAACAACCACAATACCTCAAAAGAAGAGATTACCACCATTTCCCCAGAGATTGCAAGAAAAGGAAGTTCTTACAGAACAAGAGCAAGGTTTTGATATCATAGATCAACTGAAACATGTATGTGTTAAAATTCCATTGTTGCAAGCAATAAAAGATGTTCCTATATATAGTAAGGCACTTAGGGAGGCATGTCTTAAAAAACCTAGCAAGAAGAAGAAGGATCCACCAACAGTGCATGCGATGGGTCAACTAGTAGATATTATGCTAGGAAAGGTTTTAATTCCTAAATATTCTGATCCTGGTAGTCCTGTTGTGAATATAGTCATTAATAGCACCCAGATAAGGAATGTTTTAGTTGATTTATGGACAACCATTAATGTGATGATAAGAGAAGTAATGCAGTAGCTTGAAATCAATAGTCTTAGACCTACACCTAGAGCCCTACAGCTTGCTGACAACTCTATAGTGTGACTTGATGGTATTATTGAAGATGTGGTTGTTATTTTGGATTCCTAGGAATACCCTGCAGACTTTATGATTATGTCTCCAAAGGTGACATTGGGAGGATATCTGGGGATTTTGGGAAGACCTTTGGTTGCCACGGCTGATGCATATATTGGATGTAGATCAAGGGATATGACTATTTCAAATGGGAACTCTACAAAAACATTACCTTTGTATTCTCTTGCTCAGCCCCAGTTTGATCAACAACAAGCCGTTTGGCCTACTTTGGGAGAAGAATTTGAGGGAGTTGACTCTATTAATCACCTTATGATGATTAATTGAGGGCCATTCATGCAATTACAAGATGGAGACTCAATTCTTTATAAAATTTTGACAAATGAGTTCAAACAAGAACAACAATTGCAGGAGTTGGTACCAAATATTACAGATTTAGACTTTCCTGCAACCACTGATATATTGCATACTCAATTGTTGCTGGAAGTCTGTACTTCTCATTTTTCTGATATATCCTAGATTGATCTTACTATCAAAATAGAAGTTGATTTGAATAAATATTTGAATGTCAATAGTGATCTTGCAGATACTCAAAAAGTAGCACTCATGAACTTGCTTAAATGCCATAAACATGCCTTTGCATGGGATTACAAGGACGTGCATGGAATAGATCCAATAGTTTGTACTCACTCTATCTATATAAAAGAAGAATATTGCCCACTCAGACAACCACAAAGAAGAATCAATGTTGCATTAAAAGAAATAGTTAAAGAGGAATTGTAGAAGTTGTTAAAGGCTGGGTTTAGCTATCCTATCTCTGATAGCCAATGGGTATCACCTTTGGTAATAGTTCCTAAGAAAGGAGGAAAATGGAGGGTATGTGTTGATTATAGAGCTTTGAACTTAGAAACAAGAAAAGATCATTTTCCATTGCCATTTGTGGATCAAGTATTAGACTCTTCGGCTGGGAAGAGATACTTTTGATTTCTTGATGGATTCAGTGGTTACAATCAGATTCAGATAGCCCCAGAGGACCAAGAGAAGACCACATTTACTTGTCCTTGGGGAAAATATGCATTATATGTTCTTCCTTTTGTATTATGTAATGCTCCAACCACTTTTCAAGGAGCAGTGATCAACATATTTTCAGATATTTCTCAAGACATCATGGAGATTTATATGGATGACTTTACAACTTATGGTTTTGAATTTGAAGAAGCATTAGAAAACCTGAAGAAAGTTTTGCAATGGTGTGAAGACTATAGTTTTTCATTAAACAGTGAGAAGTGCTTCATAATGATGTAGGAAGGAATAGTCCTTGGTCGTCATATCTCTATAAAAGGAATACAGGTTGACCCAATGAAAATTGAAGACATTCAAAATATCAATGCATCAGTAAAACAAAAAGATGTTAGAAGTTTCCTTGGTCATGTTGGATACTATAGAAGGTTTATCAAAGATTTTAGGATATGGAATTTAAATGGACTTCTTCATGCAATGAAGCTTTCTTGAAGCTTAAGCACGCTTTGACCCAAGCGCTAGTTCTTAAAGGTCTGAATTGGTCTTTACCATTTCAAATCCATGCAGATGCATCTGATTATGCAATAGGAGCAGTCTTAGGAAAAAATATTGATAACTTGGAAAGTGCAATATATTATATTAGCAAGAACTTGCAGGGGCTTGAGTTAAATTACATAGTCACTGAAAAGGAAATGTTAGCAGTTATAAATGCACTCAAAAAATTTAGGCACTATATAACAGGGTATCCCATATTTGTGCATATTGATCATACTACAATCAAATATCACATGAATAAGCCTTCAATTATTGGTAGATTAGCTCGCTGGTTATTGTTGATGCAGGAATTTGATATCACAGTTATTGATAAACTAGGAAAGTCCAATGTGGTTGTAGATTATCTTTCAAGAATTTAGTTATAGGAAGATCCTACAACCATAGATGACGCTTTTATAGATGAACATCTATTCCTTATACAAGCCCACACTCCCTGGTATGTTGATATTGCCAACTATTTAGCTGCTACTAAAATGCCACTTCATTTCTCTCCTAAGGAAAGAAGGTTGTTAGTGGAGAAAAGCTTTAACTTCTCATGGATTTCTGATTGTTTGTTTTACACTAGACCTAACCAAGTCATGAGAAGATTTGTAAGAGAAGATGAAACAGATGATATCCTGCATGTATGTCATGATGAGCCATGTGGAGGACATTTTGTTGCTAAAAGAACCAACACTCAAAATACTGAATACATGATACTATTGGCCCGCATTATATAAGGATGTAGCATAGTATACAAGAAAATGTGACAGATGCCAGCGCATGGGGAGACCTACTAAATCTGATGAGATGCCATTATATCCACAAATATTGGCTGCACCATTTGATAAATGGGGATTATATTTTGTTGGCCCAATTGATCCCCCTTATAATGGCAAATCCTACATTTTAGTATGTACAGATTATGTAACCAAATGGGTGGAGGCTCGTGCCATGACACATTGAAGAGATAATAAGGTGGTTGAGTTCCTTTATGAGGAGATATTTACAAGATATGGAGTACCAAGGGAAATTGTATCAGACCAAGGCCCACAATTTACGGCAACATTGATTGCAGCCTTGGTCAATGAATACAATATAAGGCACAAAAAATCTACCCCATATCATCCACAAGCTAATGGACAAGTAGAGGTTATAAATAGGGAGCTTGAGGCTATTCTTACCAAGATAGTAGTTGTTCATAAAAAAGACTAGTCTCATACACTTTCAAAAGCAATTTGGGCATACAGAACAACTTGGAAGACACCAATTGGTTTTACACCTTTTGAGATGGTATATGGAAAAGCAGCAATCATGCCTTTTGAGTTTGAGCATAAAAATTTGAGGATGACTTTGCAATTAAATATGACACTTTTTGAAGCACAAAAGGAATGTATTCAGCAATTGAATGCTTTGGATGAATGGAGAAAAATGGTTGTCCAACAGACACAACTGATACAAAATCAGAGAGCAAAGTGGCATGATAAATACATCAAATAGAAAAAGTTCAAAGCAGGTGGTTGGGAAATATTGTATGACTCCAGATATAAATATACTATGGGAAAGCTGCAAACCAGATGGTTAGGTCCATATGAGATATAGGAATTTTTCAACAATGGAGTTGTTCGTTTGACCACAATTGACCTGGTTCGGTTTAAGCTTTTGGTAAATGGTCACAAATTGCATCTTTATCATAAGTCGGCCATCAAAGAGGAGTTCCTGCAACAATTTGCTAAAAAGGATCAAACACAAGTTCCTGCAGCAACTGATCAAGTTCCTACAGACACCGATCAAGTTCCTTCTGCAATTGAGCAAAGTATTGGAGGTAAGGTTCCTGCAGTGAGTGCAGTGAACATGTTTGCCACTTCATAATTCTCCTCGCATCATTTCACAAAAATATTTCCATGTCTTATGGAAATATTATTCTCCATAAATAAAATTTTCCATCCACGTCATCCCATCTCATTTCCTTATCTATCATTTCATTTCATTTCGTCATTCTTTTCACGCGACTACAGGTATGTACATATTTTATTTTATTTTAATTAGGCATTTATGATTTCATTATGATTATTGCCTTTGCTAAATCCGTGTACACTTCCCTAAATCCTTTCAACCTATGTGGACATGTGCCAAAGTAAGTTGGGGGGGTGTTTTATGGTTTGGTTTCCAAAATTAGTAATTACTCGTCCTTTTCGGTACCTTGATTTGATTTCTTACCATCATTTCTCAGATATTCTTTGGCATAAGAAAGTAATGAACTCTGCTGCCAAATTTGGAAATAGGTAAGGAAGTTTCAATTTTCAGTCTATAGAATATTTTGGTTCTTCGTTTCTTAGCTGCATAGTTTGCTACATTAACAGATTAAGAAATGGGTGGAGATCCAATCCGCCATGAACCAAGAGTCCATGATGCATTGCTACAGGATGCTCTTTGTGAGCATTATTTTCGGCAGCATGGTTGGATTGTCTACTTTATGAAAATAAGGGATTATAATGAAGAAATTGCCTCAGAGTTTATCATTCATTCAATGAAGGAGAGGCTACTGTTAAAGGATTAAGGTTCATTGCTACAAAGAAGTAGATAGCTGAAGTTACAAGGCTGGCATAGGAAGGAGAGTTGTTTCTAGAATCAAAAGATGCCAGAAGCACCAGAGCAGAGTTTACACTTCCCACAGATGGACCTCTAACAGTGGACAAGGAAGGAACCAGGAGGGTTTCCCTTGCAGCAGAGTGGCCCCAGGTGGCTTTATATGTAATGAAGTACATTACTTGCAAAGGGAGGTATTCAAATTTACATTCACCCCATTTCAAATTGCTTAGTCATTTACGACATGGCCAGAGAGTGAATGTTCCTAATTTTCTATACCACCTCATTTCCATAAGTGCCAAAGAAACACGGAAGTATGGAAATTGTTCTATCAACCATCATGGTCTGATTAAATTGCTAGTAGAATGTTCTCTTAGGGATGTTTCATAGATGGAATGGGGGGTATTTGAAGACATATTGCAGTTTAGGGTTGAATATGCTCCTTTTGCAGATGAGCCAACAGTTGAAAAAGAAAATATTAAAGAACCCTCTTCTCCTATAGTTTCTGCAGAGAATGAATCTCCTACCGCTGAAGGAGTTGTTATTGTTACAGAGAAAGAGATGGATGAGATAAGCATTGAGCAACCCTCCACTTCTTTTCATAAAGAAGTGGCATCTTCTAAAAGTAAAGGGAAAGAATTGGAAATAATTGATGCAGATGATGAACCTATGGTTCAGCCGCAGGCAACTCAAGTTTCTCCTACAGTCAAGAGGCGTAGGTTGAAAAGAAATACTCCTGTAGCAAAGCCACAGGTAGAAACCATTCTTGCAGCCACTCCAAAGGTTTATGTGAGAAGGACTTGGAGCAAAACCTAGAAGGCCTGTCCAGCAGGTGATCCAACAGAGGTTATTTCAGTGGAAGCATTAGAAGAAGGGAGCCTTGTAGATGTTGAAACTTGGAAGGAAGATGATGTTGATAGACTCTCAAATCTGGCATATGTGGTAGAGCAGCTTGAGGAGCCTGTTGAAGAGATTCCACGACCTAATGTAACAACTATTAGACCTCCATCATCCCTATGTAGTTTATCTATTGAATTAACATTTTATAGGCAATGGTAAATAGAGAGGGCTAGATTACAGGGGATTATTGACAAACAACAAAGGGAAATTGAAAAGAGGGATAATAAAATTGAAGAATTAGAGCCTAAAGTTGATACAATCACTAGCATGGCCCCTGAATTGATGCAATGTAGGGCACCACCAAGAGTTTATGCTTTGCATTTAAGGGAGCGGTATTTAAATTTCAAATTGAACCGCATTGTCAGGGACCTTAGCCCCTCTTTAGAAACCTATGAGGAATTTTATGATGCTTACCAGCCTTCCCCAGTAGCTGTGAAAATTTGTTGTGTGAACTTGTTTTGAATAACTATGATGTAGCTTCTGATAGTGAGTGGAATTCCTTGTTATACATTGGTGATATCCACATAAAATCTTTAATGTCATGGATTCAAAATGAGATCAGCATGGGGGCACAAGCCATAGCACATGAGGATTTTGAATTTGATTGTCCATTGCCATTGAGGAAGGAAGCAAAAGAGCCAAGATTTCTTTATTATGAATGGCAAAAGCTACTGGTAAGGTAAGATGTTAGGAATCTAGTGTTGCCAATGAGGGAAGAAATATTCCAAGCATATGAGAATTTAGTTCAAAATGAAAGTGCAGCTGCAATTGATGGCCTAACTCAGCACTAGAATACTTTGCCAGAAGAATTGAAACAAGAAGAACCTCATTCACTGCCAAATTTCCATGCAGCTATGCAAAGAACCCCTAAATATATACAACTGGGCATAGTGAAAACTAATAACTGGTTACCTTTGATCTTTCAACCTCCTATTCTTATGTGGCTATTATTGGGATGTAAGACTACAAATAAGCCTTATGACGCAGCTACAAAGGAGGCTAGATGGTCTAGATTAGAAAAGATGAAGGGGTCTTATTGGAATCTGCCTTCAGGAGGAACAGGTCAAGGAACTGTTGGTGACTTAAGAGTTAGTGCCAGAATCAGGAATTTTCCTCTTGCTAGAGAATCAACAAGACCCTAAAGTTGGGGGGCATGATGAGTTGAGACATTGGCATATTTTTACCCTTAGAACTCTTAAGTATTTGTCATATTTTGATTTACATAATAGTAATGATGTATCCGAAGTTTACTATATGTATTCCAAATGTTAACCTGAACCTATTAAAACATGTTTTGTCTTTGCCAGTTTATTCCTGCAGCCATGTTATTCATTCTTGTTGCCATGTGGATTGTTTAAGGAAATATCATGTGTGAAATTAATAGATGTCCCAATTAATTAAAATATTTATGTATGTTATTTCTTTTGAAGTACAGAGAATAAATGATGTTGCGATGGAAGCTCTCCTATCACGCCAGTTGCAGGAAGAGATATTCAAGGAGATGACTGAAAGATCAAACAACAGAGATGTTGAAGAGCGTAAGGAACGACATAGGAGAAGTAATCACACGATACTACTGATGTCTAACTCAAGTGGACATTAGTGTTGTAAATACCGCCATAGTATGTTATGACTGTGGTTCAGTTTAGATCCACATTTTCTGTAGCTTAACTCTGGCTATCTCCTTTCTCGATTAGTTATCTGCCTCCTGTCTTTGACGTGATCTGTGTTGTTTAAAGTAGATGTTTTCTTTTAAAATAATCTCTTCATCTCTTCTCAGAGGTTAGAAAGAAAAGAGAGAAAGAAGAGTAGAGGATTTTGGAAATAAAGTTACAAGTGTTTTTGATTTTCTTTTTATGTTGAATCATGTAATGACTTCCGAAGAACAATGAATAAATATATGTTATTCTGAGCACTTAGAGTTGTTTTTGGGAAGCCTGGAATCACTCATCCAAGGGGGCCCACTTGGTGAGTGTTCTTGTGCCTTTGTTAAGATTAGTTTTCTTCTTTAGTTGTAATAGACGTTCCTGTATCGACTGTTCCTGTAGCCATTAGAAATAGATCCACTCACTGTTCCTGCAGCCAAACCAAAACAGAGTAATTTTTGTTTATCAGCATTGAGCTTAGCCAGTTTTGCTTGAATGAATTTATGTTAATGCAGAAATTTTCCTATAGCCTTTCAATAGTTTCAATTCTTGCTTATCTTTTCTACATAATGTTATTTGCTGCAATAATGTAGAGTAGTTGTTGTAGGAACTTAATGCATATATAGTGTAGACCCATTTCAAGTATTAAGTCCCTGGGTTGACAATCAAATGAACACTAGCTATATAAATAGTGACTTTACCAAGTGAATGTCCAAACTTTGGGTTGAGACTTCAACTAGAGTTATTATTCTTATTGTTGGGTTGAACACCCTGTATGCTTGTCTTGATGAGCCTTGTGGATGACACTTTGATGCAAAAAAGATTACTTTGAAGATTCTTAATATAGGATATTATTGGCCTCCTTTGTATAAGATTCAATCAAATACACCAAGTGTTGTGATAAGTGTCAAAGTATGGGAAAATTCACTCATGGTGATGAAATGCCCCTACAACCATAGTCATTTTTGTCACCATTTGACAAGTGGGGCCTTCACTTCATAAGATCCATTGATCCCCCTTATAGTTCAACAAGAATATATATTAGTTTCCACTAATTATCTTACTTAGCACGGGTAGAATTCCATGCAATGAAACATGCCAAGAATAATTAAGTTACAAAATTCCTCTATGAAGAAGTCTTTTCTAGGTGTGTGGTGCCATGGGAGATTGTTACTAATAAAGGACCTCAAATTACCTCAACATAAACATAATTATTGGTGAATGAATGTAACATAAGAGACAAGGAGTTCACTCTCTATCACCCTCAATAAAACAACCAATTAGAGGTAAACAATAGAGAGATTGAGGCCATATTGACTAAAAGAGTATCCCTCCATAGGAAGGATTGGGTATCCATGCTTCTAGAAGTTATATGAGCATACAAGGATATCTAGAAATTAACAACTAGATTCACACCATATAAAATGTTGTACAGTAAGAAATATATCTTACCCATTGAGCTTGAACATAAGACACTATAGACATCATTAGAATTGGGGATGGATTTATCGCAAGCTCAAAAAGATAGTATTATGCAATTAAATACCCTAGATGAAATAAGAAAAGAAGATTGAACCATATTGAATTGGTACAAAATAAAGGATAAAATTGTATGAACGAATCATCAAATCTAAATAGTTTCAACAAGGTGACTGGGCTTTTTTATATGATTCCAGCTATAAGGATTATAAAGGAAAATTGCAAACCATTTAGTTAGGGCCATATGAAATTGAGGAGCCCTATCCTAATGGTGTTGTCAAGTTGACTATCATTGACCTAGTTAGGTTCTCACTATTAGTCAATGGTCATTGCCTCTGATTATAGAAAATGCCAATGCATAAAATAAATTTCATTAAATAGTTTGTAGTTCCTTTAAACATAGCAAAGCCCAAAACAATAGACCTAAACATGATAGCTCAAGATTTGATGCCTTCCAAAAATAGTTTTTATTTCCTTCCATAAATTTTTTCCTTAACTTAGTTTTTAGGGGACTGATGCAGAGATTCTTGGAGTTGCTCTCAGTCACCTAGTTGTCTTTCTTGTTCTCTCCACCCTTCTAACTTATCAAGACCATCCAGTGGTACTTGGTAAGGGTTCTTCTAGTTAGACCTCCAAGGCCTAATCCACTTTGGCTTTCCTCCAGGTTATATCAACAAATGTTTTACAACAACGCTTCCTATTGAGGATTCCACCTCAATCACTATCACACCTTCCCAATGCTCCAACAACCTCTGCAAAGGATCTTTAATCAAAAACTTGTTCCATGAGTGTAAATGAAGTTGAAATAGTGTATTTTGTGTCTTCTAAGGGTTTTATCACCTTTAAACCAATTTCCAAGCCTTCTCAAGCTCACTTTGTCTATACCGGGCTCCAAATAGACCTAATTCAATTAGGCCTCTTTTTACTATTTTTCAGGGCTTAAGATCACATCTACCCACACAAGGACCCAAAAAAATTACATTTATGAGTACCCTTTTCCTAGTTACATACAATATTGTAGAATGTCATATGGGTTCTCCGTACACATGGGGTTTATAGAACTCTCCTATTTTTAAGGGTTTCAGGGCTTCTCGGGTGACTTGCAAACTTGGCCTTAGAAATATTCACCAGTCAAAACCTCTCCAAAAACTAATAATGGATTATTAAAGGGAATTAAATGGGGTCTCCAAAAATGTATCAACTTGTGCTCAAAAAACGCACACATTCTGTTGTCTTAGTCTCACCAACACCTAGCTATGAGCCTAGGGTGTCATTGTAAAACCACAAAAAAGGTCTGAAAAGACAAAAAACCTACACTAAAAATATTTAAATACCCTAACCTAGCATTCCATTGGATTTGAACTAGTTCCATTAGTGGGTGCTCAGGTTAGAGCCATTTATTGCTTAAACCCTAGCCTACAAGGGTTTTGTACCTAGTTCACAGAGAATGGTTTGAATCTTTGCAACCAGACACAATCAAACCTTGAAATATAACTTGATGGAAACTAGATTCACCAATCCTTCATTCCCTATAGGTAGGTTCCTCTGACAAGTCCGTACAACACAACAAAAATAAGGAAAAACAATGAAAGCATTGTAAAAACAAGGTTTTCCTTACAAACAAAACTTGCTCTGCATTCCAAACTCTTCCAACCCATACAATGATGTTGTATTTTGTTTTTAACATCATGATTCAATTGGTTAGAACCAACTTCTTCACCGCCAACAACATAAATGCAACTTTTTGCAATATTGCAAATGGTGCTTAGCATTTTACATCTTTTTGATCCTTACGATGCAACCTTGCACTCAAGTGTACTCCAAGGCTCCAAATGCCCTCTAAGCATTATAGGAGACCTAAAACAATGAATTACACCCTTATTACATGATGACTCTATTTTTGGAGTAGTGCACCTGTGAACAACATCAACATTACATCTTTCTAGGATATCAACATCCTAAACACAACAAAAGCTTGGACAACTCAACCATGACTTTATTAAGTCCCAAATGGTTGGTCCACTTATTAAATAATGAAAGACTTAATAAAAGACTTAATAAAAAAACAAAATTTGCATGGACTGATAGGCGCTCTGCACCATACTTCCCTGGGACAATGAACTCAAGTCCCTTGAGTTAAGAGGTTTGCAATTTCCACACCATGCTGAAGTATATATGATTTTGACATCCACATAGCATCTAATTCAGGTAACCCTACCCACTTTACAAGATAATGCTTGTATACCCCTTTCCTTGTCTTCTTTATTACCTTGGTGTCCAAGATACTTTCCAACTTGACTGGTTGGCTTGGTGGTAAATCTCTCACCCAATTTTCAGTACCCTATGATGAAGTGTCCAACTGATGTGTTTATGATTCTCCCTTGTATGGATAGAGATCACATACATTAAAGATAGGAGAAATACCCAAGGTGAGAGGGAGTTCAACTTCATATGCATTCTGACCATATTTATGCACCACCTTGAGAGGCCCAATCTTCTTCATCAATAACTTAGTAGGTTGCCCTTTTGGAAGCCCCTCTTTCCTTAGATATGCTAGGACCAAATCTCCAATCTTAAATTGCACATTCCTTCTTGTTTTATCAGCATTCATCTTATACAGCTCAAACTTTTGTTGTAAGGTCTATCTTACCTTATCATGCACTTCTTTGATTCCTTATGCAAAATCCTCACCTTGTGCACTCTTAGGTGTCATAGAATTGAGATCCCTGAGCTCTAGTATGCTCCTAGGATGAAAACCATACACTATTTCAAAGGGACTTTACCTATACTTCGGTTAACTGAGTCATTGTATGCATATTTTGCCTGGTTGATTACCAAATCCCAAGTCTACCCATGTTGTGTGGTGAGGCATCTTAGTAGATTACCCAAGGATCTGTTTACTTCCTCTGTCTAACCATTTGATTGAGGATGGTAGGAAGATGAAAAAGATAATTTTGTGCCCAACTTTCTCCAAAGTGTTCTTCAAAAGTGGCTTAAGAACTTTACATCTCTATCACTAACTATGCTGATTGGAAGGCCATGAATTCTAACTATCTCTTTGAAGAAGAGTCCTGCAATGTAGGTGGCATCATTGGTGCTTTTGCAAGGTATAAAATGTGACATCTTTCTGAACCTATCAACCACTACATACACACTGTCAAATCCCCTTGGAGTTCTCAGTAAGCATAACACAAAATCCATGCTTAAACATTCCCAAGGCCTGTGAGGTATGATCAAAGGTTGGTACAGACCTGCATTACTTGATAATCCTTTTTCTCTTTGGAAAATTGCACATTGTTCTACAAACCTTCTCACTTCTGATTGCAACTTGGGCCAATGGTAAAACCTACTAACCTTCTCCATAGTTTTATCTATGCTGAAATGATCTTCTAGACCTCCTTGATGCTTTTCTTTAATAATGTTTTGTCTCATAGAACATTGGGGAATGCAAAGAAGGTGTCCTTTGAACAACAAACCCTCTTGTATCATATACTCTGAATAAGAAACATGTGAGGTATTAGAAAAATCAGAGCAAACAACATATATCTCAGCAAAGTTTTTATCATCCTTGTAGAGGTCTTTTAACTCATTCAATCCCACACTTTGCAATTGTATCTTCTACATAGTCATGGCTCTCCTACTTAATGCATTAGCTACCTTGTTTGTAGTGCCCTTTTTTTTCCTTGATAATGAAGGTGTAGGATTGTAAGTATTCAACCCACTTTAGGTGTCTTTGATTCAATTTCTCTTTCCCATTAAGGAAACTAAGGGCATGGTTGTTGGTATAAACTACAAACTCTTGGGGTAGCAAGTATTGACGCCACTTATTCAATGCGTACACCATGTCATACAACTCCAAATCATATGTGGAGTATATTTTCTTGGCTTCATTCAATTTCTCTGAAAAGAATGCTATAGGATGATCTTATTGACTCAAAACGAGCCCTATTGTCCTTTGGCTAGCATCACACTCTACTATAAACAACTTATTGAAATAAGGCAATCTAAGGGTTGCCAACTCTGCTATCTTAGCTTTCAACAATTCAAATCCCTTATTGGCTTCCTTTGTCCACTTAAATTGACATTTAATCCCTCCTTTAATGGTGTTAAGGATAGGAGCACAAACATGGCTAAAGTTTCTCACAAACTTCCTATAAAAATATGCCATTTCATGAAAAATTCTAACATCACTTATGCTCCTAGGTGTAGGCCAATTAATTATTGCCTCTACTTTACTTGGATCCATCTTTAAACAACCTTGTGAAATGATAAAACCAAGATAAACTAACTCTGTTTTCAAGAACTCACATTTTTCAAGGTTAATTTTGAGTTTAGCCTCCTTCAACTTCTTCAAGACCATCTCCACATGCTTAAGGTTTTCCTCCTTGGACCTGTTGAAGACCAAAATGTCATCAAGATACACAATAACAAACTTGCCAATAAACTCAACTAAGACTTCATTCATGAGCCTCTGAAAGGTACTAGGTGCATTGGTGAGGCCAAAAGGCATCACCAACCACTCATATAGGCCTGCATTGGTTCTAAATGTTGTCTTCCATTCATCACCAGGTCTGATTCTTATCTGATGATAACTAGATTTCAAGTCCACCTTTGAGAAGGAGCATGCTCCACCTAGATTGTCCAATAGGTCCTCTATCCTTGGCATGGGAAATCAGTATCTTATGGTGATCTTATTAATTGCTCTTGATTTAGTGCACATCCTCCATTTTCCTCCTTTTTTAGGCACTAGAATAGTGGGAACAACACAAGGACTCAAACTCTTTTTAATAAACCCTTTGTCTAAGAGTTCTTGCACTTGTTTGGCAATCTCCTCATTTTGGCTAGGTGTCATTTTATAAGCAACTTTGTTAGGAAGATTTTCCCCTGGTATCAAGTCTATTTGGTGATTAACATCCCTCATTAGAGGCAAAGAATTAGGCATATCATCTCTTATAACCACTGCATATTGCTTTAATAAACCTTGCACTTCTTGAGGCACTTCACTCATTGGATCTGCCTTAGCTTCATCTTTAGGCTTTAGCACTATAGCATAGCCCTGATTACCTTCTTGTTTTAACACTTTAAGGAACTCTTTGCCACTCATCAACATAACACTTGACCCTACTTGTTTTTCCTCCTTTGTATTAGGTAATGGATCCATTTGATACTTCTTATCATTCTTGGTGATGAGATAACTATTCTTTTCTCTATCATGGTAGGCTTTCACATTATATTGCCATGGACGGCCCAAGAGAAGATGACAAGCATCCATAAGCAATATGTCACATAGAATTTTTTATTTGTATTCACCAATTTCAAAGTCCACCCATGCTTATTCATCAACTAAGACATGTTGACCCCGGTTGAGCCATGATACCTTATAGGGAGTGAGATGAGGCAATCTTTTCAGTTTGAGCTTATCCACCATTTCAACTAAGACAATATTATCTTTGGAACCTGAATCCACAATCACCTTACAAATTTTTCCATGTGACTTACAAGTGGTCCTAAATAGACTTTTCCTCTGTGGCATATCTTGATCTTGGGGTATCTTTAACATTGTTCTTCTCATCATTAAATTTTCCCCATCTATCACTGGCCCTGCCTTGCTAATTGGAGAGGTCACACTTTGTGTATCCTCCTCTTGCACTAACTTAGTCCTTCTCTCACTCATGTATGAACTTGATGATCTTGAGGCTTTTCCCAGGCACCTTCTCATGGTATGTCCAACTTGGTTGCAGTGGTAACACCTACCGATAAAGACTGTATTTCCTCTCCCTAAGCTTCCAAACCTGCCTCTAAAATTGTTTCTCCTTCTAAAGGATCCTCTATATGTCCCTCTTTGAGAGTCCCCACTTCCTTCTTAGTTTTGATGCTCTTCATTTCTTCAAGCACTCTGACCTCTGCCAAAGGTTCCTCTACCCCTAAAGTTCTTACCACCTCTATGCTTCTGATTTTGCTCACTTCTCCTTTTGATCTTTTCCTCTACCCTTAATGCCAACTGAAAACACTTGTGAATAGTGTCTGGTGTGAGGATGCTTATTTCATCTTGTGTGTTTTTCCTAAGACCATTCTAGAAAATTTATCCACTTCATTCTAATGTTTCCTAGCCCTCAAACTTATTTTGTGGAATTCCTCAGTGTATGCATTGACATCTAGTTCCCTTTGTTTCAATTTTTGCAGACTCTTGTGGATTTGAACTTCATAATCCCCTGGTAGGAATTGAGCTTTAATCCTTATCTTCATACTCTCCCATGAAGTTGTACCATTTCTTCTTGCATCATGTTCCACCAAACCAAGGTTGATCCCCTCAATCTTGACTTGGATACATTTACTCTTTTCTCCTCTGCTACCTCCTTATAATCAAAATGATTATTCAATGCTTCTATCCAATCTAATAACTCTTCTCCATTGAGATTTCCTTCATAGGTGGGTAATCCATCCAAATTATCCTTGGAGATGGATTTGACTGCATCTAATAATATTTTTTGGTCTTGAGGCATTGCTACAATTGTCTGGTCCTCCTCATCTCCCACTTCTTCATCTATCTCATCTCCCCATTATGTCTTAACCTTCTCCTTCTCCTTCTTGGCATCTCGGGTCCTTTTATTTTCTCCCTGAGCCTTCCATTCTTCTAACATCTTTGTCACCATCTATCGGATGGCTTCTAGATTCATTGCCTTTGGAGGCAGTGAACTTACTTCTGATTCCTCACAGTTTGACATACACCAATGTTTCAAGAGGGTGGCTTTGATACCACTCTGATGCAGAGATTCTTGGACTTGCTCTCAGTCACCTAGTTGTCTTTCTTGTTCTCTCCACCCTTCTAACTTCTCAAGCCCATCCAATGGTACTTGGTAAGGTTTCTTCTAGTTAGACCTCCAAGGCCTAATCCACTTTGGCTTTCCTCCAAGCTATATCCACAAATGTTTTACAACAACACTTCCTATTGAAGACTCCACCTCAATCCCTATCACACCTTCCCAATGGTCCAACAACCTCTGCAAAGGATCTGTAATCAAAAACTTGTTCCATGAGTGTAAATGAAGTTTACATAGTGTCTTTGGTGTCTTATAAGGTTTTTATCACCTTTAAACCCATTGCCAAGCCTTCTCAAGCTCACTTTGTCTATACCGGGCTCCAAACAGACCTAATTCAATTAGGCCTCTTTTTACTGTTTTCAAGGATTAAGATCACATCTACCCACACAAGGCCCCCCAAAAAAATTACATTTATGAGTATCATTTTCCTAGTTACATACAATATTGAATAATGGCATCTGGGTTCTCCGTACACATGGGGTTTCTAGAACTGTCCTATTTTTAAGGGTTTTAGGGCTACCCAAGTGACTTGCAAACTTGGCCTTAGAAAGATTCACTAGTCAAAACCTCTGCACAAAATAATCATGTATTCTTAAATGGAATTAAATTGTTTCTCCAAACATGTATCAACATTTTCTCTACCAATCCATGTGTGCTTTGAAAACACACATCTTCTGCTATCCTAGTCTCACCAACTCCTAGTTGTGAGCCTAGGGTATCATTGTAAAACCACCAAAAAGGTCCGAAAAGACAAAAAACCTACACTAAACATATTTACAGACCCTAACCTATCATTCCACTAGATTTCAATTGGTGCCATTAGTGGGTGCTTAGGTTAGAGCCATTTATTGTTTAAACCCTAGCCTACAAGGGTTTTGTACCTAGTTCATAGAGAATGGTTTGAATCTCTGCAGCCAGACACAATAAAACCTTGAAATATACCTTGATGGAAATTAGATTCACCAGTCCTTCATTCCCTATAGGTAGGTTCCTCTAACAAGTCCGTACTAGACCGTACAACACAACAAAAACAAGGAAAAACAGTGAAAGCGGTGTAAAAACAAGGTTTTCCTTACAAACAAAAGTTGCTTTGCATTCCAAACTCTTCCAACCCGTACAATGCTATTGTATTTTGTTTTTAACATCATGATTCAGTTGGTTAGAACCAACTTCTTCACTGTCAACAACATAAAGTGCAACTTTTTGCAATGTTGTAAATGTTGCTTAGCATTTTACATCTTTTGATCCTTAGGATGCAACCTTGCACTCAAGTGTACTCCAAGGACCCAAAATCCCTCTATGCATTCTAGGAGACCTAAAACAATGTATTACACCCTTATTACATGATAAATCTATTTTTAGAGTAGTGCACCTATGAACAACATCAACATTACATCTTTCTAGGATATCAACATCCTGAACACAACAAAAGCTTGGACAACTCAACCGTGACTTTATTAAGTCCCAAATGGTTGGTCCACTTATTACAACATGAAAGACAACATAAAATACTTAAGAAAAAATTAAAATTTTAATGGAGTGATAGGTTTGTTAGGAAACTCATAGATACTGAGAGGGGGGGGGGGGGTGAATCAGTATCTGACCGGTAATTAGAATTTCTCAACTTAAAACATGCATAACATATTATAACAGTGTACCGGTATGCAAGAAATAATGAAATAAACATAATAAAAAACATCCACATGAAAAGCACACCATGACACAAATATTTAACAAGGAAACCCGGTGTGGGAAAAACCTTGGTGGGATTTGTGACCCACAATATCCACTTACTAGCCAATAAGAGAATATTACTTACAAAAGAGGGGCCTACACATGCAGGAAGGCCAACTGCCTAGAGCTCACTGCTCAATGGGAAGTCTTACTGACTTACAATATGGATTATACAAATCCAATATCTTGTACTGCTTTACAATAGCATCTATAATGCCTGATCCAGTACCAGTTTATGCTCTATTCTTTACATAAAACCTTTAACCTATATTTCGCATAATAGGTCTTCCTAATATCTTCCTTTTTTGCTTACATTACTTTTTTTTTAAATGTCTACAATGATCTCTTTTATATATAAGAGCCATTTTACAACTTGCCAAGTCGGCTTATAAGGTTTTTACAATAATAAAAAAAATATAATATAACAAAAAATGCTATTGGCCTCTGTGCCGATATGCTTCCTTTCTCTGTGCCAGTGCCGGTGTAGAGTGTGATCTGTTGATGCTGGTGAACTATCTTGCCGGTGTAATGCCTTGTTAGTGCCATAGGATTGTAAGGTTGCCATCAATGACAAAACCTTCAATCACATACAATGTCTCATTGGAGCATGCATATGCCAACAATCTCCCCCTTTGGCATTGATGGCAACACTCATGAGAAATTTCAAAAGTGTATCCAAAAATGTGAAGTCCAAAAATGTGTGCTCCCCCTGAGCATATGATTCCTACGATATTGAATTTTCTCATACCACTACTCCCCCTTTGGCATCAATGACAAAGGTTGTCAAGATGTCAATAGAGTTTGTAGTTTCAACCTTGTAAATGGGTAGTTACAATTTGAAATAGATCCGCCATAATCAAGTTTATACTCTCCATAAACTTTTTACTATCTCTTATTATTGTCTCTGTTCTTTTAACTGTACCGGTGAGATGTTGCAAATGCTCTGTCGGTGTTTTCTGTCCATGTATTAGTACCTCAGATATTTCCTTCCACAATGATGCTAGATAGTCCAATCTTGGACTCAATTTTAATCTCAGATGCTTTGCCTTATTCACTATTCTCTCCTTTTCTCTTTCTAATTTAAGTAACTCTTCCTCAAAATTTGTTATCCTTTTCTCAAAAACTGATAATGTATCAGGCGAGTTAACAAAATTATCGACAAGTTTATTGATTTCATCCTATACCTTGCTTATTTTCTTATCTATGTCTACTATCAAAAAGTTTGTCTTACAGGTGTCTTTGTACAGAGTTTTGTACTCTTTCAATAAGTTACACAGTTTCGGTAGAAGTGTGTCAAAATCCCTAGTACAATTCTTTATTTGATCTTCAAAGAATTTTTTCTTTTCAATTTCTACTTTGTCCTTCAATGTCTCTTCCTTTATTTTCTCAATGTTCTCTATGATATATTTACACAAAGTATCAAGTTGTCCTAAATAATCTTTATTGTCTATATTACAGTTAGGAGCAATTACCTTCAAAATTGGGATTGTGTAATCTATAGCTTTGTAAGCTTGTGAACTACAATCTATTATCCTTTTGATTGAATCCAAAAGTACTTCAGTTACATTTGTTGGTTTGTGGCCTACTGAGGAGGAACCAACATTCTGAATTCCACCGGTGGAAGAAGTAACCAAGCTTGTTGTGACCTCTGGTAGGTCTGTTTGTGTTTGCATTTCTTTAAGAAATGGTTTGTGTACTTCTCTAGTTATCAGTGGCACGGTTTCCTTATGAACCTGTTCCTGTTTCTGTTTTGCAGCATGTTCTTGTTGTTGTTGCATTTCTTGTTGCACTGTCTTAGTCTGAGCTTCTGCCTATTGTTCTTTGTCATCTGCCAGTTTCTCTTGTGTTTTAACAGTTTGTTCAGCTACTGGTGGCTCACTAGCAATTTCAGTCTTACCTGTTGTATCTTTATCTACCACAATGTTGATCTTTTATGTATCAACATCGACTATGTATAAGACTTCAGGATTAGGATTGACATCCTCTTCATCCATACTTTCAACTGCCAGTTGATCTTTTGTAGTTGTTGTTACCGATGATGTAAAAGAAGGTGAGGGTAAGTTGTCTTTTACTTTAATACTCAGAGGTCCACCAACCTTTCCTTTTCCTTTGTCTCTTTCTTTCTGATATACCTTTATTGGTTTGGAGTTATGATATTCTTCCCGTTTTTCTTTTTCAACTAGGAATATATCCCATGCATTTTCTGTTTCTTTAGTGACCTCATTGACTCTTCCAACCATTAATGTGTCGGTGTGCAGTAGAGAAAACTGACCGGTTGGCTTCAACAATTAAATCATCAATTTCTTTAGGTGAGTTCACTAGGTACACATCAAGTAGCTTTTCTATCTTGATTCTCTTGTCAAGTTCTATTACTGCTTGTCTCCTTGCTTCCAGTCTTTTGAACAGTTCATCTGGTACTTCATCTACAACTTCCATCAAAAATTTCATATACATGTCCATATACAATATAACATTGTTTTCTACTTGTTCTTTTTCATCTGCTGCCAGAGTGTCATACAATTTCTATATATTCTTCAGTTTCCCTTCCTTTGTAATTTCATTCAATAGTATATCAAGAGGAGCCAGGCTTTGTTTTGTTCTCTTCTTCTTCTTGGGTTTCAATTTCTTCTTTGGTGTAGTCTTCTTAACCGGTAATCTCACTGCTTGTTATTTCTATCTTGTCCTCCTAGGTGAGGGTGTGGTTGTCGGTGAGGGATCTCCTTTCCTTACAACTCTTTTGAAAGTTGTAGGCATGTCACTCTCTGAAGAAGTACCTAGCAGTGATAGATGAGTCTCAGGCTGTAGAGTTCCTAGCTCATCCTTAGTGATACCGGTTTGTTTTAACACATCTTCTTTAATAGCCTTTGCCTGTCTAGAGCCTCTTCTCACAACTGCCTCAACCTTTTTCACTCTCTTCTTAGATTGTGTTTGTTTTTCTATAGTCTCAGCACTACCAAATACTTCTTCCTTTGGTTCGTTTGGTGCTTCCAGAAGTGCTTTAGCATAAGTCTCAATTATATGATCATCTGTCTCATAGCCCATCTTTGTTACCCAGATTGTTCTTGGGATGACTGATTCCATCCAGATTTCATCCTTTTTTATTACAAAACATATTTCATCCTTATATTTGTCAACAATCTTTTGTGAGAATTTAATTCTCTTCTTCATTTTGGCCTTAAGTGCTTGAAATAAATCATGGATATTGTTTTCCTTATCTTCTCCCATATTGTTGAATAATTCTGTTAGTTTTTTACCTACTGGTATATCAAATCCAAGTTCTTTGTAACCTATACCAGGACCTTGTTTGGTTATATGTAGCATTAAACATACTAGCAAATTCCCAAACCTAAAAGTTCCTTAGCTCTGCATAAAATACTTAAGAAAAAAATAAAATTTGCATGGAGTGATAGGTTCCTTGCACCAGGGACCTTCCACTTATCATAATAAACAATCACTACCATATTCACTACCTCTGACTATGCAACCACTATCAAGGTAATCATGGGCCTATACATGTAGCAATAGAAATTAATACTTTTTTAACAATTCAATTTATCATGCATCAATATATCTTCCATGTCATCTCATACACAATCACCAACTTTTACATCACATCACTCACTCCACTTCATTACTGACCATTCTCATGTTGGTAGTTTGGCAATTGTTGTTATTATAGTCAACCCTCAATGTTGAGAAGGAGATTGTTGTTAGTCCAGTAATGGTGTTTTCCATTTCTGTTAACCCTTAGTTTGTGTTTTATCTTAGATGATATAGGTATATGTTACTGATATGGTGGATATTGATTCATTTTGTGGTCATTGTATGTACTGGTGCAATTGGTTCATGAGTGAAGGTGTTCTATGTTGTGGATGTCCACCTTCTTGGTGTTGATGTCCTACCTTGTATGCAAATACTTATAGAAATGGTGGTATTAATGTTCAGCATTGGATAGAAGGAATGGTATCATGATGATATCGTATTAAGATGGGGATTAGAAGCACTAAAATAAGGATTAAAAGTATTTAGATGAGGATTAGAAGCTTTAAGATGGGGATTAGAAGTATTAAGTTGAGGATTAGAATCATTAAGATGAGGGTTAGAAGCATGATGTTTAAGAGATATTTTTTAGATGATCTTGTGCATACTAAAAGCTATTGTACTATCTCTTTTATTGCTCACATGTGAGAAAATGGTGTTTCAAGGTATCTTGGTCTCCAAAAATTGATGAAGTGTGTGAATGCAAAAAAGTATGTTGAAGATAGTTTGGAATAATGCCCCTCATTCCTTTGCATTCAAAGATATGGGCTTGCATTTTTTGATTTAATGTGCATGCTATATAGATGTTGCACTACTATCTTTTTAGGTCCTTGTTGTTACAGTTGTTGTTTCTGGATAAAGCGGTATGTTGATAGTTTGATTACCGGTTAGGTTTATTCCAAAGAATGCTTCACATTGATGTTTTATCTGTTGCAGTTTGGAGGACATGTTCATAATGTTTGTGCAGTGTCTCAGCTCAATTTTTAGGTGATTAAGTGCACTACAAGTTTGTTTCATGATTGTGTTGTCTAGGCATCTAGGTATGAAGAATTTTGTATCTATTTTGGTTTGTCAGAGAAAAAGAAGTGTCTGGAAGTGTTGTTGGAAAGATAAGCATTGTCTCTACGTGGTTTGTATGATGTTGGTTGATCTCTTTAGAGTCGCATTGTGTCTGGAGTTAGTTTTCAAGGCAATTTATAGTTATCTGGCCAATAGGAATTGTTTTTTTTCTTGCACTTTGCTCCCAGGGGTTTTCAGCATTGGAGAGTGTGTTGGGTTGTATTTGGGTCCTACTATGCCTTGTTTGGATCTACATTGAAATAATTCATTTGGAAGATGTGTTTTCGGCCAACCAGTTCTATGCTACATTTTTACCTATACATTACCCCATTGCTAACTTTGGAGGATATGCACCAACGTGTGTGATGTTTTGGACTACATTGGATGATGTGTTATGATGTTTTAGGTCCACTCTATCTCATGAATTTGACTACTTTAATACAATCATGTTTTGGTGGCTGACTTGTTGGGATCAATCATTGTCCCCTATTCTGGCCGACCTAATAGATATTTTGTGATGATGTTGTTAGTATATATATAAGATAAAATCAATATGGATGAGTTTGGATGGTAAAAGATGCAGAATTGAGGCAGAAGATGTGTATGGTGAAATTATTGGAGCCTATTGACTTAGAGTTTATTGTCAATAGGTTGCTTAAGGAAATGAGTCAAGAGCAGCTACATTCAAGGCAGACTGTTGGATGTTGTGATGCAAAAGGAATATACTTTGTAATTCAAATAACATTTGTATCTTGTCCTGAGGCAGTGAGCCTCAACCTACAAGTCCTTTGTATATTGCCTTGAGGTACTGAACCTCAACTTGCAAGTCCTTCCTGGTGAAGTAAGATTCCTAGGGCGGTGAGCCCTAAAACATATATTTTATCATTTATTTCATATAGTGAGAGTTAACTCTCTATGTGGTTCTTCCCTTCTTATATTTTCCACATAAATCTAGTGTTATCTTGTGCATGTGTGTTCATTGTTTAATATTTCATTGTTGTTGATCAATTTAAGGTGTTTTGGAATTAAAATTGTGCTATAAATTTTTAATATTTGATTAAGATTGATTCACCCCCCGCCCCCTCTCAATATTGGGGTGTAACACTTCACACTTTGAAATTTTGTCTACCTTTGCAACTTGATATATCACTTCAAGTTACCAATATTGCATACAACATCATTTATTTAGAATATAATATCATGTCTACATGCCACGAGATCTTTTCATTATTGCTACAATAGGTATGCAAAAAAATTTTAATTTGATCTCCACATTTATTTCTATTGCATTCATTTAATAATTATCACCTTGTTTTATTTCTATGATATTAGTAATTATGTTAATGATACTTATTTAGATAATCAAATTCCTTCACCCTCAACCATCTATTCAAAATATGTAGTCACATGTCAATTTTTAAGCTAGAGGAGAGATAATTCTAGCCAATTTTTTTGAATTCCAACCACCAAAGCTCTTTAAATTGGCCACATTTAAAATAAATTATACTGCACTTCATGATTACACCAATACTTTCTAAGTACATCTTTATGATAGTTTCCATCATAATATGGCATTTTTCACTAACCACCAAAGGAACCTATAGCTATACAAATCCTACACATTCAAATTTCTACATACTATGGACAATATAAAAGTGAAAAAGAGTGAGATTTGGAGTCACATTCATAAGGGTACAAAAAAGAAGTGTATACTTTAGTGAAGAAAGATAAAATAATTTGAGAGAAAGAACAAAGGAAGTTCATATTTTAGTGAAGAAAGAGTAGAGAATTTGGAAATAGCTAGCAAACCTATAAGAAGGGAGACAATAGATCATTCTCACATTCTGAATGATATAGAATGCATGTCAAAATTAAAAAATGAAGGATGGATAAGATTATTTCTAGTGATTAATAAGGTATGATTATGAGGTGGCTCAACACTTTACACCGACATTGCAAGATAATGCATCCATAGTAAAGGGAATGCAAATTGATATAACAATGTCCACCATAGATAAAGTCATAGAGATGCCAATAGAAGGAGGGAGTTTTCTAGAAAATCATGTTGATGTCTTTTATCATGTATAATTTATTATATTAAGAGACCCACCACTAGAGTTCTCTTGGGGCACTAAGCTTCTCTATCTTTCATATGAATGGGATTATTCTACCATTCATGTCTTACCTATGAGGGGAGGAATTATTTTCTTTATTCCACACATTTTAAACTGCTAAATTAATATGTGGCATCATTGGTAAGTCAATATTCTAGACTATCTTTGTTATCTCCTCTCTTGAATGGCTGATATATTTCACAAAGGTAAGGCTACTACACTTTCTCACCATTTATTAATTTAACTACTATTGAAAAGGGGTTTTCATATTCAATTTACAAACATGTCTAGGGAATAATATTTCACAATTAATAAAATAAAAAGTGTTAATGTGGGACCTCAAGGACAACCCTTGACATTCAAGCATACAGTAAGGATGGGTTTTTGAGGGAGAGAACAAAAGGTAGGTCAATATAGAAATCAAACCAAATCCTTTGTGTCTCATTCACTTAATGTATCACATGAGATATCCCCTCAACTATTAGACTCTTCTAAATCTACAACTTATTCTTGTAAAGATGAGTCATCTGAAACTCCAAAACCTACTCTTGAAGGTAAAACAAGAAGCCAAAATTTGGCATAGGCTTCTAGTCAGTCAAGGAAGAAAATAAAGTTGGGTTATTATCCTATTTCAAAGAATAAAATAAATCTAGATTATTCTCCTATATTAGAGAAGAAGAGGAAGTAAGATTCTTCTCCTATCTCAGAGAAGAATATGAAGAAGAAGCCAGTATCTTCTGTTGGCATTTGCATGAAGATTGCATTAATGATATGTTATGTTGTCATTGATGTCAATTAAACCGGTAATGTTATTGTTGATATTGTTGTAATATTATTACTAAAACTAGTGGGAAGAATTTGTGGAGTGAACCAGTAATCGGTGTAAACCTTATCTATTGTTGTAACTGGTAAACCCTACTGTTGTTTTTGATAAATCCTAACTGATTAAGTTTGGTGAATTGGTTATATTGGTTTATGATCTGATGATGAGTGGTAATGGCTATGACACGTATGAATATTGTATGAAGACAATTCCAAGAGATTTTGGTGAGTTGTTGTAACGGTTTTTGTCTAGGGAATGAGCAAATGTATAGCATCTAATGCAAAGCACGTGATGAGTTACTAAGTTCGATGAAGTAGTGATCAAGGAGTGGTCAAGGTTTTTTTGATTGATGTGCAGAGATTGCTATGTAATCCATCATTTATACTTGAACCATTTTGTTTGTAATCTCTATGAGAATTAGGTTTTTATTGTGTTACCAACTTGATTGATTTATTTATAAGGTCGATGAAGTTGTTTAGTTGAATGAGTTGGCAAAGAGTGAGCATAGATCAGTTGAGTGTGTGGAACTGGATGATGTATCTGCAGTTTGAGTAAAGGCAGACAGGAGCATGAAATGGATCTAATCAAGCAAGTGTAGTGCTATTCAGATAGATCAACAAACTTCTATTTTTTTCTAACAATTACAGTAAAATTGAAATCCCCTAACTGGGTAAGCTCTAACAAGCTTGGTGTTATTCAAATCCTCTAACAAGGTGATCCATTAGATTGGATTTTCAAATCCTCTACCAAGGTTACTCCTTATAGGGTATTGCTTCTAACAAGGAATTTGTAGTCAATCCCTTAACTAGGTGATTCCTAACAGGATCAGTTCTTAACAAGACTTTTTGTAAAGCTTTAACAGGCTAGGCTCCTAACAGGGCAAACTTTAGAAGAGTTTAGATAGTTATCTTGTGAGTCTCATCTCACCATGGTTTTTACCTATTTTGGTTTCCACATCAAAAATATTTGTGTCAAGTGGTGAATTTTTTTGTGGTTATGTTTTCATGGTTGATTTACTTAACTACTTAACTATTTTGATAAGTCATAATAACCAGAAGCATTGAGATATGAAGAAGTTGTTTACTATTAATTTATTGTAACAGTCAACCGGTTTATCCTATGAGTTTTTATCTTGACAGAGGTATTACATTGTTAGTTCTAAGTTTACTTTGAGAGATTGATTTTTGAGATTGGTGAAGTTTGTATCAATTTTTCTATCTATTGATTCACCCCCCCCCCTCTCAGTAGTTGACTGGATACTTATTCTTTCATCATACCATCAATTGGTATCAGAGAATTTCAGGTCCTCTAAGGTCTAAGCCTAACAAATTGAGGTAAAGATCTACAGATCATGATGAAGAAGGAAGGTCCGAAGTTTAATAGAGAGAACTATAGAATATGGAGTGATGGAATGAAAATTTATATCAAGAGTTTGGGAAGATAGTATTGGGAACATGTCGATACTAAGTATGTTGCACCTATTGGGATGTTGACTGATGATCAAAAGAAAGAGAAACAAGAAAATCATCAAGCATTGGAGGCTATTATTAGTTCTTTGTCTGATGCAAAGTATGTAGATGTTCATGGTCTTGAAACTGCATATGAGGTATGGAAAAAACTTGAAGAGATTTATAGCGGTGATGAACATGTTAAGATTGCTAAAGAAGAGAGTCTAAGAGGAAAGTTTGATGGCATGCGGATGGTTGAAGGTGAGAATATCCAACAGTATGATCAAAGGATAAAAGAGATAGTCAGTGAAATTAAGAGTGCAGGAGGTAAAGTGGAAGATTCCATAGTGATCAGTAAGGTACCGAGAACCCTTCTACCGGTCTATGCTATCTGAGTTGCAGCTATTCAAGAGATGAAGTCCATTGACAAAAATAAGGTAAATCTTGACTCCATCATTGGAAAGCTTACTTCTTTTGAATTAAATGGTTATGATGGTAGTGTATAGAAATATGAGTCTGCATTTAGAGCTTATGTTTCTAACCCATCTACAAGGAAAACTAGATATTCCAGTCACAGATATGAATCCAGATCTAGCAAAGAAGTTGATGATGAAGACAGTTTAGTTGAGCTTGAAGCATTGTTGGCCAAGTAGTTGCCTAGAGGTACAGGTAAATATAGAGGCAAATTACCTTTGAAATGTTTTGCATGCAACAAGATTGGACACATTGCTGCTAACTGTCCTAATGGTGATAATGAGCACAAATGAGAGAAATTCAAGAAGTACAAGGGTAAAAGCAAAAGAGATTGTCTTATTGTTGTTGATGGTGGTATCACTAATGAGGAATCTGATGGTGATGCTAATGAAGACACTATGTTTGTAGCCATTAAAGAAGAGATGTCAAACCAGAAGGTATTAGTATCCAGGATGTATAACTATGATGATTAGATCTTTGATAGTGGTTGTTCACATCACATGATTGATGATCCGAAGAAATTTATTTCTCTGAAGGAATTTGATGGTGGAGTTATAAGATTTGGTAATGACTCACCCTACATGGTTAAAGGTAAGGGAACTATTTCTCTTAATGGAAAGAGTAGAGCAGATGATGTCTACTGGGTTGAAAGTTTAAAGGATAATATTTAAAGTGTGGCACAACTCAATGATAGAGGATACTCATTGGAGTTTAAAAATGGTATATGCAAAATATATGGAAATAAAGGTGAACTGATTGCAACTGGGAAGAAAACTAAAGGTAACTTGTTTCACCTTAATCCTAAAGTCAGCAACTGTTTAATTGTAAAGATAGATGATAGTTGGATTTGGCATAGGATATTTTGTCATATAAACTTTGATAACAATGTTAAAGTGAGTAAGTCCAAGATAGTGAGAGGTTTGCCTCAGTTAGAAAAACCGGTTAATGCTCTGTGCAAAGAATGCCAGTTGGGAAAGATGACATCCTCAACTTTCAAGAGCAAATCCTTTTCAGCGGAACATTTGTTAGATTTGGTTCATATAGATCTTTATGGACCAATAAGAACAAAAAGTATTCAAGGTGATAGATATTTTATGATCTTCTCTAATGATTTCTCAAGGACTATGTGGGTCACATTCTTGAAGGATAAGACTAAAGCTTTTGGTAAGTTCAAGGCATTCAGGGCCTTGGCTGAGAAAGAGAGCGTTAAGAAGATATAGTGTCTGAGGACATATCAAGGCGGTGAATTTACTTCTGAGGAATTCATTAGGTATTGTGAAGAAAATGGTATCGAACAATAGCTTTCTGCACCAAGGACACCACAATAGAATGGTATCATAGAGAGAAACAACCAATCAGTTGTTGAATCTACTAGGAGATATTGATATAAGGAGGTGTAGCGAAACCTTTCTGGAGAGAAGCTGTCAGCACAATTGTCTACACTATGAATGAAGTCAATTCATTTGGTACACTTGTCTACACTATGAACGAAGTCAATTCATCTTGGTAAAACTGTCAGCACAATTGTCTACACTATGAATGAAGCACAATTGTCTACACTTTGTCAACTTTCACAACATACCTTCAGCGTCAAGAACATGGTTCAAGAAGCATGAGACTTCCACATGAAACTACCATATCATTCAAAAACACCATACTGAAGTTTTCCGCACACATACACCCAAAGGATTCAAATTCTTCCCACAGAGATGCCACATCCCTTGAAGGCACCTATTTTTAACATGTTGTGGATAGGTACACAGTTACACTAATTGATTCGCAAATGGCTAGGTTCAAGGTTATGCAATCAACTGCATGATAGAAATCAATAAAAGAATACCCAACAAATCATTATTGCAGATTTATTTGAGTTTTTCTCCTGATTTTTTGCGATTTTTAAAAATAAATCACCTTGATTTTTACAAAAAAATCATCCAAGATTTTTTTGCAAATTAAATCATTGCCATAATTGGCTCGCGAAAAATCGGGAGTTAAAGGATTTTGTGCAGATTTTTTCATCTTTGTTGTAAACCAATGTTCTTGTGTTTGTAATGAAACACAAGAATAGTAACTAGTGCTGAGATACCAACTCAGTAGATTCTAGTAAAGAGAGGTAAGGACAAGACTCCTTATGAATGTTGGTATGGTAGATCACTTGAGGTTAGTTATTTTAGAATATTTGGAAGCAAATTTTTTATTAAGAGAGGTGATTATATTAGCAAATTTGAGGCTAAAAGTGATGAAGGTATATTTCTTGGCTATTCCACCAAGAGTAAGGCCTACAAGTGTTTTAACAACCAGACATAGAGAATTATTGAGAGTGTTGATGTTCAAGTGGATGAAAATCCTAAAGTCTCCGAGGAAACCAGTTCAGAGAAAAAGGATGAAGATCCTTACATTTTGTTTTTGGAACCAGAAACTATGAAATCTGAAACCGGTAAAGCAAATATTGATGTACCAGTTCAACGGAACAAATAAATTCAGAAGAAGATGATGATAATGAAGAAGTTGAACTTGGAGATAATGATCATATTATTCCAAGATATGTGAGACTGAATCACAATCCTGAATAAATTATTGGGGATAAAGATGTTGAAGTACTAACTAGAAGAAGAATCAGAGAGAATTCTTACATAATCTACTATTGAACCAAGAATCGCTAAGGAAGCATTTGGTGATGATCATTGGGTTAAAGATATGGAGGGGGAATTAGATCAAATTGAGAAGAACAACACATGGACCCTAGTACCCTGACCAGTAAATAAAAATGTGATAGGTACTAAGTGGGTTTTCAGGAACAAGTTGAATGAAGATGGTGTTGTAGTTCGCAACAAAGATAGGTTGGTTTGCAAAGGTTATGCACAAGAGGAAGGAGAAGACTATGGTGAGACTTTTGCACCAATGGCAAGATTGGAAGGTGTCAAAACTTTACTTGCATTTGCAGCACACAAGAAATTCAAGATATACCAGATGGATGTTAAGTCTGCATTTTTGAATGGGATACTAGAAGAAGTATACATTGAGCAACCATATGGTTATTCTCTTATTGATAAGAAAGACATGGTATGCAAGTTGGATAAAGCTTTATATGGAATAAATCAGGCACCGAGAGCATGGTATGAAAGGCTTCATACACATCTGATGAAGATAGGCTTTCTAAGAACCAGTGATGATAGTAACATTTATCTCAAATCTGAAGGAGATAAAATACTAGTCAACAAAGTATTTGTTGATGATATCATATTTGGAGGTAATAATGACATGAGCAAAAGTTTTGTAGATGAAATGAAAAATGAGTTTGAAATATCTTTAGTGGGAGAAATAATTTTTTTCATAGGCTTGCAAATACAACAAATGAAGAATGGTATTTTTGTCACACAATCTAAGCACGTGAAAGAGATCTTGAAGACATTTGGCACAAGTGATTGTAACCCAGTTGGGACACCTATGGTTACAGGTTGTAAGTTTTGTAAGGAATATGAGTCCAAATCTGTTGATGAGAAGGAATACAGGTCAATTATTGGAAAATTGCACTACGTTGTTCACAACAGACCGGACATAGCTCATGCAGTTGGCATAGTTGCTAGATTCCAGAAGAATCCTAAGGAAACACATTTGATAGCAACCAAAAGAATTTCTAGATATTTGAAAGGTACTATTGATTATGGGTTATGGGTTATGGTATCCATATGGAGGAAATTTTGACTTGAAGGTGTACACAGATGCAGATTGGGTAGGAAATGTTGATGACCGGAAAAGAACAATCGGTGGAGCATTTTTTCTAGGAGGAAGACTTGTTTCATGGAGTAGTAAGAAGCAGAGTTGTACTTCACAATCTACTGCTGAAGCTGAGTATATTGCAGCTTACATTCATTTGGTGATCTTTTATTCCTAAAATCAACTGCATTCAATTCAACATCAACATCTTCATGATAATTTTGGCATCAAGAAGGTTTATGAAGGTATAAACATTCCAATTTTAGTTCTAGCCTCTGCTACCTAACAACATGCTTTCAATTCATGTTGAATTCAATTTAATTTCAAGGTCAATTCCTAAAATTGGGTTTTGACTTAGGCAAACCCCTTTCTACCCAACATTTTTTCTCTTTTTTGAGTGGAAGAATGGGTGACGGACCTACGGAAATAGGTACACAGAAACCAAGACGAGATCTATAGTCTGCAATTCATTGGAGCTGAAAATACTAGGAGCATGCCAAGCAAGGTGCCTTGGTCCTTGGAGTAGGTTGAGCTGGGTGCCTTTCTACCTCCACTTCTACCTAAAATTCAGATTGCAAGTTAGTTACAAATTTCTTTGTTGGATCTTCTTCTAGAATTGGTTCACCACTTCACTGTCTTCTTATGCATGCTGAAAACATTTCAACCTATTTGATCCTAGTTCATGTATTCTTCATTTCCAATTTGCATATTCATATCCCCCCACAAAAGAAGAACCATTGCATCTGCTTTGTTCTTAAACCATTTTAAGCCTAGTGGATCATTCTCCTTCCAATGTAATCTGGTAGGTATGAAATAGATTCCTAATTTGCATGTATGGACTTGTGAATCCTACTTTACCCACCTTACACTTAGTATACAATATATGCATTTATACTATGATTTGTCTTTTTCCCCAATAACTTCCAAGCAATTCTTCAATGTTTTAAATAATCTACCCAAAACACCAAAATTTTCTTTATGAGTTATATTTACACAATGATGTGGTTTCATATGAAATGGAATGTAATTCTTTAATTTATGTAGCTAATTTATAAATAATGTCATTATTATCATTCATCAAGAGTTAAGCCAACAAGAGATGACAAATGAGACATTATAGATAAATGTAAAAAGTAGTGACCCTACCCTTAACACCAAAATCTAATATCTTAGATCGTATCCTCAAGACTTGGGCTATACTCATTAGAAGACCAAACATTCAAAAGGAGGTAATGACAACAGGGTGGAATGGTCACATTACATTTGGATAGTTAGCAATGTCTTCATAAGGGCACACAAAATGTCATCAAAATTTCATACAATATCATGAGGCCAATGTATTGTCTCTTAGTCTATAAAATATCATCAATGCATATAGCCACACCAAAAATATTATATGTGTCATGTACAAGAATATAGAATATGTTCATCTATGAATATTAAACACCATTTCTCAAATATTTGGCCTCATTTTGCTCGACTAGACATTAAACCTTGGTCCCTTGTATCACTCAGTGCCTTGTGTCATTCTAATCTCCCACACGCTCACTATTTTGCAACTCAAACTATACATACAAAATATAAAATTAGATACTATTCCAAAGCCTACAACTATTAAAATTGTTTATAATATATAACTACAACATTATGGTAGTCCATCTCTTCTTGCCTATGTTGCTCGACATCATCAAGAGCTATTTGTCCTCACACACGAGTGTTTACATCAATCTACAACATAACAAAGACATATTTACCAATTATTTTTATAGGTCTGATAATATCAATTGACACAAAACAAACATTATTAAACATATATATTCATACTCACACCTAAGTTAAGCACACCGATAAAATGTTATAAATTTAGATCACAATACCTACATTTGATCAAAATACACATTATTTAGTAACTCATCAATCATCACCACATTATCTGATGCACTACCTTGATGACCCTATAAGGAAGTTAAGTAGCGAAATAACTTCCTACACTAACCTTGAGAGGAGAGTAATACAAAAACTTTAATAGATTGTTACAACAATTATAAAAGCTTAACAATATTAAACATAATATCATGCATACCACAACACAACAATGAAATGATTTACATGGGGAAAACCCTTTCAAGAGAAAAACCCCACACTCCAAAAGCAACTCAATATATTATTCAACAATCAATAACAAATTACAATATACTTGCAGAGAAAGCTCTTCACAAGAGTACCACTAATCAAAGATTCAGAGGTAACTCAATAGCCATAAGTCTCCTACACACAACCTTTATGTCGTGTACCTCATATACAGGAGATACAATATAAGAAACCGTCAAATGGTATTAAAAAACCATGGGCTAAAACCACCCAATAAAGTAGAGTCGACCTTACCTCCAACCTAGATGTTTTATGACTTCTCAAAACACACATCAACTCATGTTCCTCTTGTTTATATCTCATTTATGTGTCCGATGCAATTTATATTTCCTATTTCAGGAGTCCAATCCTCTAGAGGCCATCACTTGTGAACTGTGTGTTTGATTGGTGAAATGTTTCAAGCGTCAGGAAGCTCGCAAAGTGCTCTATCACCTTGTAACCCACTACGCTAGTTACACCTACTTTTCAAGGTGTTTTGGAGCCCCTAAAGTCCTCAAAATTAATTTTAAACCTTTCATCGCACCCTTTAAAAAAAAACTTTAATATCTTTAAAACTAGCTATGGTCTTGCGATGAAAATTTACTGGCATGCTTATTTAGCCAATCTAGAAACTCCAGGGAGAATTTTGCACCATTTTGTGCTCAAATGAAAAATTACTATAAATAGTAACCTCATGTAAATGCAAGGTTGAGACACCATTTTCTCAACATTCTCCCACTTGTTGAACACCTTGCTAGAGCAAAGGGAGTATCACAACAATAAATTAACTACTAGGGGCCATGAAGCCCATAGACTCCAAACACCATCTGGACTTCTCTATGCTCACGACCTTAGTTAAAGAATCTGCAACATTCATCAAAGTTTCTACCTTAACCAACTTCACCCTGCCATCTTCGACCATATCTATGACAAAATGATACTGAACATCAATGTGCTTGGTTCGGGCATGAAATGTCTAGTTCTTAGCTAGGCAAATCGCACTCTGACTATCACAATAAATTGTCACTGCACATTGTTTTATTCCAATATCTGCACACAGTCTCTTAAGCCAAATAGATTTTTTACAAGCATGAGTAGCTACCATATACTCCCACCACAACCTATCTCTTACTCATCTAACTAATTGCACCACCAAATAAAGTAAACACATAAGAACCAGTGGATATTCTACTATCAATATCACCTTCCCAGTCCGAATCCACATAACCATGAATATAAAGGGAAATCACATCTCCAACCAAATTGTACCATGATAACACAAAGAATACTCTGAGGTACCCTTCAAATATTTGAAGAATCTTTTGACTACATCCCAATGAACTCTACCAGGATTAGACATATATCTAGAAATAACTCCCACTGCTTGGGAAATGTATGGTCTAATACAAACCATAACATACATCAAACTTCCAACTGCACTCTAGTAAGATACCCTGCTCAAGTCTTCCATCTCTGATGGAGATGTAGGACAATCTAAAATAGATAATTTCATTCCAACTGCAAAGGGAACACATAATGGTCTATAATATTTCATATTTAACCTCTGTAATAGTGAATTCACATACTTACTCTAGCCTAGCCATAACTTTATGCTCACTTTATCTCTTCTAATTTCTATCACAAGAATGTGTTTCACTGCACCAAGATCTTTCATTTCAAATTTAACAACAATTTGGGATTTTAGTTCTGAAATCATACCTTTCCCTTTACCAACGAATAACATATCATCAACATATAATGCAATGTACAAGAAATGATCACCATCAGATTTATAAAAAACAATGATCTGATTTAGAATGCTCAAATTCCAAACTCAACACATATGTATCAAATTTCTGGTACCACATCCTAGGACTTTATTTGAGGCCATACAAATATTTCTTCAATTTACAAACCAAATTACTTTTACCTTTCTCCACATAGTGCTCTGACTGTGTCATATAAATATCCTCCTCCAAATCAACATGAAGGAAAGCAATTTTCACATCTATTTTCTCAACCTCTAAATCGTAAACAGCAGAAATAGAAAGCAAAAATCTAATGGATGTCATTTTTGCAACAAGAGAAAATATCTCAACATAATCAACACCATCAACCTGAGAGTAACCTTTTGCAACCAACCTTTCTTTATACTTCTCAATGCTTCCATCTAAACCAATCTTTTTCTTGAACACCCATTTTTAGCTAACTAAATTCCGTCCTTCAGGCAATGGTACAAGATCCCATGTATCATTCTTTTCAAAGCTGTCATTTCTTCTTCCATAGCAATCTTCTATGATTCTGCATCATTCATACATAATGCCTCTTCTACAGATCTAGGTTCGTCCATATTAGTATTCAAAGCAAAAACACATCTCCAATCATCATGTGAATACCTTTCAGGTAATTGTCTATATCTTGTAGACTTTTGAATAGGCTGAGTTGGAGGTTCTTCCTCCTCTTCTGAATATTCAGAGCTAGATGAGCTCTCCTCAAATTCTTGCCTATCAGATGATCTTGATTCAACTCTTTCAGGTGTAGAAGGGAATTGAATCACATCTTCCTGTTTAGTCTTTTCTGGCTGCAATGTAACATAAGGAGACTTGGTTTCTCTAAAAATTGCACTTCTACTATGAATTACCTTTTGTGCAACAGGGTCCCAAATCTTGTATCCTTTCATGCCATAAATATAACTGATGAAGATACATTTCACCACCTTGTTATCCAACTTTGTTCGCTTCTCCTTTGGTATATGTGCACATGCCTTGCAAAACAAAAAATCTAAGATGTCCCAATGAGGGCTTGTGACTTGACCATGCTTCCATAGGTGTTTTATCAACAAGATCTAATGTAGGAAACCTATTGATCAGGTAGCAAGTAGTGGCAACAACTTCAAACCAAAACTTTTGTTCTAGATCGACACAACTCAGTATACTCCTAGCCTTCACCGTTAGTGTCCTATCCATTCTTTTCGCAACTCCATTCTTCTATGGAGATTACAAAATTATCTTTTGTCTATGAATTCCATTGTCTTTATAGAATCTATCAAAATCATTAGAGAAAAATTCACCACCATTATCAGCCTTGAAATATTTAATTTTATTTCCAATTTCCAATTCAACCATTGCTTTAAATTCTTTAAAATGACTAAAAACTTCAGATTTACTTTTTAAAAAGTATACCCATGTCCAATGGAAGGAACATCCACAAGACCAAACACACTAGAATGAATAAGATTCAAAACACCACAAGATTTATGAGAGCTCGAGTAAAACTGAACGCAATTTTGTTTTCCATAAATGCAATGCTCACATAAATCAAAGTCAAGATAAAAATCATTCAAACCTTCAACAAAGTTTTTATTTTTCAAGGTCCTTAGACCCTTTTCTCCAATGTGGCCAAGCCTCTGGTGCCATAACACAGTCTTCTCTATAGGTAACTTTGGTTCAGAAGAAAGAGCACCCCTAGGTACCCAAAATCCATGTCCATCCACTGAAGGTGACACCCTCAAATCTTCTGATGAAGTATCCACAAATTTACTTTTTACAGAAGTGCTATTACACTCAATAGTGTATGCCTCTAGCTTATACAAAGTGCAAGACTTGATACCTCTAGCAATCACAATAGCACCCTTAATTATCTTACATCCCACATCAGAAAGACTACTTGCACAATGCATCTATCAATTTCTCATAAATAATAAATTTCATTTTAATCCAGGCATATGCAGTACACTGCTAATCCTTTTTATTCTACCATTAGGAAACATGATCCTAACTTTACCACGACCAACAATATCTAAATGTGAATCATCACCCAAGTACACCTTGCCTCCATTAAATACTTCATATTTAGAAAACTAGTCTTTATTGGAAGTCATATGAAAAGATACACCTGAGTTAATTAACCATGCACCATTAATTGTATGAGTAGTTAAAGATGCAATGAATGCATCACCATCTTCCTTCTTGGACTCATAATCAAAATCAAACTTCTTCTTTTCTTCTTTGTAGTCCTTATCAATATAACTAGAATTATCACAATTCCAACAAATGAATTTCGACTTTCCAAGAGATTTTGATCTCCCTTTGGATTTGAATTTATTATGCTTCTCATTCTTCTTTCCTTTTTCCTTAGGTTTTCCACAAACAATTAGGGCTTCCTTTGAACTGATGGATACCTTCCTTCACATCTTTTCACCAAGTAGGGCACCCACCACATCTTCAAACTTTAAAACAACATAAGTACTATCGATAGCCATAACAAGAGAATCCCATGAATCAGGCAAAGAACAAAGCAAGATCAGAAATTTCTTCTATTTGTCCATATTAACACCAACAGATACCAATTGAGCCACCAACATATCAAATGCTTTCAAGAAGTTTGTAATTCATCCACCCTCTTCCATATTCACAGAATACAATTTCTTCCTCAATAAAATCTTATTTAATAAAGATTTGGCTTGACACATCTCACCAAGCTTAGTCCATAACTTGTTTGCAGAGTTCTCTTTGTGGACATTGATCAAAACAGAGTCTACCAAACATAGTCTGATTAGACCCTTGGATTTTTGGTCCATAATATCATACTGAGAAGCCACAATAGGATCTGTAGGTCTTGAGACATTCACATCAAAACATCGCATAAATCTTGATCTATTAGCAGATCTTCCATCTTTAGCTTCCACATCTCAAAATTACTTCCATTAAATTTCTCCACCTCTATTCTCCCTGATGAACTTGCCATTTTAAAATTCCTGCAATAAGATCAAAAAGTGTTTTTTGCACAAGCTCCCACTTAAATCTGGATTAGTTCAAAAAAACCAACAACCCACAACTCAAACCAAAGGTGATCAAGCTCTGATACCACTTGTAAGGAAGTTAAGTAGTAGAAAAACTTCCTACACTAACCTTGAGAGGAGGGTAATGCAATTTTTTTATAGATCATTACAATAGTTATAGAAACTTAACAAAAATAAACATAATATCATGCGTACCACAACACAACAACGTAGCGATTTATGTGGGGAAAACCCTTTCAGGAGAAAAAACGCCACATTCCAAAAGCAACTCAATATATTATTCGGCAACCAATAATATATTCTAATATATTTGTAGAGAAATATCTTCATAGGAGTACCACTAATTAGAGATTCAGAGGTAACTCAACAGCCATAAGACACTTATACACAACCTCTATCTCATGCACCTCATATATAGGAGATTCAATACAAGAAACCGTCAAATGGTATTACAAAACTCATGGGCTAAAACCACCCAATAAAGTAGAGTCGACCTTATCTCCTACATAGATTCTTTATGATGTGTCAAAACACACATCAACATGTGTTCCTCCCTTTTACAACTCATTTATGTATATGATGCAATTTATATTTCCTATTTCAGGAGTCCAAACTTCTGGAGGCCATAACTTGTGAGCTGTGTGTTTGATTGATGAACTATTTGAAGCATCCTCAAAATTAATTTTAAACAATTCATCGCACCTTTTAAATATGGAAACTTTAATATCTTCAAAATTAGCTATGATCTTGTGACGAAAATTTACAAGCATGCTTATCTAGCCAATCCAGAAGCTTCAAGGAGAATTTCGCACCATTTTGTGCTCAAACGAAAACTTACTATAAATAGTAACCTCATGTAAATGCAAGGTTGAGATACCATTTTCTGAACACACCCCTATTACTCCCATAACATCTATCCAACAATGAATACACACATGGGATATGGAATCATCATACCCTTTTCATCATTGTCTCTCCCAAAGCATCAATTACAACAATTCAAGCATATATGAGAGTTAGGAGCACTAGAACTAGATGATTGAGCTATTGGATCATTGTCTAAAAAAAAGGGTTGGGATATATATGTGACAGTATTTATAAAAGTGTCTATGAGGCTATAAAATGCATGAAGAGTTTGTACCTCCATAGTCTCCTTGATGGCTACTGGAACCATCACAAGATGAATAGGTATTTGTGCTAGTGTTCTTTAATATTAACTATTATTTACACGAGGAGCTCCTAATCTATGTTGGGTAGAGCCCCCACCTCTACCCTTAGACTCCCTTATATCAAAATAATTTAAGATTTCATGAAGAATAAACTCACAGTAAAGTTTTCTAATAAAATAGATGGCACCTCACAATTATTACATGGAGGTTGGCAAAGACCATCGGCCATCTATCCCAAAATTTATTTTGTATCTCATCATGATTGCACCATTGTATTCTAAATCTCATTATGATTAAGTGAGTTTGGGTAATCCCTTGATATGATTATATGATTGTTTTTTTTCTTCTGCTTGAATTATCCTTCACAAATGGATGATTTTAATTTTTCAACATTAACTCTATAAATTATAAAACATGACATTAAAATGTATGAAATAACTTAATAGAACAAGCTTTTACACCATATATTGAATAAATAGCTGATGAACCTAAATAATATAACCAAAATATATAGTTGTGTAGGATCATAAATTGTAACCAGTCCAATTTACACCTCATGTTTATGATCCTACTTTAGCATGTCCTATCCCCATCCCATCTCTAGTTTCAATTTGACCCTATTCTCCAACTTTTATGTCATGAATACCCTTTGGTGGGTCCCATCATGAGGTCACCTCCCCCCTTTCTCTTTTTTTTGGTCCTATTTGTAGAAGGACCAAGTCGTGGGATGCACTAGTTTGGACCAACGCCCCCCAAAAGGCTTTGGTCCCTCTCAAAAGGGCCCCAATTTGAAATGGGACAGGTTCTATATCTCCCCAATAGCATTTGATTCCTGGGGCTACACATGACCATTGGAGGTCAACCTAATTAGCAATTTACCTAGGAAACCCTATATAAAGACATTATATTAATTCATTTTAGATCTAAGGCTCCATCCCTATTATTCATGCATTTGTGAATCATTCATCATCAAGAATTCTTAGAGTTTTGGGGCTACATATTCACCATTCAAGCATTATGGAGAAAAGTTACATCAATATTCATGCACAGGGGCTTTGCTTAATGAGCTTGGGTTATAGAACGTGCGTTCATAGAATACTAAAGAATCTCCCTATTTTCAAAACATATTGCACTAAACTCCTTTTTTGTCACCCCCTCCCAATACATAGCCTGAATTAAAAGCCACCTTATTTTCACCAAATATTGTATTTTTCATAGCCGAAATTAAAAACCCCCTTATTTTCACCGATAGGCAATATATTACACCCTTATTTTTGGGATATTAAACCCCGCAATATGAATTTACGTGATATAATATTGCCTAGCCAGTGAAGCCCCTGTGTCTTCATGCAAGCGTTTGTGTATGATTAGGGTTCACTGATAGGCAATATATTGCACCCTCATTTTTGGGATATTAATAAACCCTCCAATATGAATTCACGTGATATAATATTGCCTAGCTAGTGAAGCCCCTGCGTCTTCATGCAAGCATGTGTGTGTGATTAGGGTTTTTCATGTCTATGTGTTTGTCATTCCATTACATTCAACATTTGTGATTACATTCAAAGAGCATTGTATCATAATCAACAATTGCAGATCTGAGGTATATCTCCTTAGCATTTATTTTAGTATTTATATTATTTCATTGAAGGTTAATTCCTAAATAGGGGTTTGACTTAGGCAATCCCCTATCCCCAACATCTTTCCCTTTCTTTTTGTGTGCATGAAACAGGTGTAGGATATATACTCAAGAATTCTAACATTGTTGACAGTGACGAACAAGTCCATCTTTTGATGATAGAAAATTCAGAGGACCAGGGTGTATCTATGCTACTTAGTCCTGAAAAATCAGGCCAAACTCTTGGGAACAAGTTCTAAACATCTTATTTTATCTAAATCTCAACTAGTGTCTCTGTGGGACATATGTAGCTTATTTTTTCTGAAAATTTACCTCAATTGTCGCTCATTTTTCCTTAATTTCATAACTAAATTTCAAATTTAACTAAGAAAGAGGATAATCAACCCCAACCAATAAATCCAATCAAAATCTCAGTCTCTTTCCCCACTTGGATTGAGACTAGATCTATTGGGTTAAATCTTCTGATGATGGTGAAAAATGGGATCAGCTAGTTAGGACCTAACCCCACTTTCCTCCATACAATGGAATATGAAAGAGCATAAGGAGATGATTCCCTTTGAATTCCTCTTATGAAAGAGATTCAATGAATATCTTTAGGGTTTTTATTCCTTTGCTAATATAAAGAGGAGATGAGCTAAATTCAACAAATGATGAACTAAACTAGGGAGATGAACAAAATTGATGATATAAATTGAAATAATAAAGAAATACATAACTAAAACTAAGATATAAACTACAGAACAAGAAATGAATCTCAGATATGCACATTTCACCAAATATTGAGCTGAATTAAGTTGGGCTACTGTGTTGGCACTTTGGTCCTAGTTACTGTGTTGAGCTAAAACTATGGAATCTGCTAGCTGAGACTCCCGAGATGCAAAATTGCCACAGAATACGTAAAATTATAAAGGACCAAGGCATTTGAAATATTGGTCTTAGACTAAGGTGTTGAGCTCTCCAATCCTAGGGATCTAGGGCATGTTTCTGGGTCTGAGACTGTGCCTATGAGCTCTGGTTTCCCGGAAGATTGCAGCTTCATCAGATTTATGTACCTGCACCTACAACTTGAAAATTGGTGTTTGGGTGGCTATATAGGGTTTTGCCTTAGTCAAACCCCTTGTTTTGGTGATTTCCACCTCCACAAATAGTCAATAAAATATTAAAATGTGTGTGTGTCCTAGAATCTCATGTGTTTACAATATCCTAATGAGCTAGAATACAAAACTAGAGTCCTACCCTTTGTTTGGAGTAAAAATCCTAAATGAACATAATATAAATGAGAATGATTAAAATCACAAATGCAATAATGGATCTATATAAATAATGTAGATCTGAAAACAAGTGTTGTGAAACTCATATAAACATATGAAAATAACATGAAATCATACCAAACCCTAAGGGAGAGGTACAAGCCAATAAACAGTCGGTGATCTCCTATTATTCTTCAATATCTTCAAAGCTTCAATTGATGATGAAAAGGATTGATAAAGACTTGATGGATGCTTGATTTTTTGATTGAAGACTTCACATAAACATGTACTTTCACTTCACAATAGGCTCCTTCGATTGCTAGAGTTGTTGGATCCTTCAAATCAGGAAAGGAAAGGTTGTATATATGAAACCTTAACTTTGATTTCTGATCATAGGCCAACCTAGAATTGATATATTTTTGCATGAAGATGGATTTAAACATTATAATATTGCCAAAACATGTTCCCAAAATTCAGGGAGAAAAACGGGGGACCAGGGTGAATCATCTTGGTCCAACCGACTTTTTTTTAATTTTGAGAGATGCAAGGTATCATGATTATAAGGTAATTCCCAAATTGATGTGACAATTCAAGGTATTTAGATATGAAAAATCGGGCCTTGAAGGTCAAAATAAGATCTAATCAGGACCTTAATGAATAAATTAATTAAAAGGATAAAATAAAAAGGGGCACACTTAGGGTTAAGGGCCTAATTTTATAATGTGTGGAATGATAAAAGAGGACTTTAGATATAATTAAATTAATTAATTAAATGCTTAAAGGGAATTTAAAATGCACAATATAACACACTAAGGTGGGTGCTAACTTAAGCATGAAATTGTACCACCCAATTAAGGGTGTACAATTTACGACGCTACACCTCTTTCAATGTATGTGTGTTAATTGGGTTATTTAGTGGATTTAATTGGTGGAACCCTAATTCCCAATTTCCATACATTACATTTTGGTGAACCCAATTTCTTGCATGCTTATTTCTAATTTGTGGTCTCAGATCTTATTTGTAGGCATTTGAAAATAAATTTTGCACTCAAATCATAAAAAACTTGTTAATTTCATAAAAACCCTAATTTATTTTGGTAATTTTAACTTGTGGGTTGCATAATTTTTGACTTATATTTTTAGATTTGATTTTAAACATTCATAATGGAATTTACTAAATCTGACTTGTCTATTATTTCTCATATGATTACATTTCTTTTTAGTTACATTTATCACAATTATGTGTTGGATAATGGCTTCTTTCCTTTTACACTACTTATTTTCATTCATAGTACTCTTGCATACTGCATCTTTAGGATTTCCAATATATTTCCTAATCACAATAATTTCTCAAAGATTTTATCCATGTTATATGTTGTTTTATGATGATATTTTTAAGAATGTGTATTACGTGTAGATCACATAAAGGCTTTTGTAGACAATGGTAATCATAGAGATGAAATTAACAAAGTTAATACTTGTACCTCTCCTAGGGTATGTAATGTGTATGATGAAAGATTCAATACTCCTATCAATGATCTCTCCAATTAACAGAAAGAATTGAAGAGCAACATGACACCATCATGTTCTCATAGGCACACTCTAGTGTGTGGGGCACAAGATCAAAATGTTGGTTTATCAATCCCTTTAGATCCTCCTTATTCTCCTAGAGTATATCTTAGTCATAAAAACATTTGTAGGTAAGATGATTTTATTCATTTTATTCATGACCTATCTCCTCACATAACATTAAGCAAAGATGAATCCTTAGATGATAAGGAATTTCCATCCCAACCTATCAAAGAGGATATGAATAATGGTGAATGAAAGGATTAATTCCCTAAAAAGGAAATTCCTTCCTCATATAACTCTCCTTTTATCCTTCCATGTGTCCTTACACTATAAATTTTAAAGAGATTCATGATAATAGACCTTCTTCTTCACAATTAGAAAGTTCTTATAGGAGTGGTTATAATATAATACCAAAACAAGATTATAGTGGACAAGGACTTGGAAAATATGAACAAGGAATCAAAGTCCATAGAAACCCTCCTTCACAAGCTAGTACAAAAGGTCTAGGACACTCTCATCATTCACATATGGATGATCTCATTAAAGTGAAAAGGTTTAAGGATTATCTTGCAATACATAAAAATATCATCCATCTAAAGGTTCTTTTTTCTCAAACAATATTTTTTGCTCATATCATCAAGCCCAAGATCATCATGCCAATGATTGTCCTGATTTTCAAAAGGGAATACAAGAACTCATTGATAATGGTACTATCAAAATCATAGAAGAAAATCCTCCTCCTTCTAGTAAACCTTGTCATATATCTCAAGAGACAAGACCTACTATCGATGATCAAGAGAAATTAGCTACACAAATATTTTGGAGATTGAAGTATGATAAGAATGTTGTTTTTCACTTTATTGAACTTAATCACTATTATAAGAATAAGGACAGTGATGAGAATTGTCTTTTTCATCGTGTTTATTCTCATTATCTTGGAAAAATTAAGGCCTTTAAAGCATTTGTTCAACCCCAATATGATCAAGCTCACATAGCTCTTACAACTGATCTTGCACTTTTTATTGGTGAAGAGGTAGTGCCTTGGCACTCTATTCACCCTATCATGTTGCTGCTCACCCTATGAAACTAGTAGTTAACTTCATTGGGGGCTCTTTGTAATGAGTGGTGATGTTTTTTTTCAATAGCAATCATCTTGGGGCAGCAACAAAATCCTTCCTTATTTCCTTTCTTAGGTAGCAAGCATAGTAGATTCAATTCTCTCTCTTCTCCTTGAAGATTACCTCTTCTGTAGAGTTTCATTTTGTATACCTTGATGTATTTTCTTGCATTGAATATTCCTTCATGTCAGAACATGTGCATTCCTTGATTAAAACCTTTTTTGTTGCTTGAAATGTTGCATCTTCTTATGTATAATTTCTTGTTGGAGGTTGTGTAATCCTTCTCTTTGTCCCTATGCTTGGGGGGAATTGATCTCTCCTATCCTTTCTAAGGATCCACTTTTCCTTTGTTGAGTGGTGTTTTCTTATGATACGATGTGATTCCTTATGTGAAGTTGTTTTTTTACTCAAGGATTCTCTCTTATGCAAGGGGTTTGTATCTTTGATTACAACCTCTTCACTTTGGGTCAAAAGTATTTCATCCTTCATCAAGAATCCTTTTCACCTAGTAATAGGGAAGGTAGGAATTCTTTTTCTCCTTCCTCTCTTTTAGTCAATGTTATTTTTGTTCAAAAATATCCTCTTGGAGGTAGATGTATTTGAGAAAATATCTCTTCTCATCCAAGGATTTCCTTTACACTTGTTGCAAGATATCTCTTTTTCAACTATCTTATCCTTGCTTATAATAGTAATAAGTCTTCAACTTGGATTTATGAACATTGTTACCTAAAAGGATATCTCCTTATTGCTGAAGGTGTGTATCCTTTTTTATAGCTTCCTTAAGACATCAACATGGGACTATGTTGACATCTTAAGGGGGGGCATTTCATATCACCCTATTTGTACTATATTTTGCATGTCTTATATGGGATGTTCAAACTCAAAACCAAACCAAACAAAATCTTATATGAGATGTTTCATGCCTAAAACTAGACACAACATTTTTATATGTCCTATACAGGGTACACATTCTTGGAACCAGACAAAATGAGGTCTTATACAAGATGTTCCTAAAACCAAGCATATATTTGTCTTATACGAGGTACAAATTCTTGAAACCAGAGACATTTTCATTTTCATTTCATGTCATATACGTTGTTGCATGATCGAAACTAGAAAAAACAAAGTTCTATATGAGATGCTTAATTCCGGATACCAGACAATGGCATATGTAGCAGGATGAGTGGAACTAGCAAAACGTAGTTAGACTATTTTGACTCTCCTCCCCAACATGGATCACCTAGCATAACACAACTTGCTAGCCCATGGCATCCATTTCCTCTCTCTTTTCTCTTCACTGTGAACTCATAGCTTTGCTATTGGTGGATCATGGTTCATCATTTGATATATTCTCTTTCTCTTTTATTTGATCTCTTGTGTTCTTTTGATAGCATTTTTTAGAATAATATTAGCAAATGAGACATCTTGATTATTGAGGTCTCTTCAACTAGTTGACTTTGATCCTTTTTGTGTCGTGTCTTTTTTATTTGTTTGTCTTTTATCTTTATTTACCTTTTTATCTTTGTCTTGTTTTATGTGTCCTTGCATGATATTGTGTGAGTTAAGATCCTACGATTGGGGGCTTGGTTCCATGAAATTAGTGATGTCTTATCTCCTTGTGATCTCACTCCTAATTTCTCCTCTCTATCATCTTTCTATATTATCGTGAGTATCTGCATAGGCTTGTACTCCCATTAAAGTGGGGGCTAAATGTAGTGTCATAAATTATAACTAGGCCAATTTACACCTCATGTTTGTGCTCCTACTTTAGCATGTCCTATATCCATCCCCTCTCTAGGTCCGCTTTGACCCTATTCTCCAACTTTGATATCATGAACACCCTTTGGTGGGTCCCATCATGATATCCCCCCCCCTCTTTTCTCTTTATTTTGGTCCTATTTGTAGAAGGACCAGGGTGTGGGATGCCTTGGTTTGGACCAAGGCACCCCAAAACACCCTGATCCCTCTCAAATGGGCCCAAATTTGAAATGGGGTAGGTTCTATATCTCCCCAATAGCATTTGATTCTCGGGGCTACACATGACCATTCGAGGTTAGCCTAATCGGTAAGTTACCTAGGGAATCCTATATAAAGACATCCTATCAGTTCATTTTAGATCTAAGACTCCATCCTTATTATTCGTGCATCTGTGAAGCATTCATCATCTAGCATTCTTAGATATTCAAGGATGCATATTCATCATTCAAGCATTGTGCAGCAAGGTTACATCAATATTCATGCAAGCATGTGTGCATGATTAGGGTTTTTCATGTCCATGTGTCTTTCATGCCATTATATTCAACATTTGAGATTACTTTCAAAGAGAATTGCATCATCATCAACAATTGCACAAATATAAGGTATATCTCCTTAACATTTATTTTAGTATTTACATTATTTCATTCAAGGTTAATTCCTAAACTAGGGTTTGACTTATGAAAACCCGTATCTTGACATCTTTCCCTTTCTTTATGTGTGTAGGAAACAAGTGCAAGAGTTGTACTCAGGAATTCCATTAGTGTTGATAGTGACGAACAAGTTCAACTTTTAATGACGGAAAATTCAGAGGACCAAGGCAGATATGTGCTACCTAGTCTTGAAAAATTAGGCCAAACTTTTGGGAGTAGGTTCTCAACATCTTATTTTTCCCAAATCTCAGTTAGTGGCTCTATGGGACATTTGTAGCTTATTGTTTCTAACAATTTACCTCAATTATCCCTCATGTTGCCCTAATTTCACAACTACATTTCAAATTCAACTAAGAAAGAGGATAATCAAGCCCAACCATTGAATCCAATTAGATTCCCAATCTCTTTCCTCACTTGTATTGAGCCTAGATCTATTGGGTTCAATCCTATTTCAATGTATGTGTGTTAATTGGTTTATTTAGTGGATTTACTTGGTGGAACCCTAATTCCCAATGTTCATACATTACAAGTTGATACTTAAACATAATAATATTTATAATTATGTTTCTCTTTATCTTATGTTCCAATTGAATCTTATGCAAATTGACATGATGGTTGAGAGTGCCTAAAAACATTAAATCGTAAAACTAACTTAAGGTTATTATATTAACAATTATTTGATGAACCTTGATCCAAAATGATTTGGAAATATCTAGTATTATATTATAAAATTTAATGAACTTATAGCATAATATAATGCATGTGGAAATTATAAAAAAACATTCAACTAGTCTACAATACAATGAGTAATATTGGTCTTAAATATGCAACTTTTGTTTCTAGTTTTCAAAATCACAAGTTGACTATAGTAGTCACATATATTGTGTCTTCATTTGCATCTAATAACTAAATGATGAACAATAAGTACCAAACCGGTACTGAGAGGGGGGGGTGGGTGTGAATCAGTACAGTCACAAAAACGTTTCCCTAACCAGTTTGATTGCAAACACAACAAATGTCTAACAAATAATACCGGTCTGAAACAAAGTGCAATCGGTAAAGCTAAGAATGACCGTGACAAGCATTAACTGGTTAATCACTTAGCTTTCCACTCAACTTAATACTACACTTCCATTTCACACTTATGCATGAATAGGTAATCTATCATTAGAAATATAATAACAGCTAGCTCAGCATGATTTACCTTCAAACACAAATCACTTAAATCATCACATGACACACAAATTTTTCACATGGAAACCCAAATGGGAAAAACCACGGTGGGGATGAATACCCACAAGCTTCTTTTAAACTCTTTAGAAGTTCGTTCTGTTAGAAGCCTAGTTTGATTAAAGACCATTACAATAGGTTCTGCTAGGAACCGATCCTGTTAGAGATCACCTGGTTAAGGGATGGCTAAATACCCGGTTAAGGGTTAAACCCTGTTAGAGGTTACCTTGTTAGAGGATTTCAAGAACTCGATGAGTTTGAGTCACCCTATTAAAGGATTTATAGCAAGATGTTTAAAGCTACCCAGTTAAGGGATTTTCCAACTGTTGAAGTGGTTAAAGATCAACAGGTATTACAATGATCTGATAATAGCACTCAATGCCTAATGCAGATCCGCTTAAGTTCCTTCCTTCTGCACACACACTATGTAGGAATCAATCCTCTTATCTCGTCTGGTCTAGCCAGAATCATGTATCTCTGCACTTAGATACACACACACCATTTTCCAACAACCTCAGTATGAAACACAACATCTACCTTATAGGAAACAGGTAGGTCAATAGCATAAACCCTAAACCCTAAACATTTAGGTTAAGCAATTTAGGCGGTTCAATCCTGGCCATTGAACACTTTGCATTTGAATACAACGGTCTTGACTAGATCTCAAGATATTCTCCATCATTCGTTCTTCACTGTTTCATGGAGGTGATAAACCATCACGTGTTCTCCACCATTTACAGGGACTTTGCACATTCCCGAGGTAGATAGGATCAATCTCCTTCATGCAAGATCCTTCATGCGCACAAGGTTGACGTGGCAACACGATCTGATCTTGATTACAATGTTAGCTCATCACACAGGCTTGGAACACTTCAACTAGAGACCCTTAAGCTAAGACTACCAACTGGTAGTCATACCATATTAAGCCTTAATAGAAAACATTCCATATGTCGGTTCACATTCCATCATACTAGTTCACCTGGACAAGCATACCGCTTGACCTATTGCTCATATACCGGTTTATACCGCTATATCGGTTCTCTTTGCCAGCTTCTTAGCTTCAATATAGCTATTCACTTCTTTGCACATATACCAATTCACCATATTATACTGGTTCACTTTTTAGCATATTTCTAGTTCACTCTCTTGTATATTGACATCAATGACAACATAACATCATCATGTCAACATACTCTGCATAAATGCCAACAATCTCCCCTTTTGGCATTGATGGCAATATACAAAGATATTACCTAGCATCACATCTTCTACTGCAGATATCTTCTCCGCTTCACATCTTCTCCCCCTTTGACAACAATACCAAAGTGGAGGCACAAGTTTTTCTGTTCCACTATGCTGCTCCCCCTGAGGAGTAGCATCCTTCAACACATCAATCCTGAAAAATATTGGACACTGCAATACCTAACTGATGTGGAGCACATACTTTCAGTTCACCTCTTGAAGGGGCAGCACCCCTAATTCACCTCTCAAATAGGTAAATATAGCCTTTGGAAGAGGCTTGGTGAATATGTCTGCTAACTACTCCTTACTAGAAACATATTCCAACACAACCTCCTTGTTCTGAACCTTCTCCCTCAAGAAATGATACTTGAGCTCAAAGTGCTTGGTTTTAGCATGCAAAACCAGATTCTTGGAAATGTTAATTGCACTTGTATTGTCACAAAATATGCTTACTGGTTCAGATACAGGAACTTTTAAGCCATTTAATACATGCTTCATCCAAATAGTCTAGGTACAGTTCATAAAAGCTACAACATACTCCACTTCTATTGTAGACTGAGAGATAGAACTCTTCTTTTTACTCATCCATGAGACTAGTCTACCACCAAGGAGGAATGCACCACTAGTTGTGCTCTTCCAGTCATCTACAATACCAACCCAATCAGCATCTGTGAACACTTTCAGGTTGAAATCATTATTGTATGGATACCATAACCCATAGTCAACTGTTCCCTTCAGATATCTAAGAATCTGCTTGACTGCTACCAAGTGGGATTCTCTTGGGCTTTGCTGAAACTGAGCGGTAATACCCACTGCATGTGCAATGTCTAGTCTGCTATGCACTACATAATGCAACTTACCAATCATTGATCGATAATCCTTCTCATTTACCAATGTCGAGTCATCCTCTTTTGATAATTGAGAACCGGTCACCATTGGTGTACAGACTGGTTTACTGTCTTCCATGCCAAAGGTCTTCAACACCTCTTTGACATACTTGGACTGAGTAATAAAGATTCCTTCTTTCATTTGCTGAATCTGCAGTCCAATGAAGAACTTAATTTCCCCTATGAGTGACATCTCAAACTCCTTTTTCATCTCATCTGCAAAATCATGACTCATCTTGTCATCTCCTCCAAAGATGATGTCATCAACAAATACTTCACAGATTAGAATCTGATCTCCTTCTGATTTCAAATAGATATTGCTATCTTCACTTGTTCTTTCAAATCCAATCTTTACAAGATGGGAGTGCAAGCATTCATACCATGCTCTAGGTGCCTGCTTTAGTCCATACAAGGTTTTATGTAGCCTACACACCATGTCACTATCTTCTAATAGGGCAAACCCATCTGGTTGTTCTATGTACACCTCCTCTTCAAATATTCCATTTAGGAATGCAGATTTTACATCCGTTTGATATACCTTGAATCCTTTAAAAGCTGCATATGGAAGAAGCATATGCACTCCTTCCAATCTTGCTACTGGAGCAAAGGTTTCTCCATAGTCTTCTCCTTCTTCTTGGGTGTATCCTTTACACACTAGTCTGGCTTTGTTCCTTACCACTGTGCCATCCTCATTTAGCTTGTTTCTGAAAACCCATTTGGTTCCAATGACCATGTACCATTCTTCTCTATCTGGTCAAGTTCCTCCTCCATTGCCTTGATCCAATCTTCATCTTTATGTGCCTTTCTGAATGATTTAGGCTCAAATTCAGAGATCATACATGAGCTTTCTCTAACCTTTCTTCTTGTAAGAATTCCTGCATCTTTGTCTCCTATGATTTGCTTTGGATCATGAGTGAGTTTGACATACTTAGGTATGTTCTTAACATATTCTTCTTGCTTTTTTCTTCATCCTCATCTTCATCAATATTAGCATCCACCAATGTAGGAACACAATTACTGGTACTGGGCTGATTTATAACCAATTCCCAGAAGGTTACTACCAGTTCATCTCCTACTTGCTCACTGTTGGTTTCCTCGGGTTTCCCAGAGTTTTCATCAACCCTAACATTGATTCTTTCAACAATTCTCTGAGTCCTATTGTTCAAACATTTGAGAGCTTTACTCTTGGTGGAATATCCTAAGAATATTCCTTCATCACATTTTCTGATGTTCACTCCTCTTGATATAACATTTGCTACCAAACATTCTAAAGTAGTTTACCACTGGTATCTTACTGGTCCAGTACTCATAAGGAGTCTTATCCTTTCCCTTTTTGATGAGTACCCAGTTCATTGTGTAGACTACAGTGCTCACCGCTTCTCTCCAAAAGGTGTTAGTAACTTTTCATTAGATCAACATAGTTTTAGCCACTTCAACCATAGTCTGGTTGTTTCTCTCTGCTAAGCCATTCTGTTGTGGAGTTTGAGGGGGAGACAGTTGCCTCTTGATGCCATTCTCTTCACAATATTTGTTGAATTCACCGGAAGTGAATTCCCCTCCTTGATCAATTCTAAGGCATTTGATTCTTCTACCACTTTCCTTTTCTACCAATGCTCTGAAAGATTTAAACTTTCCAAAGGCTTCAGACTTGTCCTTCAAGAATGTGACCCACATCATTCTTGAGCAATCATCTATAAGAATCATAAAATACCTATCTCCCTGCACACTCCTAGTTTTCATAGGACCACACAAATCAGTATGCACAAGATCAAGTAAGTTGTCAGCTGTGAAAGATTTACCTTTGAAGGTTGAGGAAGACATTTTCCCCAGTTGACATTCTCTGCACAAAGGATTTTCCAGTTTGCTCAATATCGGTAGTCCTCTAACTGCCTTGATCTTACATGCCTTCATAATGTTATCAAAGTTTACATGGCAGAGTCTCCTATGCCATATCCAGCTATCATCAAACTTAGCCATAAGACATGTACTTATATTTGCATTTAGCTAAAATAAGTTACCTTTGGTCTGCATACCGGTGGCCATCAAATCACCATTCTTTCCTTTGATTTTGCACACTCCATTTTTTAATTCCAAAGTGAGTCCACTATCATTTAGGTGGGCACCACTCAATAGATTATGTCTGAGAGCCCTTCCACCCAATACACATTGTCAGCACTGCTCTTTCCATTCAGAGAGATGGACCCTCTTCCTCTAACCATACATGGTGCATCATTACCAAAGTGAACCACACCACCATCATATTCTTCCAAAGATAGAAATTTGCTTTGGTCACCAATCATATGATGAGAACAGCCATTGTCAATAATCCACTCATTGGAATTATCAAAGCGGGAGACAAGAGCCTTTTTCTTCGACACATCTTCCTTTACTGCAACAAACACAATATCTTCATTCTCTTCATCTTTTGATTCCTCATCCATGACACCTTCGTCAACTGCAACAAAACAGTTTCTCTGGTTTCCTCCTTTGAATTTCTTGAACCTCTCCGGTTTGTCCTTGTTGTCACCATTAGGACAGTTTATAGCAATATGTCCTATCCGGTTACAAGAAAAGAATTTCAACATGAGCTTACCTCTGTATTTACCAGTTCCTTTAGGAAGTTTCCTGGCAAGAAGAGCTTCAAATTCCATCAGGATCTCCTGATCTCCTCATCATCCATTTCTCTACTCTATCTTGGTTCACCACTAGTGCTTACTTCTTTTCCTTTTCTGGATGGTACAGCAGAAGCTCTAAAAGTTGATCTAGTCTTTTGAACACTGCCATCAAAACTATTTATCTCATAGGTTGTCAACTTTGCAATGATGGAATCTAGAGATACCTTAGTCTTGTCTATTGATCTCAACTCCTGAATAGTAGCAACCCTTATTGCATAGATCGGTAATAAGGATCTTAGAACTTTGCTTACCATAGTGGAATCTTCCATTTTACCACCTGCACTCTTGATATCTCCAACAACAATTTTGATTCTTATTCCATACTGTTGAATGGTCTCACCTTCAACCATCCGCATGTCTTCAAACTTCCCTCTAAGGCTTTCTTCCTTAGCTTGTTTTACATGCTCATCACCACCATAGATATTATCAAGAGTGTCCCATACTTCTTTGGGATTATCTTTATCATAGACATCAATAAACTCAATGTCAAATAAGCTATTGATTAGCGCTTCCATGACTTTCCCATTGTCCTGAATTTCTCTCTTTTGATCATCGGTGAGAGTACCGGTAGGAATAACAAAAGCATTCTCAACATAGCTCCAATGTTGAGCAGCCATGCTTCTGATGTAAATCTTCATTCTGTCCTTCCATATTTTGAAGTTATCTCTATTGAACTTTGAACCTTCCCTCTTCATCATTACAATAGGATCTTTCCCTCAAGCGGTTAAGCTTACAACACGGAGGACCTAGAGGATGCTTTGATACCAATTGATAACTCAATGATGAACAATAAGTACCAAACCGGTACTGAGAGGGGGGGTGAATTAGTACAGTCACAAAAATTTTTCCCTAATCGGTTTGACTGCAAACACAGCAAATGTCTGACAAACAATAACACCGGTCTGAAATAGAGTGCAACTGGTAAAGCTAAGAATGACTGTGACAAGCGTTAACCAGTTAATCACTTAGCTTTCCACTCAACTTAATACTACACTTCCATTCACCCTTATGCTTGAATAGGTAATCTATCATCAAAAATATAATAACAGCTAGCTCAGCATGATTTACCTTCAGACACAAATCACTTAAATCATCACATGAAAAATACTACACATGACACACAGATTTTTCACATGGAAACCCAACTGGGAAAAACCAAGGTGGGGATGAATACCCACAAGCTACTTTTGAACTCTTTAGAAGTCTGCTTTATTAGGAGCCTAGTCCGGTTAAATATTGTTACAACAGATTCTGTTAGGAACCGATCATGTTATTGATCACCGGTTAAGGGTTAAACCTTGTTAGAGGTTACCTTGTTAGAGGATTTCAAGAACTAAATGACTTTGAGTCACCCTATTAAAGGATTTACATCAAGCTAGTTAAAGCTACTCGGTTAAGGGATTTTCCACCTGTTTAAGTGGTTAAAGATCAACAGGTATTACAATGATATGATAATAGCACTCAATACCTAATGCGGATCTGCTTAAGTTCCTTCCTTCTGCACACACACTATGCAGGAATCAATCCTCTTATCTCATCTGGTTTGGCAAGAATCACGTATCTCTGCACTTAGATACACACACACCATTTTCCAACAACCTCAGTATGAAACACAACATCAACCTTATAGGAAACAAATAGGTCGGTAGCATAAACCCTAAACCCTAAACATTTAGGTTAAGCAATTTAGGCGGTTCAATCCTAGCCATTGAACAATTTGCATTTGAATACAATAGTCTTGAACATATCTCAAGATATTCTCCATCGTTCATTCTTCAACGTTTCATGGAGGTGATAACCCATCATGCATTCTCCACTGTTTAAAGGGACTTCGCACATTCCCAAGGTAGATAGGATCAATCTCCTTCATGCAAGATCCTTCACGCGCACAAGGCTAACGTGGCAACATGATCAAATCTTGATTACAATGTTAGCTCATCACACAATGTCATCGGTTGAATCACACAAGCTTGGAACACTTCAACCGGAAACCCTTAAGCTAAGACTACCAACTGGTAGTCATACCATATTAAGCCTTAATAGAAAACATTCCATATGCCGGTTTACATTCCATCATACCGGTTCACTTGGACAAACATACTGCTTCACCTATTTCTCATATACCAGTTTATACCGCTATATCGGTTCTCTTTGCTAGCTCCTTAGCTTCAATATACCTGTTCACTTCTTTGCACATATACTGGTTCACTTTTCAGCATATTGCCGATTCACTCTCCTGCATATTGACATCAATGACAACATAATATCATCATGTCAACATACTCTACACAAATGCCAACAACATCATTCTCTAAGGTGCAATTAATGGATAACATAATATTATTTCTACAAGTCTCTTAAAGTAATCTTCATCTTTGGATTTATTGATTAGTCAAACTAAGGGATAGAAAGGGTTAGGTTACTGTTGGCATTATAACAGACAATAAGAGATTGTTGACATTTCAATAAGGATATTGAGAAGGTTGTTGATGAATATGGATATAACTGATTAAAGATGTTTACTGTCTTAATATTATTATTTTGTCATTGATGTCAAGAAATTGATTTTCTAATTCAGTATGATGTTGCCATATCTTAAGAAGTATGATTTGATGAGTATAAAGATGTTGGTAAAAGACACAGAAAGATTGTGATGAATAAGGGGAGAAATAAGTTATTCAATGGGCAACTATTACCGAGTTAGACAATCATGAGATCATGATGTTTAGATAGTTTTGATATCCTACATATGTTGTTGATTGTGAGGTTAATACTATACTATGTTACCGAGCAAAGAACCTAGTCGGTAAACCTTAAGGTTATCGCTATCGGTTAATGAAGGTGGAAGGTCTACCGAGTGAAGTTTAGTATTTATCGAGTTGCAACCAAGCTGTAATAGAATGCATTAAATGATTAAAAGCATTATTTAATAAAGGAAGCTGATGAACTGGAATTGATTAAATGATTGGTATGTCGTGCATGAAGTTTGTTAAGAATCTATGGCAATGGAATATCGGCAAGAAGATCTACAGCTCAGATTGAACTGCAATACCTTAGCACAAGTTCCAAGAAATGTATGCAAGTTCCAAGGTGAGGTAAAACAGTTTCAGATCGAAGGATACATTGAACCTAGTCAAGTTTGAAGATCTGATGGCTATGATTGATCATGGGATATGTGATCAAAGAGATTAAGCGGTTAGCAATTGTTTATAAATAAGGAACTGTTGATAAACAATGTATGCAGGCAAGTGTAAGCACAGGGATGCTACCTAGTGATTACCAAGCATAGAAGCTTGAAGACCTGTATGATTAACAGAGTATAGAGCCTAGCAGAGGGACAAGATAAGTCCTATGACTAGATTGTATTGAGCAAATAAGAATCTGATTTAGCATTTTAGATGTGAAGTTGCAGATAGATTTTTATTATTGTTATTTTGTGAAGTGACAGAAAATCTCTTAACCGAGTGGACTTAACAGTCTTATTTGTAAAACCCTCTAGCAAGATGACATTCTGATTGAGTGTTTGAAACCCTTTAACAAGGTCACCTCTAACAAGGTGAAGATCCTAATAGATCTTAGGGAAATCCCTTAACCGGGTCACATCTAGCAATGTGTTTGTAATCTTTAACAAGATTTGCTTTTAACCGAGCATACTCTAGAAGAGTATATTTCTTAGTGGGTCCGAAATCCCACAGTCATTTTTCCCTATTTGGGTTTCCACGTTAAATCTGGTGTTATGAGTGTTATGATGTTTATATGCTTATGAGTTTGCATGTTTAGCAATTTTAGTTATATTGCTGAAGTATATGTTACCAAGGTTGAATCTGTTGATTTTATGGATGATTAAGTTTATATGATTCACCCCCCCCCCCCTCTCATCTTGTTAGCTTGGCATCTGTACTTAACATTAAGTATCAGAACTATCAATTGTTATCGGAGCTTTGGACTCTGGAAGAAAAAGTTTAAAGGTACTTGAGGAAAAGATCCAAAGATGTATAAGAGGGATGCATCGAAGATGAACAAGTCTAGTTTCTTTACATGGTAGAAAAGAATGAAGTTGCACCTATCAGGAGTTGGAGAATATGATGTATATTATCTAGAGAATGACTTCATTACACCTAGCACCTATCCATTGACAATGGAAGAGATAAAGGCAAAGCAAGAACATATTCAAGCAATGATTTAAATAACATCTACATTGATCGACTCAGAGTTTAATGATCTAGAAGGCTGCAATGATGCCAAGGCAATGTGGGACAAGCTCATATCTGTGTGTGGCGATGATGAACATGTTCAAAGAGAAAAAGTGGATAGTCTAAGAGGACAACTTGAATCTATGAGAATGAATGAAGGTGAGAACATAACCCAGTACAGTACAAGACTAAAGGAGATTGTCAATCAAATCAAAGGAGCAGTAGGAACCATTGAAGAAAAGGATGTCACAAGTAAGTTATTGAGAACCTTTCTACCTGCTTATGCAATTTGAGTCTCTACAATCAATGAATTGAGGTCTGTACCCAATATGCCAGTTTCTTTAGATGCTACTATTGGTAAGCTACATGCATTTGAGTTAAGTAATTTTGATAATAGTGGGTCTTCCGTAAATAAAGTTGAATCTACATTCAGTTCTTTTCATCTTGGTGAATCTAATGATTACAATGATAGAATAGGTAAGTACTCTGAAGGAGATCACAGTGGAGCAAGTGAAATATTTCATAAGAACATGGAAGAAGTACACAAATTGTATGAGGAAATCAGAAAGCAAGAAGAGTTTGAAGCACTATTAGCCAGAAGGTTACCGAGAGGCAAAGGTAAGTATAAAGGACAACTACCTTTGAAATGTTTCAATTGTGATAAGATAGGACATATGGCTTCTAACTGCCCTGACAAAGATTCTACTGAAAAGAGAGATTACCGAGATGACAGACAGAAAAATAATCATTACAGAGGACACCGAGACTTCAGAAGAAGAGATAGAAAGTCATGCCTAATAGCCGATAAGGAATCAAATGATGATAAATCAAATGAAACCGATACAGAGGAAGTATTTTATGTGGCTATTAAAGATTGATTAGATAAAGAAAGGTATGAAGAAAAAGCCCTAATATCTCACATAAATACTAATGATTCTTCGATCATAGATAGTGGATGCTCACATCACATGACAGGTGATAAACTCAAGTTTGTTAAATTAGAAGATTATGATGGAGGTTATGTAAGATTTGGTAATGATGCACCATGTCCGGTAAAAGGTAAAGGATCCATAACACTTCTTGACAATGCTAAATGTAATGATGTTTATTGGGTTGAAGGATTGAAATACAATTTGTTGAGTGTAGCATAGCTAAACAACACAGGTTACTGAATAGAATTTCAGAAAGGAATTGTCAAAGTTCATGACAAGCATGGAAAGTTAGCTACTACCGGGACACAAACAAAAGGTAATACATTTCATCTTGACTCAACTCAGAATAATTGTATGATACCTGGTTATGGCATAAAAGGCTTTGTCATGTAAATTTTGATAATCTGATCAAAATAAGCAAGAAGCACCGAGTAAGAGGTCTACCGAGTCTTGAGAAACCTAAGAATGCTATGTGCTGAGGATGCCATATGGGTAAAATGACAAGATCAAGCTTTACAAGTAAGTCCTGCACTTCTAAGGGAATTTTAGATCTTGTGCACACTGATCTTTGTGGTCCTATGAAAGTTCAAAGTTATTATGGTGATAAATATTTCATATTATTTGTGGATGATTATTCAAGGATGATGTTATTTATGTTTTTAAAAGAAAAATCAGAAGCTTTTCAAATGTTTAAATGGTACAAGGAAAGAGTTGAAAATGAAACAAGAAGACAACTGAAATGTCTTAGATTAGATAGAGGAGGAGAGTTTACCTTTGATGAGTTTAACTTATACTGCAATGATCATGGTGTAAAAAGACAAGTCTCTGCACCGAGAACTCCACAGCAAAATGAGATAGCTGAGAGAAGAAACAGATCTATTGTGGATTGTGCCAGAACCTTGATGATTGAAAAGAAAGTGCCACAAACATTTTGGAGAGAAGCAATAAGCATAGCAGTTTACACCTTGAACCAAGTACAACTGAAGAAAGGAACTTTGAAGACACCATATGAAATCTGGTATGACAAGAAACCTAATGTAAGTTACTTCAAAATATTTGGAAGTAGATGCCATGTACACAAAGATGATAGAAAAGGGAAATTTGATCAGAAAAGTAAGAAGGAACATTTCTTGGTTATTCTTCTACAAGTAAAGTATTTAAAAGTCTGATCAAATCATCTAACAAAATAGTAGAAAGTGCAAATGTGAAAATTGATTAATTTGTAGAAAGAAATGATGAAGGAAGCTCCAAAGAACCAGAAGATTATGAAAGATTTGTATATGTTCAACCGACAAGTCCTACCGAGAAAACTGCTGAAGGAAATGATGAGAATGTTCAGTTACTGAGTGATGAAGAAGATCATACAGAGCCTACCGAGCCTATATTAGCCAAGTATGTCAGAAGGAATCATGCATCAAGTCAAATTATAAGAGATAAAGATGATCCAGTGATGACAAGGAACAAACTGAGACTGAACATATGTCTGATATCTGAATTTAAACCGAGAATAGTGAAAGAGGCATTTAACAGTGAAGATTGGATAAATGCTATGATAGAAGAGATTGATCAAATCAAGAAGAATGACACATGGACACTGGTTCCAAGATCGAAGGACAAAAATGTAATCGGTAAAAAGTGGATTTTCAGAAACAAGTTGAATGAAAAAGGTGAGGTCATTCGAAATAAAGCAAGACTAGTTTGCAAAGGTTATGCTCAAGAAGAGGGAATTGATTATGGTGAGACTTTGGCACCTGTGGCAAGACTTGAAGGAGTAAGAACATTGTTGGCATATGCTGCTTTTAAAAATTTCAAGCTATATCAAATGGATGTCAAATCTGCATTTCTGAATGGTATATTAGAAGAAGAAGTTTATATTGAACAACCTGAAGGATTTGTTGAAGACAAGAATAAAGATCAGGTATGTAAATTGAACAAAGCTTTATATGTTCTGAAACAAGCACCTAGAGCATGGTATGAGAGATTGAACTCTTATCTAATCAAGATTGGTTGTATAAGAACAAGTGAAAACAACAATATGTACATGAAGAATGATGAAAATGGAATACTGATCTCAGCCATATTTGTTGATGATATTATCTTTTGTGGAAATGACTCTTTATGCAAGAACTTTGGAAATGAAATGTGCAAAGAATTTGAGATGTCATTAATCGGTGAGATAAAGTATTTTATAGGTTTACAAATACTGCAAATGAAAAATGAGATTTTCATTACTCAATCCAAGTACATAAAGGAAATCTTGAAGAAATTTGGAATGGAGGATTCAAAACTAGTAAGTACTCCTATGACTACCAACTGTAAACTATCAAAGAATGATGAATATGTATCTATTAATGAGACACTTTACCGATCCATGATTGGAAAGCTACAATATGTTGTTCACAGCATACCAAACATAGCACATGTAGTAGCTATAGTTGCAAGATTTTCTATAGATCCCAAGGAAACACACATGACAGCAATCAAGAGAATTTTCATATACTTGAAAGGTACTGAGGATTATGGCTTAGTATATCAGAAAGGAAATGATTTTGATTTAAAAGTTTATACTGATGCTGATTGGGTAGGCAACATTGATGACAGAAAAAGTACAAGTGGAGGAGCTTTCTTTTTAGGAGAAAGACTAGTGAGTTGGCTTAGCAAGAAACAAGGATGTGTTTCACAGTCAACAATAGAAGTTGAATATGTTGCTGCAGCATTGAATTGTACCAATATAGCATGGATCAAACAACTGTTGGAAAGTATAAATGAGAAAGTTACCGAGCCAGTAACTATATTATGTGACAATACTAGTGCCATTAACATTTCAAAGAATCTTGTTATGCACTATAAGACAAAGCACATCTCTATCAAATATCATTATCTTAGAGAAGAAGCTCAAGAGAAGAAAGTGGTGTTGGAGTATGTCAGCACAAAGGAACAAATAGCAGATATCTTCACCAAGCCACTACCAAGGGACACTTTTGAGTATCTCAGAGGTAAGTTAGGGGTCCTACCCCTATCTTCTACTCATTGACCGAGTTTGGTGAAAGAATCAATTCGATGAATCTACAGAATATTATGTGTGGATTGATGCTTATTTACACACTTTAGGATGTTTCTCTAAAGGTGTGCAGAAAAAAAATACATGGAACGGGAATTGAATACATAATGCTCTGACCGAGACTGAGTTGACACATTACAGTAGGGAATTCACTTCTCAGTGGAAGAAATCATGTTTTAGCTCTTTTACTTTTTGGCATTGTTGTCAAAGGGGGAGAAGACTATTGTATGGGGGAGAAGTCTAATGATAGGGGGAGAGCATTTTAGGATCTCACATAAATCCAAATCAATTAGGTCAAATCAATTGGTTTTGCCATCAATGCCAAAGGGGGAGATTGTTGGCATTATAACAGACAATAAGAGATTGTTGGCATTTCAATAAGGATATTGAGAAGGTTGTTGATGATTATGGATATAACTGATTAAGGATGTTTACTATCTTAATATTATTATTTTGTCATTGATGTCAAGAAATTAATTTTCTAATTTAGTATGATGTTGCCATATCTTAAGAAGTATGATTTGATGAGTATAAAGATGTTGGTAAAAGATACAGAAAGATTGTGATGAATAAGGGGAGAAATAAGTTATTCAATGGGCAACTATTACCGAGTTAGACAATGATGAGATCATGATGTTTAGATAGTTTTGATATCCTACATATGTTGTTGATTGTAAGGTTAATACTATACTATGTTACCGAGCAAAGAACCTAATCGGTAAACCCTAAGGTTATCGGTATCGGTTAATGAAGGCAGAAGGTCTACCGAGTGAAGTTTAGTATTTACTGAGTTGCAACTGAGCTGTAACAAAATGCATTAAATGATTAAAAGAATTATTTAATGAAGGAAGCTGATGAGCTGGAATTGATTAAATGATTGGTATGTTGTGCATGAAGTTTGTTAAGAATCTATGGCAATGGAAGATCGGCAGGAAGATCTATAGCTCAGATTGAACCGCAATACCTTAGCACAAGTTCCAAGAAATGTATGCAAGTTCCAAGGTGAGGTAAAACATTTTTAGATCGAAGGATACATTGAACCTAGTCAAGTTTGAAGATCTGATGGCTATGATTGATCATGGGATATGTGATCAAGGAGATTAAGCGATTAGCAATTGTTTATAAATAAGAAATTGTTGATAAACAATGTATGCGGGCAAGCGTAAGCACAGGGATGCTACCTAGCGATTACCAAGCATAGAAGCTTGAAGAGTTGTTTGATTAACAGAGTATAGAGCCCAACAGAGGGACAAGATAAGTCCTATGACTAGATTGTATTGACCAAATAAGAATCTACTTTAGCATTTTAAATGTGAAGTTGCAGATAGATTTTTATTATTGTTATTTTGTGAAGTGACAGAAAATCTCTTAACCAAGTGGACTTAACAGTCTTATTTGTAAGACCCTCTAGCAAGGTGACATTCTGATTGAGTGTTTGAAACCCTTTAACAAGGTCACCTCTAACAAGGTGAAGATCCTAACAGATCTGAGGGAAATCCCTTAACCGGGTCACATCTAGCAATGTGTTTGTAATCTTTAATAGGATTTGCTTTTAACCGAGCATACTCTAGAAGAATATATTTCTTAGTGGGTCTGAAATCCCACAGTGGTTTTTCCCTATTTGGGTTTCCACGTTAAATCTGGTGTTATGAGTGTTATGATGTTTATATGCTTATGAGTTTGCATGTTTAGCAGTTTTAGTTATATTGCTGAAGTATATGTTACCAAGGTCGAATCTGTTGATTTTATAGATGATTAAGTTTATATGATTCACCCCCCCCTTCTCATCTTGTTATCTTGGCATCTATACTTAACATTAAGTATCAAAACTATCAGTTACATCACAATAAATACAAGAAATCCAAGAAAAAATGACATAAATCAATCACAATCCTCATCTTCCTCTAAAAAAACTCCAAAAATTCTTCATCTAATGGTAATTCACAAAATAAGGAGAGGACAACTTTTTCCTACTATAAAAAGATTGGTTCTGAAAAACATCAATATCATGGGAATGGGATCAATGAATTGAATATCATTTATGAAAGAACAACTATAATCTAACTTCATCTATTGCACACTAATATTTCACTCTTTGAAGATTAAGTGAAGGATAATCAACAACACTTATTTCTTCTATAATTATTACAAGAAGTGGATTCTTAATTCAAGTACTTTACACTACATGACTCAAACCAAGAATAATTTTCTTCATTGAAGCCTTGTCTTGTGCCTCATATTAGCATTAGTGATGAGTATGATTCTGATGGATGTCATTGTAAAGGGTTCACTATGGTGTGTCTAATATTTTCATCCATCCTAGTGTTCCTCTTTCAACTTATGATATTCAAGTTGTGAATAGTTGGAGGCTCAAATTTGATATATCCATTCCTTTGAGGAAGCCAAATACTCCTAGAAAGAAAAATATTTGGAAGCTCCCTCCCTCTAGATGGGTGAAAGTGAATTTTGATGGGGTAGTGAAGGGGAATCATAGACCAATTGGTTGTGAGGGAGTGTTGAGGATGAGAATGGTGGTTTTATTTTGGCAGTGGAACTCCCCTTGGGAAGTCAGACTAATCACTTTGTCGAAGCTATTGCTGCCTACCATGGTTTGAGCTTGGCTTCTCAAATGAATTAGAAATAAGTTTGGCTTGAAGGGGACTCAAATAATAGTATTCAATCTCTAAGGGAATTACAATTCCCATCTTGGACTATTCAAAATTAGATAAGGGAAGTTCTATTAAAATGATTGTCTTTTGATAATTGTATTGTCTCCCATATTTTTCAAGGAGGCCAATTGTGTGGCAAATTGTTTTGCTAATGAGGGGGTCAAAATTAATGATAAAAGATCATGGGTTAAGGGGGATTTACTATCATCATATGCGTCAAAGTTGATTGCTTATGGTAGGATGCATGCTTGTGTGGAGAGCCTTGAAGAGTAATAGTGGTGATTTTATTGTTTCATCATGTCCTTCTTTCCAAGCCACTTGGTTCCCATGCTTTTTAGGTTTTTTTTCCAATATTATTTTGGTTTGTTGGTGTTTTCATTTTTCGTATTCAAGGGTCTCTTGGTTCCTACATTGGGAACATGGGTTTTGAAATGGGTGGTGACAAGAAATATTTGGAGCCGATTGCCTACGCAAAGGTGAAGAAGAATGTCACTATTTGATAGATTTTGCAAAGAAGGAGTGTCACCCCTTATTTTGAGAAGCTTCATGGGTTCAATCATAAACTTTCCATGTTGATTGTTCAAGGTTGGAAGGAGACCTATTTTTTTGTTTAGGGCAAGAAGATATATTTAACTGAGGATCTCCTTGTCTGAGTCATGGGTCTATCGATGGAGGGCAAGAAAATTTTCAAATACATAATCTTTCAAGGCAGTTGTGCAAAGGTTCCCTAAAGGCAAAGAGGGAAAGTTTCTTATCAAGAATTCGAAGAGTGGATATGATATAAAGTCTATTAAACCAATTTGGGCCACTTTATTAAAGGTACTTATGCAATATTTTTCTTTAGATGGTCATTTTACCACTATCTATGGGCATCGCTTAATCCTTCTGAACCATTTTTGCCATATTGACAAAATCTCCTTTCCTTTTTATCTCTTATCTTTCCTTAATGAGGGTATTAGAAACCATAAGAGAAACCCTAGGAATCTCATTTTGCACGAAGGCCTCATTTTACTCATCATGGATCACATTAAATCTTTTCATAACCCTTTTAGGAGTAAACTTGACAGTTATGAGGAATTGACCCCTTTTGATGACAATGACTCAAAATTTGTTGTTTTTAAGGAGGAGGGGTGTAATACTAAGGAGGATTTGGATCATATGTTTATGGAGAAACATGGGCAAACTATTCAAGGTAGCAGACATAAGGGGATTAATAGGAGGATGACCTCCCATGTTTTGTTTTCTTCTAAGGAGCAGGATGTTAGTGATTCTCTTCATCATGGGGGTTTGGAGGATTCTTTTTTGCCTATTGACAGGGAGGGGAGATCCCCCTTTTTGAGAGATTTGAAGATGGATTCCCTCCACCTTAATTTGGAGAGTGAAAGCTCCTCAAACCTATTGGGTATTTCCAGGAATGTTGTGGTTGATACCTTTAGGATGTACAAATGGTTCTTTCATGAAATGAACCAGATGAACATTAAATTAAAGTCACCTCAATCAAAGATTAACAAGGGAAATGTTGATGGTGATTCATGGGTGGATAAGGAAGGTAGAAATGTGGTTGCTTCTCTTTAGTGGGTGATGAAGGATGTGGCAAATATAAAGTCTAACTATGAAGGCCAAATTGTGGCCTTGGAAACCAAAATGAAGAATATCAACTATAACCTTATTACATTGGTTACCTTTAGCCATAAAGTGATCAAGGGTATTGCAAACAACATGAAAATTATGGTGGATAAATTTAAAAGAATGCATCAGGTGAAGTAACAAGTCATTGATCTAGATAATAAGGGTAAACAGGCAATCATTAATGATGATAAAGGACCCTGCACTCACACTAGGGGTCACCTAAAGAAATATATTAATCAATTTGTTCAGGATTTCTAGGATATCAAGAAGATTGCTCGAGATGTCTCCCAGCTTGAGGATGAGGCTCTGAAGAGTCTTAATTATCTTTGTGCTTTGGTATCTTGTTAGATGGTATGTTCTTGTTTTTATTTGTTGGTTGTTGATTTATTGATGGTTTGTTGATGGCAACATTTTGTAAATAGGGTTTTGGGCCCCTTCAAAAAAAATTTAACCACTTAATTTAAAACAATTGTATATTTGAGATCATTCTCTTTGTGCCTAATTTTTTTGGTAAATTTGTTTCATTCTATTAGATCACGCCTCAGGAATGGTAGGAAAGTTGAATTCACTCCAAATTTAGTTTTTATCAAGAATCATGAAGACAATGCTCTAATTTTAGTTGAAAAATTTAGCCATCATTCTTAATTCTATGCTTTTATACCTAATATACCTTCTACTACTTTTCACACCCATTCAAATTTTAGGAGAAAACCATACCATAATCAATTTTCCTAATTTAACAACCCAAAATAGATAGTATGTTGAAATGGAAAACCTCTATTTGATATATGGTGTAATATGGTGAAAATTGATGAGAGGAGATCAAGTGGAAAGCTTTACTCTCCTCAAGAAAGGAGTGAAAGTTTCACAAAGGATTCCCTTCTACTTCTCATGCACATTACATTTAAAAGAGGGGGTTGAATTCCCTAGATCTAATCTCAATGGAGAGAGATTGAATGTGAAATGAATTGATAGTGATTTGGAAAGTAAAGTAACCCTCTTTTAAAATAGACAAGTTGAATTAAGTGAATTGAAACTAAGCATGAAGATGAAAAAGAAATGATTATATCTTGAGATAGAGATGTGGGATGAAGCTGTGCACCTGGAATTAGTAGTAAAATGTCAAGACAAAGCTCCCCTACAAATTTGAGCAAAAGTTATCAGGACCGGGTTGAAAGTGTACTTGCTCCTTCAAAAAAATCCGCGTGCCAAAAAGGGTTTTTCTGTCTCTGAAATTGAATCCTAAACCTGCAATTGCAGTTGTGCACCTACAACCTACACACAAAAAAGAGAGGAAATTTTGTTGGGATTGGGGGTTTGCCTTCAGGTCAAACCCCGGTGTGGAATTAACCAAGTGATTGAAAATACTTGCAAATAAATGAAAGGAAATGTGTGAAGTAAGATTAACCTCAAGAGAAGATGTCATTGAAATATAGATAGAGTTGTTTGAAATGATATGTGGAATTGAATGTCTTGAATGTTGGTAGGGATCTCCTCTTCAATGGTTGAATCCTTGACTTGAATGCAACACCTAGCCTTGAAAGGAGACTTGAAATGCTCAATACTTGAAAGGATGCTTAGATGCTTGAATGCTTGAATGTTCGAGGACAATAATTCTTGTTCACTTTACTTTTTCTTATGCCAATGGGATGGGAAAATGATCCTTATATACTTTCCAATTAGGGGTTTTAACTGAATTTTCATCTTCGGCCGATATAGGAAAACTTTTTCTCGCTCATGATTGACAAGCCCAATGCACAATTTGAATGAAGGGAGCCCAAAATAGGGCAAGGACAAGGGCACCATGCTCTTGTCCCAGGAGGACAGGGGTGCCATGCCCCTCTACCCTAATTCAGGATAGGAAGTGAGAGCAGGCAGTGCGGGGTGCAAGAAAATGCAAGTTTCAGGTGGTATGAGCATGTCTCGGGTCTCCAGTCAGACTTAGGGATTCGTCTGCCAAAGTGAAAACCCAAATGCAGTTAAAAAATTGCAAGGTCGCAATTGTATGATGCTACATATGGAATATAATTGCAAGTTGTATAGTTTCAGATAATTGCCTTGCTTCCATTACCTTTCCAAATAGAGAAGGGATATAGATCCTCTAGTTGAAAAAAAGTCTTTCTTAGCATTTATGTATCAACTTCATTAAAATCATAAGTGCATTCGTTAAAATCATGAGTGTATTCATATTTGGTTGTCAAGTGTATTATTGAAGTAAAACGTCCATTTACATTTAAATTCTCATAAATTTTTCCCACATGTTTCTTAGTGGTGTCTAATTTTATTTTTAATTTCTTCTTTTTCTTATTATTTGTTGTTAAAAATCTTGTAGTAATATTATTTTGGTTGGCCTACTCGATCCTAGATGTCAATGAATTTTATGTATGAATACTTAGAAGTAAATTTGAGTTGAATTTTTTTATGAAATGTTCTGTTAATATGCTTTTTAATTATTCAAGATGTTTTTTATGTTACTTCTATTATCAACACTACTAAAAGAATCCTCATTTTCACATTCTATGAAGTGTATTGTTGTTTATTCACTACTAGAACTTAGACCACTTCAAGATTATCTACAATATATATCCTTCATAATATTTAAAAGACCTATGTTGATTACCAACTTTGTCAAACATGAATTCAAATCCCTTAGTCTTTATTCAACTTCATGATTATTTTTCTCAATGGGTTAACCCCGACATACCCTCTTCCATATCTATTGAAACATGACTTTATAGAGCCTTTATTTAATAGGCTTGCATTTTTGTTTCCTCATTTAGGAATAACATCTTCGTATTACTTTAAGATAATGAGATACTTACAAGAGTCAATGTGCAATAAAAAATCAAACTTACTCTTAAATAGTATTTTTTATTAGATAAGTGGGGAAAGAGCCCTCAAACCTTACAAAACAACAAAAAATATAGCCAAAAAAGGCTAGCTAATAGGCCAAAACAAAATATTAAATAGAAGGAAATAGAAAAACAATAGAGAAATAGAGAACAACATAACACCAAAAACTTTAAAATATTGTCAAATATTCAAACTCTCATGACTTTGTATAGTATTACATAATATATAAGATCCTTGTGTAGTGTTATGCAATGATATAGAATATTAATAAAAATTATACATTTTTATTGAACACCTCATGGTATTGCATAGTGTCATGCAACATGTCTCAAACCTTAAAATAGTGTTGTATAGTACCTCAAGACATTACGTAATACACAACTCATTATGGCCTTGTGTAGTATTAAACATATTAAAATGAAATGCTATAAAAAATTAAATGGTGTTATCTAATAGAAAGAAAGAGAATAGATGTCTGAAAGGAAGAAAAGGTCCATAAAACACTTCCCAACACTAATCTAGTGGAGGAGATAGTACATATTTTCTTTACAGTATTTAAATATTATAGAATAAGAAACACATTTACAAGGAGATAATGAACATGTATAAAGATATACAACAGTGAACACAAGATATGCCATGGAGAAAACCCTTTTGGGAGAATAACCCCACTCCAAAAGAATAGTAATTTGTAACCCAGTAAACAAATAGTTACAATACAATATTAGCACTTAGCTTCTTCAACAAGAGTCTACAACTTAAAAGCCACAATTTGGATTAATTCCAACAACACAACACTTCACCTGCAAAATACAACATAAATAAGACTCTCCAAGGCTACCTTATATAGAGAAATACAACTCCAAAGGTAGCTTCTAGATGAAGATATGAGATGGGATTGTGCGAAAAAATTGGCCCTATTTTTTAACCATCAAAAAATAAGCAAATGACACATGTACATCTCCAAATGACTCCCCATTCAAACCTCCTAAGTTGGGCACCCAAAAGTCATTATTTTGAGGTATGACAGATACTCTTACACATCTTATACTTGTCATAAGAATATGTCATAACTTACAACACTTATAGCTATAAGATAATATATCATAACTGACTATTATTAGTTGATTATCTTATAGCCTATCATAACCTAACTTGGACACCCACCTTCTCCATGCAAAGGCATCTCTTGCCACTTGTTTATTTTTTCATATAATATCTATCATAGTCTATCTATACATGACACTTGTCAAGATCCTCAAAGTGGTATGCCTACCTCCACATGTGCAACACATGCATCATACAATCATCACCAAGTAGGATGCCACCAAGCTTGTGTATCCCACTAGATGGCTAGACATTTGTGGGAAATTAATAAATTAAAATAATTAATAAACATTAAAAAAATAGTGTTAGTATTCACAAAGGTTGAGACATCTTAATCCTAACATTCTCCCACTTGTTGAAGAACTATCAAATAGCCCAAAGATTGAAACTATAGGGGGCTAAGAGGCCCATAAAATTGGAACACCATCTGAACTTCTCTGTGCTCACTAGTTTTGTCAAAGCATCTACAACATTCGTCAAAGTGTCAAAATTCTCCAATTTTACCTTCCCATCCTCTAGCATATCTCAAACAAAATGAAACTGAACATCAATGTGCTTTGTTCTAGCATGGAAAGTCAGATTATTTGCTAAGAAAATTACACTCTCATTATCACAATAGATAGTAATCAATCTTGCATCAAACTCAATATCAGAACACAACTATCTAATCCAAATGGCTTCCTTATGAGCATGAGTAGCTTTCATATACATTGCTTCTATTGTGGACAAAATGACAACGGCTTGCTACTTACTCATAAAACTAATATCACCACCATTCATGGTGAAGACATAACCACTAGTGGATCATATACTATCAATATCACCTACCCAATCTAAATCTACACATCCACAGATAGTTATAGAATGTTAAGGTCTAGTAGGATAACCGTTATAGCACAAGGAATACTCAAAAGTAGTATCCCTCAAATATCTAAACACTCTCTTAATTGTATCCCAAATAACCCATCTAGGATTAGCCATATATCAACTCAGAACTCCCACTACTTGGGAAATGTTTGGTCTTGTACAGATCTTAGCATACATGAGACTTCCTACAACACTTGCATATGGTACACTAGACATTTTGTCCACCTCAAAAGGAAATTTTGGATAATATTTCATAGATAAATTTGTTCCTACTACACTAGGAACTATCATAGGTCTATAAACTATCATGTTGAATCTGTCCAACACTAATTTCAAATACTTACTCTGGCTTAACCAAAGCTTTGTGTACTCTCTTCTAATCTCCATTCCCAGAATGTACCTAATTTCACCTAAACCTTTCATTTCAGGTCATGCTGACAATTGAGACTTCAATCAAAAATTAAATATCCATTCATAAATAGGAACATATCATCCACATATAATATAATAATGAGAATGCACGACCATTATGAATTTTGAAATAAACATAGTGATCTGATTTAGACCTTTGAAATCCGAAACTGAACATATAGGTATCAAACTTTTGGTACCACATCCTAGGAGATTATTTTAGACCATATAAAGAATTTTTCAACTTATAAACTAGATTTTCTTTACCTTTCACCACGAAATGCTCAAGTTGTGACATATAGATTTCTTTCTCCAAATTACCATGAAGGAATGTTGTCTTCACATCCATTTTCTTGATTTCTCAATCATGAAATATATTAAGTAATAATAGGAATCAAATGGATGACAACTTTTCAATGGGTAAACAAATCTCACCATAATCTATTCGCTCAACTTGTGAATACCTCTTTGCAACCAATTGTGCTTTATGCTTTTCAACACTACCATCAGTATCCATTTTTTTCTTGAACAAACAATTTCATCCTATGGGCTTATGTCTTTCGGGCCAAGGTACCAAATTCCAAGTATTATTCTTCTTCAAAGATGTTGTCTCATCTTTCATGGCTTCCATCCAATAATTTGCATCAGTCATAGTCATGGCCTCTCTAATAGTTTTAGGCTCATCATTGTTAGAAATCAAATAAAAAATACAAATAGAATCTAACAATGACTATCCAAACCTTTATGGTGAATAACCACATATTTTAGGTTGTTGTCTATCATGAGTAGACCTCCTCAAAGTTTGAGGTTGATGTTATTCATCTTCTTTTTTATTTTTTAGATCTTCTAGAGCTCTTCTCATCATCTAGTCCACTAGGAGCTTGTAATTATTCTTTATTAGTGGTAAAAAGAATCTAAAATGCCTCCATATTTGGTTTCTCCTCTTTCTTTGGTTGTAGATCAATAGTAAAAGGTTTCATCTCTCTAAAAATAACACTTCTGCTATAGAGAACCTCCTCTGTCACTAGATCCCAAAGCTTGCACCCTTTTACACTAACACGATAATTGATAAAGATACACTTCACTGCCTTGTTCTCCAGCTTAGATATTTTTCACTTGGAATATGAGTATAAGATTCACAACCAAATACTTTGAGATGTCTTATTGAGGGATTATTTCCTGACCACACCTCTATATGTGTTATATCAATAAGTGTTGATGTAGGAGATTTGTTTACCAGATAGCAGGAAGTGGGTATAGCTTCAACCCAACACTTTTGTTTGAGGCCAACACCACTAAGCATACTCCTAGCCCTCTCCATCAACATATTGTTCATCATCTCTACAACTCCATTCTATCAAGTGGTGTATGAAGTTGTCTTATGCCTCTCAATCCCATGTTCCTTATAGAACTTGTCAAAATTTGTTGAGAAAAACTCACCACCATTGTCAATCCTCAAACACTTAATCTTTCTACAAGCCTGATTCTCAACAAGAGCCTTAAACTCCTTAAATTGACTAAAGATTTTAGATTTACTTCAAAGAAAATAAACAAATGCCCTTCTACTGTAGTCATCAATAAATGATATGAAATGTGAAGATTTTGAAATTGAAGGAACATTAATAGGACCAAAAACATTAGAATGTATCAAGTCCAACAACTTAAAAGATTTGTGAGAGCTAGAGTAAAACTAAACATGACTATATTTACCATAAATGCAGTGTTTGGAGAAATCACTCAAGATTACATTCATTAAGCCCCTCAATGAGGCATTTATTTTTTAGGTTTTTGAGATCCTTCTCCCCAATATAACCAAGTCTTTGGTGCCATAATATTGTCTTCTCCATTCGTAGTTTCATCTCCAAAGCATTCACACCCTTAGGTACCTAGAAAGTACGTCCATCAAATGTAGAAGCAATAATAATCTTCACAACTCAATCCAACAATGAGAATGAAGAATACAAAGCCCTCTTCTTGGACTCTATAGAGGCACTATTGCACTATTTAGTGCATGTCGTTAGGTCCCGGAGACAACTAAGAGGGGGGGGGGAAGGTGAATCAGTTGTCAAATAAATTCAAACCAAAAACCACTTAACCAACTTAATGCTTAATATCAGTAAACCAGTTAAGTATGCCGGTAGACAGTGTTAATAGTAAATTGCTATACTGGTAAAGATTAATGCATGAAACATAAATACAAAGTCATCCACAACATATAACACCAATATTTGTATGTGGAAACCCTGTAAGGGGAAAAACCACGGTGGGAAACCTTACCCACAATCAGATGATACTACTGCAGATAGTAAGTGTACATAAATGGGGTTTGCACATGCAAAAAGGCCAACAGCCTAGAGCTCACTGCTCAATCACAAAATGGGAGTCACACTGACTACAGTTGGATGGTTAAATCCAATAAGAATGTACTGCACAAAATAGCATCTTCATATGTTGGATTCAGTACCGGTGTAATACTGATATGCTTTCACAAAAACCTAGCTTCACCTTCAAATGATGTCTTTGTGTATACCTCTGCTTAATCTTGCATATACCTTCACACAATTATTTTTCACATTCCACATTTGATCTTACAAATAAGATCTTACATTTATACCATAACCTAAGACCAATTTTAGTAGGTCAGCTCTACATGATATTAAAATAAAAACATTTTACAATCAATATAATATTTGATGCAATAACCAATTAAACATGTTGGATTAATGCATTTACAACAATAATAAATCATCTTCATAGCGTGCCATACTGATCTGGAAAAGATAAGCCTGCCAGTGTAACCTTGGACCTATTTGTCGGTAAAAGCAAATATGCAAGTATGAATATACCAATGATTAATTCTTCAAAACAAAGTGTCCACATGATGTCTTCGACATTACCAGGTGTCTTCCATATCATTCCAAGTGTCGATGATCATTATATCATGTTGATGAACATTATATCATGCCGGTGAACATTATATCAGTAACTGTGCAATAGTTACTTGCTTGTCGGTGAACGCTACTGGATCTCCAAAGTACTAGTGTTTTAGTAGGTGTTGACATCAATGAAAAAACCATATTAAAATACCAACAATCTCCCCCTTTGGAATTGATGGCAACACAAGATGGAAAAACCATCAAAGTGCCTAAATAGAAATGCTAAATACCAAAAACCAACAATCTCTCTAAACAACAATCTCTCCCCCTGGGAGCAACATGTGTTTATCTAAAGATTTTCAATACCAGTCTCTTAAAAGATAATGTGTTTTTCCATAGTTATCTCTCCCCCTTTGACATCAAATGCCAAAGTTATAATAAAACCAAGTTCATATACAAAATACCAATCAATTCAATATACCAACTACTCCCCCTGAAAAGTAGCTTCCTCATCAAAGACCGAAGTAAAAGATTTGTTTTTCAATTCTGTCGGTTGATGACAATCATCAACTATCTAAGTTTCTACCGGTGGTGGTATAACTCCAAGCTGATCTCTGAGATATTCAAAAGTCTCCTTAGGCAAAGGTTTTGTGAAAATATCTACAAGTTGTTCTTTAGTATTCACATAGACCAGTTTTATCTCTTTTTCTTCAACTTTTTCCCTTAGAAAATTTAGTTTGATAGAAACGTGTTTTGTTTTAGAATGTAATACCAAATTCTTAGATATATCAATTGCTGTTGTGTTATCACAATATATAGTAATAGGTTCCTTGCATTTTACCTTTATGTCTTTCAACATTTGTTTAAGCCATAGTACTTGTGTACAGTTAGTTGCTGCTGCAACATATTCTGATTCTACTATTGATAAAGATGTACAACTTTGTTTCTTACTCAACCAAGAAACTAATCTCTTTCCAAGAAAGAATGCTCCGCCGGTGGTACTTTTTCTATCATCCACACCTCTTGCCCAATTTGCATCTATGTATGCACATAGATCAAAATTTTCATCTCTAGGATACCATAATCCAAGATTTGTAGTGCCTTGTAAGTACCGGAAAATCCTTTTTACTGTTGATTCATGATTTTCCTTAGGATTACTTTGAAATCTAGAAACAATACATATTGCATTCATAATATCAGGTCTGGTTTGTGTCAAATATAGTAAACCTCCTATCATAGATTTGTATCTAGTTGGATTAATAGGTGTAGATTCATCCCTTTGAGATAATTTGTCATTTGTAGTCATAGGTGTGCTTACCAGTTTAGAGTTCTCCATTCCAAATTTCTTTAGTAACTCTTTCAGGTACTTGGATTGACTCAAAAATATACCTTTATCAGTCTGTGAAATCTGCAATCCTAAAAAGAATTTTATTTCTCCAATCATAGACATTTCAAATTCTTGTTGCATTTTAATAGAAAATTCCTTACATAATCCATCTTCTCCTCCAAAGATTATATCATCAACGAATACTTCTATAATCAAGATGTCATCATTAGTTATTTTGTAATATAAATTGATGTCCACATTTCCTTTAGTAAAACCAATCTTTAAAAGATACTTATCCAACCTTGCATACCAAGCTCTTGGGGCTTGTTTCAATCCATACAGAGCTTTTCTTAGCCTTCAAACCATATCATTATCATCTGTCAAATAAAATCCATCGGGTTGTTCAATATAGACTTCCTCTTCAAGATCTCCATTCAAGAATGCACATTTAATATCCATTTGATAAACTTTGTAGTTCTTGTGAGCTGCAAAAGCCAAGAATAATCTGACTGCCTCAATTCTAGCTACCGGTGCAAAGGTTTCATTGTAATCAACTCCTTCTTTCTAAGAATATCCCTTACACACTAGTCTTGCTTTATTTCTAACAACCTTACCAGCTTCATTAAGTTGTTTCTAAATACCCATTTGGTTCCAATTACATTTTTATCTTTAGGCCAGGGAACTAATGTCCAAGTATTATTTTTCTCAATTTGTCCAAATTCTTCTTCCATAGCTTTAATCCAAAATTTATCTTCACATGCCTCATTAACAAATGATGGTTCGATTTGAGAAATAAGACATACCTCTTCATTTGCCAATATTCCTCTTGTCATAACTCCTTTAAATTTGTTTCCAATTATCTGATTTTCAGAATGATTCAATCTTACATACCGGGGTGTCTTAGTTTTTTGTTGTTCTTCAATTACTATGGAATCCTTAGATGGTACCGGGGTAACTGGATCTTCATTCTGTACTAGTGGATTTAGTGTAGGTTCATTCATCACAATTTCTGTTGCCAGTTCAGAGTCTATATACTTTGAAGTTGCTCTGAATTGTTCATCAATCTTTACATTTGTACTCTCAACAATTTTCTGCAATCTCTTGTTAAAACATCTATATGCTTTGCTCTTAGATGAATAACCAAGAAATATTCCTTCATCACTTCTAGGATCAAATTTGCCAATATACTCATCTCTTCTAATATAACATTTACTTCCAAAAATTCTGAAATACTTAAGAGTAGGAGTATTACCAAACCATAGTTCATGAGGGGTCTTACCAGTTTCACCTTTGATGTGAACTTTGTTGAATGTATAGACGGTTGTGCTGACTACTTCTCTCCAATACACATGTGGTAAATCTGCTTCAGATAACATACTTCTTGCTGAATCCAAGATAGTTCTGTTTTCCTTTCAACAACTCCATTCTGCTGTGGTGTTCGAGGTGCTGATAACTATCTTCTGATTCCATTCACTTCACAGAATGTATTAAAGTCCTTAGATGTGAATTCTCCTCCTTGATCTAATCTTAAACATTTGATTTTCTTACCAGTTTCATTTTCAACCATTGCTTTGAATAGTTTGAACTTTCCAAGTGCTTCTAATTTTTCTCTGAGAAAAGTAACCCAACACATTCTAGAATAATCATCAATAATTAGCTTGAAATATCTATCACCTTGTAAGCTTTTAGTTCTAGTTGGACCACATAAATCGGTGTGAATCAAATCAAGAGCATTATTGGATTTTTCTGGAATACTTTTGAAACTAGCTCTAACTTGTTTTCCAAATTGACATTCCTTACAAATTGTATTATGAGGTTTCACAATTTTAGGTAGATCTCTAACTACCTTAGAAGTACTGATCTTCACAATGCAATCAAAGTTTACATGACATAGTCTCTTATGCCATAACCAACTTTCATCTATATGTGCAATCAAGCATGCCTTTTCACTATTATTCAAATGAAAGATATTACCTCTAGTCTGATTACCGGTTGCAATTTCCAAACCAATTCTATTCATGGTTTTGCATTTTCCATTCTTAAATTGTAACTGAAATCCTTTCTCAACCAATTGACCAACACTTAAAAGATTATGCTTTAATCCTTTAGCATAGTAGACATTGTCGATGTTATGCTTACCATCAAGAGATATTGTACCCTTACCTTTGATTGAACAGGCTTTGTCATCTCCAAATCTTACTAAACCTCCATTGTATTCTTGAAAGTTCAAGAATTTACCTTTGTCTCCTATCATATGATGTGAGCATCTTGAGTCAATGATCCATTCATCCTTTACTTCAACTTTAGCTGCTAGGGCTTGTTCTACCGGTTGAGCAGTAGGTGTCGGTTGATCTTTTGTTATAGAATCAAAAACTCATCCATTGTCTATTGGATCCTCATCAAAATCATCAGTCACACCTTCATCAACAATGTAACAAGATTTGTCTGTGTTCTTCTTAAATTTGTATCTCTGATATTCAGGATTAGGCTTGTATGTTCTTCTAGCTTCTTCTCTTAGTCTAGCATGTCTATCAGGGCATCTCGAAGCCATATGACCAATCTTATTGTAGTTAAAACATTTAAAGGGTGATTTACCTTCATACTTACTTCCAACTAGACCTTTTGGCATTTTCCTTGCAAATAGTGCTTCAAGTTCTTCAAGCTCTTCATTATCCTTCCTAGTTTCTTCAAGTTCTCTTGCATAAAAGGCTTTCCAATCTGATTTGTCAAATGATGGAGCAGATGATGTTGATGCTTTGAAGGCCAAGTCTATCTTTATAGTAGCAACAGGACCAAATTCCTCAATTTCAAAAGCTGAAAGTTTTCCAATCAATGTATCCCTAGTTACTGATGTATTAGGCATTGTTCTCAACTCATTTATAGCAGTAACCTTCATTTTATATGTCGGTGGCAATCCTCTTAAGATTTTTGAAACAATTTCATCCTCACTCAAGGTTCCTCCACAACATTTAATACCCAAAACAATTTCATTTACTCTTTCCATAAAGGCAGAAATCCTTTCATCTTCTTCCATTTTTAGATGTTCATACCTGACTCGGAAGCTTTCAAGTTTTGCAATCTTGACTGTGGAATCTCCTTCATTCAGTGTTTCCAAATGATCCCAAATAGATTTAGTAGTAGACCTATCTGATAATGCCCTCAAAAGTGCTTCTCTTGCTTTGCAATCATTCTCCTCATCTTTAGCTACGGTAGTTGGAGCAGTCTGACCAGCTACAGTAGTAGTATAACCATTCTTTGTAACTTCCCAGATGTCTTTACCAATGCAATTCAGATGTATCTCCATCCTGATCTTCCATATCCCATAGTTGGTTCCATCAAGTTTAGGATTGTCCTTCCTGAAATAATTAGTAGACATTGGATCTCCTCAAGTTGTTAAACTTCTACAAAAAGAGGACTAGGCTCTGATACCAATTGTTAGGTCTCGGAGACAACTGAGAGAGGGGGGGGGGGGGGTGAATCAGTTGTCAAATAAATTCAAAACAAAAACCACTTAACCAACTTAATGCTTAATACCGGTAAACCAGTTAAGTATGCCGGTAGACAGTGTTAATAGTAAATTGCTATACCATTAAAGATTAATGCATGAAACATAAATACAAAGTCATCCACAACACATAACACCAATATTTGTACGTGGAAACCCTGTAAGGGGAAAAACCATGGTGGGAAACCTTACCCACAATCAGATGATACTACTGCAGATAGTAAGTGTACATAAATGGGGTTTGCACATGTAGAAAGGCCAACAGCCTAGAGCTCACTACTCAATCACAAAATGGGAGTCACACTGACTACAGTTGGATGGTTAAATCCAATAAGAATGTACTGCACAAAATAGCATCTTCATATGCTGGATTCAGTACCGGTGTAATGTTGATATGCTTTCACAAAAAACCTAGCTTCACCTTCAAATGATGTCTTCGTGTATACCTCTGCTTAATCTCGCATATACCTTTACACAATTCTTTTTCGCATTCCACATTTGATCTTACAAATAAGATCTTACATTTATACCATAACCTAAGACCAATTTTAGTAGGTTGACTCTACAAGATATTACAATAAAAACATTTTACAATCAATATAATATTTGATGCAATAACCGATTAAACATGTCAGCTTAATGCATTTAGAACAATAATAAATCATCTTCATAGCGTGCCATGCTGATCTGGAAAAGATAAACCTGCTGGTCTAACCCTAGGTAACCCTGGACCTATTTGCCGATAAAAGAAAATATGCAAGTATGAATATACCAATGATTAATTCTTCAAAACAAAGTGTCCACATGATGTCTTCGACATTACCAGGTGTCTTCCATATCATTCCAAGTGCCAATAATTATTATATCATGCCAGTGAACATTATATCAGTAACTGTGCAATAGTTACTTGCTTGCCGGTGAACGCTACTAGATCTCCAAAGTGCTAGTGTTTTAGTACGTGTTGACATCAATGACAAAACCATACCAAAATACCAACACATGCATCTAACTTAAAAGGTGCCTATCTAAATACCATTAGCAAGGACCATAGAGCCTCTAGTCATCTTGCATCCACCTTGTGAGAAAATAATTTACACACCCACATCACATAAGATACTTACAAATAATAGATTCGATGCCAAACCCAGATGTGCATAACACCATCGATCCCCTTCACTCTGCCATTAGGGAATCTAATATTGACTTTTCCACCACCAACAATATTCATATTAGAGTCTTTGCTATGATATACCTTCCCACCATTATATTCTTCATACTTTGAAAACCAACCCCAATGTGAGGTCATGTAAAAAATGCACTTGAATCTATCAACCACATATCTTCTGATACATGTGTCACCAAGGCTGCAACAAATGCTTTACCATCATCCTAAGAGGATTCATCTGAATCTTAATCTAAGGGTCTCTTCTTCTTATTTTTATCCCACTTACAATATTTATGGAAGTGATTTCTTTTTCTGTAGTTCCAACATTTTGCCTTGGACTTCCTAGGAGACCTAGATCTCCCATGAGGTTTGGATCTACTTCTTTCATCTTTCTTGTCATTTCTCTTTCGATCTACCACAAACTAGAAGAGTCTCCTTAGCTATCTCAAAAGTATTCCTTCGCATCTCTTTATAAAGTAATAATTCTACCACCTCATCCATCTTGAATGTGGTGGTTGCACTCTCAATAGCCATAACAAGATGGTCCCAAGAGTCAGGCAAAGAACATAATAGAAGCATGAAATAGTCCACCTCCTTGATCATGTCACTAATAGAAGTTAACTGAGAAATAATCATGTTGAATGATTTGAGATGATCAACAATAGATCCTTCATCTTCCATATTTGATGAGCACATATTATTTCTCAAGGAAAAAATGTTTACCAGGGATTTAGACTGATAAACATCTTCAAGCTTCTTCCAAAGTTATTTTGTATTCTTCTCTTCTTGGATATTCATTAGAACTAAGTCTCTAAAACAAAGACATATGAGACCCTTAGGTTTTTGATCCATCATATCCCAAGCTTCTTGACTCATAGTTTGAGGCTTTGTTCCAAATATTGGAGCCCATAGATCTCTATTTACAAGCATATCCTTCATTTTCAACTTCTAAAGTTGAAATTTGCTTCCATTAAACTTATCCATATCAACTTTTGTCGATGTTCTTGTCATATTCTTCCTACAACAATATTTTTCAAATAGTTTGCAAAATCTCCCACTCCAACTAAGATCAATACAAAAAACCTGCTACCCAAAAACATAACAAAAATTGGTCAGGGTCTGATACCAATTGAAAGGAAGTAAAGGTGTGCAAAATGCTTCCCAACACTAATATAATGGGGGAGATAGTGTAAATTTTATTTAAAATCTTTAACTAATACAAAAAAAGGAAACACATTCACAAGGAGATAGTGAACATGCATAAAGATAAACAATAATGAACACAAGATATACCGTGGGGAAAATAATTTTAGGAGAAAAATCCCACACTCCAAAAGCACATTACTTTGTATTCCAATAAAAAAATGGTTACAATATGATGCAGAGGTTCTAGGGTGGACTGAATGACTCAAAAAAACAACCAAACTCAGACTCCCAAATCACAATCCAAGACTCACTCTTGTTTCAGTAATCCATGCATTACTCAACCCAAACTCTACTAGGTTTACACCAAAATTGACTCAAAGAAAAAATTTAGGCATCATTAAAAACCCACTTGAGCAATGGTTCAACCCCTAGTCATCCCCTTATGTGGTTTGCTTCACAAAGGCTTATGTTCCTACTAGCCCTCCTTTTTAGGACAATCATGAATATCTTTTGATATAGACTAGATATAAATAATATGAAATGATTTTTGGATACCCTTTTGGATTTTTAATAACATATGTTAAAACCCCTATAGGTTTATTTGAAAAATTGGGGTCAAATTCGAACTGTAGCAGTGCTTCAAGTGCATAATTAGGACACTTTTACACACCAAGTGCCTCAAAAACAACTCATACATACAAAAATAAACTTATTAAAGTGAGGAAATATCAAGGAAAAATATATTTCACATATTTTTACAACCCAATGCTTTGTTTTGACCCCAAACTTCAAATCATTAACCATACCCTTGCTCCCATGGCCTAACACGTGAAGATGTTAGGCGTTCAATGCCTCAAACATGATCCAAAAGTTGTCCCTTGTAAAAATAGAATAAAACCCATTTGTAGTGCTCCCTATCTACCATTCCACCAATTTTTAGGATTTTTCAATAGTGGAATGTGTAGATTTCATCAAAAACCTTGTTCAACCTTTGAACCAAGGGTTTCAAAATAGTTTTCGGAAAAACACCCACCAAATGTATAAAACTCAAGAAAATATTACAAAATCAGTCTTTAATGAAAGGTGTTCCATAGAGATTTACAAAAAGTCCAGCCTTACATTCTGATATGTCCAGAGAGAGAAGTTATGACCAAAATAGCAGCAAATTTTTAGGAAAATTGTAGAAAAAACCTTCAAATTTTATTGATTTCTTCCTCCAATCACCACATACAATGCCAACAACCCAACCTCGACCAAAATGAGGTTATTTATAATTGTTTTGACCCAAACCAACTTCCCCCAATTGATTTTTGAAAGGGGTAACCATTGGAAACAACTTTTCATTAAAAAGATGTAAAAGTTGCAAAACAACTTTGTCATCTTTTGACAATTTTTTTGATCTACTCAACATATGGACTCAAAACTTCACAAATACCTTCAAAACACATAAAAATGGACCCTATAACATTGATTACACCATTTGCACTCATGTGGATACATTTGAGTGAGTTTCACCAACTTTGACCCTATTAGGACCCAATTCAACTATATGACTCCCATGGCACCAAGGCCTTACAGTTTGATATGAGGTGACATAAAATGGTCTATAGGACCTTATTACAAATTTAAATAGAATAAAACTTGAAAAAAACTCATGATGGCCAAAAAGAAGCATATGGCTAACTAGGTGCTCCTGCACCGCAATACAATATCAATACTTAGCTTCTTCAAGAGGAGTCTACAACTAATATCTCACAATCTAGATTAATCCCAACAAAATAACACTTCACCACAAAACACAACATAACTAATTCTCTCCAAGGCTACTTTATATAGAAAAATACAACTCAAGAGGTAGCTTTTAGATGAAGATATGAGATGGGGTCATGCAAAATATTTGGCCCTATTTTTCAGCCATCAAAAAGCATGCAAATGAAACATGTACATCTCCAAATGACTCCCCATTCAAAACTCCTAACTTGGGCACCCAAAATTTACTATTTTTGAGGTATGGCAGATTCTCTTACACATGTATAAATTTCATAAGAATGTGTCATAACTTACAACACTTACAACTATAAGAGAATTTGTCATAACTAATTATTAATTGATTCTCATACAACCCATCATAGCCCAACTTGGGCACCCACCTTGTTCATGCAAAGGTATCTCCTGCCACTTGTCCATTTTGTCATAGAATCTATCATGGGGTATCATAACATGACACTTATCAAGATCCTCAAATTTGGATGCCTACCTCCACATGTGCAACATATATGTCATACATTCATCGCCAAGTGGGCTGAGACCAAGCCTATGTGTCCCACTTGATGACTAGACATTTGTAGGAAATTAATAAATTAAAATAATAAATAAATATAACAAAATCAATGTTAGGATTTACAAAGGTTGATACACCTCAATCACAACTATATGAACCACACTTTAAAATAGTGTCAAATGTTCAATGTGTCATGTTTTCACAGTCTTACACAACACTTAACATCCTTGCATAATGTTAAGCAATGATATGAAATTTACAAACTTTTATACAATTTAAGTCAATGCCCCATTGTTATGCAACACCTCAAATATTAAAATGGTGGCATTACATAATGTATCAAGATATTTTGTAGTAGTAATCTAACATGGCCTTGTATAGTGTTACATGGAGACATGAAATGATATAGAACTTAAAGTAGTGTTACATTATAACACAATGCCTCAAGGAATTATACAGTGTACACATAAAGAAATATAAATTAATAATCAATAATAATTATACTATACTTAACTCGTTATGAACTTAAGTACTAAGAAATCTCCTATTTAAATATCCAATATCTAAATGCTATCAATGTAGAGTCTAGGACAATCATAAATTGAGAAAGCTAGCATTTGATTATCAAGAATCTAAATGTTAACAAGAAATATAAATTAACAATCAATAATAATTAGACTTTACTCAACTCATTATGAGCTTAAGTACTAAGAAATCTCCTATTTAAATATCCAATATCTAAATGTTATCAATGTAGAGTCTAGGATAATCAAATTTGATTATCAAGAAATCTAAATGTTATCATTCCTAGTGTCAAGTCTAGAACAATAAGTTTTACTTACCACATACACCAAATGTGGAATGTAGATTAGGTGCAAATTTATTGTGTGAGAAACAAAAAGAATTAATTATTCATAAACTATTATACTAGCACTTTCACCTAAATGAGGTGCAATGACTATGTTGATAGTAATGTATATCATGTCTATTAGAGCAATTCTAATTACACTTCTAATATACTTTGGTGGATGTCCTAAGGGTGTACTACCTATGTGAACTCCTAGAATGTTATATCATTGATCTCCAAAAGCTTGCCTATAAAGACTTTGGAGGGCACTTCCCAACCTTGTTCCATTCAAACCAAAATTTACTAAAAAAGGGAACAAATTCATTGGTGCGCTCAAAAAGTGGAGTTCGCAAGGAAGTTGCATCTGTTCTCCTATTTTTTACAAGTTAGCGGAAATTCAAAAGCATTTTAGCAAGTGAAATGCAACCAATTTCCCTCTTATAGGAATATTGTTTCCAGTCTTGTTTGGTGCTTGTTTGCAACCTAACTTGTTTCTCTAATTGCCCAATTCTGGATAACAATACTATGTTTTTCTTGAGTTTCAAGCTTTCGGCCTAAAATTAAATAATATGTACCATTTCTTTAGGTTAGGAATAGGGTTAGTATTAAGGGTCAATTAGGATTAGAGTTAGCATTAGGATTCCAATACAAGATTAACATTCTAGGATAAACCTTGGGGTTAGAGTTACAAATGCAATGCCTAGTATACCATGTCACATTTCAGGCCAACTTATCAGCACAAGTGAATTTAAGTAATTCCAACTAAAAATTAATTTGAGTCAAACATATGGTCTATAGAGATGCATTATAGCTATCTTATACATGGGCCACAACTTTTCCAATTAGAATTGTTTACTAAATGTATATTTTATACCAATTTGAGTCTAATTACCAAGAAAAAAATATTTTTTTGAAAAACTCGATGTTTCAACAACTCCTACTCTTATAAAAAAAAAAAATTTAAATGTAAAAATACCCTTTGATAGATCTATAAGTGAATTTTTCAAAATATATATCTTTTAATATTTTAATTATTTTTTTATATTTTATTTTTATTGAAAGTATTTCATCAGCACTAAAATATAAGGTTGATTATCTTGTAAAAGAAAAATACTAAAATTTATTTAAATTTTTTGAAAAAAATAAATGCACTAGAGAAAAGAGTCTATGTCAAGATGATATAATTCTTTTTTAATTTGGATAAATAATTAAGAAGAAAGGTGACGCCAAATGGAAAGAGTTATATTTCAGTGTACACAACTTTTCAAATTTATTGAAAAATATATACACATAAAAAATAGTTAAAATTATATTTTTGCACTAAAGTTTCAAGTTATCAATATACACAAAAAAATTGAAGAGAAAAAAGAAAAATTTACTATATAAAGTGTGACGCCCCGTGTAACTTCATTTTCAATATTTTATCAGCAACTAAATTATAGTTTTTAATTTAAAAGAAAGTATATTCAAATAATTTTTAATTTTTTTTTAAACTACAAACATAAAATACACAAAAAAAATATACATTTTATTAGTTTACATCATTTCAAAATTCAAAACATATATTTCACTTTCTATTGATTTAATTTAAAAAGTTGAATCAGCATTGGCCATTTCCTTTATAAAAGTGTGACACGGCTTTGTCCTTATGTATCTCTATAAAAGTTGGCAAAATAACTTAACCCTAGCCTCACATATCCCACAAGTCTAGAGTCAGTCTATTGATTAGTATGAATCAAATATGTAGGTATGGAAATGAATGGGTTTAAATATACAACACAAAATTTATCTCTTAACTTAAAATTCATATTTCATGTTAGGCCCAAATTGATCCCTTTCTTATTATCCATTATAGGTTGAGTTGAGTGTGTAACATCAAAATTTGTGAATGGTGTTGTACAAAATGGAAAACCCATTCCATTTTATTCATTTTTTAGTTCTATCTTGACTATGTATCATCACTTAAATAGTATGACAGTAGAACATTGCATCATCAACTTAAATATCATGTTCATCATTTGTGGGAGACTTGCATGTTACATGGTTGTTTGGCAAGTCTTTGATCATTGTTCAAATATTTAATTCAAATCCAAGGGCTTAACTAAGAACAAGATCTTCATATAAAAAACTCTTAAAGTTGCTCATCAACACAACTATTTTTTCAGACACCAAGGCAAGTAGATTGTAGACAATCATAAGCATTTGTATTGTTTTTGCAATCAAAAGTCAAACCTATAGATCAAATTTGAATTTATACGTGCGGAGATAGATCATTCATGCAGTACATAAATGATTTATATCACGTTATCAATTTTATTAAGAGTTAAAGGTGAGAGTTTGCAAAAGAACTAATATGATGAATGTTGCTAATGGAAGCATATATGCTTCTTGTCTTGTGCTTTTGTTATGTTAGAGACACAAAAAGAAAGAATATATATATATACATCGATGTTATAAATAGAATATAGAAATAGAAATATATCCTTTTATAGTCCACGATGCCTAAGGGTGCTACAAATGAATATCTTATCTGGGGTGAATTAGGATTATATTTTTTATAAATTATTTCAGAGTGGAGATTCTATAAATTGGATATCCGATTTAATAAGAAATGATTAATTAGAAGTACATTGGATATGTTCCATTCTTTATTATAAATTTTTAGAAATATTTTTAATAGTCACATATCCTTGTAACAAACATGTTTCACAATAGAATTTATACTCTTCAATCTTGAGAGATTAATCATTTATAAAATATAATCATAATATCATTTTCATCTTAAAATAATAAAATTACTAAATTAATTAATTTTAAACGATTTGTTTTTAGATCGAAAGAGGACTATATTCCCACCTCCACGAAAGACTGAACAATATATCTTGGAATTTGAATCTACATTTAAAATAATTACTTTTTATTTTAGTCTAAACTATAAGAATTGGTAAAGAATTAAATCAAAACCAAGATGCAAGGGAAGGTGCAAACAATACAAGAGGTATAAGACATGGTAATTGAAAAGTGGTTACATTCAAACATGTGTGGTGTGATTTATAATAAACTATTACATTCAGACATGTGTGGTGTGATTTATATTAGTGATTTTTAATAAACTATTATATTTGTGAATATCTAATATAGTAAGATGACTCTTCATAAATAAGAAAGGTTAGATTTACACATTTAGGATGATTCCAAATATAATTTGCACTTTTAATTTTTAATATGAGCACAACTATCCTACACAAATAAATAAGTAAGATGACTCTTCATAAATAAGAAAGGTTAGATTTACACATTTAGGATGATTCCAAATATAATTTGCACTTTTAATTTTTAATATGAGCACAACTATCCTACACAAATAAATAAGGAGAGTCAAATTTATAAATATAAAATGATTCTAAATATAATTTATACTTTTAACTTCAATACGAATTAAATTATCTATTTTTATTTTTAAAAATTATAATTATATAAAAAAATTCATTAGATTCTATCTAAATGTCATATTTTACTTAAATTACATATAATTGAAAGGGGTCCTCATAGTGTTGGTGAATTAATAAATTTATAAATATCATTTGCAAAAAAAATCAAGATTTTGAAGTCTCCCATATTTGTAGAGAGGGAAACATATAGGCGGACACCTTGTCCAATTTGGGGTGTGAGTAGGACATGCAAACAGTCAGTTGGTGGGATGACAAGGGGTGTGGCATGGCTTGGGTGGATGAATGATTTCCACTTGGTACCCCATTGGTCGCCTTGTTGCCAAGGGGTGATAGGCATTTTAAATTTTGTCAATTTTTTAATTTGAGTTTTAACTCCCCTATCATTTTTAAGTACGCCGCCACCCTTCTTGTCATTATTGGAAGCTTTCATTTATTTGTATGATGGAGGGTGGCATGTGAGTTGAGGTGCTTTTGAGATGGATATAAGGATTTAATATTTGAGTTAACTCATGGTTTTTTCGAGTTTAAAGAAGTTGTGTTGGCTTTGGTGGTGTGGTGTGGTGAAGAAGCTTGGTGGATAGATGGCAAATTCTTTGATGCATAGGTTGTAGAGATGGAAGCTAATTTCACTCTCTACTCCATCAAACAATAGTTGACCTTTTTGGGACAGATTTCACATAAAAAGATTAGGTGATATTTTCCTATTTGATGAGGAGGATTTTTTGAAAATAATAAAGAAATTGTTGGGAGATGAGTTTTTGGTGTCTAAATTCAAGTACATGACTAATATGGACATTATTTTGATGTTGGTGGCTTGGGGACTTACCTTTGGGATGAATTCGAAAGTGGAATGGGTGTCCAAGGCATGCTTTCCTACACATTCTCAAAAAGAATTAATGTGGAATATCATTTGTTTGTGCTTTGGAGGGATGGGGCAAATAGGGTTGGAAGATAAGAGGAAGCCCATGAGGTGTGGGAAGACTTAAAGATCTACATTCACACTGCTGAAGTGGAGAGGAGGATGGCTCGAGAGGTAAAGATGAAGCAACAGGGTGAGGGCAAGAAGGTCAAGTGCGATGTAGATGACTATTGGGTAAAGGGTCTTGGGTTGAAGAAAAAATCCAAGTAGGGTTTATCTATTTTTAGGGTTAGTTTCTTCTAGTAGTATCTCCTTTTGTTAGTAGTTTTTCGTTTCTAGTTTGGGTGAATCTGTCTATGTACAAATTCGTATGTTTATAGTTTTTAGTTTCATACTTCTCGGAACAAGGTTTATCTAAGTTTTGTTGGATTGAGGTGAATATATGTCTATGTACTCAAACTTTTAATATTAATACTAAAATATAAAGTTATCTAAAAAAATACATTTAATTGAAAAAATTATATCATCAAATCATTAAAAATCATTAAAAATAATTTAACTATCACACAATTTTAAGATTTAAATTTTAAATATTATATTAAACAAACTCAAACTTAAACTTAATTGAACCCATTTGAACTATGTGAACAATTCAACATTACACTACCCTTTATTTGTTTGTTTTTACCTCTTCTTGTCACCCTTTTTTAATAACGTATTCTTTAGAAGCATTTGTATATGGAGATAATGGGAAAATGTAAGAAAATATTTGAATTTTGAATTTTGAAAAATAAACAAAATAATCTTTATTTCGCATAGTTTTTTAAAATAATTTTTTTTGTCTTTCTAACAATCGGTAAAATAAATAAATAAAATGCTTATTGCACTTTTTTCTTTAAACGAACTCTTGTTTTTTTTTTATACGAATAGGAAATCCCACCCCTTCATCAAGGTAATAAAAATAAAAGAATAATATAATAAAAATACAAGTAAAAATAAAATATTAAGTATATTAATCATATTTAAATGGATAGATTTGAGTGATTGTATTTAAATTTGATGGAAAAAAAATTATTTGGTACGATTTATCATGTAAAATAATTTGCATTTTATCAATTATGATAGATGATAATTATAATAAGATATATTCACTTGTAAAGTAATATATGTAATTTTTTTAAATGTATAGTATTTCAATTCATTTTTTATATTGAAGTAATGAACAAATATAATAAAAAATACTTACCATATTTAGTAATACATTGATAGTAAAAAAATAAAACAAATACAACACTACATAAATAGAAATAAAATTAAAATAATAAATATGTTAATTAAAATAAATCATATTTAGATGGATAATACATTTGAAATATATTATTAAGAAAATTAAATTTATAAATTTTTTAATTTTTTAATAGTTTAAATATATAATTAAAATTATTACTTAAAAGATAATTTATTGATTAATATAATAAATTTAAATGTGTTTTATTAGTACTTGTCGTTAGGCAATACTACTGTAATGAAAATTCATTTGTTGTGCTTATATGGTTATTAAAAAAAATTATTTAGACCAATGAAAAGCAATTATTTTTATTTCTTTAAATTTTATTTATTTATTTTATAGTATAGATGCACATTTGTTAACATTATAATTTACAAAAATTATTTTTGTTGCAAACGATTGGCTAATATCGTTTTGCCTCTTATAGGCGGGTTTCTCAAAACAACGCATAATCTCAGGTTTTTCGGAATCACCACTCACTGCAATTTTTGGGGGCATTTTTCACGATGCCGCTCCTCCTCAGTAGGCTTTTTTCTGGCATGCATATATATGTAAAAAATTTAAGTTTAGAATATATAAAAAGAATTTTCTTTTTACTAATTTAATTAGTTATTAATAAAATTCAATTGAACCAATCACAAACAAATATTTCTTTTTCAAATATTTCTTTTTGTTTCTTTAAATATTTTTATTTTTCTAAAATATATATGTAAAATTTTAGATAACATTATTAAAAATTCATAGAATATGTATAACGGTTCCAATCTTCTAGTACTTGCGGGTTTTCAATAATTTTGACGGTCATTTGGTTTTCAATTATTTAAGGTTTAAAATAATAATTTACTAATATAGAAAGTAAAATAATTAATAGATTTGGTTTTCAAAACAATTACGAGATAGTTTCACTCCATTCGATAATTAAAAATTGCAAAAACGGTAGTGCACCATTCTTCGAAGGGATCAATTGTATATTGTTTTCATATTATAGGTTTGTTGAATCTATTTTATTTGTAGAATCATCAGCATATTAATATTCAACTTTTGGAAAGCTATCTGGATTGATTCTTCTGTGTAGTTGTGTGATGGGTGAAGATATGGAGACATTTACACCAAAACAACTGGGTTATCTTGAAGAAAATCTTATGCTTGCAGCAAAGAAAGTTCGAGAGAGAAAGGCAAACATATTAATACGTGTCTATGAATTGAACAAAAAATACTGTATACTGATCAGTTTAAAGTCTTAAAATATGAACGCCCAAAGACAGAAAGCAAGGTAACATTGACACAAGCATTTAATTTTCTTCTTAAAATAGTTGTTATCTATTAACAACATGAATTTTCCACACTTTACATCAATGTTTCTGATATGAAAACAAAATAAAATCAATTTCATGTTACTACTGATGGATTGTAATATAAGATCTAAAATCGCGAAAATGAAAATAAATGAAACCAATTTTATCTTATAGGATTGTGAGAATATGATCCAAAATATTGATATTATAAAATGTGTTTACTTTGATCTTGGTTGTGTACAGGTAATTGGATTCCAGCATAAGTGCTTTATTCTCAAGGAATGGGTGGGTATTACCTACAAATTCATTCATTTGGTTAAAGACTTTAAATTTTTACAGTCAGATGATATCTTCAGAAGAATTACAAAATCAATAATATAAAAAGGATACAAATTCCAGCTAAACTTTGTAACACTAATATTTGTCTGTTCCATCCTGTAGCTTACAAATCTGAAAAATGGTGAAGAAAATAGTCTAAACGATTGTAACTCAGAGGGGCAAGAAAATGTAACTCAGAGGGGCAAACTCCTCCACCTGCATTTCGTGTACAACCAAGCCAATCGAACTTGCAAGGCAGTTGATTTTGAAACCCTAACCCTAGAGATTAGGGTTTCTGCTCTGCTATCTGTTTCTCCATAGATTTGTAAGGTGTTTACCTACATGTACGATGATGTTGCTTCATGGACGAAAGCACATATTTTTATATCATAAATAGATTTGCAGAAAAAAGTATCTGTAAAAAACCTTGTTCTGGCAATTATAGTGAAAAAAAAAAAAAGGTTATGGTGCACACACTAAAAAACAAATTACTAAATCTGGTTCATCTTTGTAGTTTTAATGGTTCATTTAGAAGGATACCTCTCAGGTTATTCTATATATATTATTAAATATATATAAACTGGTTATTATAATAATGTCATCATAAGATTAATATCAATATTTACATTATATTGTTAAATAATAAATATATTAATAATTATATTTATTTAAAAAATTATTATTAATTGTTATAAATATTAAAATAATATGATAATTAAATTATAATCTATTATTTGATATAATGAACGATAATTAATTTTTCAACACAAATTTCTTAAAATAATATAATATTTTTCTATCTCTATATTTATGACAATTCAAATTATACAAATAAAATTAATTATAAATTATAAATTTTCAACTCTTTTTCATTATTCTCTATAAATAATAACATGGAAATATTGTAATAATTGTTCAACTAAAAATCATATTTATATTAAAAAATATTTCTTATTAATATTATGTAATTGTAATTGATAATTTCATCTATATATTAATTTGTTAATAATTGAAATTGACATATTTGTTATTTATATAATATATATTATACGTTAATACATTTATTATATAATTATATTTATTACTGAGATATATTCTTAATTATTAAATATTAAATTAATGAATAATTAATTAGATTTATTTATTTTATTATTAATGCTAAATTAATTTTTTTTAATTTTTAAGTATTAATATTAATAATTATCGTATTATATCAATGTTATATCATAATATTAAATCAATTCTATAATAATTAACTAGATTTATTTAGTTATGATTAATGCTAATTTTCTTATATTTTTATATTAATATATAAAATTTATATTCACAATTATTCTACTATATTAATATTATAAGGCAAGTACTCGCCACTACGTGGCACTTGTTATTATTATTATAATATAAAGAATGTTTGTGTTTAATAAATAGCATTCTATTTCAATGAGGGTTGGGGTCATTGGTGAGAGTGCAAAAGCATTGTTTTTAAAAATAATTTTATTTTTTTTGTTTTTTCATTTTCATTATTTTGTTAATTGAATTTGTTGTGCATGCGATCTTTTTTTTTTTTTAAGAAAAAGAGCAAATCCTACACTAAATCGATATTATGCTTTAATTTTATTTTTAAAATTTGATATCTATCTACATATTTTATATAGATTTTTAAAAATATAGGTATAGTACTTAGAAAATGCACATAAAAATCTAATCCATATAAATTTATAAATAGAATTTATTTATTGCATTGTAATTTTTTCAGTATATTTTAGATTGAAAAATATATTTAAATAGAAGATGAAATCATATCTATAAATGAACAGTTTTATTAAAAAATATTAAATAATAAATTAAAATAAATCAAATCTTTAGAATAACGTTAACTTAAACTGTAATGAAATTCTTTTAAGTCTTTTAAAAATGAAAAAAAAATGTTAAACAGACATTGTGAAATTATAAATATTTATAAATATTAAACACTTCTCATTAAGAACAAAAAAAAAAAATAGCAATAAATATTTTCCATTGAAATATCTTAAAGATTATATCCAAATTTTCTAAAAAGTTTTTTTCAAGAGCAAAATTTATGGGTAAGTAAGATTGTTGGCAAAGGTAGAAGGAAAACCTTTGTAGTTACAATAGTTTATTTTTATTATTAATCTCTCCAAATACAGCCTGAATAATCTGATAAGAAAATAGAAAATAAGTAATACATATAAGAAATCTATTCATTTGAATAATCTGATAAGAAAATAGAAAATAAGTAATACTTAATTTTATATACATATATGTTTTTTTCTGAGCCAAAGCTTAAAAAATCTACCTTTCAAGCAAAAAATATAGCAATAGCAAAATGTTGAAAAAACCAACAATCCTTCCAACTGATGATTTTTGAACCGAAGATGTTTTTTTCACAAGGATCTGCAAATTCTAGAAATCAAAACAATTGAAATTTTCAAATATTATCAATTCAATTTTTTGTTTTAATCAACTAATAATTCTACATCTTTTATATGTTCTAATATCTTGATGATAGATCATAAAATATTGATGCATAAAAATACACAATCAAATCAAAAAAATAGTTAAATGATAAACATAAATAGATCAAAATAACACAATCACATAAAATGAAACAATAAAATCATCCACAAATGGTTCTGTAAATTATGTGGTAAGTTTGCAATGAAGAGGAAAGTAGTTGGGATCTAGGGAAGTAAAAGCAAGGAGTTTCTACACATTAAACACAACAAAATGTTGTTAGTGTATAGTAAAATATTTTGTGTTTTTTTTAAATTTGACATTTTGAATTGCACTTTTCTTTTTTAATGATGGTTTGCTGAATGTTGTTATAAAAATATTTAATTTCTTATAAAATATTTTTGAAACTATAATTTGCCTAGAGATTTTGAGAGAGCAAACAAAAGGCTTATCCATTTGAATTCTTCTAATTTTCCATTTTCTGGTATTCAGTTAGGAAATGATAAAGGATATTGAACCCAATTCTGTTATGAAGAGTAGATTTTCTCTCTATGAAGAAAGGACTTGAGTCAAATATTGATCTTAAAGATTTAATCTTTCTCCCATGCATAGTATTATAAGAATTTACAAGAATATTTCTGAAAGAAATTGTGTGCTTTGGAATCAATATTTTAGATTGCACTCTTCCTCTTATTGATACTGAATTGTTGAATGCAATCCAAAATGTTGATTCAAAAGACAATTTTAATACAATATAGACTACGGATTAAAAGGTCGATCCTTTTAAGTTCTATTAATTTCCATTTTCTAAAAATTTTGGTATTTTAGTTAGGAGTATATTGAACCAAATACTTTGAAGAGCATATATTTTTTGTATATGAAGAAAAAACTTACAAAATTAGATTGAAGATTAGATTTTCTGTATATGAAGAAATTTTTTATAAAGATTTAATCTTTTTTACAATATTTTTTTTTTTTAGAAGAAAACTGTGTTTTTTTAATCAAAAGGTTTCAGATTGTACTCTTTCTCTTGATGATAAATTGCTAAATGCAATTGAAATATTGATTCAAAAAACATGTTTTTTTTTCTAAACCAATTTTTTATTTTATTTTTTGGCTTGGTAAAAGGCCTAAGCCATATTTTATTAATTAATAAATATTATTACAATCCTCGCTCAGTGTAGGTGCCGGTAGGAAAGACCGAAGAGGAGAAAACCTTCAGCCTTGCCTGGGACCATAGGTCCAGACAATGACTATTTACATATAATATTTAACAGATTCTGCATTTTGGCTAATTACAAGGCCTTCATAGGTAGCAACCTAGTTCCCAGTTGCCATCTTTTACAAATTCTGCATTTTGGCTGATCAAAAAGCCCTCCATAGGTAGCAACCTAGTTCACTGTTGTATCTTAGTTCACTTCTACCAAATTTCCTAGTTCACTGCTACCATATTTGCCATCTTCTGATTATCCTGTAAAAACATATTTTCAAAACAATCCTTCTACAAAACCACTTTGTTAATTGTTAGTGCCAAAGATGAAGAGCCAATATTATTTTTGCATACTTACCCCTGTTGTTATTATAGCCTAGGTTTATTTAATATTAAGTCAGCATCAAAAATTGTTGGCCATACTATGAAAGATTACCCAGTCTACAATAATATTAGGAGTATAAACACTAGTCAGCAAAGGGCTGATAATAACACCACCTATCTAGCCTATACTTCCTTCTCTTACCATGGTAGTCGAGACTTGTATATGTTTTAAATGCTGAAGTAAACCAATATGCCAGATTTACTTAAGTACTCCCTGTTATTGTATTCTAGTATGTGCTTGATGCCTGAGAATTCACAGAAACTGTGCACCTTGTCTCTACTAATCCTCTTGAGTGCCTTTTGCGATTAAAGTCTCAAAACAATATTTTATGAAGGCACCCCGCTGACAAATGAGCATTAATTACCATCAATGGAGCCACACGTTTTGCGATTAATCCATTTAAATTTAAAATTTTCCGCTCCAACGAACCAAACAAATGTTTTTAGCACGCACTTCCTTTCAGTTGTTGATCCACGAAGAATAAAACTCGAGCGACTTTCCATCGCAGTCGAGCGACAACCACTACATCATGCAAAATCAGCGCACCTTTTAATCACTTAAACCTTCAAAGTGGGCCCATCATTTTGTCACTCACCTACTCTTTGTCGTTGATCCACGATGAGTAAAGGTTGAGCATCTTCCCACTGCGGTTTAGCGACAACCGTTGATTTCCCCTAGACTTGTCAATCCTTTAACACACCTGAGCCGCCCATATTGGTTGGGCCCACCATTTAGTCACTAGTCTGCGAAGAGTAAAGGATGAGCATCTCTTCCTAGCGGTCTAGCGACAACTGTTAGATCATGACCTAATCATTTGATCCTTAAGGTCATTCATTACTTAGCCGTCACCGCTAACTGTCTCCATTAACTGTCTGGTCGGCCCCACCACTAGTGGCTTGTCATTGAGTCACGATGAATATTCAATGTGTGACTTCCCATTGCGGTGTCACTATAACCATTAGATCAAATGGAACTTATCCGGCCTTTAAGAACCTAATGTATTCATAGAGGAAAATACTTAGGACTTTAGGAAAATATTAAACATTTCACTTTTAATTAGAACCTATCCAAGTCTAAAACTCAAAATGGCCCCTTTCGACGACATGGTGACCCTTCCAATTAAGTGAAAAAAGGTAACGGGTAAACAGAAGTGAAAAACAAAAAACTTATCGGCATGACCTAGACTAATCACTCCTAAGGAGAACCAAAAGGAAGTTTAGAAAAAGGTGCTCATCGGCATAACATTCATTATCGGAGGTGAGAAAACTGTTGTGTTGATAGCCGATGAGGTGATCGGTATAACCTACACCAATGAAAGACAATGTGAAGTAGATAGTAAATTTCATCGGGTTGTCAGAAAATGATATCTTGTGCTACCCCGATACTTGATGGGGTAGATGGCAGAAGGCGGTGTCATCGGCATGACTATCGGATGAAGCAACACCAAAAAGTGGGAATACTAAGCCATCGGGGTAGCTCAAACTAGGACTATCAGTGAAAGGAGTTTTGGGTTACGCCGATACCCGATAAGAAAGACAAGCCGACCACAAAGGATGAGGTTATTGGTATGACTTGCACCAAATAAGGAGAATGCAAAGCGTATGTTTTGAAATCATCAGGATATCGGACAGCGTAAGAAAAGCTACCCCGATACCCAATAGGGTATATATCATGATGGATAGAAATGAGGTTTCATTGGGATAGCCTACACCGAAGTAAGTGACTAAAAGAGCGACAAGGTAAAGTCATCGGCCCTTTGGAGGAATACATTTTCCTCTGCGTCGATACCCGATGATGAATCTGAAGCAGTTATCGAGAAGGAAACCTCATTGGGGGGGCATAAGCCGATAAACCTAAAGACAGACAAGCTGGAGCCCGATGTCATCGAGTCATCTGAGAAACATAGGATGTCTCGACACCCGATATGCTTTGCAACATGATGAACAAAAAGGAGGTTTCATTGGGGATGTGTATGCCGATAGACCGGAGAAGTAAAAAGATGCACAAGTATGAAGGCGATGTCATCGGGTCATCAGAGAAATATAAAATGAGTTGTTCTGATACCTGATAAGGTGACACGATGTATCAAATGAGATGTAGACTACAAAGGAGGGCTCATTGGAGTAACTTTTAACCATCAGAAGAACATATCTAGAACTATGCCGAAACCCGATAGTTTACATAGAGAGTTTACATATTTCAGCCTTTGTATATATAGATGTCTATATATGCAAATATTTTTGTATATCTCTAGGTAATTTTGAGATGTGTCGATGTTTGTGTGTGCATATACATATATACTTGTATGTTTTTTTGTATATATGCATATATTTGTATGTATATCACCCTATATGCATACCAACATACTTTGTGTATATTTGTTTTCTCTGCTCTACTATTTATAGGTATATATATATGATTGTATACGCATATATTTGTATATGTGTCTGTGTGTATTTATATATATAGTTATATATGTATACGTGCATCTATATATGTATCTGCTACCATATATATGCATGTGTGCACATATAATTATATAAATACAAATATATACGTACATATATATGGCTATCTGAGCATATAGATATGTATATCTTCCAATATGTGTGTGAATGTGCTGTGAATGTGTTGTTTTTAGGACTATGTCTAAATCTCTGCCTGCCTATAATTCTCCTGGTCTTCTTTCCTGTATGTTAATGATGTGGTTCTATTTGTTCCATCTGCCCCTAAATTAGCTAGCTTGTCTGCTAATGTGTTAGCTTTCCTATATATGTGATTGAGTGTGTAATATGAGAAGGTTTCCATTAGAAAAAAGGGCTCTATCCAATAAACTTATGAGCTCCCAATTTGGCATTGTCCTGGTCCTCATTACATTAACTATGATGGCCGAGTCCCCTTCTATTTACAATTTGGATATTTTTAGTTGTCTGCATAGGTTTAAACTCTCTATTAAGCTCAACAATTTTGCCTTATTGTTAGTGCAATGCCCTAGATGTCGGGAACTCGATCCAATACATATCCCTTCATGTAAGTGGATTATACATCCTACCCCTGCCTCCCCTAGATTGCCTCTGGATGCTCCATAAAAATTGAGTTTGCACCATCCAGTCTCTGGGGGTACCCATTTGCATGCTTTTCTATCATCGGTCTTGTCTATGTTCCCCTTCCCAAAGAAAGGAGGGATTTTAATCCCCTTCCACTGATTTCTGATGTAGTTATCCTAGTCTATAAATGTCTTATCATGTTGTGGAATGGTTGTATTCCTATTATTGGAGGTTTCTATGATGGAGGCTTCTATTTTTGCTATCAAATTTTCTACCTTCATTTTTGTCTCTTGGAAGATTCTCCTATTCCTCTCCTTCCAGATCTCCCAGATTACTATTGTTGGGTTGCATATCCATAAATTGTGGAAGGTGATATTCCTTTTGATGATTGGCCATCTTTTGAGCCAATCCTTTAGTTAAGGGATGAGGGCACCTAACCAACCTAGTTGTGTCATCAACCAATACCAGCATTTTTGTGTGTAGTTACAGGTTGTGAATATGTGATCATTTGTTTCCTCATCTTTCTTGCATCAAAAAAAAATTGAGGGTCCTTCGTAACCTCTAAGTTTGAATTGCTCCGCAGTTAGGACCTTCCCCTAGAATGTCGCCCATGCAAAGAAGCCAACTTTTGGGAGGCCGAATTTGTCCCAGCATATTGTGTTAGGGATATCGTCCTTGTTATTGTTTGCCTCATCATATATGGTTCTAAAACTATCTTTGCAGTTGTATTGTCCATCCTTTGATCTTGACCATATAATCTCATCTAGCCCAGGTCTGAGTGTTAATATTCTGCCCTCAAGAATTTGCAACAACTCTCAGTCTTTGTTGTCCACCAAGAATGGGAGCATGTTTTTCCATTTCCATCCCATTGTCGATTCTGGTGCCAATGTCATATAATCTCTTACATGATTACCCCATAAAGATTTCATTTGGTCTTTTATGCCAGTTGTGTTCATTAGACTGTCTATTTAGGGGTAACCCCCCCAGGAATCTTCCCAGAATAAGGCGGTTTTACCATTGCGAATATCCCAGGATAGGTGGTTCACTATGAGTGATCGGCTTTCTTTTATAAAGTTCCAGATTCTAGACCCCTTGGGTGGGTTTATCTCCCTAAATACTGCCTCTCTCTGATTTTGTGATATTTATTTGCTCCTAAGGATTCTAGCCCATTTGGCTTCTAAGGATGTGTACATTCTGCATGCCAATTTTGCCCCTAAAGCCTTATTTTTCCATAGTAATTTTCTTATTCCCGTGCCTACATCACTCTTTTCTCAACATATCTTTGCCCATGATATCAATTTCATTTTTTTTTTGTCCTCTGCACCATTCCAATAGAAATATATAATTATTTGAGTTAGTTTCTTATATGCCCATTTTGGAAGTGGTATACATGATAGAAGATAAATAGGTGTTGTTGCTAATATTGTTTTTATGAGGGTTAATCTTCCTACCCCTGTCAGCCATAAGGCTTTCCAAGATGACAACTTCTTCCTCATTTTTTCAATCAGGGGTTCCCAAAGTTTATTGGTTCTGATACCTTTGTCCAGAGGCATCCCTAAATATGAGATTGGTAGATGACCTATTTTGTACCCTAGATATGAAGCTACCCTGTATTCCTCATGTGCTTCCATCTTAAAGAAGAATATTTCTGATTTCTCCTTGTTTACCATCTCTCCTGAAGCTAGCCCATAAGATTGTAATATATTCTTAATTTCCTTGGCTTCTTTTAACTGTCCTTTCCCCAAAATCATTGTGTCGTCAGCAAACTGTTGATGGGTACATGGTTCTACCCCGCCAATTATCTGAATCTTTGTCAGTCTGCTAGACCTTTGTGATGCATCCAGGCTTCTACCTATGGCTTCAGACATAATTATAAATAAGAATGGGGATAAAGGGTCACCCTGTCTAAGTCCCCTAGATACTTCAAAGAAGCCTTCTAGTTTCTCGCTTAGTAAGATAGAGAATCTAGGGTTTGATATGCAGAAGTAAACCCGATTGATCCATTGTTTGTTAAAGCCAAAGGCCTTCATGCAACTACAAAGGAAATACTAGTCCACTTTGTCATAAGCCTTCTTGATATCTAATTTTATCATCATATTAGGTTTCCCTTGGAACTGATAGGAGTGGATGGCTTCCTGTACAATAATAATTCCATCCAAAATTGATCTATTGGGTACAAAGCCTGTTTGTTCTTCTGATATTATGGCGAGCAGTAATTTTTTTAGTCTATTGGCCATGACTTTAGCTAGTAGTTTATAAGTCATGTTACATAGAGAAATGGGTCTAAATTCTTCCCACTTTGAGGGGTTCTCCTTTTTTGGAATTAAGGCCAAAAAAGTGTTATTGATCTCTTTTAGGAATTTCCCTGCATTGCAGGCAGATTCCAAGCCATTAGTAACCTCGTCCCCTAAGATGTGCCAGCATTTCTGAAAAAAACTAGTAGGGAATCCATCCGGTCTAGGGGCTTTGTCTCCCTGAAATTGTGCCAATGTCGTTTTAACTTCTTCATAGGTGATTTTAGAGTTTAAAATTTTATTATCACCCTTTGTTATCAGTTTGGGTATGTTTTTTAATAAGATTCTATTGTTAGGGAGGTCTGAGTGTTCCCAGTTGTTGAGGATATTTTTGAAATACTTGGTTGCATCTTTTGCGATCAGATCTTGATCCGTAATGATTTGATCACTGTCATTGGTAATTTGAGTAATCTTATTTGCTGCCCTTTTCATTTTGACACTATTGTGAAAAAATTTGGTGTTTCTATCTCCATCTTCTAACCATGTCTCTCGAGATTTCTGTTTCTAGTATATCTCTTATCTGGCCAGAATGCCTTCATATTCACATAAAAGCATTTTCTTAGCCTCGTATGTTATAGAGGTCATCCCATTTTGCATCACATCAGTGTTTATTGTTTCCAACTCTTTCTCAATTCTTGACTTCTCCTCAAAGATGTTTTTAAATTTCTTTTTGTTCCAATCTAATAATTTATGCTTAATCTCTTTCAACTTGGAGACCAGACAGTACAATTTTTATCCTACAAAGATACTCTCCTTCCACCATTTTTGTATGTTGGGGAGGAAGTCTTCATGTGTAAACCACATTCTCTTGAACTTGAAGGGACACCCAGTTTGCTTTGTTTCCCCCATAAGTTCTAAAAGTATCAGGTAGTGATCAGAGCTTGACCATGGTAACACTATAGTTTTTAGTTCTGTTTTAAGATCGGTTAGATCTCCTTTTTAAAGAAAAATCGATCAAGTGTTTCTGCAATGTTGGAGAAATCTTTTCTTCTATTATTCCATGTGTGAAAACCCGTCTCAGTTCTGATTTCAAGTTATTGTTATTTATCCAGTTTGCGAAGTCTCTTTGTGGTTGTCTAATGGTTTTTATACCACCACTTTTATCAGATGAGTATAAGATGGTGTTGAAGTCACCACCTATGATGATGTGTTTTGCATCCTGAGTATTTAAGTAGTGTTCAATTTCCTGCCACACTAATCTCTTTTTATCTGTTGGAATTGGGCCATAGAGATTGATAATAATAAACTCAAGATTTAGACTAAGGGCTCTTACTTTGCCAGCCATCTAATTTTGCATATTGGTTTGACATGTGAATGTAACTTCATTTTTTCTCCATATTATACCCAGTCCCCCTAATGCCCCTATAGACTCCACTACTTCCATTTGCCATTGGGTGAATTTTCTACTAAAATTGTTCATTTCAGTATTGCCTAGTTTAGTTTCTTGTATCATAACTAGGTCCATAGCATATTTTAGTATGCTTCGCTTAATCAATCTTTGTTTGTTAGGGGCTCCCAAACCCCTAACATTCCATGTAAGTATGTTTATACCTCTATGAGGGGGGGGGGGAGATTTTCCTTGCCCCAACAATGTTGTGATTTTGGCCTGACCCTCCGCATCCCCGTCCATCTTCCTTTGTCTAAAAAAGACTTCCGACCTCTTTTGTTGCTCATGGATTTGCCACAGTCAGGAGTTAATTTCTCACCTCCCATCTGAAGGATACCTTTGTTCTATGGGTTGATTGAGTTCTTGTCTAATATTATGTTATTTTCCCCTTCTTGCATACTAATCAGTTCATTTATAATGGATTCTCTCTCCTTATTTGCATTCAAACCTTTCACAACAGGGGATTCCTCTAGAGTGGGAGAAACTATGATGTTTTCCTCATGAGAAACTTCAGTCAGGTTGTTGTTTAGTGAGTGGGTTTTGAGGGGGGTCCAATCATATTCTGGATTGGGTTCGATGGCATTGTTTACCCCATTTGTCGTAGTATCAATAAATAACTCCTTGACACATTTTTCAGCGAATTTCCCCATTATTTTTTCTATGACATTATTCAGTTCTGTTTGAATTCTTTCCTCGTTAGCATAAGCAGGAGTTTCATTGTTATGTCCAGCTCTGTCTGGATTGTTACGTAAGACTGGGGAAGGAGGGGGAATTGGGTTATTAGAAGTCTCATTCTGACCAGTGTTTATAATAAAGCCGCCCCTGTCATTGTTAAATAGAATATCTATTATGTCTTTCAATGCTCTGTGGTTATCTCTTACCTTAACCTGAGACTTCTGAAAATTAGGGTTTGATCTTTTGCAATATGCTAAATTTTCAAAGACCGGACCAATATACCATACCGATTTTAGGATGTAATTACCATCTACTGTCTCTAGGGTTATGTTGTTTAGATTTTCCATGCCCTTATTTACTTCTATTAATAGTTTTATATCAGATTTATCTGACCAATTTTTTTCTACGGCTATGAATTTGCCCAGTTTGTCCCCAATTTCTATAAGAATTTTGACATGCATTAATTCAACGGGAACATTATGAATTTCTACCCATTTCAATATTGTTTTGAATTCATATCTATTAGCATCGAATTTAGGTTGTCATTCAATAAAATTAAAATTTGTACCTTTGTAAAAAATATATTCTTCATGCAATAGCTTGGATTTCAGGGACTTTTTGTGACATTCAATGTATAGAAAACTATTAGCTAGGGTAGTGATACTTACTTGACCATGGAATATTTTTTTCCACCATTCAACTATTTCTACGAGAGGTTGATCATTCCCTCCCCATTTTGCAAAGAGCTCGTGATCTCTGCAGTAGTGTCTCAATTCCATGGCTTCCCTGGGAGTCGAGATCATAATACAATTCGGGTTGGGAGTTATCAATTTTAGGGCACCCTCGCTCCTTGTTGCCTTGAGAGAATTCTTTCTTTCATGGTGAAGCGAGTTCCCCATCCTTGATGTAGGCTTCGGGTTAGTTAAATTAGGGCACTGGTATGAGATTGCCTTTCCTCCATCCTTGGCAGGTCCTTTGTAACCCTCTGTATGATAGGTATGTGGTCGAGAGATCTGTTGTGGCTTTTGAAGGGGGTGGCCAGGGCCAAATGTGGTTAGCCAAAATCCCAATGGTATATGGTTTGCTTTAATGATGCAGCTAGGGATTCGCGAAGTAATGGGGATTTCCCACACATTTGACCGCCTCAAAGGAGCCCTAGCCTCCCTTATTTTTGCCCTAGCATCTCTTCTTCCTTTCATTAGTTGACATGGCTGATTTTGTGGAGATGGATCCCTGTCGAATGGAGGCCTTCCAGTAAAATTGAAACCCTTGCCCTGATGAGAGAGTTGATTGTCGAGATGCAGAGCCATCCTCGAATTTTTTTCTTGTGTTTTTTTATTTTCTAAACCAATTTTATAAATACAACATAGAGTAGAAAACTTATGCCACTATAAAGATAGATAGAGTAGCCAGAGGATGATATTTCAGTTGGGAAGTAATGATGAACGAGATTGAACCAAATACTATTTTGAAGAGCAGATTTTCTCTATACGAGGAAAAAATTTATAAAGATATGATTTTTTATTTTTTTTTAAGAGCAAATTTTCTTATATGAAGAAAAAATTTATAAAGATTTGATTTTTTATGTTTTTTTGAAGAGCAAATTTTTTTATATGAGGGAAGAATTTATAAAGATATCTTTTTCCTGAGATGTTCTAAGAAGAAAAAGAAAAAGAAAATTGTGTGTTTTTCTTAATCATAATGTATAGGATTGTACTCTCTCTTTTTGATGATGGATTGCCAAATGCAATTGGAATGTTATTCAAAAAACACACATTTTTTTATAAACCAATTTTGTAAATGCAATGTAGATGAAAAACTTGTGCCACTATAAATCTGAATTCTTCTATTTATTTTTTTATTTATTTTTCTGATATTTTAGTTGGGAAGTAATAATGGAAAAGATTGAACCAATTTACTATTTTGAAGACCATATTTTTTTATATATGAAAAAAGATCTTATAAAGATTTGATCTTTTTCCTGAGATGTCCTAAGAAGAAAGAGGGAAAATAAGCATAATAATACCAGTTGGGAAGTAATGATGAAGAAGAGAGGAGATATAAAGAGAAAAAAAGAGTTGTGAAAAGTACTACTTACCATATGAAAAGAAAATCTGAAGAAATTAAGCATAACAAATGAGCTTAAAACTATGTCAAAAATCTTCTTCTTTCTATCCTGATCAGGAATGTAAGCAACAAAATCATGCTTTACTACGAGGAACAAACTGGGTGACAGAAATCTTACTTTGATTACAGATTCATGAAAAATCTGTATGGCCAATTGGGCATCCTCTATAGACACAAACCTAACATAACCATAACCTTTGGAAGCTCCATTCTCCAAGGTGGCCACTCTAGCTGATATCAGAGCTCCACAGGTAGAAAACATGGAGTGAAGTTGTTCACTGGTGATTGAAGGCTCCAAGTGATTTATAAACAAGTTTCTCTCCATTGCATTGGCTTTTAGCCCTTTGGGTTGCAGGGCAACTCTTAGAGGTTGGCCCTTCATGCTGCATTATCCAAGACTTGTAAAGCCAGGGCAGCATGCCAGGCTTTTTCATAGTTCACATAACCATAGCTCAAGGATTGCATGGAAATCTTGTCACAGATTATTTGACAGGAATTTGCAGGCCCATATACTTGAATTCTTTTCAATAGCTCCTCCTGTGTTACACTCTTCTCTAAATTCCCTACTATGAGAGATGTTACCTTTGAATCCACTGCAACAAGTTCGACATGCTTCTCAAAATCCACTGCAACAAGTTCATCATGTTTCTCAGTTACTTCCATGCCTAGATGCTTTACAACTAACTAAGAAAAAATCTCACACAATATCTAATGAGCTATGAGAATAAATAATTTTTTTTGCAAAGAGGATATATGGAGATCTTGTTTATTAGTAAGTAAAGATCACATATTGATCTTACTAAAATAAAAAAGCCAAATCACTCAAGTATATTACTGTTCTAAGCAACAATATGTATAGATATGAGTGTTTTTCTCTTCAATAAATTTGTTGTGGCAATTTTAAACATTCAAATGGTTTGGATTGGCTACCATGCAAACAGTGCCTGGATTAGTTGCTAATGGAAGAGACTATGTTTGGTTGGCAATTACTGCTTTGGTCAAGGGTGTGCACATAAAGTACAGTTCTAAGTAACAATAAATACATAATAATATTAAATAATAATATATAATGATATATAATATTTAATGTTAATTATATAATATTAAATATATTAATTATATTATCAATAAAAAAATTATTTATGTTTCTTGCAAGTTCCACGTATTTACTTTTTCACATGTAAGTTTACTTTTCATTTCCACAAGGCAATTTAATTTTACACCAATTTAATTTTACACTTTTACACCAAGTTTACTTGCATGGCAATTTCAATTTCTTTACAATATTTTTCCATACATTTATAGCAAAATCTTTTTGTCTCTAATTAATAATAAATTAAAATTACTAGGTAAGATAGTTCTCAAAATAAATAATCAATAACATTTTTATGGGATAAATCATTTTCTACACATAAGTAAGTTTAAAAATTAAATATCTAAAAAATATATTTTATCTAATAAAAGACAATATGTAAAAAGCCATTAAAAAACAGTTTGCTATGAAATATTTAAAAAAATATAATTATTTAAATGTCAAAAATAATTGAAAAAAATCATTAATATTTTTCAAATAATTAAAACTTGTTAAAAATCAAGTTTCTTGATTAAAGTTAGAAATTACTAAATTTAGTCATTTGAACCAACATTTCATTTTAAGAAAAAAAAAGCATAATAACTAATAACTAATTAAAGAACAACCCTTGCCAATAATTATATGCCTTGGTAAAAACTAATAATATATATTAATATTAAACTTAATATTATTTAATTTATAATATTTTAATAATATTATTATTAGTTAATATACATTCGAATCAGCACACAATATTAATAGTTTTGAAGAGGGTGATGTTTTTTAACATGTATAAAATCCTCTTCATCAAAATCTTTTATAAAAGTAGACTTGCTTAAACAACATACTTGTAAAAAAAATTTACTTAATGTGTTGTCTCATGTAGAACCCTCTTTGAATTATGTTTTCTCTCTTTTACTTTCCTCGCATACTTTTAAAAAAAATTACTTTCTTATGCAAACATAACATATTGTTATAATTTTAATTTATATATAAAATATTACTTAAGTATGAATATTCAAATTTATTTTGTAATTGTATTTAATATATTTAAACTAGTATCTAATAAATATTAATTAATATTTTATTTAATAATTTATAAGGTATTTAATAATTATTATTAATAGTAATGTGAAATACATAATATATTTAATATTATTAAACTATTAATAATAAATACATTATTTATTATTAATAGTAAATATTATTTAAAATATATATATATATTGGAGATCGAGAGACCAAATAAGGTTTTATACAACTGAGTTCAGGGGAGGCAGGGCCTCAACCGTTTAAGCAGTGAAACCACAAAAAAACTAAGACGAGTATCATATACAGTGCACTACAAAAAGAGTCAGAATGTTTTATTTCATAAGGTACTAGTGGAGGAAGTCATCCTGGTCCTCCAGCCATGTGGTCTAGCCCTGTGGTCCTTCCATCCAGACCACCTTCTTCCTTTCCATGATCTGTAGGCACATGTCTATCTTGTTGAAGGGGGGGACTCTGGTATCTTGAAGCTCCTTAATCAGTTTCTTTACAACATTCTCAAAGGCGGTTTGATTCTCTGTGATCCTGGCCCATTCATACCCATCTTGCATTTTGTAGATAAACATGGTGGCTTGGCCTTCTTTGAGGAACCGCAGGAGTTTGTTTCATTCAACTTTCATCAGGAAGCAAACCTGTACAGCAATTTTGTAATGTGTGAGTTTTTTAGAAAAACTAGTAAGTTCCCTAGCATTACCTTGGAATTTCTCCTCATTTCTGAGTTTCCAAATAAACCACAAGATAAAGGAAGACAAAATTTGCCAAATTAAGTTAGCATCCTTTTTAAGATTATGGATGAAACCAGTAACTATATCATAAGTAAAAACATGTTTAGTAATAGATATTCCAAATGTTAATCAGATCTCCCTAGCAAAAGGGCAGTCAAGGAAGATGTGCCGAGTGGACTCAGACTTATTGCAAACAGAGCAGAGATCATATGCAGCCATATTATTTCTAATAGGCAATCTATCCAGTAAGAGCTGCCATCTGAAACACTTAATCTTAGGGGGGATGGGCGATTTCCAGAGCTTCTCAAAGATTTTATGCCAGGCGGTGGGGTTGTGGTCTACATTCCACAAGGTATTAATATGATCAATTACTGAGGTGTCCTGGTTAAGAAGGTTGTAGATAGCCTTGGCTTTAACTTTGGGGAGGGGGGAACCATCCATCCATAGGAATGAGAGGTACTTGTGGGTGTCAACATGACTGTGTCTAGGAAGGTTGAGGCTCTTACAGGCATTCCTAATCATATTTTAGGTCCACTTATGCAAAGCAGGGAGACTATACTTACTACTAAGGTCATCCCAGGTGATGAGGTTGTCATTTTCCAGGATATCCATAAGATACTTGATCCCCTTATTATGCCAGAATCTAGTAGAGCAACCTTGGGTTAAGGCCAAAGGCTTAGAGTTATGGTAGAGATTCCACCATATCGACCTTTCACCATGGAGAGTGTTATCACAATCAATGCTAGAATTGCCAATAAGCCTACGCACATGCTCCCAGGCTTTCCAAATGGACTTGAAGACCCAGGTGCCTTGAACAGATACAAAGAAACTACTGGCAACTATATCACTGACTGGGAGGGCTTTCCATGTTTTGGCAGCCTTGGGGAAGCCATTTTGAATGTTTTTTCTGACAAGAATCTTCCAAGGTTCTTTCCCATCTAGTGCATGGAATATCAATTTGGCAGTGAGGGAGATTCCTTGCATCTTTAGATCCTTAAGGCCCAAGCCTCCAAGTTTTTTGTCTAAGTGGCACTAGGCCCATTTCACTGCATGGGCCTTTCTTTTGCCTCTACTATTAGACTAGAGGAAGCGTCTGATAGCCTTCTGGATTTCAAAAATTTGGTAGTTATTAAATATCCAAACTGAAGAGTAGTAGATACTATACAAGGAGAGGATTTTTTGACATACTTGAATCCTACCGGCTAGGGAGAGGATCCTATTATTCCATTTCTTAAGTTTTTTATCTATTTTTCCTTTGACCCAGGTCCACATATCTCAAAGAGAGGGAGATATAGAGAAGGGGATACCGAGATACCTGACTATTGTGTTGGGTACTCCCCATGAGTATCTAAATTGTTGAAGCCAGTTTGGTGGTTCATCTTTCCATCCAAGTAGGATAGATTTGGAGCTGGAGATCCAGGCTCCAGAGGCTTTACCAAAGGTATCAAGTTTTAGATTGAGGGAATCAATGTTATGCCTAGAGAGCTCCAGGAATAGAGAGGTATCATCGGCAAATTGGATATTGAATAGTTCAGACTCATCTGGCAACCTGATACCATGGACTCTAGGAGATAGAGTGTCATCTCTAAGGAGATAGAATAGGGCATTTGAGGCAATAACAAATAGAGCAGGGGAAAGAGGGCAGCCCTGCCTAATGGATCTAGAGAGAGGATTAGGTTGGGATAGGGTTCCATTAACTTCAATTAGGGCGAAAGCATCTTTGAGGAGAATTTGGACATAGTCACATAATTCGTTAGGGAAGCCAAAGGCTTGGAGCATCATGAGGATGAAGTCCCACTCGACCTTGTCATATGCTTTTTCAAAGTCCACCAGGAACATAGCAGAGTCCTGGTTAGATGTTCTAGCCCATTCCATGGATTCCGAGCTAGTGACAAGGTTTTCCAATATATACCTGCCTTTAATGAATCCAGTTTGGGTAGAGCAAATAAATTTTGGAAGAATCTTCTCAAGGTGGGAAGCTAAGGCTTTGGCTAGAATTTTATAGGATACGTTAAGGAGGGTGATTGGTCTCCAGTTTTTAATGAGTGCTTTGTCCCCTTCTTTAGGGATGAGTTTAAAAATACCTTTATTTATGAATACCCCTAAGGTGCCATTGTCAAGAGCTTCATTGTATATGTTATCAGGGCTTGGGGCCTTATTATCCTTGAGAGCCTTAATGGCATCGACAATTTCTTGTATAGAGATCCTGGCTCTGAGGAGGAGAGCATCATCCTCAAAGATTCTTTTAGGGATAATGGTACTACATTTATGTCGAGCCTCTTTTGAGGCTTCATTGTCTTCTGAGGTAAAGAGAGTCCTATAGAACATTTTGAAGGCTTCTTTGATATCATTAAGATCCAGGAGTTCCTTGTTGTCTACAGTTATTCTATCAATTTTTTCTCCAATCTACTTCTGCTTAAGAAGGTTAAAGAAGATTTTGGAGCCTTTCTCTCCAAATTGGAGCTAGTGGTTACGAGCTCTAATGAAGGCTCCCTTGATTTTGACCTACTGGTGTTTTCTGAGGATATCTCTAGCTTTAGAGACAAGCTTAGCCAAGGTAGGGGAGGAGGGTTGATCTTGGATATCTTGTTCTAAGGAGTGGAGGTGATGGGTGAGAGTTTTTTCAATGGCTCTAGAGTCTTTGGCTTTCTTTTGGCCAATAGTTTGGAGAGTTTTCTGCCAGGAGAAGACATTCCTAGTCCATCTAAGGGTGCAGGATTGGGGGAGATGAGGCTAAAAGTTGAAAAGCTTGACCACCTTAATGGCACCTAGGACATCTTTGTCCTTAAGCAGGGAAGTGTTGAGAATAAATTTCTTACTACAGGAGCTGATGTTAGGGATGGTGTTTCTAGTGTTAATGACCGCTAGAATAGGAAAATGGTCTGAAAGGGTAACAGGCAGAACATCAACAACATTCTCCAAGTGGTTAGGGGAGAAGGAGAATAAGTCATTATTAACATAAAATCTATCTAGTCTGGAGAAGATGCGATTGGGGCCTTGTTGAAAGTTGCACCAGGTGTACCATAGGTTAGAGGCATCAGTTTTAGTGCCCTCAAGGGGGTCGAATAGCTGTAATTTTTGTTTAAATTTGTCCCAATGAGGTTTTTCTGAACTCTTCCATTCAAAAGGAAGTCCCCCAGCCTTGTCATTTTGATGCTCATTCATATTGAAGTCTTCAGCCACAATCCAGGGGATATTTGGGAGGGATACCAACCAATTCCAAAGGGACACTCTTTCCTTGTAGTCATTAGGTGCATAAATGGTACATATGCCAAAGCAGGAGCCCCTAATATCTAGGGTAGCCCAGGCTGCTCTATTACATAGGGAGATCCCTTTATCCCTAATGTTGCTTGCCCACTTAGGGGAAATAATAAGGCCAACTCCCCCCTTTCCTTTCGGGTGCTTGGTGCAGATTTTGATTGCATCTCTCCATATAAAGTCAAGTGCACTATCAAGATGGAACCCTACGGATTTAATTTCTTGCAGCATCAAAAAATCTAGGTTCTTGTGGGAGCTCAGATAACTTTTGATGAAAAACTTCCTATCAAGCGACTCAATGCCTCTAATGTTCCAAGAAATGTATTTCATTAGAGAGGAGGATTAAGAGGGTCAATTAGGGAGACCACATGGATCTCCAGATTTCTTCTTATTCTTGGAGCCCATAGGCCTACCTTTCTTCTTAGTCAAGGAGGAACCTTTCATAGGGTCGTCCTCATCTTCACTAACTTGCAATAGTTCAGTCCTAGAAGCTGCATTTCCTCCTGTGTTGGACCCAGACATCTGGGATTCTGGAAAGCCAAGGAGCATCGTGCTAGACCTAATTTCATCTAGACCCTTATTTGCATAGATTACTTCAATAACATGATTGTCCTCTAATTCTTTGAGAATAGATGTTGTCGAGGGGATGGTGATGTTAACCTCAAGGGTAAGCCCTACAAGTGATGGGGAGTCTGAGTTCTTGGGAGTTCCAGACCTGAGCATCAATCTTGCAGGGTTATCGCTAGTGCTAGCATCATCAGCACTTTGACTAGGGTTCTCGAGATTTTTAACCATTTTTTTAACTACAGAGTTAGCCGAGGCTTGGGGGAATTGGGTGAGCAATTCTTTGCAGGGAGGGGGAACTTGCAGTTGCCCGACAGTTGGCTGCTAGATGGGATGCTAGGCTAGATTTGAATCGGGGTGATCAAGTTGTTAATTTTCCTTCTACACTTCCTAGAGGTGACCAACTGAAAGCAATCAGAGGGCGATACTACAAGATCATTTGGGGGGTCAGAGGCAGGGCCGAGGGGTTCAGAGACAAGGGGCATGTGGTCAGTATGCATGGATGTTAAATCTATCGAGTTGGCGACAGGTACAGTAGCCTCTTCATTAACAGAGAGTGGGGTGACCGAGGCTTGATTGATATTGGTTTTAGGGTTTGAGGATGCATCTGTTGACTTAGTGTAGGGTTTTGGTTTTCTACGATTAATGATAGGGTAGTTTTTTCGAAGATGCCCTTCTTTCTTATAGAGAAAGCAGGCATTTAGGCTGCCAAGCATTTCAATAGGGTAGAAAAAGGTTTCTTTATTGATGTTTAGGGTTAGAGATAGTGGGATAGCAATTTCTGGCTTGATCGATACAAGCATCCGGACATCCAGGTTAGGTACCAGGCAGGTCGTCTCATCAATACGGATTGTTTTTCCAAAAGGATCCATCAATTGGGGAAGAAAACGCCAGATAAAAGGAGGGACATCCTTAAGGATGACCCATCTGGGGGAGGAGAGTGCGAGAACCTCTTCACCAACTGCCTCCGAAGACCAAGCTAGGGCACGAAAGGATGTACTCCCAACTATCCAGTGTTGACGCTTTAAAGCCTCACTTTGAGCCTCATGAGTGTTAAAGAAGACAAGGTATAGACCCTTCTAAATTTGTCTATAGAATGATGTCTTAAGCCCTAGTTTTAAATTCCAAAGATTGTGAAACCAATCATTTAAGAATTTTTGTGGACATTTCTCAATATCAACACGCGCAAAGAAAATGGTTGTATTACTTAACCTAGCCTTTTCCGAAGTAATTTCATTCAACATTTCATTATTTGGCAAGATGCAGAAGGAATCCAAAGTAGTGCTAGGGCACTTACCTTCCTCACTGGGTCATTCATTGCCAGAAGCCTTAAGAAATCTCGCGTCAAGGTTGATTTCATTTGCAGGCGGGGCGACAGTTTCGGCGAAGGATTTCTTCAGAGTGGGTTTGGTTTGATCTGTGGATTTAGGGCCATTAATGGCACCACCATCCGACTCTGGCTCCATAGGGAACCAAGTTTAAAGTCGCATGAGCGACAAGGTAGGGGAGGGCGCTTAGAATTAAATGAAACCCACATAATAAACTTGCAAAGTTTTAATGCAAATCGAAAAGACAAAGCAGTAGAGAGAGGATTCCAAACCGGGTGGAGGAGATTTAACCCCTCCACAAAGACGTTAAGGTGTCCACGTCAGTAAGGTTGCCTTGAGTAGTCTGCTTACATCCAGGTTGGAAGTTTGCAAACCCTCAGATATGCAGTCATCCAAAATCGCAGTCCAAAATCGCCATCTTCCTTTTCATTCATTATTTTCATATTATTTAAATTTTATTTATATAATATTAGTAATATATTATTATTAGTTAAATAATATTAAATATATTATCATCATATATTATTGGTTTATCATCATATATTAAATAATATATTAATTTTTTTGGTTGCAGTTGTTTTTTGGTGCAGGGGCATGCCAATTTTGATTGTAGGAATTCTTTGTTGCAGGGCATTCAAGATATCCCAAGAACTTATTTTGTAAATAAGCTTGCATGCTCCTATTCTATAAAATGAGCTTGCATGCTCCTATGTGTAAAAGAGTTTGCATGCTCCTTTGTTGATCACTATTTTTTAACTAGCTTCGGCTAGAGGATTGTTCACTACTTCTCTTCTATAATCATGTTGATGAGCAATGAGCAGAGTTTTTCTTACTGGTTCTTTTCTTTGGGAGCTCAGTTTGAACCAGTTTTTAAATATATTGTAAAAATTATTTATTATTAATAAAATATATCAAGTGGCATTGCCACCTTGCCAATATATATATATATATATATATATATATATATATATATATATATATATATATATATATATATATATATATATATATATATAGTTATATAGTTATATAATTAGGTATTTAACAATGATGTTAATTCTTTTCAATATTAATATGTGAAAAAAATTAATATAATTATATAATTAGGTATTTAACAATGATGTTAATTCTTTTCAATACTAATATGTGAAAAAAATTAATATAATTATATAATTAGGTATTTAATAATGATGCTAATTTTTTTCACATATTAATATTAAATAATATAATATAAATAATATTAATTATGAATATATTAATATAATGATGTATAATATATTTCACATTAATATTAATAGTAATTAACTAGCATATTTATATTTTAAAAAAATCGAAGTAAGATATGCTGAGAGATATCAAATTATGAAAATATTTAATATTCATACATAATCATATATATTTTTAAATAATAATATGTTTATTAGTATTGATTTTGAAGTGAAATGGTTGAATAAATCATTTAGAGTATTTGAAAGAAATTGTAAAATGTAATGCACAACATAGATGACCAAAATCAATATATCAATGGTTATGTATTTTGATAATTATAGTAATATATAATTTTGTTGTTTTAAAGTAATTATGACTTAAAAAATTTGAAGCATGCATAGATAAAGTATAAGGTGCTATGGAGAGAACTAATATTACTTGTTATGTGTATGTATTAAACAATTTATACATTACAAAAAATAGAAGATTTTTGAACAAAATTTGAATATTGTATTAATAAATAGATACATAAAATTATAAATAGTATTCAATTGCATTTTATTTGTATAATTTTGAATAAATATTAAAAAAAAAATAGAATGACTTTAATCAAATTATTTGTCACAATATAAGTCATTAATAAAAGTAAAAATTAGGGAAAATATAAAGATATTGAAACAAAATTTCAATTGTTTTTTATATTAATAAGTAGCAAAACAAGGTTGTTGTTCCTATAAACAACAATCTAGAGGATGTAAAGTTAACAACAAAAATAGTAGCAGCAAAAATAGCAACAAAAAACTATATTACATCAATTATCTTCTAAAAAATTTAATCTATTTTCTTTGGCCTTCCGCTTTGCAAGTTGTCTACCAATTTTCATAATGCTCATATGTGAATGCTGACATTAGTCTAAGGCCTTCTAGAGATTTTACTCAAGACACTGCCACAAATGTCAATCCTATTCTTTATGTTGGTCTTATATCAATTGTGACTTTTGATAGAGTCAACCCCTAAGCTTTATGTATAGTCAATGTCCATCCCAATCTCAATGGTAACTGAAATATTCTACCCCTTTGTATCGGTGTTATTGGAATTATATTTGGATGATGATCTTTAAAGGGTATTCCTATATAATTGTTAAATTCAACCATGACATATGATGGTGGTTCAAGCAAAGAACTTTTTGGTTTATAGATAATCTTTCGAACATATCCTAGAGCTCCATTTACAAGTCCTACTTGTATTTGAAGTTAGCATCACCCTTGAAATCTTGCTAATCAATATCTCTAGATCAAGTTCATAATTTGAAAATTCTTTTGTTTGATGTACACTTCCTACTTTTGTTGCAAGACTACGTCCAACACGATGTTTCAATGTATATAGCATTTTTTTGTTATGATTATGAGCATTTTCATTTGTGGATAACAAATGGACAGCATTGTCAAACTCAACATTACTTGTAGCATCTATGTTTTATAGGGTTTCCACGTCAAAATCTTTGTGTCATGTGTTGTGGATGTTGTTTCTCTTTATGTTTCATGCATTAAGTTCTATCGCTATTAATATAACTGTTAATCTGTTTTACCGGCACTGAGTTTTAAGTTGGAATAATTGGTTTTGGATAGGGATTCTTGTCATAAGTAATCTCCAATCATCAATTTGTGGATTTGCATCTCTTAGATTTGTCAAAAGTTGACGAAACCTTTGTTGATTATTTTGTCCATCTTGTCTAAATATTTTATCTAATCTAACCATAGTTTTGATTTCTTGCCACAATAACTTTGCCCGTATGTTGTTCATATGTTGGTTTATCATTGACTAGAGGCAATAGGCCCAAATCTCCAACCAAAATCATAGATATACCCGAAAGAAGACTGATAAAAATTATTTTAAAATTATGTAATAAAATTATAAAAAATTTATAGATATGATTATAATAAATATAATATAAAATAGTTGTGTTGATTAGTCATAATGAAAGATCTACCTACAAAGCTTATGTGTGCATTTTGTGGCAATGCTTGTTGGAGTCGAGAATCTATGTTTTACTAGATGTTTTGACCAATAAAGCTCATTTCATCAATCAAAATTTATTTGATATGTGCCATATCTTTTTGAAAGCTTGTAAGTCTTGTTCCTTCTAGCTAAGAAAAGTCTCGTATTGAGATTCTCAATTTTGAATGAACTGGAGAGGCTCCTATATTGAATGTTGCAACTCCTGTAGGTGCAAGTAATAAAGGGGAGAACGAACTGGCATTGCCTCATTTTCAAGGGCTTGACTAATGGCACCAATCAGATACAACTTTCTTGTTCCTGTTGTTCCCTGTATTATCATGAATAATGGCTCTCCATTTTGATTTTTATAGTAGTGGGCCATAATTATGTTGATTGTTTTTCTTTGTTTACTATTGAGGATTGTGTAGTTTATACATTGCAATATGTCATCATGTATGATACATCCATGATCTTTCTTGCTACTTATGAAATTGATTGCTTGAGTTGTGTATTCTTCAACTTGATATTCATGAGATCAATCTGTATGTCTATCAATGTCTCTTCTTCCCAACATATCTATTTAAGAAACTTGTATATTTTGACCTTGATGCAACGTAGATAAAATTTCACATTCATGCTCTATGTTATTTCTTTGAACAAGTTCATTGTCTCCAATTTCAGAATTGTTCTAGTATTTTCAACATTCTCTTCAACCATTGTTCATTCCACGTGCCAAGCATTATAGTTGAATGACTCCCACTTTGCTATTATGGAGTCATGATCAATGATTGATATCTCTTTCTATGTCATGAAATGGTTTGTACAACAATAACTCTGAAAAATAGAAGTCAATCCATTTATCTAAGTCACATGGAGGAATGGATACAAACCTAGGGATAACTTTGACAATATATGCACTTTGTCTTGGCTCCCATGTGTCTCTTTTTTGTTTAGGATTATAAATCCATGATCTAGCAACATCAATCAATGAGAGATATTCCATAGAAGGAGGCCTTGTTTTATATCCATCAATGAGAGGTATTATTTGCTCTTTATCGTTCTCTTCAATATGTAGAGTTGTATGTTTAAACACCTCATGTGAAACATTTAGATTAAAAAATCTTCTATTGCTTTCTACTAATGGAATTTCTAACAACATGTGATATGTTTCTTGAGCTCCAATTTCTCTTTCTATGATTGTCTCGACTAGAAGCCTTTTATATGCTCATGCAGCTAAATCATCAAGGTTTTCCATGTTTGAAAGATGCATCAACATCTAGCTATATGTTTTGGAGCTTTTTTTGGCTTTTGCAGCATACTTTGCAATATATTTGATTACAACATGCTTGGAAAGAATAGGTTACCAATTTTTATTTGCTCTCCATAATTGCAATATGTGGTGATTATGTGAATTCACTCTCTCATCATTCTTGTTGGTTCAATTTTTTTGTCTCTTGTCTCTATGTCTTCATATAATTTGGATCCTTCTAGATTCAACAGCCAAGGGGCTTTATACCTACAATGAATATGAACTTGTATATTTCATTAATTACCATAATTTTTATATATTTAAATATGTGAATTTTTTTTTTTGACTAATTAAATAGTTACCTGCAAACTATCATGCCTCTTTTTTCCCTTAGGCATGCACCCTCCCTACATATAGTGTGTCATTCTACAAAGTTTATTATCTCTTCATAGTCCTACTCAATATCGATCTCTACAAGTTGTTTTGTATTTTTTAAACATGGATGTTGATGATAATTTTGGAATGCCTACAATTGAAAATACAAATGAATGTATTAGTCATATTATCAAGTATTTTGCTGATGTGGATCTTGTCTAGGATTCCATACGTGAAAAATGGAATGAAAATAAGTCTCAACATTTTTCTTTTACTCAACATTTAATTTAAATTATATAATTTAAGTTAAGTTGTTTATCTGATTTTTAAATTCTTATACAATTCTTAAATTTTAATTAGCTTAAATTTAACTATATTTAACTTATTTGATTTATTGTCTTTAATTAAAATTTAATTTCATTTCATTTAAGTTGTTTTAATTTGATTTCTTATTTCTTATATAGTTCTTAAATTTAATTTATTAATTTAAGTGATGGGTGTAAAGAAACTTAACTTTAGTTTCTTCTTTTTTCTAAAGAAGAAAACTATTTGATTTGATTTCATTTTAGTTATTTTATTTTATTTATTTAAATTATTTAATTCAATTTAAGATGTTTAATTTAATTTTATCTATTTAATTTAAGTTGTTATATCCAAATTTTAATTCTTATACAATTCTTAAACTTTATTATGTTATAGTTTTCATTTTAATTTTTAGTCATTTTATTCAATTCATTTTTTTAATAAATTAAATAACTGCACTCAGTTTAAATTATTTAATTTAATTACATGACACCCATATGCACGTCAAATTATAGTATAGTGTGCTATCAAAAGAAGTTTAATTCCATTTTATAGAGGTACGGCTACTATTTTTGGATGATAAGACTATAGTTTTTAATTTAATTTTTAGTTATTTAATTTAATTTAATTTATTAATTTAATTGACTGCATTAAGTTAAGTTTTTTTTTTTTTGGCAAAAGTGGCAAGCCACTGATATATATATTTATAAAAAGAAAACTGATTCAAGAGCTCAATAGGGAAAGAACCAGGAAGAAAACCCTATATCCTTGCTCAGATACAACGAAAAAGAGGAAAGGAGGCAAAGAGAAGAAGCCACCCAATCCGGAGAGATAGACAAGGATTGCTCATAGAATGAGTCGCTTAGGGGCCAAAATTAGAGTAACCAGTCGGGGCAAGACCGGAGGAAATCATAAATAATCGACCCCCTTAACCGGTTACCTGGGCATTAAGTTAAGTTATTTAATTTAATTTTAGTTTTTTTTTTAGCTATTAATTTAATTACGTGACACTCATATGCACATCAAATTAAATGATTTTAGTTTTTATTAACACTTATTTGTCCATCCATTATATTTATTTTATTTAAGTTATTGTATTTAATTAAAATTTAATTTAAGTTATTTAATTTAATTTAAGTTATTGTATTTAATTAAAATTTACTTTAAGTTATTTAATTTAATTTAATTTTAATTATTTAATTTAAGTTAAGTTGTTTTATTTATTTTTTAATTCTTATCTAATTCTTAAATTTAATTTATTAATTTAAGTGATGGGTGTAAAGAAACTTAACTTTAGTTTCTTCTTTTTTCTAAAAAAGAAAATTATTTAGTTTAATTTATTTAATTTAAGTTAAGTTGTTATATCCGAGTTTTTAATTCTTATACAATTTTAAATTTTATTATGTTATAGTTTTCATTTTATTTTTTATTAATTTAAGTAACTACACTAAGTTTAAGTTATTTAATTTAATTACACGATACTCATATGCATGTCAAATTATAGTATAGTGTGCTATCAAAAGAAGTTTAATTCCATTTTATAGAGGTATGACTACTATTTTTGGATGTTAAGACTATAGTTTTCATTTTAATTTTTAGTTTTTTTATTTTATTTAATTTATTAATTTAATTCACTGCGTTAAATTTAAATTATTTAATTTAATTTAATTACACAACACTCATATGCACGTCAAATTAAATGGCTTTAGTTTTTATTAACACATATTTGTCCATCCATTATGTGAATGTAATACGCCTCTCGACGTAATAAGTAATAGTTGAACTATCAAATACATTATTAAATATTAAATATAATATAAATTATTAATTAATATTTATTAAATACTATTTAAACATATTTGATATATAAAATATAATTACAAAATAAATTTAAATGTTCACATTTAAGTAATAATTTATATATAATAAAAAAGGAGAAGTTATGTGCCTGTTTTTGTGTTAATGTTGTTATTAACAAAGCTTTGCCCAACTTTGTGTCCCTCAAATCAAAATGGGGAAAATGATCTCAGCCCCTGGTCTATGAAAATGCTACTCTTTACTGTCAAAAATGTGCTAAGCAGGGACACACTATTGTTGACTGCAAAGCCCTGATTGCTAGTGAACCCAAGCTTAAAGAGAAAATTATTGCTAATGATGATCCTATAAGCCCAAGTGCCCCCTCATCCTCGACCCCTAAGGGATAGACTAACCCATGTGTGGTGACTGAGGACCCCCACACAAATAGGATCCTTGAAATAATCAAAACTCATGTCGATACTATTAAGAAAATGAGGCCAGTTGAAACTCTTGAAGATGGGGAAATTTTCTCAGTTGTCAGCCTGCGTTTATCCCCTAATCCTTCTAGCTCCCCCTCAATGGGTAAGGATGAAACTCACCAAACCCCCCTTTGCAATGGTGAAGCTAGCCCCAAGTACTGCAAAACCCCCAAAAATCCTATGATGAGAAGTCTATTCCAGGGAGACTAGAAAAACTAATTTTCACATCTCCACCTCAGTCTCCTAGAAATTTTGTGACCTTGGAGTTGTCTAGGTTGATCCTAATGACCTCTGATGTGAAGATATCCCCCTTGTTTTCTTCTGCGGACAAGGAGGAATGGCTGACATAGAAGAAAAAAACCAAGACAAAGAAGGCAGATGTGGGCACTGACAACAAATTTGGAAGACCGACTGACAGAGTGTTGAGGCAGAAAGCTATGGTGAGGGATATTGCAAGGGGGTGAAAAACGACCTTGGATGGAAATAACAAAGTTAAAAAATGAAGTTCCTCTCCTGGAACATAAGGGGACTCAAGAGCCCCCAAAATAAATTTTCTATAAAGCAATATATCTTAGATATGAAGATTGATATTTGTTTACTGCAAGAAGTCAAAATGTCTTACCAAAAATTTTCAATGACTGTTAACAAACTTTGGTCGGGTGGTGTGTTTCTATATGTTGAGGCTTTGGGGGCATCTAGTGGAATTGCTACCATTGGAACCCTTGCAAACTTCAAGGTGCTATCCATGTTCTCTCACAAAACTATCTGACGGTGACCTTCAAACTTGGTGAGCTCTGTTGGCACTTGTTCAATATATATGCCCCCAATTCTAGGATGGGAAGGCATATGGTTTGGGAGGAAATTGTTGATTGCATCCTTGACCAGAATACTCACTACATGTTGGCTGGTGACTTCAACACCCCTCTTTACCCTTTTGAGAAATGTGGTGGTCTTATGGATTATTCTAATAGTATGGGGGATCTGGCCAATCTCATAAATGTTACTGGTCTCTTTGATTTACATCTTCAGGGTATCCTCTTCACCTGGTCTAATAATAGGAAAGGGAACCACCTCATCCAGGTCAGACTGGATAGATTTTTAGTCTCTACTAAATGGTATATTGGTCACAACTCATCTCTAATGACCCTCCCAAGGACTACCTGTGATCATAGCCCTCTCCTCCTCCGCTGGGCTGATAAACCCCCCTCGAGACCTCCTCCTTTTCGATATGAGATTATGTGGGCCTCCCACCCAGATTTTAGAGAACTGGTTAGGAGGTGGTGGGCCTTCCCAGTTCAAGGGATGGCTATGTTCAGAATCTCTAAGAAGTTGAACCTCATCCATCGGGAAGTGAAAGGCTAGAATAAAGAAACTTTTGGAGACATATTCAAGAAGAAGAAGAATCTATGCTCCAGAACGGAGCAAATTCAAAGCATTATGTATACTAGAGATCCTCCCCACTCCCTCTTTCATGAAGAAGAGGAGTGCAGAAATAAATGGAAGGACAATCTAACTAAGGAAGAGATCTATTGGAAGCAAAGATCTAGAATCCAATGGTTGAAGGAGGGAGACAGGATTTATACCTTCTTCCATTGCTTAGCTAGTATTCACAAAAAGAGAAACACGATCAAAAGTTTAAGGGATAACAATGGACAAGCGATCACGGTCGAGGCCCAAATTGGTCAAACTGCTACTGACTTCTTCATTCGTATGTACACTAAGAATGGGAGAAGAAGTGATGCACTTCAATACAGTCTTGAGTAAACTACCTACAACCATTGGTGAAGAGGATAATATCCAGCTCCTATCACCTATTTCTATGGAGGAGGTTCGTGCTGCTATCTTTGCTATGGGCACCCACAAGACCCCAAGTCCAAATGGTTTCCCCCTGCTTTTTTCAAGGAATTATGGGACATTGTCAGCTTTGATGTCATTAGAGATATGAATGACTTCTTCAGGACTAGTAAATTGCTGAAAAAGTTGAACAACACCTATATTGTTCTTGTTCCCAAGTCTCGGGACCCTAAATGCATGATAGATTTTTGGCCTATCAGTCTCTGCAATACTATTTATAAGATCATTTCTAATGTCTTAGTGAATAGAATCAAACCGTTACTTCCCAAGTTTATCAGCCCTTCTCAAAAAGGCTTTGTCCTAGGTCATCAAATCTTGGATGCGACCATTTTCACTCATGAAATTATTCATTCCATGGACAAAAGAAGAACCCCAAGTATGGCTTTTAAAATTGACATCTCAAAAACCTATGATAAAGTCAATTGGTGTTTCCTATTTAAAACTCTCTCAAAACTTGGCTTTAATCCCAAAATTGTTGATATGATCTGAGAGTGTGTGTCCACGGTTTAGTTTAATGTCTTGGTCAATGGGGTTCCTAGGGGCTGCTTCAAAGATGAGAAATGTATCAAGCAAGGGGACCCCCTTTCCCCCTATCTTTTTATTATGATTGTTGAGGTTTTGGGCATAAATTTTCTGAATCTAGATTTCAATGGAGAATACAAGGAATCAAAGTTGCTTCTACTATCCCCCCCTCTGTGATTCAACAATTCATTGATGACACCTTCCTATTTGGTAAATATTCTATGATAGAAGCTAAACACTGGAAGAATCTACTTACTGAATATGCCTCTACTTCAGGTCAATGCATTAACTATAATAAAAGTAGCCTTTACTTTGTCAACACCCCTATTGACTTGCAAACCAAAATTCTTAATATTCTTAGGTGCCAATCTGCTAACTTACCTAGGACATACCTAGGTCTCCCTCTTACTATCAAAGAAGTGACTCCAACCTTCTGGAATACTATCCTTGAAAGAATATAGAAGAAACTTGTTGGTTGGAAGGGAAAATTCCTTAGTAGTGTGGGGAAGCTCCGACTTCTTGCTACCTCTCTCTAGGGTATCCCTGTTTATTTCCTCTCCCTATTCAAGATCTCGATCTCTATGGGGGAGAAGCTTGAGAAGATCCAAAGAACCTTCCTCTAGACTGGTATGGAAGATAGTAAATGCCTATCATTGGTTAATTGGGATGTTGTTTGTTTGCCTAAGACTATGGGTGGTCTAGGTATCAGAAAGATAAATACCCTGAACAAACTCTTAATTGCCAAAGTGGGTTGGAGCTTGGCTAAAGGGAAGACAGATTGGTGTAGCATTATCAGGGCTAAATATTTGGAAAGAGAATAGTTCTATTTTAAATTGAATTCTAGTGGCTTACTTTCTGGGTCTAAATTATGGAACAACATACTTAAGCTTAGACCTATAATCAAAGAGGGACTGAAGTGGCATCTTGGAAATGGAAGAAAGATAAGATTTTGGGAGGATACATGGATCAAGGATAAACCTTTGGCTAAAACTCACTTCTGCCAGTTAATGAACACCCTAAAGGACCAATTTGGTGATTATGTTGTTGATTACATTGTGCCGAGAAGAGGAAAGTGGAAAAATATCTCTTTGATCTTCATAGATTGGCCTGATCTCTTGCCTAAAGCTCTGGACCTTCAGGCCCTCATGCACATGAAGAGGATACCTCTATCTCTCTATGAGGACAAATTCATCTGGATGGGGACTCAGTCTGGGGATTTCTCGGTCAGGTCTTCTTACATACAACTTATGAGATTCATTGGGGATACAGAATGTTGGAAAAAAATTTGGAACCCGCAACTTATACCAAAGATTAATTTCTTCTGGTGGACTCTCATGCATGGAAAAGCGATGACTCGAGATAACTTAAGGAGGAGGGGTTTCCAATTGCCTAATAGTTGTATCCTCTATAAATCTGAGGAGGAAACTATCAACCATCTTTTTATTCATTGCCCCTTTGTTAGACATGTGTGGACCATTATCCTTGAAAAATGTGGCCTCCAATGGATTTTCCAAGGAGACATCCACTAGTTTGTGGTTGGATGGTCATCACCTTCTCACCACCCCCTAGTTATACAACTATGGAAACAGATTCCTCCTCATATCTATTGGAGTGTTTGGAAATAAAGAAATAATAGAATCTTCAGAGATGTTGAAAGTTCCCCAGACAATGTTTTTAATAGCTTCTTCAAGATGATCATGGACAATATCTTGATGACTAGATGGAAAACCCCCTCCAATCCCCCTAACCCGACTGACTGGAGGATTGTTGAACAATGGAAACTCCCCCCAGAGTTTGAAATTTTTAACAACACTAAAAAGATCAATAGGAAAATGACCAAATGGGAAGCCCCAAGTCCCTCATGGCAAAAATTAAACTTTGATGGGGTGGTCCACAATACTTGGCAAGCTAGAGGTGGTGTTATAAGAGACCATCAGGGAAAGCTTATCACCGCCTATACTGGAAGCTTGAGGAACCATACTATCAACCAAGCTGAGGGAATGGCCCTTTTATGGGGATTGAAGTTCGCCATTGCTATAGGTATTAGACAACATGAAATTGAAGGTGGTTCTAAACTAATTGTGGAGGTTGTCAGTGGAAAAGTGTTGCATGATGGAAAGTGGAAGTGATATTGAGGGATGTTAGAATGCTCTTAGCTAACCTTGATAGTTTCACTCTTCACCATATTTATAGAGAAGGAAATGTGGTTGCTGACTCCATGGCTGCTTTCGACATGTTATAAGATGGCTTACAATGTTGGAGGAATGTCCATCCACTGCTAATGACTACCGAGGAAATCCTTGAGAGGGAAATTTTAAGAGTTAATAATGTTTAATATCTCTCTGTTTTGTTTCTTATTCATTTGTAATCTGATGATGATTATAAATTTTCAAATTTTGAACTTGAAGTCAGAGCCCGACAATTGCTGGATGGACATCCCACGTGGTGGCATATGGCCTAGTCATTATTCCCAAAATAACCCAAGGAGGCTGGATAATGATTTTATTTCCTTATGAAGTATCAATATCAGGAAAGGTAATATTTTTTTAATAATCTGGATGGATGACATTGGTGTTGATGAAGGCAACAACCTATCTCATCTAATCCATACTAGGCGGATTGAAGGCTCACACGAGTGGAATAGATATCGGGCTTGGTGGGTTTTTTTAAACATGCCTTGCAATAATTATAGTGATTATTGTACTGCCTTCTTACAGAGTTTGGTGGGCTTGTTCCCGGACTCTTCTTTTTCTCTTGAGTGGCTCTGCAATTCTAATTCCATGTTTCTCACTGCTACTGTTAAGATGGAGGAAGTGGATATGGGGGGTGACAGACTAAGATTTGAGCCGGATAAGACGGATGAATTCAAAGCCAAGTCAGTGCTATGGTTTGTGTGCACGGAAGGAGGGATAGATAAATTCATGGAGAATATGAAGGGAAACGATGAGAGATTGTCTAAACAATTTGTGGCTTCCTGGGTTGATAGAAGCGTCACTGTTGGTGGCATTTCATTTGAAATAAATGAGTAGGTTATACCACAGGCTACGAGCCTTTCTATGGAGGGCCGAAAATGGAAAAAGCAAAGTCGTATCTTAGACACCACTATCCTGAATCAATTCTTCCACAATGGTGAGAATCCCGTGAAGCGGACTGGTGGGTTCAATCGTGAGGAGCTTCCACCATCGTGGGACTAGGTGTGCTACATCATCATGAAATACTTCACCCTCGAAGGGCGGTATGGGGTTTTCTACTACTACCATCTCCCATTTCTCAACCATCTTAGAAATAGGGATCTTATTTCCATTCCATTCTTTTTACTGCATTCTATGGCTGCTAATGTCAAAGATGTTGTTGAAGCAAAGGAAAAAATTAAGGATTATACTATTCTCCATCAAGGTCTCATCCTTCGCCTGTATAATTTTCACCCAGCTCTTTTCCCTCTCGGCATGATCTCTGTTCAAAATGTGCCTGAAAGTCAGTCCCCGCCCTTGGCCATTGCTAATCCTAATAAAAACCCTTCCCCAATTCTTGAACTTGGCCCCTCCAATACCTACCCTCTATAGGTCTCTACCCTCAACAAGAAAAGCAAAAAATGTGCCTACCCCTCGGAGCACTCTAAACCCTTTGAGCCCAAGAAGGTGAAGATTCAGAAAATTGACTTCAATGTGGAGATCACTAATGAAGCTAACACCCCCCATCACTCTATGAGATTGGCATCCAAACCCCCTAAAAAAGATAAATCCCTGAAGGACCCCTCCTCATCCCATGACATAGGTGATTCTAAGAATGTGGGAGATGATATCAACCCCCTTGGCAAAGCGGCCCCTTCCCAATCCACCTTGGCCCCCCTACCTGAAATTTCTACCCATGTCTCTGAAAGCCCCAACAACTATGTGAACCCGATTGTTGACCCTAATTCCCGGGCCAATTCTTTGTCCCCTACACTTAGGATTGAGAAAATGGTTGTTGTGGAGGAAGCTAGCAGCATGAAGGAGGAAGTAGATGACAAGTTGCTAGAAATGGAAAAGAAAGTGGACGCCCTGAATGAGAAAATGTAGGAAATTGTCAGCAGAGTGGAGATCACTGAAAAAAGGCTCCATGAGGTCACCAGGTTTGCACTAGAGGTCATGCACAGCTCTGCGACCACCATTTGTCTCTTGCAGGAGAACACCCATAAAGGAAAATGGAAGGACGAAGAGGACTACAAAGGCCTCTTCAAATTTCTTACCAAAGAGTGGGCTACGATGCTTCTGCCTAAGCTCAGTCATGGCAAAAAGAAATAAGGATGCTTGGTTTTTTTATTTTTTGGATGTCCATTGTGGCCTTAGTTTTTTTAGTTATGATTATAGTTATGCTCTCTACTGGTTCATCTCTGACTCGCTTATCTTTAGCCCTGCATGGCATATCTTACTATTTATTATGACCCCAATAAACTTTGTTAATATGGCTAGTATTTTCAAGGTTTTTGATAGAGGAAACTTTTGTTAGACAAAATGCACCACTGAGAGGAGGAGGGGGTGAATCAGTGGTTCTCAAAACTTTTCCCTTTAGATATCCTTTGTGAGCATATCAGTTTATGGATAAAACACAATGCAGACTTATCAGTTAGTGAGGAGACTAACACAAATACACACACACAAGGGAACCTCACATAACACCAAGATGTACGAGGAAAACCCAAGATGGGAAAAAACTCGGTGAGCAATGCTGCTGGAGTCTACTACTCCAATCCAGCCTCACAATGAAAAAACACAGTTACAAAGTTTAGGGCACCAACCAAAGGAGCACCAACCCCTACCTGATTTATGGGCTACAACCCAAAGGAGCACCAACCCAAGGAGCTACAACCCCTACACCAAGCTACAACTCAGTGTTCACAATATAAACATCAAATACAAAAGTGGTTATCTTGTTACAAGTGACTCTTGCAACCTTATCATATATTTTTCTCTATCGATGAGATATATTCTCTGCTACACCAACTCACTCTTCTTGTTGCTCTTCACCTGCTACTTCTCTACCGGTAAGCCTTACTGGTTCATTTCTCTTCTATTCTGCTCTCATTGAATCTCCTCCTTACCGCTCTGCTCTTCACTAGTACTAACACTATCGGTTCTCTGTCTACCTTCACTTCTTCTTGACTGTTATGAACACTACCAGTTCTTCTCACCAACCGGTTGAGTACTTCAACCAGGTTCTCCCACTGTCTCACTCACTTTTCTCAGATGCTTGTTGAGCACTTGGCTGATTTTCTCTTACTTGCAGAAGTATCCCACTTCGCAGTAGCACAATGATCTTCTATCCAGTAGCAGCAAACAATCTCTTTGGCCTTCATACTTATAGCTCAGACTTCCCGCCAAAAACCAATTCAAAATCTAGGCGGTTAGGGTTTCCTCACAATCCTCAAGGCCGACCAAATCCAATCAGATCTTGCTTGATCTAATCTTCCTGACATCCACCTGCACAAGTCCGCCATCAATGTGCCTTCCAGAATACGCCTTCCCTCTTTAGCAACCTACAAACAATCTATCGGCATACATCTCTGTCAATCACCATTAATGCCTCTATTGTGTCCTTCTTGAGATCTTCTATCAGCCTAATCTTCTTGCTTTGATTCAAGCACCAACAACTCCCGGATTCTTCTCTATTTGTTCATTCTTCCTTGAGCCACATGCTTCTGACTTGATCCACAAATCACAAGATCCACTTTTAGTGCACATCAGTCAAGATACCTTACTCCACATGACACTTCACCAACCTCTGTGAGCTTGCCACCTTGATCCCATGTGGCATCCACATCAACCATCTATTAAATTTACTTTTCCAGTTAGTCTAGATAGGATCACCGATCAACCACTCTACCGGTTCCTCTTCTCTTCTGGTTTGCTAACCCAACCGATCTTACTTACTGTACCGATTACCTCATCATATCTGCCCTCATCTTGAACTGTCAATGGAACTCTCAAACTGGTCTCCAGATTGGTAAATCCAAAGTATGTTCATTCCCACAAGTGGGAAGTCTTTTGCATCTACACCTTGCTTATATAACCGGTGGACTTACATACCAGTTACCACTCTTGATGACACCATGTCATCAATCTTCACAAGGCTTCATATTCAATCAGGTCTTTCTACATCTGACTACTTTTGCTTAGCCTTTCCTTTCTTCCTGATCAATTTTCTTCCTTCCTCAAATGATTTTTCAAGGTGACAAACACTTCACACTTCCTCTGTACTGGCATGTCAACATGCCTTCTATGTCAGTCTAGTGCATAACCCTAATCTCATGCACTTAAGACATTCCTTCAATTTACCAGTAGATCCAGTGTGATCCTTCAAGTGCTTGCCTTTACCTCTTCACTCTTATCTCTCCAAACTATAATACATTCAATGCATAATAGGAGATAAGTTCCACTTACTTGGTGGAGTAACACCTTGTCTTATGCATCCTGCAATGCTCTTCATGTGACTTCCCTGTTTGTGCAACATCTCTTCAAACATGCATATGTGAACTGATGTGAGCACATTCACTGTCAGTCATTGCTTCTCATGATGACTGCATCTGCATCAGGTGGGAGTCCTATTGTTTTGCAACCTCATAGCATACTGGTTCATTCTTCTCTTCCAGTGTTGATGTGATTCAGGTAACATTATGCCTCTTCATCACAAACAACCGCTCAAACACCTTTCTATCTCATCACACAAGTCAGGCACTAACTTGTTGCACTGGTGACTCCTGAGGTCATCTTCCTTACCATTATCGGTGTTCTACAACACAAGGTGATATCCAAGATATCACATCATGTAATTCTCCATAGTGGTGTTGCACATACATCTCTACTACCGATTACTTGTCTATTCCATACCGGTTGACATCAATGACAACATGATGCCAACAATCTCCCCCTTTGGCATTGATGTCAACACATGTAGTATTCGACATACTACATAATCCTTCTCCCCCTTTGACAATAATGACAAAGGGCACTGTTAGGATATCATTCCTCCCTATATTTACCGGTCACTAACATAATTCTTTCTCCCCCTTTGTCTTTATTGGATGTAACACTTCCTTTGATACCACTTGTTATCATGTCACCAGTTGTTACATCTTCTCAAGTCATAGCACTTGAGATGGGGATCTTAACATCAACTGACACCAATTGAGTATGTAGGTCCGAAGCCAAGAAAGACCGATACCAATTGTTGATGTATCAGTGAATACTACTCACCTATCAGTTAACCTGCAACACCTCTGCAATTTCCATCTTCTGTAGTTTGGGCAGTCAGTATCCTTGCAAGTTCAAGCAAGTCGGCTCTTCATTATGAGACTCTTCATGATGAGCACTTGAACTCCTCCTGAGTCATACATCTCAGGTTCTTATCTCCGGTCAGGTACAGTACCGGAACTCCAATCTTCACCATATACTAGTTTAGCTATTCATATGTGATCATCTAATGATCCTTCAACTCCATTATATCCACCACAACCTATGGCATGATCCTGGATCTACATAGTACCAAAAAATGTAATCATCATGCCAAAAATCAAAACTGGTTAGCCCAAAAATATGCATGCCTGCATGATCAATAATCGGGCCAATCATATGTCATTCAGATATTTTCCAATACCACCTAAGACACAAACTCCACATTCCATGCTACTGAGGGTATGCAATGAACTTCCAACTTCATTATCTTATATAACCTGCAAGTACCTGTTAGCAGTCATACTGGTAACATCCTGCACATACCAGTTAACACCTGATATCAATTGTTAACCTTTACTTCTTGACACATGTAGTAGTGATCCATCACTGATATGTAGGTGTGTAGTCAAGGCAGCATCTACACACACTTATCATCTCATTTCTCTCTTCACACCGGCAACATCATGTTTTTCCATGTTGTCATCTTCACTGAGGGGGTGAATGATAAATGCAATGTACTACTCCCCCTAAGATCATGCATCTCCTTTAGGCCTTAGGAGACATCACCTATGCCCTGAATGCACAGTGTCAATCCACGATCTTCTTCCTCCATACCTGCTTGATCTCATTCTTCCTCCCATTTTCAGACTTGGGAGTAGGTCTTTCCTTCTTCTACTGAGGTGTCCATCCATTTCTTGATTTTGCCTCACAGCCAGAAGTAGTGCTATAGTAGCACACAACATCCATCCCAACTTCATGTTTGGGGAATCTCTTTACATAGTGGCTTGACCATCTTCTTATGGTCATGTTGTTGTGCCTAGCAGCTAGAACCGATGGACCTCTTGCTCATGCAAGGACATTTCTCCTTTGGTTCCATGCAGGTCTCTAACTTCCAAATTCTCTATATCTACTTTTCTGTAGAGCATAGTTGTTGTACCAGCCTCCATGTGACTACAGGTTCCTCTTCCTGCATTCAAACTCTCTATGGTCGAGACCATTGCAGTTATGACAAACAACATTTGCATAACTGAAAGAGGGGACATGCATGTATCTACTCCTGGATACATTTTGCTCATATGCATGTTGTTTATGAGATCCTAGATTATTCCTTCTAGATCTCTTTCTACATTCTTCTGCCTTATGGCCATAGGCATTACATGCAAAGTAGTAACCAGTAAATGATGGCATATGACTTACAAATTTATTTTGCCATGCATACTGAGATCTTACCGATTTGGCATCTCCATTTCTTCTTCCTTAAGAATGAATCCTTGGTTGTCCATTCTGTCCAGCTCTTCCATCTAGTCTCTTCTTCTCCCACACTTGCTTCGCCCTACAGGTGGTGGCATTTCTTTGTCCTTTGCCGATAGGAGGTCTTCTTTGCTTCTTCCTTATTTCCTTGCTTCCAGTGAAGTTGTCTTCTCCCATCTTTCCTTTTCCTTTGGGATCTTCATTGTTCCTTCTTCTTGCAACACCAATCTTCTTTCTTTTTTGCAAGTCCTCACCAGTTGTATCTAGATCAACCTTCTTCTGGGGAGCATTTCTCACTGAGAAGGTTTGGCCTTGGTTTTCTCCATTTGAGGCAAACAAAATGTCATTGTGGGGGACATTCTTGCTAGTGGAGCATTCACCAACACCACTTCCTAAATATTCAATATCCTTGGCATGCTTTTGATTCTTCAGCATCTTGTCCAAGGCATCACTACTGCCATCAAACCAAACTCTTACCTTGAGCTCCTCTTGACACTTCTCAAGGTTATTTCGGAGAATCTCCATTTCTCCAAGCAGCTTCTGATTTTCTTCATTCTTCATTTCTAGCCTAGATGCTAGATCTTCACACCGACACTCCTTGGTGCCTTCTTCTTGAGTCTTCAACTCTGAGATGCATTTCTCAGATTCCTCAAGGCATTTGATTAACCGGTTTTGCTCCACTATAGTAGCATTCTTGAATAGCTTGTATTCCTTTCTTACTCTATTGAGTTCTTCAAGGGCATTTACAAGCTCACCTTCAAGGTCAATTTTTGCTTCTTCTTCTTCTTCACCTTCACTATCACTCCCAAACACATCTAGCTGATGCGATCTATTTAACCTATCACTTTCACATGTGTACTCCTCATCTTCAGATTCTTGGGCCATGAAGAGGTGGGTTCCTTCATCTTCATTACTGCAGCTGCCAATGGATCTACCTTCATCATCTACACATGTATCTGTTGCATAGTTCTTCTCACTACCACATACTCATCCAATGGTGTAGGGTTCATTTCCTTACAACTTCCTTAGGCTATCCCATAGACTCTTTATTGATTTACACTTATCCACCTATGAGGAAATATCACCGGTGAGCCCATAGAATATGGCCTTCATGGCTTCTTCATTGCACAAGCAACATCTTTCAACTTCCAATCTGGTGGAAGGACTGACATTTCTAGGGAGACCATTTACAACCAACATCCATACATCAAACCCTAGAGAGGATAGGAAGACTTCCATTCTATAACTCCAAACAGAATAGTTTGCACCATCAAACACAGGAGCGGGGAATGACACTGAACAAATCATTGTATCCTTAGGCCGGAATCTACCCAAGTTGGAGAAATCTCATCTAGCTAGGAACCAAGGCTCCGATACCTATTGTTAGACATAATGCACCACAGAGAGGGGGAGGGGGTGAATCAGTGGTTCTCAAAACTTTTCCCTTTAGATATCCTTTATGAGCATACCAGTTTATGGATCAAACACAATGTAGACTTACGGGTTAGTGAGGAGACTAACACAAATACACCCACACACAAGGGAACATCACATAACACTAAGATGTATGAGGAAAATCCAAGATGGGAAAAACCTTGGTGAGCAAGGTTGCTGGAATCTACTGCTCCAATCCACCTCACAATGAAAAACACAGTTACAAATTTTAGGGCACCAACCCCTACCTGATTTATGGGCTACAACCCAAAGGAGCACCAACCCCTATCTTTAGGGAACCAGCCCAAGGAGCTACAACCCCTGCACTGAGCTACAACTCAGTGTTCACAATATAAACATCAAATACAAAAGTGGTTATCTTGTTACAAGTGAATCTTGCAACCTTATCATATATTTTTCTTTGTCGGTGAGATATCTTCTCTGCTACACCAACTCACTCTTCTTGTTGCTCTTCACCTACTGCTTCTCTACTGGTAAGCCTTACCAGTTCATTTCTCTTCTGTTCTACTCTCACTGAATCTCCTCCTTACCGCTCTACTCTTCACTGATACTAACACTATCGGTTCTCTATCTACCTTCACTTCTGCTTGACTGGTATGAAGACTATCGGTTCTTCTCACCAACTGGTTGAGTTCTTCAACTAGGTTCTCCCACTCTCTCACTCACTTTTCTCAGATGCTCATTGAGCACTTGGCTGATTTCCTCTTACTTGTAGAAGTATCCCACTTCGCAGTAGCACAATGATCTTCTATCCAGCAGCAGCAAACAATCTCTTTGGCCTTCATACTTATAGCTCAGACATCCCACCAAAAACCAATTCAAAATCTGGGCGGTTAGGGTTTCCTCACAATCCTTGAGGCCGACCAAATCCAATCAGATCTTGCTCAATCTGATCTTCCTGACATCCACCTGCACAAGTCTGGCATCAATATGCCTTCCAAAACATGCCTTCCCTCTTTAGCAACCTGCAAACAATCTGTCGGCATACATCTCGGTCAATCACCATTAATGCCTTTGTTGTTTCCTTATCGAGATCTTTTATCATCCTGATCTTCTTGCTTTGATTCAGGCATCAACAACTCCCTAATTCTTCTTTGTTTGTTTATTCTTCCTCGAGCCACACACTTCTGACCCGATCCACAAATCACGGGATCCACTTTTAGTGCACACCAGTCGAGATACCTTACTCCACACGACACTTCACCAACCTCTGCAAGCTTGCCACCTTGATCCCATGTGACATCCACATCAACCATATGTTAACTTGACTTTTTTAGTCAGTCCAGATAGGATCACTGATCAACCACTCTACCGATTCCTCTTCTCTTCCAGTTTGCTAACCCAACCGGTCTTACTTACTGTACCGGTTACCTCATCATATCTGCCCTCATGTTGAACTATCAATGGCACTCTCAAACCGGTCTCCAGATTGGTAAATCCAAAGTATGTCCATTCCCACAACTGGGAAGTCTTCTGCATCTGCACCTTGCTTATATAACCGGTGGACTTACATACTAGTTACCACTCTTGATGACACCATGTCATCAATCTTCACAAGGCTTCATCTTCAATCAGGTCTTTCAACTTCTGACTGCTTTTGCTTAGCCTTGCCTTTCTTCCTGATCAATTTCATTCCTTCCTCTACCAATTTGTCAAGGTGACAAACGCTTCACACTTCCTCTATACTGGCGTCTCAACATGCCTTCTCTGTCGGTCCAGTTCATAACCCTGATCTCATGCACTTAAGGCATTCCTTAAATTTACTGATAGATCCAGTGTGATCCTTCAAGTGCTTGCCTTTACCTCTTCACTCTTATCTCTCCAAACTATAATGCATTTAATGCATAATAGGAGATAAGTTCCACTTACTTGGTGGAGTAACAACTTGTCTTCTACATCTTGCAATGCTCTTCATGTGACTTCCCTGTTTGTGCAGCATCTCTTCAAACAGGCACATGTGAACTGATGTGAGAACATTCACTGCCAGTCATTGCTTCTCATGATGACTGCATCTTCATCTAATGGGAGTCCTGTTGTTATGAAACCTCACAACATACCGGTTCATTCTTATCTTCCAGTGTTGATGTGATTCAGGTAACATTCTGCCTCTTCTTCACAAACAATCGCTCAAACACCTTTCTATCTCATCACACAAGTCAAGCACTAACTTGTTGCACTGGTGACTCCTGAGGTCACCTTCCTTACCATTACCAGTGTTCTACAACACAAGGTGATATCCAAGATATCACATCCTATAATTCTCCATAGCGGTGTTGCACATACATCTCTACTACCGGTTACTTGTCTATTCCATACCGGTTGACATCAATGACAACACAATGCCAACAAGTTTTAGCAAGTTGTTTTGTTGTCTATGTTGTAAATCTACTAACAGTCATTTTTTTGTTGTTATTGTGCCTGTAATTGGGCTAGCCCCCTAGTTTTGATTGATTTTAATATCAAAAAATAATAATATTAAATAATTATTAAATATATTATGTAATATTTAATTTTTTTCACATGCTAATATTAAAAATAATTATCATCATTATTAAATACTTAATTATATAAGTATATTAATTATATGTAATATTAATGATAATATATTTAATATTATATGATTATATTGAATTTAATATTATTTAACTAATAATATATTATCGTTAATATTAAATAATTAATATAAGTAATAATTGTTATTGAATACATTATAAAATATTAAATATAATATATATTATTAATTAACATTTATTAATTACTAATTTAAATATATTCAATATATAAAATATAATTATAAAATAAATTTAAATATTTTCATCTAAGTAATACTATATATATAAAATAAAAAGGGAGAATTTATGTGCATACAAAAACAGAATTCAAAGAGGGATCCACATGAGACAACACACACTAAGTTGATGCTTAGTGTGTGTTGTTTAAGCCCAGCCACAAAATTAGCATTTTCTTATTTATTTTGTTGATTCCTCCTTCTAGTAGGGATTCGGGCTTTCTTTTTTGCCCTAATATTTGTGGTGTGGCTTTCACTAGCTTAATTCTTCAATTAAAAAGAAGTTATACTAGCACTCTTAGAGTGCATGACCCTTCTTTCCATAAATGAGACATTTCCATTCTATAGATTGATCAATTATTTTCAATTTGGTTAGACCACTCTAATGTTTAATTTTCTTTCCTTATTGTTGTGATGGAAGAGCTTTATCGAGCCAATGTAGTTTATATAATCTTGAGTTACTTCTTGCTCTAAAAACTAAATTACCAAAGTTATTCAAAACTTGTGTCTTTTTTAAACTATATTTAGATATGTCATAAATTCTCAAAAATAAGGAACAAAGCTCTTAAAATGATTGGTACAAGAGAGACATTACACATGTGTTCCCCTGATACCTAAAGTGATCTTCATAATTCTACTATTCTTCTAAAGAAATCCTCTTATATTTCACCACTTTTCATTCTCAAAATATGTAACTAACTTTGGATATGAAGAATCTAATTTTAATTCTCTACTTTATATGTTGTTCGTCATCTATGCAAGGCATCTTTCACAACCTGAGTTGTCTTCATACGAGGTCGGATATCATTGTTGACTCCAAATAATATGATCAAATTGGTCTTCTAGTTGGTATTATCAAATTGTATTTACACATGAACATTTTGTACATGTCTTGTGACTATTCTATTCAACTTATATCATGACTCCTCAAACTTTAATTGGTTATGGATTTTTATTTTTCGTGCAAGGTAGATATCATGTCTACAAGTTATGATTCTATTAGCATTACCTTGAGACAATTTGAATCCATTTTTGGTGTATATCTCTCTAAATATGTCCTCATTTCTATATACTTGTTTGATTGATGTAATCAACTTTCCATGTACCCATCCTTCAAATATATATCCATTGGTATGGTGAAGAAGCTATCACTTTCTATACACAATGATACATGAAAGAGACCTCAATACATTTACAAAAATTATAGTATAGGGTACTTTGACAATATTTAAGAGGAATTTGTGTTGTAAATAATAATAAAGCAAATGACCACTTCATACATGTGGAGGGACAAGATTTCAATGTACTTTGTGAGAACATGTTTTGACATGTATAGCCTAATGATAATATATATATGGATAGTTCAACTAGAGTGAAATTTGTAAAAAAATATGTTTTTGATTATAAAGCAGCCAAAACCGGGGGCTGACCCGAAGGAAACAAAAAAAAGCACTACCAACACACACACTGCAGACAAGCAGCAATCAGCCAATCCCTACTTTAGTAATGGAAAACAAAAAGTGTCTGCCGCTATTGGATAACCTAAGATCGAAACCAATCTCATCCAACAAGCACCATAAACAACAGTAAACCATCATAATGGCAATACTATAAAAACTGTTAAGAGTAGCAATATTACCATGGAACCAAGCGTTCTAGCGACAAAAACTATAGCAAAAAAGAAAAGAGCCAACCATACAACCTAATTATCAGCACCCATGTGCTTAGAGAGCATAAGCCCGATCTAGTCATCTGCCAGGAATTGGAACAGTTCCTTAGTAGTGTCGCTTTCAAGCCTGCCCAGATCAGCCTTATCCTAGTGGAGCAAGCATAGAGAGGTAGCTGACGAGTGCATCACTTTGACAACAAATTTCCCAATTTTGTTGACATAGGACTCCAGGTGCTCCAGCTTTTTCTTAACACCATTTAAATCTTCAGAGATAGCACTACATCGCCTCTTCCTTCTCCCCTTCATCAACAGTAGTCTTCCCACCTTCAGAAGGTCTTCCATCCCCCTCAAAGGTGTGGGGCAGGGAAGTGTTAGAATGAGGGGAGGTGTTCTTGATATCCTCCTTGATGGTCTCCGAGTCGGAGACGTTAGTACCCAAATTGGAGGAATTTGAGCCCTTCGTAGCCTCCATTTCCTCCTCCCCCTTTTCACTTTCCACTTTCTCGTAATCATCCTCTTCCTTGTTAGCATAATTCTTTCTCACTATGATTTGCTTCATCCGGGGTCTGTTAGCAAATCTATGGGATCTTCGTGGGGTGATACCATCCTCCGCATCTGACTCAACAAGAAGGATTTTGGGTTCCTTTTTGGGTTTCTTGGAGGTGGGTTTTGCAGTAGAAGGGTTGCTTATATTTTTTCCCCAATTTTGAGGGGGCGGAGGGGGGGGGGGGGGGCTGGGTTAGGGGATTGACAAGGTGTCATCGGCTTTTTCAAAGACTTTTTGAGACCTTTTTTAGAGCCTTCAGGGGGATCCATAATGGAGGGGGCGGGATGAACCGAGATAGGTTTAGGGGGGCAAAGGGCCTTGTGAAAATTGTATAGCCTAAACATCAGCCCCTGGTGGAGGATGGTAAAATTACCCTCTTGACATATAATTGCAGACATCTTTAACAGTAGATTCAAGAGCATGTAGCAGGAAGAAAGGAAAATAAATGGTGTCATGGTTGCAAAAGTGATTGAGCAGTATGAAATGATAGTAGTAGAACACACCATACCTTCCCTCGAGGGTGAAGTATTTCATTATGATTTTGCAAACCTAATCCCACAGGTAGGGTAAACATTCCCTATTGAAACCCCCACACATTCTAGTTGATTCCTCACCCTTTTTGAAGAAGCGGTTCATGTTGTTTTCATCCACAACCTTGCTAGTTTTCTTCCATTTCCTTCCTTCAGTAGAGAGACTCGTAGCTTGGGCGATAACTTCCTCACTAATTTCAAACAAAATGTCCTCCATGACCACCCTCATGTCCTTCCAGTTGTTTACAAACTGCATAGAGAGGTTTTCGTCGAACCCCTTCATGGCTTCCATGAATGGGATGATTCCTCCTTCTTTAGCATACATCTAAACGCATGGGTCATTGTGAAAACAGTCATCAATAATATCCAATTCCACTAGGACTAAATCCCCTCCCATAATAGCTTCCTCCAGAGTGAAGTTGAGATGCAGCTCAAGACTGAAAAGAGAAATGCAGAGGGGAAAACCAGAGCTGGAGTTAAGAAAAAACAACCAAAAATTAGCCAAAATATTGTGCAAGGTGCAATAATTATTTTTAGTGGTATTTCCCAAGGCAAGCATCTGCTAGCTCTGGGAAGCATGCAAAGGGACACCTCTTATATCTCTGCCAACTTGCAAAGATCATCATTCTGGCGAGATCTTAGTTTCTAGTTAAGGTAATAATTAGAGTCCTTGTTGTGATTAATGATCAAAAGTTGGTACTCCAACCCATCAACGACGCAAAAATAGGTGGCCAGCCACGTCAACATCGGACAGAGAAGGTGGGGACCATGAGAAGCCAACATGGCATAGCCCACCCAAATTGAATTTAAATTCCCCGCCAGTAGCATAGCATAGCAGCTGGCCCAAAACAACCTATTGAGAAGAAGGATGTGGCACTTCATTGATGGATAGAGGCGATTTGTTCATTCCTAATAAGGTCCTTCTGCTTGTCACTAAGAGAATCTGGGTGTCTCCAACACCTCATACCTTTTATCTCCAGCCCCGTCGTAGCCAGTGCATCCGCCACCGCATTCCCCTCTCTATAGATATGTTGAATTTAAAATTCCTCCAGCAAGACTATCATGGACCAGATGTCCTTGATGACGTTGTTGATCATCCAGCTGATCCCTGAAATGCCTTTAGTGGCCTCAATAATCAGTTTAGAGTCCCCTTCAATGATCAGTCTTTTAACATTGATGCCAAGAGATAGCTTAAGCCCCCAAAAGAGAGGAAGGGCTTCAACCATGTTGCTCGAGACAAAGTCAAAATTTCCCGCATAGGCCAAAACCAGGTTGAACAAGTTGTCCCTAATAATTCTGCCCCCTGCCGCAAAACCACTGCGAGCAACACCGTCAAAATTAAGCTTGAGCCAAGGGGGGGGACTTGTTGGCCATCTGGTATTATGCCTCTCCATCTTTTTTGAATTGTCATATCGAAGGAAGCTATCTAGTAGATTCCAAGTTTTAATCCACCTCCGATCCAAAACCATAGGGGCAGATTGCAGAGTTTTCCACTTGCTAATGAGGGCATTTTCCCTGAGGTACTTCTCAGCTATGTCAATCACCATGTCAACTAAGCTACTGGTGTCATGGAAGATCTTATTATTTCTTTCCTTCCAGATATGCCAACAGACGTGGGGAGGAATGTGTCTCCAAAAAAGTCTGATTGGCAGGTGAGCGGAGGGGCACTTCCAGTTGCTAATAAACTACTGCAAGTCTTCCAAGAATGTTCAAGCCAAATTGAATTTATGTAGAAATTTGTACCAAACCCTGGAAGCGAAGGGGAAATGAATAAAGAGGTGATTTATGCTTTCCTCAGCACAATTACACATAACACATTTGTTGGCAAGCATAAATCCCTTCCTCTTCAGATTATCAATAGTAAGGATCTTCCCGTAAAGGGTCATCCACCAGAAGAAGTTAATTTTAGGGATGAGCTAAGAGTTCCAAACTTCTTCCCAGCTGTAGCAATCATTGAAGGAAGCAACCAAAATATTGTAGGTTGATTTAACACTAAAAGTCCCTGAGGGGTTCATGGACCAAACAAGTTAATCAATGTGAGTGAAGCAGGGGATCCTAATCCCCTTAAGAAGGGATTGTAGCTCTTCAACCAAATGAATCCATTGGGGGGTATTTCCTAGACTATCAGCAAGCCTTAACTAGCAGCAGGAGGGAGAGATGTAGTTTATCACAAGGGATCCAAATAAATCCTTGAGAGTGACCATGAGGCAACTAAACCGAGAGGAGGCAAGGGGTCTGTCACTAATCCAGTTGTCCTCCCAAAATCTAATTTTCTCACCATTATCAACTTGCAACTTTAGACCCTGTTTGAGTGGTTTCTTGTTCTTAACAAAGTTGTTCCATATTTCGACCTAGGAGGGAGCTCATTAGAAGAGAGGAGGGAGGGGAAGGGGGTGTGATTGAAGTACTTGGCCCTCATAATCATGCTCGAGTCAATTTTTCCCTTCATAAGGATCCATTCAATTTTAGTCAACAAGGCCTTATTCAAATTAGAGATTTTTCTAATCCCAAGGCCACCCATGACCTTCAGTTTGCACACCTTCTCCCAGTTGACTAAGTTGATTCTGGCCTTCTCCTCCAATCCTGTCCACAAAAAGCTTCTTTGGATTCTCTCGAGTTTCTCAGCCATAGTATTGGAAATCTTGAAGAGAGAGAGAAAGTAGATAGGAACACCTTGAAGAGAGGCCGACAGGAGTTGGAGTTTACCCGCACTACTCAGATTTTTTCCAGTCCATCCAGCAAGTTTCTTTTGCATTCTTTCTAAGATTCATTCCCAAAAGTGGGAGCTGACCTCCTTGATAATGAGGGGGAGACCCAAGTAGGAATCAAGGAGATCAGCAACACTAAACCCTAGGATTTGCAGAAGTTTACCCTAGAGAATTTTGTCTGTGTTAAAAATATATATCTTGCTCTTGCAATAGTTAATCAATTGGCTAGACGCAAGGGCGTACTCTTCCAGCAGATGCTTCCATTCTTTAGCCTCTATCACAGACGATAGGCCGAAAAGGAAGGTGTCGTCCACAAATTGTTGCATAACCATATGAGGAAGCATGGAAGCAACTTTCACCCCCGAGATTCTACTAGTCCTAATCAGATTGGAGAAATTCCTACTCAATAATTCAGCTACCATAATGAAAAACTAAGGTGAGAGAGGGTCCCCCTGCCTTAGCCCCTTCTCAGCCTTACAGAATCCCCAGGGGGTGCCATTGACAATCACTGAATAGTGAACACTTTCCACTGCAACCCTGATAATATTGATAAATCTTTCCTGGAATCCCATCTTAGAAAGGACTGCATATAGGAATTTCCAATTAACTTCATCATAAGCCTTAGAGATCTCAAGTTTGAGAGCCATACCTGGGTTGCAAATTTTCTCCATGGAGTGAATGACCTCATGGGTAGTAATGATAGCATCAAGAATCTGTCTGCCCAGAATAAAGCCTCTTTGAGAAGGACTGATGCATTTATCAAGGAGGGGTTTGATTCTGTTAACAACTTTAGTGAAAATTTTGTAGATTGAGTTACATAGGCTGATAGGCTGATAGTCAGTCATGAGTTTCAGGTCAGGAACTTTGGGCACCAAAACAATGAAAGTGTTATTCAATTTCTTCAGGAGTTTACCAGTGCGAATGAAGTCCCTGGTAGCTTTAGTTAGATCATACTTCACAGTTTCCCAAAAAACCTGGAAAAAAGAAGGGGGGAAGCCGTCAAGACCAGGGGTCTTAAAGGCAACCATAGAAAAAACCGCTTCTTTAACTTCATCTTTAGACACATGGCTTACCAGCCTCGTCCAGGACTTGAGGGATGAGACTGAGGAGTTTATCGTTGATCTTAGTAGGTTCACTGACCCTATAATTCGTGTAAGAATTAGCAAAGTGAAGGGAAGCCCATTGACCAATTTCATTATTCCCCACCACTTCCTCATTTCTATTATTGAGAATGGATCAGATAGAGTTCCTCCTTTTATGCTTTGAGGCCGATCTATGAAAGAAGGAGGTGTTTCTGTCCCCCTTAGTTAACCATTATATTCTGGATCTTTGCTTCCAGTAAATTTCTTCTAGATTCATGATTTCTTTCCATTTGTGTCTACATCCCTCCTCCTCTATATGTGTGTTCATAGAGGAAGTCCCCTCTGCAATGGTCCTCTGGAGGCGGTCCAAATTGGTTTCAGCCTCCTTTTTTCTCTTAAAGATAACCCCAAAGGAAGAAAGACTCCAAGCTTTCACCTCCTTTTTAATAATTTCCAACTTTTTAGAAATTTTGAACATAGTCATACCTTGAACAGGGGAGTTCCTCCAATTTTGTATGCATTGTTTGAAGTCAGGATGGGAGTGCCACATGATCTCATGCCTAAAGGGTGAGGGACCAGAGGTCAGCTTGTCAACCCAAGAGAGGAGGATCGGGGAGTGGTCAAAGATAGTGCGCGGGAGAGACAAGAGCGAGGAATTGATTCCATTTTTCCACTTGGCAGAGATCAGAAACCTGTCCAGCCTAACCTGAATCAGATTGGAGCCTTTTCTATTGTTAGACCAAGTGAAAGGGTTCCATTGAAGTTCAAGATCAAGTAACTCATTATTTTTTATGAAGTCACCAAAGTCAAGCATGCTCTCACTGTAGTCAGTTAGACCTCCTATCTTCTCAAAAGGATAAAGGGGGGTGTTGAAATCCCCAACTAACATAAACAAATCCTCCTTATTGTTAGTCAGGAAGGTAGTGATTTCCTCCCAGATCAGAGCTCGGTCGTGTCTAGTATTAGGAGCATAAATGTTAAAAAAGAACAAAGAGAAGTTATTCATAGTGAACCTGGTGGAAAGAAAGCTGTGAGAAGAGCCAACCGCAAGCCCATCCAGCTTGCTCTTATTCCAATGAGTAGCAATTCCTCCTGAAGCACCTTCCACGTCTCCATAATGAAAGGCAGCACCCGACCATAAACTGTCGACAAGCGTAGCAAAATTTTGGTAAGTCATTTTCACCTCTTGGATTAGGATAATATCAACTCTATTAGTGAGTATGCATTGCTTAAGAGCATACTGCTTTTGGGGGATATTTAAACCCCTTAAGCTCCATGAGAGGAACTTCATTTCTTGCCCTTCCGAGTTGTCTCCAGAGTTCCCTGAGTTGTAAAAATATGTTAATCCTTCTCTAAGTAATAATTTATAGCATTGAAGCCCTAAAATCTATTATTATAACTTTATTAGGAGTTAGATGTAGTAATTATTTCTAATCACTTTACCTATGAATACAAATTAGAGGCACTATTTATACTAAAAGATACTAATATTTTTATGTGATGTAATAGTTGATGATTATTTTATTAATTAATTTTTATTTAAAATACTCTTAAAATGGGAAAAATCTTAATGCAAAAAATGATATAGTATTTTTAATTCAACTATACTAGTATGTACCCTTTTTTTTTGTCATTTACAAATATGGGAAAAATGTCTTATAAATATCAACTTACTATGTGAGGTTGGTGCCATTATCGTTTGAGTGTTAAATTAACAACAATAGAATAGGCACAAGTAGAGAACATAAAAAGATTCAAATATTTTAAGGAAGAGGCAAAGTAAATCAATTAAGATTATAGATATAATCAAAGAATACATAGGTCTTCCAATATTTGGCACCCTATACTATAATACCCAAATCCAAGAGATATGTATTAAAACACTCTACATCTACACCTAAACACAATTGTTAAACACTCAATATGGTCATTTGATTCTCAATCTACCAACTTTTCTTACCTTGGCAACTCATTTAAAGGACTAGAGCTCAACTATGCACGTCTCATTCTACTTGTGTTTTCATGTAGAGTTGTTCACATAAATAAATGTATGAATAGAAAGTAGCTTGATAAATAGGGAGTCATTTGACAAAGAAAAATGCAACCTTTCCTTAATAAGTTTGAACTCGTGTTTTCTAATGGACATAACTAAAATTTGATATTATGAGATCAAACTACACCAATTGATAAAAGAATTCTAACAAAATCAACAACTCATTGACATATCATAAATTACTATAAATACGTGAGTAGAAATAGGTCATACAAAAAACAATAATTTTCTTCAACAATTAATAACTTGTGTTCAATAAAAATACATGAGGGTGAGCCATCAACAAACCAAACACATGAGTCACCAAATGCTACCCAAAATAACATAATGTGCATGGTTATAATAATGCACAAAAATCCACCACAACACATCACCTATACAAGATAAGCTCATAAATTGAAACTAACCATATATTTCTTAGATGATGCAAAGTCCTCAATACTTTTACTTATGCACCTTCTCGTAGCTTCTACTCCCAATAGACATGTCACAACTCACTAGGATTATCCATATACCACTTGAATTCACATCTTCACTAACAATATTTCCATTAAGCTACAAGTAAACTGCATTTGTGAAAACATAAATTCTCACTCAATAAGCTTCTCTCCTACCAACCATTTGAGTGCATTGTCAAGGCTCTATAAAGATGGGAAATATAAATGATTCAAAATCACATAAACAATAAGAATTAAATTATTAAAACCATTATACCTTCTCCTCTTGTTTGAGATAAAGTGGTGCACCCAACTCTCACTTGATTTTCTCTAAACTTGATTGGAATGTGAATTTCTCTCTAAGCAACATAACAATGTGGATTCTAAGATGGAAATTTAAGCATATTTATAGTATGATTTTAAGTGTTGATATAATTAAGGGAGGGGGCTCCAATTTATATAAATTGAAATGGAAGAATGGAGGGGCAAGATGTAAAGTGGCATGAAGGGTTGAGATTACATGAGAAGAGGTGACATGGATTGAAGGATTAGCCTTATGAGAAATTTCACAAGGTGGGGGAATTGGGAATAACACTTGTCATTGGGAAGAGGACAAGGTGTTCTCACACATGTGTGAGAACATCTTGAGAAGAACAAGGAGATGACAAGTGTAAGAAAATCTGGCAAGATGGAAGAGGTGTAAGAGCACAGAGATGACAAATAAAGAAAGGAGGAAAGTGTTTTGGGAAGAGTAATCTCACACATGTGAGAGCACCAAATAAAATATTTGGTCAAAAGATGACTTGGAAGTGGGAAAGTAACATGTGCATGCAAGCATTATGAAGGCTTGGAGGACATATGCCACATGCCTAAAGTTTGGAGATTCGAGAGAATTGAAAATTGAAGAAAATAATGATGATTAGGAGGGATATTAATTAGTTGGTTAAAGAATTAATTAACTAATCAAGATTAGAAGAAGTTAGGAATTTTAGGCTAAGGTTAAATTAATTTAATTTAACTAATCAATTTTTAGAATTGTTAGAGATGTAGTTAATTGTAAAATTAATTACAAAGAAGATAATAATTAATTAAATAATTTTTAATTAATTATTAGGTTAAGAAGAATAAGGCTAAGATGAACCTGAATTAAGTAAATATATTTATTTAATTAATTTTAGTCAAATTCAGGGTGTCTACATTTTGCCCCTCTTTGATGCAATGTTGTGGAATAACATCAGGTTAAAGAAAAAGTATGCTTGGGTGAGGGAAATAGAAACAGGTGTATTAAACCTAATATTAATTCTTCACACCTATACTAGGCATTTTATTAGAGAAGTTGTTTTTTTACAATTTGGTCCCAAAAGGCACAGCTTGGCAGCAACAAGAAATGGTTATGCTCCCTCAAGGGGTTGTTTATAAAATAATTTTTCGTGTAGTTTCTTGAAAAATTAGAAGAAAATTAAAGGAAGAAGAGAAAGAATAATAGATCAATTTGGCAAAGGAATGGAGGAAAAAGGTTGAAGTCGATGGGAATGGAAAAAGAAAGAAGGTTGAAGGGATCATGACCAATAGGAAGGGAGAAATGGGGAGGGAAAATAGGCTATAAATAGGCTATGGGGGACCCGTCAAAGGTCATTTTCACTCTCTAGTTTTAGAAATTTGGATCTCTTAGGTGTGGAGAAGGAGAAAAGATGGTAAATATTCCAAAGCATGCGCATCATGAGGAGTGCATGCAGTAGTACCATAGACTACTAGGGTGAGGGCTAGTAGAGAGTCAACTTTTTCATGCTTTTATTTTGTTGTTCTAGTGCATTTATGACTAGGTTTAGGGAATTCAAAGCAAAGGCACCAATCCATGGTTTAGAGAAGTCAAAGCGGAGGCACCAAATCATGGATTGGTGCCTAAATCATTGCATGTGCTAATGGAATGGTGTCTATGCAAGTGGGGAATGGGAGAACAATGCATGCATAGAAAATAACACTTGATTAGGAAGGAAAAGAGGAAACACCACATGTTCCCAAAGGGACATGTGTGTAGGGGAACAAAGGTGCATGTAATTTTCAGTGCATGCACAAGGAAAAAAGCATGAGCACTATTTAGCGCATGCATGGTAAAAAGGGTGCATGTACCAATAGGAAAAGTGACACTAATTGTATTAGGTTTAAATGATGTGCAGGGGGTATTGCGGCCAATAAAGTCTAGGGAGCATCACCCAAAGATGATGTGATTGAGGGTTGAGATGATGGACATATATTGAGAGCTATTGGTAGTACTGGGGCTCAAGTGGATCGACCAATAGCCATAAATTTATGCTTGGATTGTGCTATGATGACTATATTGGTTGAGTGATGGAAAAGAAACACCAATAGTTTTCATCTGTCGATCAAGGAGGCATCCATTACACTAGAGGACATATGAACAATCTTGTGGGTGTCAATTTGAGGTGTGATAGTGGACTACAACTTGGATATGAAAGATTACTATATGTAGTAGGTATTCTTAGATAGCCAGTGCCAATTCAAGACAAGTAAATGATTATCAAGAATATTATACGAAGTCTAGGCTACCTATATCGCCCTTATACATGGCAAGGATAATTAGTAGGAGACTATGTCTAGATTTGAGAGGGCATGGGTTTTCTATTGGATGAGCACATGTGTTATACAAGATGCTAGAGGAGAGTACAATATGTGCATGGAGATACTACATTCTTGGTTAGCTTTATAGAGATATGCACATAGCAGTGTGTCGAGGATACCAGAACCTTGGATGTAGAGCAACATTATTACATATATGGTAATTTGAACACATAGCAGTGTGCAAGTAGGTAGTACCATAGGAGTAGGAAATGAGAGTGCCTTATGTATATTAGCATGGAAGGTTTATTCACTACAGAGGGTAGGTCATCTAAGATATTGGCAGAGAGTCATTAATGAGATGCATAGTTTGCATGGAGGTTGTGGAGGTTGTGTGAGCAATGGGAGGATAGGTACTACTTACTATATACATAGATTACATGTTGGCTTATGTGACATACATTGCATATTATTGAGTAATAATTTTCACGTAGAGTACACCAAAATTTTGGAGTTTATCATCATGTGATCTTTGCTTGGGTAACAAGGGAGATCAGACCGTGGGGAGTATCCATAGATCCCTTATGGGGGAGAGAGAGTTGGACAAGTATAGATATAGTATTGTGGGACCTAATAGAGGATGTGTAGGATGTTGGGATGACCCCAACATATGTGGCACAATGGCAAAGAGATGACCAACACGGTTGAACATTATAGGGATAATGGAGGAGGAGGAGGAGGCCCCACAAGAGGAGAGAGCTAAAAATGAGGAGGAGGGTGAGGATGATGGAGATGATGATGATGGATAAAATGGAGGAGATGATGGTGGCAAAGATGATCATAGAGGAAGACATGCTATATAGATGGGGGAGGAAAAGGAGGAGGGATGAAGGATAAGGTAGGAGGCATATGGATAGGGGCTGAGGTAGGTGGTACAAGGATAGGTTCTTAGACAAAGTCAAGGTCACAAACATGGACCGAGATAGGTTTAGAGATAGGGACATGATGCACAAGCTTAGCTCAATGCTCTTTTTCAAGCTAGGGATGTAGCTTTTAAAGATAGAGTTGAGGAGAGGGTAAGAGTAGTGGCATTGCAAGCAAAGAGGGACAAGGAGAGGACTTGAGAAAATAGTCTATAGATATCTCAAGACTTGGAAATAGAAAATAGGGATGCATATAGGACTGAGTAGGATGCACAAAAAGCACAACTAGAGGATTTGGAGGAGGGTGATAGATAGGTATCAGTGATAAGGGCAAAGTGAGATGCAACCCAAGAACTACAGGGGGAGTGAAGGAAGAGGCTACTCATTTGAGAGGAGAGAGGGATGATGTTGCCATGGAGATTGGTGTATGTCTTGATACCATGGTGAATTAAGATAAGAAAAATTCACATACCATCTTTGAGTCATCATCATATGCTAGAATTAGGAGATGCTCAATCAGGAACTCACATGTATGAATTTTTTTGTAATATCTAATAGTGATCAAATCGTTGCTATGACAATTGTTGCTTTATTGTTTACATGTGATACTTGTCAAACAAGATTGTTTTGAAATATACTTTTTAAAATTGTCAACCAACTGTTTATATGGGAGAAATTTGTCATCTTTTATTTTATATTCATCATTCACTTGTTTAATGACCAATTAGGAGTCTCCATGAACATGTAGAGTATAAATTTTCTATTGAATAGCAGTTTAGAGTCATGTAATTGGGGCTTCATATTTTTCTATGTTAGTTCAACAATAGAGTGCAAGCATATATGATTTTGGAATCAGATTACCCTACGAAGTAATGAACAAAACACCTATCCTTAATCCATGTTGAGTGTAGGATTCATCAAAGAATAGTTGCCAATGAGCTGACTAAGTATCTAGTAATTCTATAATGTGTTCGCATTTGCATGAAGATTGCATTAATGATATGTTATGTTGTCATTGATGTCAATTAACTGGTAATGATATTGTTGATATTGTTGTAATGATGTTTTGTAACCGGTAGGATGAACTTGTGAAGAAAATTGTAATCGGTAGGAAGAATTTGTGGAGTGAACCGATATTGCTATATATTGGAGAGTTGAACCAATAAACCCTACTTATTGGTTTGATAAACCCTAACCGATTAAGTTTGGTGAATTGGTTATATTGGTTTATAATTTGATGATGAATGGTAATGATTATGACACATATGATTATTGTATGAAGACAATTTCAAGTGATTTTGGTGCATTGTTGTAACAATTTTTGTCTAGGGAATGAGAAAGTAGATTGCATATAATGCAAAGCGTGTGATGAGTTACTAAGTTCAATGAAGCGGTGATCAAGGAGTGATCAAGGTTTTCTTGATTGATGTACAAAGATTGCTATGTAATCCAACGGTCATACTTGAACCAACTTGTTTGTAATCTCTATGAGAATTAAGTTTTTGTTGTATTACCGACCTAATTGATTTGTTTATAAGGTCAATGAGTTGTTTAGTTTTAGAGTTGGCAAAGTTTTAATTATGTGTGTGGTTGCCAAACCAGATGATGTATCTGCAATTTGAGTAAAGGCAGATAGGAGCATGAAAAGGATTTGAACAAGCAAGTGTAGTTCTATTCAAATAGATCAGCAAACTCCTGTTGTTTTCTAACAATTACAGTATAATTGAAATCCCCTAACCGAGTAAGCTCTAACAAGCTTGGTGTTATTCAAATCCTCTAACAAGGTGATCCATTAGCTTGGATTTTCAAATCCTCTACAGAGGTTATTCCTTATAGGGTATTCCTTCTAACAAGGCATTATACTCAATCCCTTAACCGGGTGGTCCCTAACAGGATCTGTCTTTAACAAGACTTTTGTAAAGCTTTAATAGGCTAGGCTCCTAACAAGGCGAACTTCAGAAGAGTTCAGATAGTTATCTTGTGAGTCTCATCTCAACGTGGTTTTTCCCATTTGGGTTTCCACATCAAAAATATTGTGTCAAGTGGTGAATGTTTTCATGGTTATGATTTTATGGTTGATTTGCTTAACTACTTATTCATTTTGATAAGTCATGATAACCAGAAGCATTGTGAAATGAAGTTTTACTTATGGTAGTAAAAGCATTTGGATGTTTATGAGTTTGAAGTTGTTTATTGTTAATTTGTTGTAACAGACAACTGGTTTATCTTGAGAGTTTTTATCTTGATAGTGATATTACATTGATAGTTCTAAGTTTACTTTGAGAGATTGATTTGGAGATTGGTGAAGTTTGTATCAATTTTTCTATCTACTGATTCACCCCCCCCCCCCCTTAGTAGTTGACCGGATTCTTATTCTTTCATCATACCATCAATTGGTATCAGAGCATATCAAGTCATCGAAGGTCTAAGCCTAACAACTTGAGGTAAAAATCTTGCAGATCATGATGAAGAAGGAAGGTCTGAAGTTTAATAGAGAGAACTATAGGATATGGAGTGACAGAATGAAGATTTATATCAAGAGTCTAGGAAATCAATACTGGGAATATGTTATTACTCAATATGTTGTACCTAGTGGGACTATGACCGATGATCAGAAGAAAGAGCAACAAGAAAACAACCAAGCACTGGAGGCTATTATCAGTTCATTATCTGATGCAGAGTATGTAGATGTTCATGGTCTAGAGACTACATATGATGTATGGAAAAATATTAAAGAGATTTATAGCGGTGATGAACATGTTAAGATTGCCAAGGAAGAGAGTTAAGAGGAAAGTTTGATGACATGTGGATGGTTGAAGGTGAGAACATCCAGAAGTATGGTCAAAGGATAAAGGAGATAGTCAGTGAAATTAAGAGTGCGGGAGGTAAAGTGGAAGATGCCACAATGATCAATAAGGTACTGAGAACCCTACTACCGATCTATGCTATCCAAGTTGCTGCCATTCAGTGACAAAACTAAGGTAACCCTTGACTCCATCATTGGCAAGCTTACTGATTTTGAATTAAATGGTTATGATGGTAGTGTACAAAAATCTGAGTCTACATTTAGAGCTTTTGTTTCTAACCCATCTATGAGGAAAAGTAGAGATGTCAGTCACAATTATGAATCTAGATCTAGTAGAGAAGCTGATGACGAAGATAATTTAGTTGAGCTTGAAGCATTATTGGCCAAGTGGTTGTCCAGAGGTACTGGTAAATTACCTTTGAAATGTTTTGCATGCAACAAGATTAGACACATAGTTGCTAACTATCCTAATGGTGATAATGAGCACAAATGAGAGAAATTCAAGAAGTATAAGGGTAAAGGCAAAAGAGATTATCTTATTGTTGTTGATGGTGGTATCACTGATGAGGAATCTAATGGCGATGCTAATGAAGATATTGTGTTTGTAGCCATTAAAGAGGAGATATTTGATCAAAAGGCACTAGTATCTCAGATGGATAACTTTGATGATTGGATCATTGATAATGGTTGTTCACATCACATGACTGGTGATCAGAGCAAATTTCTTTCTTAGAAGGAATTTGATGGTGGAGATGTAAGATTTGGTAATGACTCACCCTGTATGGTTAAAGGTAAGGGAACTATTTCTCTTAATAGAAAGAGCAGTGCAAATGATGTCTATTGGGTTGAAGGTTTAAAGAACAATATTTTGAGTGTGGCACAACTCAATGACAGAGGATACCCATTGGAGTTTAAGAATGGTATGTGCAAAATCTATGGGAGCAAAGGTGAACTGATTGCAACCGGGAAGAAAACTAAAGGTAACCTGTTTCACCTTAATCTTAAAGTCAGCAACTGTTTAATTGCAAAGATAGATGATAGTTAGCTTTGGCATAGGAGATTTTGTCATATAAACTTTGATAACATTGTTAAAGTAAGTAAGTCCAAGATAGTGAGAGGTTTGTCTCGGTTGGACAAACTAGCTAATGCTCTATGTAAGGAATGTCAATTGGGAAAGATGACATCCTCAACTTTCAGGAGCAAATCTTTTTCAGTGGAACAACTGTTAGATTTGGTTCATACAGATCTTTGTGGACCAATAAGGACAAAAAGTATTCAAGGTGACAGATACTTTATGATCTTCACTGATGATTGCTCAAGGATGATGTGGGTCACATTCTTGAAGGATAAGATTGAAGATTTTAGTAAGTTCAAGGCATTCAAGGCCTTAGCCAAGAAGGAGAGTGGTAAGGAAATAAAGTGTTTAAGGACAGATCAATGCGGTGAATTTACTTATGAGGAATTCACTAGATATTGTGAAGAAAATGGTATCAAACGTAAACTTTTTGCACCGAGGACACCACAATAGAATGGTATCATAGAGAGAAACAATTGGTTAGTTGTTGAAGCTGCTAGGACGATGTTGATACAAGCAGGTGTAGTGAAAACTTTTTGGAGAGAAGCTATCAGCATAGCTGTCTACACTATGAACTAGATTTTGGTAAAAAGAGGTAACGACACGACTCCTTATGAATACTGGTGTGGAAGATCACCCAATGTTAGTTATTTCAAGATTTTTGGAAGCAAATATTTTATGATTATGTTAGCAAATTGAGGCTAAAAGTGATGAAGGTATATTTCTTGGTTATTCCACCAAGAGTAAGGCCTACAAGTTTTTTAACAACCAGACATAGATAATTATTGAGAGTGTTGATGTTCGAGTGGATGAATATCCTGAAGTCTCAAAGGAAATCAGTTTGGAGAAAAAGGATGAATCTCAGAGGAAACTAGTTTGGAGAAAAAGGATGAAGATCCTTGCATTTTGTTTTTGGAACCAAAAACTGTAAAATCTGAAATCGGTAAAGCAATTACTGATGTACCAATTCAATTGAAACAGATAAATTCAGTAGAAGATGATGATAATGAAGAAGATTAACCTGAAGATAATGATCATATTATTCTAAGATATGTGAGATTGAATCACAATCCTGAGCAGATTATTGGAGATAAGGATGTTGGAGTACTAACCAAAAAAAGAATCAGAGAGAATTCTTGTATGATCTCCACTATTGAACAAAGAACTGATAAGGAAGCATTTGGTGATGATCATTAGGTTAAAGCTATGGAGGATGAACTAGATCAAATTGAGAAGAACAACACATGGACCCTAGTACCCCAACTAGTAAATAAAATGTGATAGGTACTAAGTGGGTATTCAAGAACAAGTTGAATGAAGATGGTGTTGTAGTTCGCAACAAAGCTAGGTTGGTTTGCAAAGGTTATGTACAAGAGGAAGGAGAAGATTATGGTGAGATTTTTGCACCAGTGGCAAGACTAGAAGGTGATAGAACTTTACTTGCATTTGCAGTACATAAGAAATTCAAGGTATACCAGATGGATTTTAAGTCAACATTTTTTAATGGGATACTGGAAGAAGTATACATTGAGTAGCCAAATGGTTATTCTTTGACTGATGAGAAAGACATGGTATTAAGATTGCATACGACTTTATATGGATTAAAGAAGGCACCGAGAGCATGGTATGAAAGGCTTCATACACATCTGATGAAGATAGGTTTTTTGAGAATCAGTGAAGATAGCAACATATATCTCAAATATGAAGGAGATAAAATATTGGTCAACAAAGTTTTTGTAATGATATTATATTTGGAGGAAATGACGACATGAGCAATGATTTTGTAGATGAAATGAAAACTGAGTTTGAAATGTCTTTAGTGGGAGAAATAAAAAATTTCATAGGCTTGCAAATACAACAAATGAAGAATGGTATTTTCATCACACAAACTAAGTATGTGAAAGAGGTCTTGAAGACATTTGGTATGAGTGACACTAAACCAGTTGGGACACCAATGGTTACATGTTGTAAGTTATCTAAGGAAGATGAATCCACATTTGTTGATGAGAAGGAATACAGATCAATGATTGGAAAAGTGCACTATGTTGTTCACAATAGATTGGATATAGCTCATGTAGTTGGCCTAGTTGCTAGATTCTAGAAGAATCCTAAGGAAACACATTTGATAGCAACCAAGAGGATTTTTAGATATTTGAAAGGTATTGTTGACTATGGATTATGGTATCCATATGGAGGAAACTTTGACTTGAAGGTGTACACATATGCAGATTGGGCAGGAAATGTTGATGATAGGAAAAGCACAACCGATGGAACATTTTTTCTTGGAGGAAGAATTGTTTCATGGAGTAGTAAGAAGCAAAGTTGTACTTCACAATCTACTACTGAAGCTGAGTATGTTGCAACTTACATGAATTGTACCCAGGCTATCTGGATGAGGCACATTTTGGAGGGTTTTAAGATGAATATTTTAGAACCTGTTAAGATCTTATGTGATAATACAAGTGCCATAAATATTTCCAAGAACCCTGTTTTGCATGCACGAACCAAGCATATTGAATTGAAGTATCATTTCTTAAGGAAAAAAGTGTAGAGTAAAGATGTGATCTTGGAGCATGTTTCTACCAAGGAGAAGCTTGTAGATATCTTTACTAAACCTTTGTCTAAGACTACTTTTGAGTATCCTAGAAGTCAGCTAGGGGTTGTATCCCTTCATGAGGTCAGTTGAGCATGATGTAGATTACATCAGTCTTGGAGCTACTTGCATAATTTTGCAACAAGATTGGTGTAAAATTGGAGTTATTCCACAAGGGGAGCATCAAGTTGCAGATTGTTGATGTTGAACAGTGAAATTTGACATTGCATGTTTTACTTTCAATTTGGCATTGTTGTCAAAGGGGGAGAAGAACTATGTGATTTGTATGATTGACAGAGAGAAGGAAGACAAGCAAAAGACAAGGTGAATACTTGATAATGCAAACCAGGATTCCTATTCACAATCACATAGAAATCAATGGTATTGATATTTGTATTACCATCAATGCCAAAGGGGGAGATTGTTGGCATTTGCATGAAGATTGCATTAATGATATGTTATGTTATCATTGATGTCAATTAACCGGTAATGATATTGTTGATATTATTGTAAAAATGTTTTGTAACCGGTAGGAAGAATTTGTGGAAGTGAACCAGTATTTCTATGTGTTGAATAGTTGAACCAATAAACCCTACCTGTTGATTTGATAAACCCTAACCGATTAAGTTTGGTGAATTGGTTATATTGGTTTATGATCTGATGATTAGCAGTAATAATTATGACACGTATGATTATTGTATGAAGAGAGTTTCAAGTGATTTTGGCATGTTGATGAAAAGGTTTTTGTATAGGGAATGAGCAAGTATATTGCATGTAATGCAAAGCACGTGATGAGTTACTAAATTCGATGAAGCGGTGATCAAGGAGCGATCGAGGTTTTCTTGATTTATGTGCAAAAATTGCTATGTAATCCAACTGTCATACTTGAACCAACTTGTTTGTAATCTCTCTGAGAGAATTAGGTTTTTGTTGTGTTACCGGCCTAATTGATTTGTTTATAAGGTTGATGAGTTGTCTAGTTTCAGAGTTGGCAAAGTTTTAGTTGAGTGTGTGGTTGCCAAACTGGTTGATGTATCTGCAGTTTGAAAAAAGGCAAATAGGAGCATGAAAAGGATTTGAACAAGAAAGTGTAGTGCTATTCAAACATATTAGCAAACTCCTATTGTTTTCTAACAATTACAACATAATTGAAATCCCCTAACTGGGTAAGCTCTAACAAGATTAGTGCTATTGAAATCCTCTAGCAAGGTGATCCATTAGCTTGTGTTTTCAAATCCTCTACCGAGGTTACTCCTTATAGGGTATTGCTTCTAACAAGGCGTTATAGTCAATCCCTTAACCGGGTGGTCCCTAACATGATCTACCTTTAATAGGAGTTTTGTAAAGCTTTAACAGGCTAGTCTCCTAACAGGGCAAACTTCAGAAGAGTTTAGATAGTTATCTTGTGAGTCTCATCTCACCATGGTTTTTCCCATTTGGGTTTCCACGTCAAAAATATTGTGTCAAGTGGTGAATGTTTTTGTGGTTATGTTTTTATGTTGATTTGCTTAACTACTTATTCATTTTGACAAGTCATGATAACCAAAAGCATTGTGAAATGAAGTTTTACTTATGGCAGTAAAAGCATTTGGATGTTTATGAGTTTGAAGTTGTTTACTGTTAATTTGTTGTAACAGACAACCGGTTTATCTTGACAATGATATTACATTGATAGTTCTAAGTTTACTTTGAGAGATTGATTTAGAGATTGGTGAAGTTTGTATCAATTTTTCTATCTATTGATTCACCCCTCCCTCTCAATAGTTGACTGGATTCTTATTCTTTCATCATACCATCAATATCTACATATATATACATACATATATACATACACATATCTACATATATATACATACATATATACATACACATACATACATATATATACATACATATACATACATACATATATATATATATATGTATGCATATATATATACATATATATACATATATATATACACAATATATATATACATAATATATATATACATATATATATATATATACATATGTATATATATATATATAGATACATATATATATACATACATATGTATATGTATATCTATATATATATACATATGTATATATATATGTATGTATGCATATGTATATATATGTATATGTTTGTGTGTGTGTATGTGTATGTGTATGTGTATGTGTATGTGTATGTGTATGTGTATGTGTATGTAATAGAGGAGTAATAGTCATGTATTTAGTCACTTTTATTTGTGTGACTAGTTATTTAGTTGTGTTTTTTACCAAATGATCAAATTAGTCATTTATAGTCGTGTTGCAGAATTTAGTCTTTTTTAGTTGTCATGACTAAATTTTTTAGTCATGTAGTCATTTATTTGCCAAATTCTACTAGTGGTTGAGGAGCTCTAAGGGGTTGCTAGATTTCTAGAGCTTTGTGCTTTGTTCACCCTTTTATAGTAACATTAGTCTTCTCTTTCTTTTTCTCTAGCTGACATTTTGATTCCCTTTTAATTTAGGAATATTGATTGGATATGTTTCAAAACTTTTGCATGCATTTCGTCAAGTTATAAGATTTTTTAGAAGCTTGAAAGTTTATTTTTTCAACATCACTAACAAAAAGTCCACATTTTTTTCTCGGTTTACAGATTAATGATCAATGTAATCGAAAGGAGTTTTCAGTCTAACACTTACTCTTTGTTGCTCCACTGGTGGAAAAATTAACATATTGGCTCAAGTGGGTCCATAGTAACAAAGATCATTACAAAATCTTTATAGAAAAGTGGAACCACCGATCATACCTAAACAAGATCAAATAGTTGACACAAGTTCTCAAAGTTGTTAGTTCAAGACAACCCATAACTACTACATTATTAGATAGAATTTTGTAAGTAAGCCAAATTAGTGGGCTTGATATTGCCAATCATTTTGTAAACATGAAGGAAAAAGGAAAATGCACCTACACTACATGATATATGTCACTATGGTGCTTTTTAATAATATTGTTAGACTAACATATTTTTCCATTTGTGTCATCAACCAAAGATGACACACTAGATAAAGTGGGCCCTAATTTTGATAAAAAGTAGGAGGTATGAGTTAGAGTCTCAAGGAAGGAAAACCATTGATCTTTCCCATAATCAATGAAGCACACACCATTTCAAGAGTATCATTCTAACACTTCTTTATTGCATCATTCACTAAACATGAACATGTCAACTAATGGTAGCGTCCATGCTAGAGGAGAAGTTCTTAATAGCCATGTTAGTATAAAATGAACAAGTGGTGCCCCAACACTTCTTAGAAATGTGTCAAATTGTCATATGGTTTCTATTGCACTATTGATGGATGACAAACACAATACAAGGCGGGCAAACCCATCAATTTTGTTGATATGAAAAAATTGTTAGAGTAATTGGGTCTTTACTTGATTAATTAAACAATATTGTTTAATTCTTTAAGTTCCCTATTATCTTTTTACACTTAAGCTAACATTAGGTGCATAATAATTAATTCTTTTATTAATTACTATGTGCAAGCCTAGGGTTTTCCCTTTTAGGGTTTCTTAACCTATTAGAGGTTAATTTTCTTTTCTTTGTACGATAATCTCATTACACATTTTTGTGAATATTGAGCTCTCATCTTTTGAGCATATTTTTTGTGTTCTTTGATTTCCAGTTATTTTGCTTCATTGCTTCTCCTTGTAACAAATTGTTTTAGCTTACAAAAGATCTTTAGGCTCCTATGGTGTTGTGTTTCTCAACTCTCACATGGTATCAGAGCTTCAGATCTATAGCTATTTGTTCTTGTTTTGAGAATTTTTGCATTGGAAGCAGATCTGGGGTTTCCAGAAGTTTTGTTTTGTACTCAGGGATAGGCCTCTTTTTCTGAGCACTTTGGGCCTAAACGGACCTCACCATCATGCTCAGAAGGCCCAAAAATCCCTATAGTCATATAAAACTTGCCTAGTTGTGACTCCTGAGCATCTGGGGGTGATTTTTTCTCCAAAACCAGGTCCTACGACTTTGGCACGCAAATCGAGAATTTTTTTTTTTTTTTGCCTTTTTATGGCATGCAGGCCGAATTTTTTATTTTTTTAAAAAGTCTTCAAAAAAGAAAAAAAAAAGAAAAAGGCATCGAAAAAAAAAATCAACACTCCGAGTAGCCACAACCAAATCAGGGTCATGGAGGTCCCAAATAACCACATCATGTGGTAAGAACTCAACTATCTTACCAAAGCCAGAGTGGCAAATCTGATAAATGGACAGGAGGTTTGTCGAGATGTCAGGGACAACCAGAACATCCTGCAGAGTACCCCCATCCAAAGAGACAGAACCTAAGCCCAAGAAGAATTCTGGCAGTAGTGAGTCTTCCTCCAAGCCACCTCCTAAGTCTGATTCTAAACCTTCATTTCCTCCAAAACAAGGGAAATATTCGCAGTCTGGTGATTCTTCCTCCAAGACTAAGAAGAAATCAGGAGACACTTGCAATTTTTGTGGCAAGGAAGGACATCTCGTTTCCAGGTGTTGGAAACGTTTAGAGGCTTTAGAGGAAGCCATGCAATAGCATCACATCTCCTCACCTCAGGCATCTTCTCCTTCCACAGGGAAAGGTCATGCTCTCACTGCTCGAGCTTTGACCTATGGGTCCACATGGATACTAGATTCTGGTGCTTCTCACCATATAACACACACTCAACAGTTGGTTGCTTCTCTTGCCTCTTGTGGTATTTCACAGATTGCAGTGGGTGACTCAATTCAACTTTCAGTCTTGGGTTCAAGTTATGTCTCTTTGGATGGGGGTACTCTACAGGATGTTCTAGTTGTCCCTAACATCTCGATGAACCTCCAGTCCATTTATCATATTTGCCACTCTGGCTCTAGTAAGACAGTTGAGTTCTCACCACATGATGTGGTTATTCGAGACCTCCATGACCCTAATTTGGTTGTGGCTACTGGGAGTATTGATATTGCATCTCGTCTTTACAGATTTGATGAATTTGAGCCCCCTTCGGGTACAAGTTCATCTCTTATAGCACATGCAGATTCAGTGAGTCAGCTATGGCATGAGCGCTTGGGTCATGTCAATTACAGATATCTTCAGCAGATGAGTACACAAGCACTTGTTCTTGGGCTCCCACATATTTCCTGCACTAATGGTGTTTGTCATGGTTGTGTTCTTGGTAAACATCACAAAGATCCCTTTCCGAAGGGAAGAGCCTCTCCTACTTTGGCACACTTGGAGTTGATTCACAGTGATCTCATGTCATTTCCCACTCCTTTTTCTGGGGCCAAGTATGTACTCACTTTTATTGATGACTTCTCTAGACGCACATGGGTGTACTTTCTTAAGTACAAGTCTAATGTCTTTGATTCCTTTCGAATCTTCAAGATATTTGTAGAGAAGCAGTCTGGCTATTCTATTCAGTAGATACATACAGATAATGGGGGGGAGTATGTGAATCAAGCTTTCAGAGATTTTTACATTGAGCATGGTTTGCAGCATCAGTTTACTGTTCCCTACACCCCTCAGTAGAATGGTGTCGCTGAATGCAAGAATGGAACTTTACGAGAGATGGCAAATTGTATGATTCAGTCCAGGTCCATGGATTCGTCTTTTTGGGTTGAGGTTGTCAATTGTGCCAACTATATTCAGAATCGGATGCCTCACAAGGCGATTCGACATATGACTCCTGAGGAGGCTTGGTCTCATGACAAGCCTAATGTTTCTTTTTTCTGAGTGTTTGGCAGTCAGGCATGGGCTTTTATTCCTGATGCTCAGAGGAAAGCCATGGAGCGGAAGAGTCGACCACTCATTTTTGTTGGCTACTGTGAGGATGTTAATGCATACAGGTTGTTTGATCCTGATTCCAGAGAGGCCATGTTTTGACGGGATGTTCAGTTTGATGAGCGCCTTCCCACAGTGGATACCCCGACTCCAGTGTCTACTCCTCTGCCTACTCCTTCCACTGCATCTCTTTAGGATCTTTTTGAGGATGATTCTGATGATGGTGCTAATGATCCACCATCCCCACCTCCACCTGCTCCACCTCAGATGCCCAAGTGGGCTTGCCTTACTGTTGAGGCGGTAGGTCCTATGGCCAGTGATCCTTTAGATACTCGTCACACCCATTCTCATATTGTGGGTTCTAGTCTTTTGAGTCATGCTATTTCAGATGATCCTCAGAAGTTTTTAGAGGCTATCAGACACCCTGAGTGGGATTGTGCTATGGAAGAGGAGTATTCTTCTTTGATGAGGAATCATACTTGGGATCTTTGTCCTCTTCCTAAGGGCAGAAAGATGGTTAGGTGTCCATGGTTTTATTGCACTAAGTATGTTGCTGATGGTTCCATTGATAAGTACAAAGAACGTCTTGTTGCGAAGGGCTTCTCACAGATTGAGGGTATTGATTACTCTGAGACTTTTTCCCTTGTCGCCAAGATGAACTCTATTCGCTTTGTACTATCTCTTGCAGCTTCTAGGGGATGGCCTGTTTTTCTGATGGATGTGAAGAGTGCCTTCTTACATGGGGACCTACAAGAGGAAATATACATGGATCAGCCTCAGGGGTTTGTGCAGGATAGTTCTTTGGTTTGCAAACTTTGACGTTCATTGTATGGTCTCAAACAGGCCCCTCGGGCTTGGTATGAGAATTTGGATTCTTTCTTGCTCTCCACTAGGTTCACCCGTAGTCATTCTGATCACACAGTGTACATTCAGGTTCTTGAGGGTGAGATCCTGATTCTTGTGTTATATGTTGATGATCTCCTCATCACAGGTAGCTCATCCTCTATGATTCAACATATTCAGCAAGCCTTGATGGACCAGTTTGAGATGACAAATCTTGGTCTTCTACACTATTTCCTTGGTCTTCAGGTGATTCAATCTTTTGATGGACTCTCCATTTACCAGCAAAAATATGCTCTTGACTTGCTTCAGTGCTTTGGCATGCTTGATTGCAAGTCTGCTCCCACTCCTTTTCAGTCTGGGGTTGTTTTGATTACTTCTTGTCCCACTCCTTCAGTAGATTCTACACTTTATAGGTAGTTGGTTGGCAGTTTGTTGTACGCGACTCACACCCATCCTGATATTTCCTTTGCGGTTGGCCTTGTCTCTCGATTCTCGCATGATCCTCATGAGAGTCATTTGCAAGCTGCCAAACATATTTTGAGGTACATTCGGGGCTTTATTTCTCATGGCATTCACTACACATCAGGGGACCCTCACATTGTTGGCTACACTAACTCAGATTGGGCTTCTAATGTCATTGATCGAAGGTCTACTTCTGGCTTTGTTTTTTGTCTTGGCTCTGGTCCTATCATATGGTCTTGCAAGAAGCAAACTGCTCATGCATTATCATCTACAGAGGCTGAGTACCACGTTGTTGTGCTCACCAGTGAAGAGATCTTATGGCTATGACAATTGATGACTGAGTTTGGTTTTCCTCCTGATAGTCCCATTGTTCTTTGGTGTGACAATCAGAATGCTATTCATATTTCCCGCAACCCGGTAGAGCATCAACGGACGAAGCACATTGAGCTTCACATGCATTTCATTCGCTAGTTGATTCAGGATGGTGTTCTCATTCTAGAGTACATTCCATCTTCTGAGCAGGTTGCAGACATCTTCACGAAACCTTTTGCATCATCGCACTATCTTCAGTTGCACTCTATGCTTGGGGTGAAGGAAGTTGTACTTGGGGGGTCTTGATGAGGCCTTCCTCCCTTCTTCTTCTTCTTTCAGCATGTTCTTTTATCTCTTTTTGGAGAGGAGTTTTTTCCCACTGGGTTTTCTCCTTTATCTCCGTTTCATAGAGATTTCATTGTATTTGGGTACCTGGTCAAGCCTTGTTTTCGGGACCCATCTTTCCTGCTTTCAGTAGCTGTTCTAGGTTTTAGCTTCTCCTTAGGTCTAGCTTAAGGGGGGTGTTAGAGTAATTGGGTCTTTACTTGATTAATTAAACAATATTTGTTTAATTCTTTAAGTTCCCTATTATCTTTTTACACTTAAGCTAACATTAGGTGCATAATAATTAATTCTTTTATTAATTATTATGTGCAAGCTTGGGGTTTTCCCTTTTAGGGTTTCTTAACCTATTAGAGGTTAATTTTCTTTTCTTTGTATGATAATCTCATTACACATTTTGGTGAATATTGAGCTCTCATCTTTTGAGCATATTTTCGATGTTCTTTGATTTCCAGTTATTTTGCTTCCTTGCTTCTCCTTGTAACAGATTGTTTGAGCTTGGAGAAGCTCTTTAGGCTCATGTGGTGTTGTGTTTCTCAACTCTCACAAAAATAGCACATCTACTAGTGAAATAAGGGGAACTTGAAGGGAAAACACACATGCCATGCACTTCATCCAAATTACTATTCAGAAAGCCAATTTCAACTATATTGCATGGATTCCTAGTACTTAATCTCCCACATTTTATTTTATTTATATTTTTTCTTCAAAGTAGGCAATACAAATATCCAAGCAAGATTAAAAAGATGGGGTTTATGAAAGGATTAAAAACACTAATCTTTCTAGTACTCAAGCTTTCAAGGTGAGATATTTTTCATATTCAATTGATTGAACTGAATATAACTATGTAAGTTGGTTCTTTGTTGTGTGTGTGTGTAGGGGGGGGGTGGGGAGGGAGTGCATGCGTGCATGTTGTGCAAGAGTTTTCTTCAACTTTTATTATTGTTTGATTTTTGTGTCATTAAAAGCTTTAGCCTACTCATGCAAAATTCTATAATTTGTAAATAAGATTTAAAAACATGCATCATTGTGTCATTTTCTTTTCATTGAGATTTGTTAATTTTAAATATGAGCTCAATGCAAATATTTAAATGGTAGAAATAAAACATCTTATTTGAAAATTTTCCTTTCAGTTTAGTATCTCATTTAAAACAAACTCCTCCATTTTCTTTTTAAAGCGAGTAAAAGGATTCACTAAAAATAATAAGAGATGACTTCTTAATCCAAAGATTATCTTTTAAATCACATTCCATAGTTACGAGATTCCAATTGATGGTACAAAGGCACATGAAAATGTGAGTTTTGAATATCAACACTAAGCATTTACCATTGTATCATCTTCTTGCATCAACATCTACAATATCTCTTAGCATACTTGTCAAATATTTTTGATCGTTTTTTAAAGTCATTAACTCAAGATCCTAAGTGGGTTGATCAAAGAGAAACACATTCTAGGCTATTGACAAACTTCCAATGACAACCAAGTTTTTATGCAAAAATAGATACATGGATCAAAAGTACACTAAAGACAAATATTAAGAGATTTACAAAGATTAGATTTGCACTTGCACATGGGAAATTTGAACAAATATATAATTTTAATTGTAACATTTTAATTGAAAACTACACATAACTTTAGTTGCATCGATATTTTAGATCATATTATATGACCCATCAATACAAATACAACTATACACTATTTTATACCTTAAACTTTACAATTTCTATAATAAGAGATGACTTCTTAATCCAAAGATTATCTTGTAGATCACAATCCATAGTTATAAGATTCCACTTGTTGGTACATAGACACATGAAAATGCAGATTTGATTATCAACACAAAGCATTTGTCATTGTATCATCTTATTGCATCAACATCTAGGATATCTCTTAACATACCCATCAAATATTTTTTTATCATTTTTAATTAGATTTGCACCTGCACATGCTAAATTAGAACAAATATACAATTTCAATCGTAATTTTTTAAATGAAAACTATATATATAACTTTAATTGCATTGATATTTTATATCACATTATATGATCGATCAATACAAGTAAAGATTAGATTTACAATTGCACATACTGAATCTGAACAAATGTATATTTTAAACTGTAAAATTTCTAATTGAAAACTATACGTCTTTATTTGCATTGAGTTTTCAGATCATATTATAGGACCCATCAATACAAACAAAACTATACATTATTTATACCTTAAACTTCACAATCTATCTCATGGACTATAGCAGTGTGTGAAGTTGAATTTGAAGCTATAACTCTCCAAGATAAGACAATATGTTTACAATTGATATATTACAAGAACATGCCAATACATTATGGTACATAGTGCAAGATAAGACAATATGTTTACAATCGATATATTGCAAGAACATGCCAATACATTATGGTACATAGTCCAAGTTGGATAAGATTCTAAGATGTTTGACCAAAGAGAGACATATTCAAGAATATTAACAAACTCTCAACCACAACAAAATCTCTATGCAAAAATAGGTACATGCACCAAGGTACACTAAAGCCAAACATTAAGGGATTTACAAAGATTGGATTTAAACTTGCACATGCTAAATTTGAACAAATATACAAGTTAGATTTAAAAATTTCTAATTGAAAACTATACAAAACTTTATTTGCATTGATGTTTTAGATCATATTATATGACCCATCAATACAAACAAAACTACACACTATTTTATACCTTAAACTTGACAATTTATATCATGGACTAGGTATAGAAGTGTGTGAAGGAGTTGAATTTGAAGTAGAAGTTGATCAAAGAGAAACACATTCTAAGCTATTAAAAAACTCCCAACCACAACCAAGTTTTTATGCAAAAATAGATACATGCATCTAAGGTACACAAAAGCCAAACATTAAGAAATTTAAAAAGATTAGAGTTACATTTGCACATGCTAAATTTGAACAAATGTACACTTTAAATTGAAAATTTTTTAATTGAAAACTATACATAACTTTATTTATATTATGTTTTTTATCACATTATATGATTCATCAATACAAATAAATCTATACAGTATACACTATTTTATACCTTAAAGTTTATAATTTATATCATGGATTATGTATAGAGTTGCCCCTATTCTTCTTACATGAAAATACCGTGTTCGAAAACCCAATCTGCATAACTCAATGGTTTTCATTGATGTTTTGAGATTTAACAGGCAGAGGTGAATTATGAAGATTGAGTGAGTGAAAATCTTGTGAATATCTATTATATTTTGAAGATTTTTACTATATTACTGTTTTGTATGGAGAATAGCCGTGCACCCCTAAGTATATTACTGTTTTGTATGGAGAATAGCCGTGCACCCCTAAGTATAGTATAGAACTGTGTAGAGTTGAATTTCAAGCTATAGGTAGTACAGTTCACATTAAAAAAACCTCCAATCCTTGCAGGTAGTAAGACAAATTTGACCAGAGACCATCATCAGATGACAAGACAAGCCGTCCTTTCTATTTTTTTAAGAAGAAGATGCCAAATATAAAACTACAACTCCCACTCCAGCCTAATTTTGTCTGCCACTAAAACCATGTGAATGTTTGTTTTTGGCTTCACCTCAACTGAACTCAAGTGCATTTTTTTGTCGTCTCGAAAACTACCCAGAAGCTCTTTTCTAAATACAGTCCTCGTGAAATGAGGCTGCATATATATTTGTACACCACTGTGGCCGTCCAATGCCCATAAAGACTTTTACAGCACGCTTTCTGACACTCTCACTCTTTATGTACTTCACAATTTCTCTCTGCAACCCGTGATTTCATCAGAAGAAAAGCAAACAGAAGAAGGGGAGCACACTGGGCTTTTGTTTTGCATAGATTCGGGCTTTTGTTTTGAATAGATTTGGGCTTTTTTCATGGAGGCAGAGAAAAATATGCAGGAGGATTTGGGGGATTTTGATGGGCAGCCAAATGCAGATGATCAAGTTAATGAGGAGGTGAAGTTGAAGTACAGTAGCAGAAAGATTTTTCTTCAGAGTTATCCCCTGCTGTGGGAGAAGGAGATTGAGAGGCTAACTGTTATAAAATCCATGCAGCGCCGCCTCAGGATTGTGGTGGCTAAGCTGGTTTTGCTCAAGAAGTTCAAGCCCAAGATTGCTGCAAGTGCATTCTTTGTGGGTTCTTGCAGTAGCCGGAGCTTTAACTTGCACATGACCCTGTTTGAGGCTTCTAATAAGCCAGAGCCATTGAAGGTCTAGTGCTTTTTTTTGTTTCTATTTCTTGAGGTTGTTCCTTTTTTTGGGTTTTTGTTTTTCTCGGGGCTATCTCAGCCCAGTGATGTACATTGTAAGAATGCTTGTTTATGGCATGTATATCTCAAGAATACAAGGCGTTTTGATGTTCTTAGAGTTGGAGTTTGAGGTTTTTTTTCTGTACTGGGTGATCATGATGTGGGTTTAAAGAAAAGAGTACAGAGGACTTTTTTTTTGCATTAATGGAGGCACAAGAAATGCAGAGAGGATTTCTGCTCTTTTGTTTTGCTTAGATTGGGAGTTCTTCTTTCTGTTCTGGGCTGATCATGATATGGGTTTAAAGGAAAACAGTACAGAGGACATCTTGTTTGCTTTAATGGAGACTAGAGAAAAACAGTAAGAGGGTTTCTGGTTTTTTCAGCTTTGATCATGATAAGAGATTTAAAATGTCCTCCTAAATGAGGCATTGTGAAGCTGTTTCCTTTTGTAAGATGCGAGATAGATTTGAGTAACTTATACAAGATTTAAACAGAGGAGTTTTATGCATTAATGGGGACTCTAGAAAAACACTAACAGGGATTTTGGTTTCTTCAGCTTTGATCATCATAAGAGATTTGAAATGTCTTCCTAAATGAGGCATGGTGAAGCTGTTTCATTTTGTAAGATAAGAGATAGATTTTAGTAACTTATAAAGGATTTAAATGGTTTAAAGGATTATCAGATGAAAAATAAGCGAAGGACCTTGAAAGGGAAAATGATTACTGCAGTTTGAAAATTTCAAATTTGAATCTGTGAAAGGTTCATTCCTCATTCTTCTTTTATGGATTTTGATTAGACGCCTTTTGTTGTTTAATACTTTGTTTTTTATTTTAATAACAGCAAAATATAGGTGTTGTCCCAAAATATAATAGCCCGTAGGGCGTAAATCAAAATCAGTAGCAGCACATTAACAGCGCATTAATCGTGTACTACAAAGATCAAAAACAAAGTCGGAAAAGCACCTACAACAAACAAAAAGAGACTAGCCATACTAACAGTCTTAGTAATTTTAACCAAACTACTTAAGGAAACCATAATAATAATAAAGTCTTTAGAGTCTATCCAAGTTTGGTTTAAAGTAATTTAGGAAAAAACATAAGGGACCACGTCTCTAGTGAGCTTTTCCAATCTTGCACCCTCCTTGTTGCAGCACATTTGACCAATTTTCAGTGAGGAACTTGACCAGTTCCATACAATTCCCATCCCACTTTATTGTTTTGGTCAAGCATTTCCTGCTATAGAAGGTATATGGTGGTGGCCGAGCTATGCATCTCTAGCTTGAGGGTGATGCATAGCTCGACAACTACCCTGTACCTTCTACAACATGAGATGCTTAGCCGGGACGACAAAGTGGATGGGAACTATTTGAATTACTAGATTGGAAATGCTCGTGTTAGGGATGTGGTCCCTTATGTTTTTTCTTTTACTACTTTAAGCCAAACTTGGATAGACTCTAAAGACTATTATTATTATGGTTTTGTTATGTAGTTTGGTTAAGATTGTTATTAGCTATGTTAGTATGTTGTAGAAGTGTCGTCATGGCTAGTGATTTTTTGTTTGTTGTAGGTACTTGTCTGGTTTTGTTTTTTATTTTCCTTGGGTTTATTCAGGTAGGTAGTTAGAATGTCTGGTATCAAATGATGTCATTTGATAAAAAAGAGATATTCATTGTTTTGACCTCTATTTTTGGATCTTCCATCTACCGGACTAGCATTTGAGTTGGTGCCATCCGGTTTTGAATTAAGATGAGTACTTTATTTTTTATTGGATTTTTGTTTTGATAAAATAAATATTTAACATTTTTGCAATATCTTAATAATTAAGATTAATGTCAAAAACCATCTAATTAGTATTGATGCTAATATCTATAATTGAAAATTAATTTTAATTTAAAATTATAAAACTCAACATATGAATTTATGTTAATATTTCAGCTTTTTCTTTGTCCTAGGTTAAAACCACTTCAAAGCTCTATATTTTGAAAAGGACATGCAATTTTTATTTTATTTTTAATGATTGGGAAGTTTTTACAAATGCTTATTTGAGAAGTTAAATGTTTAAATTTGATTTCAAGGTCTCTTATCATCAAAGATAAGAATATTGTCAATAGGCCTTTGATTTGCTTGAAAAGTTGAATGGTTCTAAATGAGCCCCATGCTTGTCGAGTGCAAGGATCCTACATTATAAGGGACGAGGTTGACATTATGCCTTGGGTGAATTTGGTAGAATGGATACCCTTTAGTCCTTGGCTCCTAATCAAAGAGGTTTAGCTTATGACTCATGTTTCGTATCGGGTTGCTAAATGAATTTGGGTATGATATAAAATCCTCTATCAAAAAAGAAAAAAGAAAAAAATGATATATTTATATGTTAAAATTTTAACAATAAATCATTCTTTTAGAAAACTCATTGGGACTATGGTAGAGTGTAGACTTAGCAATTGGCTAGAAAAGGAAGGGAAGAGAGTGAATGGCAAGTAACTTCTTGGCCAAAACACTCTAAATTGATAATAGCATTAGTCTTTAGATATTTGAAAGAGAAGGGGAAGAAGTTTGTGTTGATTTCTTAATTTCAAGAAGGTATTTGACATTGTGCAAACTCTAAGGTGGAGCGAAAGAGGGGAATTTTGGAGATGTATAGGACGCAACTATTCATACATTGTATGATTAGCTTCGAGCTAAAATTAGAACAAGGCAAGGATTATGAGAATGTTTAGGGAGCAAAATTGGGGTCAAGAAAGGATGTTTTCTATCCCCTACTTTGGTAGGGTTATACATCAACAAGTTGAGAGCAATGTATAGACAAGTTTGGTGGCAAATATTTTCACTTGACTAGCTATGTAAAAGTTGCTTTTATATGTGATGACTTTATCTTAATGGAGAAAATATATAACTATTTTAGCCTTAATTTCCCCACCAAACTTAGTTGGGAGACTTGTATAGAAAAGAAAAGATACAAAGGAGATGTGATTGGTAAATGAATTTATGCTAATATTGTAGTTTAGTGTTTAAAGTTATATTAATCTTTTAGTTTTGTTTTCGCCTAAAACTAAAATTACTCCAAAGCTCTATGTTCTAGAGCAAGAAATGCAATTTTTATTTATTTATAAAGACTCATTGGAGTTTTTACATGTTTACTTGACAAGTTAAATATCTAAATTTGATGTCAAGGTCTCATTTTATCAAATATAATATATTTACAAGTTAAATTTTCAACAATTAATTCTCTTCTTGAAAAGCTCTTAGGGAGTATGGTAGAGTGTAGAATTAGCATTTGGAAAAAAAAAAGGAAGGAAAGGGGGTGAAAGGGCAAGTGAGGTTTTAGGCTTAAAAAAAGGAAGGAAAGAGGGTGAAAGGACAAGTGAGTTTTACGCCAAAATATTTTAAATTGACTATTGCTTTAATCTTAGACATCTAATAGATCTAAGCTATAGGATATTCAAGGGGGAGAAGTTTTTTGTTGTTTTGTTGATTTCAAGAAGGAATTTGACATTGTGCTAAAATAGAAGCAAAGTCTATTGTGGAATGGATGAGTTGGGAATTTCAGAGATGCGTAGAGCAACTATATGTAGGTTGTATGGTTAGTTTCAAAACAAAATTAAAACTAGAAAAGAATTATTATAATGTTTTAGGAGTGACATTGGGGTCAAGCAAGGATATCCTCTACTTTGTTTGGGTTATTTATTGACAAGTTAAAAGGAGTTAAAAGACAAGTTTGGTGGTAGAGGTCTTCACTTGGCTAGCTATGAAAGAGTTGCTTTTATACATGGATGAAATTAATTTATTAGAAAAAATAACAAATGACTTGAGAGAGTGCTTGAGAGTTATTGAATTATTTTGTCAAGAGGCAAGGATGCAAGTGAATATTATTTTAAAACCAAAGTCATTTTCTTACCTTTAGAAGAAAGAAGAACAAAAATGAACATCTTAATTCAAGGAACTCTCATGCAAGTGGTAAATGAATATAAATATCTTGGCATTAATTTCTACAACAAACTTAGTTGGGAGACTTGTTTGACAAAGAAAGATAAAAGTTGATGGAAAACTTTATACTTATTATAAATTGCATGCAAAAAATATTGTTATGGGATTAGAAAACTAATAAGGCTTCCTATTTGGGTTGCTTGTTAGTAATGGTGTTATATAAGTATGAAGTTTGAAGTAGCAACACATTAGTATTGAAATGGAGGCAAATAGAGAGGCTACAAAGCCATCTAATCACAAATAGTTTTTGTTTAGGGTAAAAATGGAGGCTTTCATCCAAACATTGGAATACGAAAGCACCTAAAGGAGTGATCCTCTTTGATTGTCTCTTGTGAAAGAGAGTCAAGGAATACTTTCAAGGTTTCTATTTATTCGCTAATATGAAAGGGAATGTGTTAAACGTTGGAGAATGCAAAGCTAAGCTAGTAAAAAGAATGACAACAACTATAACAACAGAGATAACAGTTTGATAAAGAAGCAAAAATGAGATAGAAAACATAGATCTGAGAATAAGGATATGATGTACACCTATGATTCAAAACTGAGTCTAATTTGACAAGACTAGGGCATTGTACGCCCTGGTCTTAGAGACAATGAGGAGCTACAAACTAGAGAGTTGAATTTTGAGTCTGTTTGAGAACTTCCTTTGAAATCTGAAGTTGACTGAGAAGGATTAGGGCATGGAGTGACATAGTCCTAAAGGACTATGGTGTGGGGTGCCCTGGTCCTTGAGATCCAGGTCCAAATTCTGGTGATGGGTCTATGTATGTTTGTTGAGATCTCTCGAAAATTGACCGCTTTGACAGAAACCTATAACTGCACCTGCAAGTTGGAAAATGGTGTGTTTGTGGCTATATAGGGTTTTCCCTAGTCAAACCCCTTGTTTTGGTGATTTCCATCTCCACAAATAGCTGATATAGTATCGAAAAGTGTGAGTGCCCTAGAATCTCACGTGTTTGTAAGATTCTTATGAGCTAAATGCAAACTAGAGTTCTGCCCTATGTTTTGAGAAAAACCCTAAAATGATTGTAATGTAAATGCTTCAAATCACAAATGTAATAAAGACGTAAATCAATCAAGTAAATTTGAAAATCAATGATGTAGATCTAAAACTCAATAGAGATATGAAAATAACATGAAATCATACCGAATCCTAAGGAAGAGGTACAAGTCAATCAACAATTGGTGATTCTCTTATCATTCTTCAATATCTCTTAAGCTTCCACAATTGATGAAAATGTTGATGAAGACTTGATTGATGGATGGATTTGCTAATTTTAGACTTCACACAAAGATTCTCTTTAACTTCACAAGGATCTCCTTTCAAATTGCTAGATTAACATCCTCAAATGAAGGAGAGAAAGACTTTATATATGAAACTCTAATTTTAATTTTGATAAAAGGTCAACTTAGAATTGATAAAAATTGACACCAAGTGGGATTTGAATATCATAATACCGTTAAATTAAGCTCCCAAAATTTGAGGAAAAAAAATTGGGACCAAGTAGTCCATTCAACTTTTTTTCAATTATTTAGGGATGCGAGATATCGTGATTATAAGGTCAAATCTAGCACGATAGGTCAATCCAAGATGTGTAGATATGTGAAAATGTGCCTTGAAGATTGAAGTTAGGACATTATTATGATTAAATTAAGATAAAATAAAAGGGGCACGCCTAGGGTTAAGGGCCCAATTTTATAATGTTTGAATTGATGAGAGGGGACTTTAGATTTAATTAAATTAATAATTAAATGCCTAAAGAAGCCCTATAAATGCAAGATGCAATGGGACACACTAAGGTGGGTGTTAACCTAAGCGTGGAATTGGACAACCCTAATAGGGGTGTACAACAAGTTCAAGTACAAAAAAATAAACAGTCATGGGAAAAATGATATATCCATAACATGTCAAACGAAGCCCCCAACAGTATTTGTAGTACAACATTAGGAACTAGATCCTACAAAACCACATTATTAATTGAAATCACAAAATAACCTAAAGTTCTTACTAAAAGTTATGAAATTCGAGCGTAGCTATATGCCCCCCTGTTTCGACTTGCTATTTAGTATGTTGAAACAGGGTACCATGTTTACCACATCGAATTGTGAAGGAAATTGATGACAAATGCTCAAAACAAGGTTTGATACAAGATCAAAACAACTTAAGGATCATTTGGTAAGAAAGATAATTGAAACACAATTCTAACGTAACCAACAGTGCAATTATCGGAGTTCCCTAGCTTAAGATGTGAGAGATTAAATATGAAATGAAAAACTGTGGTTTAGAGAAGAGATTAACTTAAATAGTGAAAGTGACACTATTCATTTGTCTTCTTCACTTTTTGTCTCATGGTGTAGAGGAGGATCCCACATAGTAGAAAATGCCACATCGATAACCTAAAGTGCCTACCTGGATGGAGAATCTGAGGTAGTTTATCATCGAGGATGTTCCGTTGGATGAGGTAGGCCCACCAAAACTACATCCTTGTGATTTTTTCTAGTTTGATTAGTAGATTAGTTGTCAAAGCTCGAATTCTGACAAGGGCCGCCCAAAATGGGTGCCATGGTCCTATTTGGGCACCTTGGTCCCCTAGGGGTGCCATGGTCCCAAAAAAGGGGCACCAGGTGGCACTCATGGGGTTAGGACAAGTTTTGTGATTAGTTTTGATGTTGAGGATACTGATATATGATGTTTCATTTTGTAGGAGTTACCGTATTTAGGGAAACATACCTCTAAACACACATACAACCATTTGCAAAGCCAGATTCCTCATATGTCATTAGAGGATCAAAGACTTCTCCATGCAATAGGCTTGTGGTGGGTATGTTGCATGCCCACTATCAAGTTTCGTGGGCCAATGTTGATGGACTTGATGGAGAGACATGACCCAAATACATCCACATTCTTTCTGCCAATTGGGGAGATGACAATGACATTGGAGGATATATACTACATCCTGTGATTACCTGTGAGAGGGAGGACTACAAGATAAATTAGTCACACCAGTCACAAGCAGAGAGGAGGGGAGAGCAGATATATTGCATTGGCAAACCCACACTTGGAGAGATGAGAGGTTGAATTCTCATTCGATGGCTACTTCATCCAACGAGTACCATTTGGCTAGTGAGGAGATTGATGATTGTCATAATGGCGTTAGCCGTGTGTCCCGATGGGCAATCCAATCATATGCACAGAGGATTGATATATTCCATTCGCAAGATGGAGGAGCACCCTACTATGTTTGCATGGGGACGCAGTATGCTAGTGCATCTCTACCATGACTTGGGAGATTATGTATATATGGTGGGGGGAAGAGTTTGATAACCTACACCCTAATCTAGATCTAGATGTTCAAGCACATTAGTTGTACGAGGCCATCAGGGTTCCCAATGGATGTTAATATTAATGAGCCTCGAGTTCATGCGTATCCATGAACAAGATCTTGGCAGAGTGGTGATTTATTATATTGGAGAGTTGTGATTGACCGTCTGTAGTTGGATGATATCATATGGAGACCTTATAGGCGGATGGTTGTTTGCCTAGGTCAACAAGTACAACTTTGACACATGCAACAAGATTGTTTGCTAGAGGGTCGTCACAACTACATCATTGTTCCCTTCTATTTACATAGAGTGATGAGACAGCTTGGTCTAGAGCAGGGTTGTCCTATAGCAATTTTGATCTACATAAAACACTCCCGTAGTGTCGTGAGACCAGAAGCGATACCTAGACCTACTGCGTGCAAGATATGGACATAATAAATGATGATTAGGAAGGAGGAGAGAGGTATGTGCTCCCACTCCAAGATGATGCTAGGGTACAATGGAGCTATGTCACATGGTGGGAGAGGAACTTACCAAGTGCCATCTTTCCTTTAGACTACTCGAGAGGGAATCCTGATCCTTGGGTGAGACCAACCAATTGACATAGTGAGGATAGAGGAGATGAGGCTTTTGAGGAGTTGAGTGATGAGGATGATAATATAGAGGACTAGGAGGATGAACAAGAGTAGGAGGATGTTCCTAATCATACAAGAGATGAGATTGGAGTTGTGGACCCTCCACCATGAGAGGATAGGGGACAAGATGCAGTGAAAGATGAGGAGGTAGCCCTATAGAGACCAAGCTCGAGGCTACATAGGTTATCACCATTAGTGCCACATCCTGAGATACAAAGGCAATCCAAATGCATAGAGAGCAGTTGGGTGGTGCCACAAACTACAATAGCTTAGGCTCCTACCTAATTCGATCCTACTTGGCAGGAGGGGGATCCAGCTAAGAATGTGTTTAAAGAGTTAGATTTGAACTTGATTATATGATGATATATATGGATGACATTCTCTTTCTTTCTCTACAACCAACGTGCAAGGATGGTGTGACTTAATTCATCACGTGCTTGGAGACATTATTACTTCATCATGCATTCCACATTCCTCTCTAATCAGATGTATATCACAACAGAGTGTTGGGAAACATGAGGATGTTTTTGATGTAGTTAGGATAGAGTTGGAGCTTGGGTGAGAGGAGAGAGAACAACTACATGAGCTTACAGAGGCTTGTGTGGAGTTAGTGATGTATAGCGGTATAGTGATGGACTGAGATCAGAGGAGCTCATTGAGGTGTTACTTGTGTTCCACATCTATCCATCGACACACACCCATAGGACCACCACGACAGGGGCTAGAGGGCTCTGACAACCACCATCCATATAGTTGGTGATATGGATACCACATTTTGTAATAGTAGGATGATATGTATATCTTGTATCAAAAACTTATGTGTGTGTATGTGTGCGCACACACACATGTGTATGCCTATGCCTATGCATATGTGTGTGTGTGTGTGTGTGTGTGTGTGTGTGTGTGTGTGTGTGTGTGTGTGTGTGTGTGTGTGTGTGTGTGTGTGTGTGTGTATCTCTGTGTGTGTATGTATGTATGTATATATTATATATATATATATATATATATATATATATACACACACACACATGTATATATATATGTATGTATATATGTATATATATGTATGTATATATATATGTAGATATATATATATGTATGTGTATATATGTATGTATGTATATATGTATATATATATATATATATATATATATATATATATATATATATATATATATATATATATATATATATATATATATATATACATACATATACATATACATATACATATACATATACATATACATATGTATATGTATATGCACACACACACACATGATATTTTTTTTGTCTCAAATGTGTTCCTTTAATTGCAAAATAATGTGTCGTATTGCTTTGATTAAAAGTAACAAATTTGGAAAATTTACATGCATGTCAAATTTAATACACATGTGATTTATTTCTCAATACCTCCATGATTAAATTGATATATGTGTGATTTAACTAAACAACTAAGTGTTTAATTAAATGTTACAAGTGATGATGTAATGCAATTACGCTAAAATACATGGTAAATGTGATCTAATTAAATTCTATCTTAATTAAACGCAACATGATGTAATCTAACATAATACATAAAAGAAAATTGAATGATAAGCTAGCATAACAAAATGTAAATTCCTAAGAAATTGCACAATGAGTTCAAAACAACCAAAACTAAAGATGTTTGTCAAGAATGAATCAATGCATATTAAATAACATTTATCTAATACCATATGCTTTAACGAGGACATGCTATCATACCATTCAATAAAGATGAAAGGCAAAACATAGAGAAAGAAAGAAAGAAATTTCTAAGCATAATATCTACAGAGATTCATAACATATATGGATTCCTTAAGAGGTGTACTTCCATATCTGCAATTTTGTAAGCACCTGATTAGTAGACATCAATGATGATGTATGGTCCAAGCCAATTCAGACTAAACTTTCCTCTTTCTTTCGACAAAGCATTCACGTTGCATTGATTCTCATAAAGTACCAAGTCACCCATAGAGAAGGAGTGTTGATTAACCTTATCATTGTAGCTTCGTTGTAAAGTTTTTGATAATCTTGAATATGCTAAAAAATGTGTATGCATTCTTCAACAAGCATTTGAAATTGTTGAAGACATTGCTCTCGGAAAAAATCATCATCAATTATCCCCTTAAGAGAGATTCTTAGTGAAGGAATTTCCAACTCCAAAGGCATAATTGCATCAATACCATAAACAAGATTGTAGGGAGTAGTACCAGTAGCTATGTGATCACTTGTTCGATAGGCCCAAAGAGCATAGGTTAACTAAGTATGCCAATCCTTACCAAGCTTATTTACAGTTTTATGAAGAATTTGTTCAACGATCCTCTTAGAAGATTTAGCTTGATCCTAAGATTGTGACTCTTAACATTGTGTTGATTGTCGATGCTAAATCTGTGAAGTAGAAGATTAGGAAAATGAGTCCCACATTAATAGCTTTGATTGTTAAGGCTGAAATTGAAAAACTTCCAAAAGCTGGCTTTATTCACTCTATTGATTATTCCCCTTGGATTTTGAATATTGTTGCTATTGCTAAACCTAGTAACAAGATTAGAATGTGCATTGATTTTTGATATCACAATAAGGCTTCTTTGAAGGATGCTTTTCCACTTCCAAACATTGATATATTAGTAGATTCTACTGTTGGTCATTCTTTGTTATCCTTTATGGATGGTTTCTCTAGATACAACCAAATCTTTATAAACCCTCAAAGATCAATTCAAAAATTCTTTCACCACTCCTTGGGCTACGTTTTGTTGGGTGATGATGTTGTTTGGGTTAAAAAATAGCTAGCACCACCTATCAACGTGCTATGATTCTTATTTTCATGATTACATGCATTAAAACTTAGAAGATTACGTTGATGATATCCTAGCTAAGTCTATCTCTCATGAAGACCATGTTAGGATCATTTGCCAAATCTTTAAAAGAATTTGCAAATACAAAATGTGCTTGAATCCCTGAAAATGTGTTTTTGGTGTATATAGTAGAAAACTCTTAGGATTCATAGTGCCACATTGTGAGATTGAGGTGGATACAAAGGAAATAGATGCTATAACAAGCATGCCACCTCCTCAAAATATTCCTTGTTTGTGAATTTTACAAGGAAAAATTCAAGCTATTCGTAGGTTTGTCTCGCAAATTGTGGATCAGACCTTTCCTTTTACTCAATTGCTTAAGAAAGATACTACCTTTCGATGGAATGTGGATTGTCAAAAATCTTTTGAGGGTCTAAAAAACTATTTGGCTGATCTTGCTATCTTGCAACCTTTTATTTCTACTCAACCTTTCCTTCTTTATACTGCCAGTTCTTCTCATGCTCTTGCAACTTTTTTGGCACAACATAATAGCAATGGTAAAGAATGTTTGATTTATTATAGAAGCCACACTTTAATCTATTATGAAGTCTGATATACTATGATAGAAAGGCAATGTCTTGCTCTTGTTTTTGCAACTCAGAAGTTGAGACATTATCTTTTGAATGTTGAGACACATGTTATCATCAAATTTGATCCTTAAAACATCTCTTTTCTAAAATTGATCTTTTAGGACACTTAGCGAAATGAGTTATGATTTTAACTGAATTTGACCTCAAAAAGAAATAAAAGGACAAGCTTTAACCAACCATATGGCCGATGCTCCTTCTCCTCTTACTTTACCTAATCAAGAGTCCTTCCCCGATGACTTTGTTCTTCCCATTGATATCAATAAGACTTGGGAATTTAATTTTGATGGATCTAAGTGTCAAACTAGTTTAGGCATTGTTGTCATTTTAACACCGCCTTCAGGAAAACCAATTCCTTCATCCTACTATCTCAATTTCCTTTGTACTAACAATATTAATGAATATGAAGCCCTTATTTCTGGTTTAAAAGTGGCTTTATATCTTAATGTTCAACATTTGTGTATCTATAGTGATTCATAGTTGATTATAAGACAAGTTACATGAACTTATCAAGCTAAACAAGACGAACTATCACAATATCATGACTTGGTCTTATCATTGTTAGAGAAGTTTGATATTGTGATTATAAAGTCAAATCCAACATGGTAGGTCAATCCAAGATGTGTAGATATGCATAAATGTGCATTGAATATTGAAATTAGGACATTAATAGGATTAAATTAAGATAAAATAAAAGGGGCGAACCTAGGTTTAAGGGCCCAATTTTATGTGTGAACTAATGAGAGGGGACTTTAGATTTAATTAAATTAATAATTAAATGCCTAAAGAAGTCTTATAAATGCAAGATGCAATGGGACACACTAAGGCAGGTGTTAACCTAAGCGTGGAATTGGACAACCCTAATTAGGGGTGTCCAACTTATGATGCTAGAATTTAAAATGAAAACTTAGGTTGCACATGAGATTGTTTTAGGTGAGGCTAGTGCCTTTCCATTGAAGACATTAATTTGGGTCTAGATGTTAATTTACTTAAAGAGAATAGAGAACATCAAGCTACTTTGTTGCACTAAAATAACAATGGAGGAAAAGTTGGAAAGAAGAGCACGTAGATAAAATAAAATGTTGTAAATGAGTAAATATGGTATTAACATTCAAAAGCATCCAAACGTCAACATGAAAATCAAAAGACATGTGATAGATAATGTCAAGGCAACTACATGGTCAAGGAAGCTCAAGAGAAAAAAGAGAATACAATGTCAAATGATTCAATCCTAGAGGTGGCCACAAGCATAAGGACAACTTATGAATGCAAATAAAATGAAAAACAAAAATGTTAATAACTTAGCTAAGGACTAGATTGCATCATCTTAGTCATGAAGACAATGCCTAGAGAAGAGTGAGCAAATAGAATCTGTTGCTTTTTCACTTTGGGGCTATTGGAAACAAAATGTCATTACATCATAGAATGTCCCACTTACAAGGATATTTACATCAACTGCAATGATATTTTTGACTAATTGGTTACCTTGTTTGAAGAGAACAAATTAACAAAAATAAAATATTTGATCAAAGATTCATAGTAAAATATTCATGATTAAAAAGGAAATAGATGTTAATCAAACATGACTTGGGCAGCCTGTTAGATGGGTCTTATCTGCACATCATAGTATAAAATTAACTACACCTTGCATGCTAGGTTAAAATCTAACTACACCTTCAATTAAGTTTCTTAAAATACTAGTTGGTTTTTCATCCATATATCAAGGCTCCAATTTGTCACTTCATGCAACATTGTAGAATCTAATATAAAAATAAATTTCTATTAACTAGCTTAGGTGAAGAGAGAAAAAAACAGGGTTTACATTTTGTTTTAGATTAAAAAAGCAGTGTTAACTAGGGCGGTGACCCTTGACAAAAAGCAACATCAAGAGAGATGATGTTGGAAGAGAACCACAACCCAAAGGCGGAAAGGAACAAACAGAGGAGCCTAACCAACTAGGAAACAAACCCCACTCAAGGGGGGGACGTGCCACCCAAACCCCTACGAGGGGGGGGTATGGGGCAGGGAAGAAGACTTCCCCTTACGTCTACGAGCAACCACAAACTAGGTAATGCTAAGATCTATCGAAAGGGCCTCCACAGGGTCAACAACATCGGTGACAGTAGAAGGCTGGAAGAGGGTCGTGGGGGGTTGCAGAATAACAACAACAACAACAAGTTGTGATAGAACAACAAAATCAGAAGCAAATCCAATAGTAGGGGAGGGCTGCAAGAGAGGAGAAGCGGAAGTGGGGACCTCCACAGATGAGGCCACAAAAACATCAGTAGGAGCAACAGGAGTCGTGGGGGCCACAACAACATCCTCATGGGAGGAAACAACAGACACAGAATCCGTAGCAATAACTGTTAAGTGGTCAGCAATAGCATTCTTCCACTAGGTAGAAACCCCTTTGTGTTTTGGAGAAGAGCAACTCGAAGCAAGATGGCTAGTAGAGAAACATCTTCTGCAGTGAAAGGGGAGGCCTTCAAAATCCACCAGTTGTGACCAAGGCCTATCCCCCACCATAAGAACCACATCACCTGCGAGAGGAGCAGAGATATTGACATCAACAAGAATGCGGGGCAAAGGTAGTGTGTTCCATTGAGGACGTAGCATCATCAACCTTCAAGAAATGACCAATAGAGTTACCGATCGCCTCATAGCAAGAGTGCTCCCGGAAATGAAGAGGGAGATTAATAAGCCGAACCTAAACTGGACGCACATTAAGTGGTTCAGTGAGAGGGTTGAAAGAGGTTATCCATGGCTTGATGGAGAGGGAGTGCACTCCCCAAGCCCATAGCTTGCTCAAAATTAAATCCATATCAGCGGAAGATGTGAAGGAAGCAATGAAAAATCCTTTAGCACAGGGAAATAGCTCGATATTGAGAGCAATCAAAGGCTACCAGGAGTCACTTACCCAGTTGTGAAGGTCCGGTAGGGAAGGCCAAAGCCCAGAGAATCTGCACACCAAAGCACAGTGCTGGTAAAACCCAATGTTGTCCACAACATCCTGTCCGCAAACCACCACATGGGAGGATTTCACACAAGGGAGAGGATGAACACCCTTAGAGGGTTGGGCGGAAGATCTGGCCACACGAGAAAAGCTACGCTTACCAGCAGGTTTGGGCAAAGGACTAGCAACATCAACGACAGGCAACAAAGTTGTTTCCCTAGAAGCAAGAGAGCCGACAACAACAGGATCCACAATTGGGGAACCGAGGGGTGGGTGGATGCAGCACCAAGCGCATCAACAACCGCCAAAGGGGTCACCGACCAAACAACAGTACCATGGATCGTAGGAGCTGAGGACCCCATGCAAGGAAGGGGGGGGGAGCAGAGCCCCAGACATCCACAACAGAACCAAGGGCGTTCAAAAAGAGGGAGGTGAGAGAGCCGTTGGAGGGAGGCAGGAGAGCCATTTTCGTATAATTGATCTTTAGAAATATGCAAATGCGGGTGATGTTATTTTAAGGGTTTACATTTTGTTAACAAAATATTCTCATTTTATAATTTTTTTAATTTAATTTATAAGAATTAAAAAAGGTTAATAATTCAATATGATTATTATTATTTAATTATTATAGTAGAACATACAATAGAACTTAACAAAATGAAATCAATAGTTCTCATAGGTAATAGTTATAAAATGGATAGTCCCATTAGAGGGTGGTTTCAAAACCATTAGTTATGAAGTGGTAGTTATGAAAATAATAGTTTGCACAAGGTAATGATTTTACTTTAATGCTAAATATAGAATTGAAAACAATCATGTAATGATTGAATTTATTAAAATTCTATCCAAGAATACCCTTTAGCACATGGTCAAGACCTTCTAACATTTATAAAAGAGTGTGGGGGAGTCCATTGCATATCATCAAAGGTTCATTGGAGTGTTGCAAGTGATCAAATTTAAAGAACCCAATTACACAAAAGGTTTGACATCATTGCAAGAACATTCAGAAGAACAATTTACATCCACTCATTGTACTTATTATTTTGAATATAATAATTTTAGTAAATAAGAAATTGTTGTTGCCTTGATTGATTTTTCTTTGTAATGCTTCTCATTCCAGTTTCCCTTAAGTAGATCACAACTATCCACCACCTTTGCCCTAAGTGCAAAAATTGACCCTCTAAGAACAAATCCTTCCTCAATTTGGATCTCCAATCACATATTTTCCTTCATTGTATTATCTATGTTTCTATTATTCCCATTAAAGAATTCGTCCCCTTATTCATAGATCATAAAATATCTCTAATGGGCATTTTGAAGATAAAATTTGATGTTTAAGTTTGAATTTCTAATATTTTATTTCATATAATTTTCACAAATAATCTAAACCTTTATCTTGTCTATTTTTCATTTAATTAAGTGGCTTAACATTAAATTTTTGTATTTAGCATAATTATATATCACATTGGTATTAAAGTTACATTGTTAACTTTTGGGATTGTGCAAAAGGTGTTCAACAAAAACTAGATAATTTGAAAATAAGAATCAATTCCTTGCAATTTGTTAATCTCTTCATGGGAGTGAAATACAAAAATAATAATAATGAAGAGCAATCTTTAAAATGTAATGGAAAATCAAAATTAGGTCTGTAGACGTATAAATCTGACCACTTTCCTAAGTGAATATTTAATATTCATTTTAAACCTCATTCCCCTTATTGATTAAATTATATTTAATTAATTTCTCCGCATTCATCTATTTGATTAAATAAGTTACTCAATATATTTAATTAAGTTCACCTAGGTCTTTTCTAACCTTTAATTAAATAAATCACTTTATTTTATTAATTCCCCTTCCTCCCCTTTTAATCAAATTTATATTTAATTAAATTAATCCTTGCAAATAAATAAATCTAATTTATTTATTTAAATCCCCCACTTAAATAAATATGCAAGTTGTACTTATTTTTGTTGAAATAAAGTAATTTATTTTAATTAAAATTCCTCTCCATCCACTTGCATTTTCCTACATCTCCCACTTGCCTCCCTAAAACCTTCCCAAATTCTTCTAATCATTTCCAATTTAGCCTAATCTATCTCCTAAATATTGTCACATCCCTAAGCAAAGGGAAGTCACTTCTCAAACCCTCAAAGTCTTTGAAAACCATTAAAGGCATGATAATTGATAAAGTAAATCATAAGTCTAGGTCTAGACTATTTTTTATTCAATCTCACAAAATATTGTTGGTAATAGTTATTCTATTATAAATGATGCATGATAATCATAAGCATGAATCTACCTTTTATTTTATTTTTAGATAGGATGATATATTATTTAGCCCTTGAATAACATGATTATATTCTCTTAGTTTAATTTTATCCCCTTGTAATAGTTTTCGTAACATACATACTTGTAAAGATATCTTCTAGAGGTACCTAATGATTGCAAGAAGAACTTGGAGGAGGTTGTTAAATTGATCAATGGAAAATTATTTAATTTCTTTGATTCCAATCAATTCTCTATTGATGGTTTATAATTTTCATGATACAAAAGATAAAATATGCAAAATGTGTACATGCTATTAAATGTAGTATTTTGATACAAAATAATTAATCCAATACTTTGTAATGATCTTTAATGATATAAATCAATTTTATTTGATGATATTTCAATAATGACCAATGTTCTAGAGATTGTCCTTATATATGTCCATCCTAGGTGTTTAATTATGTTGCAAGGTGTGTGCCCTTGGTCTCCTTGTGTTGTGTAGCGCAAAACTTGGGTTTGCGATATGGCTTAACCACCTCTCGTGGATTCATTAAGTCTTGTAATTGTATAGGGCATTAACAGATTGATCTTTTGGTGCAACGACAACAATGTTTCTAAGAAGTGGTATCAGAGCCTGGGTCATAGGTTCAAACCCCTCACTTGCGTTGGAGGGGGGATTGTTGCAAGGTGTGCACCCTTGGTCTCCTTGTGTTATGCAACGTAGCACTCGAGTTTGCGACATGGATTAACCACCTCCTGTGGATTCATTAAGTCTTGTGGTTGTATTGAGCATTAACAGGTCAATCTTTTTGTACAACAACAATTGCGTTTCTAACAAATTCATCAGTTAGCATGTAATCCAATGAACAAATAACAATGTAAGTAAAATGGTGAAATCAGGAAAACTGGGAAAAGTATTTGAATTAGGAGGATAGGAACACATGCCTAATTTTCTTTCAAAGGACAGGCCCACTCCTATGGTTTAGCCTGTGGTAAAGGATTAAATGTAGAAGGAATGGGTCTAAAGAACATGGGAACAAGGTAGGTTCAAGATTAATAGGTTTAGTTTTAAGGTTAAATTATGCACTTTTATCCTCTATATTACCCTCCCACTTGGATGTTCATTTGAACTAAGTAAATCATATACGATATTAAAGAATATAGTAATTTAAATAAGAAAACATTTTCATGGGTAAGTGCACAAATTTGAGTCCCACTTAGGGGAAGTGCACACATTGGAAAACGTGTTGCAAGGAATGGGGCCTCATTATTTAATGAATGGGGCCTCGTTTTGCTTCAAGGGCCCAAGCTAAAAAAAATAATGAGGACCCTTTATTAATGGGTCCTAGACCATAATGGGGCCATGTTTAGAAACATAACATGGACCTGTTATTTAACAAATTAATGGTAAAAAACATAACGATTCCCCATTTTGTTTCCTAAAATTTGAAAATAGATCCCACCATGTGCATTGGGTTTTGGTTTGGGAAAGGTTTGGAATGCCGAACCCTTAGCCTTGGACCTACAAGTACAAGGTTGTATCAATCACATGGTGAAATAGTGACTTCTGGCATATGTTTGATGCCCATTATCATAGATTTTTTCAACAAAATTAAAACTCATTTTAGATTACACTATGTAGATTCCGAATATGTAATTTTTTAAATAATTGATTAGTTTTTCCATTTTTCAATTAATTTGTCTTGAATTTGGTCCATAAACTTAAAATATCAATTTATTTTGTTTATTTAATAACTTTATTAATTACATTTTTTGAAAAAAAAAATTATATGTCATCAATCCACAGAGAATTATTTTCAATTTAAAAAAAATTCAAAAAATGATAAGTTTAGGTCAAACTATGTTGGCCATACACAATGAGTTTTTAAAATGACAATTAGGGCCAATAAAATAATAATTAAAAAACAAAAAATATCCTCATCAATCTTCAATGTGTTATGAATAATTTACCAAGAGGGTTTGAAAAAAAAACTTTTATTTGCGTCAAAAAATGTTGGCCATACATGTGCATGGTATGGTCATGAAACAAACATTTTTAAAAAGTAGTTTTTAGAAATTTCTTTTGAAAGTCAATTTTTGTTATCTGGGTATTAAAATAAATTACATATTTGAAAACTAGATTTTGAGTGCTACATTTTGTGTTATTGTTTTTTTCCAAGATTGAATTTCCAAGTGCTTCAAATTTTTAGGTGAAATGTGGCAAAATTTGAAAATGAGGGAAAACACTTACACTTTTTGGCCAAAAAGTGGACTCAACTTCTTGCACTGACCCTCATACAGTATATATAGTTAGAATATGTCTTATTTTTTTCTCCATTTTACTAGTAGAATTGCATTTCCAAACTTTTGCATACACGGTCATTAATATTATCTTAGATAAATGTATCAATAATATGAATATAATCATAAAAAATTTACATAAATGAGTATGAAATGAAACAAGTACAAGGAAAAATTATGTTGACCATGAATATTAGCACTTGATTTAGAGATGTATAACTATGCAAGGCCCCAAGGAACCATGTAAGATGTTGATGTCATTGGTGTGGAACTCATGTGGTGGAGTCAATTGATTAATTGTAGTATTATTGGTGTAGGAGATGTGTGTTGCAATCACCTTAACCATTTCAAAAATATTGATCAATTTAGGACAATGAAGGAATCATTTTAACTATTTTAAACTGTAATACCCAAGAAAGAAGAACTTCAATCCCTGGGTGAAATCACAAATATGGGTAAAATTTGAGATTTTGAGCTAAACAAGCCAAGTGGCACCTTTGTGGCATTTACACATATCAAGTTGTTCGGTCAACCCCCTACCTCTAGGGGGAATTATAAAAGCTCTCTATGGGGCTATCCTAGGGAAAGGGAATTTCACTAAATCTCCTTTGGCCAAATATAGACTTTCATTCTTTTTTTCTTTTTGTTTGTTTGTTTGTATATGTGTTGTGTGTTCTAATTGCATCTTGGTACTTTGTATCACATCTCAAACACAAATCAAAAAAGATTTTATGGTTAGACTAATGTAATCTAATAGAAATCTAAACTGTTATAGGAAATTTCCTGTTTTTACATGAGATGAGTGTGGTAAAAAATAGTGCCATATGAATAAAACTATATTATTCATCCTATACTCTTAAATGAATATAGGAGGATACAAATGAATAATACTTTGCTACTAGTAGTAGACATCGAAACATTTTAGTGTCATAATTCTAGATTCTTAACATTGCTTAAATTTTGACACCTACTACCTCTTTTGCTCTAAATTTGCTATAAAAAAATGTATGTCTACACTACCTCAAATTTTGAATTTTTAACCTAGTAACTGAATACAAATATCTATTTTACTAAAAAACAGATTGAAATAATTTTTCAATTTAAGAAGTATAATTGTAATCTAAACTAATAATTATATGTATTTTAGTTTTCTTCTTTTCAATATTGAAAAAATATAGGCAATTTTTAGATGCTTCAATTAACAAATGTTGGATCAATGTTGTCCATTCTCCTTTATAAAAGTGTGACACATTACTAAAAATTTATAAAGGACTTTCATCACGAGTCAAAGTTTATGGTTACATCATGAATGAGGAAAAAGAGGGATCCATATAAATTTTAAATCCAAATTAGAGAGAACATTTTAGAAATATAAATCTAAAATAATAACAAAGTAAGATACTTGGGACAAAAATGTAGGTGAGATCGATGAGCCAAAGTTCGTCAAAATGTAGATATAAAAGGAGGCCCCTATAATATCTTCCCTTAAACTTGATTAAATGATAAATTAAATAAAATTTGATCAAATTCAAATAAACATATGTTGAGACATAATCATTGATAAAGTTAACATGAGACAAACTTATGCCCGCTTGATTATGACTCTATACTCTCATGTCACAAACTTATGTAATCCATGCACCTACATAGTTATCTTCTAGTAGTACCTAATAGTGATAATAAACACCTTGAGGAAATTTATTTTGACTTTCTTAATTTAAAATCAACCTCTTTTTGTTAATTGTACAAGTTCAAAGACACAAAATACAAAATATACAAAATGTCTAGATGATGCCAAGGGTAGCATGTGTGCTACAAAGGTTGATGTAATGCTTCATGCCACTTTTCAATTCAATATAAATTACTTTTTTTATGATTTTTCAGTGATAACCAACGTCCAAGGGCTTGTCCTTAGATCCCAAGTACTCGATTCAAATTATTTTGAATGTAACACTTTTACCATTCATTTTGGGCCCGTTTGATTAGGTCAAGTTTCAAATGCAATGAATAGTGTACACACATAGCATGTTTCTACAAAAAGGTTGGTAAATACCCGAATCTAAGCCAATTATATCCATACATATCCCTACTATATTTTTTTAGTTCTCATATTACTTAGATTCATCCACTCAAGTCAAATTTACAAGCATGGAAATGATCCTAGACAATTGAAATTGAAATTTAAAATTAAGCCCCAAGTGATTCACTCCCAAATTTTGTTACTTTTAACTTAAGTGAAAACTATTTTTAATTTGCATGTTAAAATATTGTATTAAGAGATATCAATTCATTTTCATACATGTGATCCATTTAAGCATCACATAGCATTATCATTTATGTATAGAAAATTCATGGCATCATCATCCCACATTAAGATCTGCATGCCAGTAATATTAGGGCATCTTGCATGGTTGCTTCTTGTCTTTGATTCTTGTTCCAAAATAGTTAAATAAAATTGTAAGAGTTTGAGATAAGGAGATCATCATCACTTAGCAAACTTCTAAAAGTAATTTTCAACATTGTCAATTTGTTATTGCAAGTCCAAGCACCTAGATGAATCTCTATTTATAAGCATGAAATGCTTACGAGTCATATGTCCATTTCTATAGAGAAATTTCAAACCCATTTGCTTAGATTTGACCCTAACAAAATTCTAACAACAATGGAGTTCATAATTTGTCATTCTACTTTCGTGAACTCCAAAATTAGGCAATTCTAAATTATGATTCGGAAGTTATAATAAAAAATAATATACATCTATCTATCAACTATCAAAACCAACTAAATGTCAATGGGCCCTTGGTCTACAGGTGAAGTTGAATGGTTCTTAATGAGCCCACCAGGGATCAAGTGGATACTCCTCAGTCCTTGACTCTTGGCCAAAGAGGTTTCAGCCTTGCCTAAGACTCGCACTCGTGTATCTGATAGCTAAAACAACTTTGTAGATGAAAAATCCTCCAAAAAAGTAAAAAATAAAAAACCAACTAAATACTTTCATTCCTTCTAAGACATTTCACATAACTCATATATTAGTTATTATATTCATTAAACTTAATTTTAATAAACTTTGATTTTATTGATAAAATTTTATTTTATGATCCAAGATTTAACAAAATAGTTATACAATCAAATTCAAAAAGTTTTAACAATATTCAAATGAATTGTAGAAATTCAATAGCATTGATTTAACAAAATAATTAAAGATTTTACCTAGTCTTAAATTCTAATAAATTTATTGTCACTGCACTAAGTTAGAATCACAACCTTAAAAAACTTCGTCACAATTTTGGTGTCTATTAAATACAATAATTGTAACAAAGATGTGAATTATAGGACATTAACCTAGAAATTTTTTTGACCAACCAAAGCATTGTCAGCAGCCTACAACCAGGTGGCATTTATATTCCACTAGCTGAGAATTTCTGTCCCTTTTATTTGCTTTCTGTGTTTATGATGTTAGCTATATGCTATAAATAGCTCTTTGATCAACTCTGCTCTCATCCTTAGTTTCTGTCATTAATGTGCTCCATTATGATATACTTATCATCAGACATTAGATAACAGATGGTAAGAAAAATATATGGAAATTAAATTCATGATATTTCAGTCTTGTTTTTTTTCATAAATCTTAAAAAAAACGAAATCACAGTCAAATCCAGAAATCATCAAATAATTTAAAGAAATATCGACCCATTCACTGTGGCATATGAAGATTTTAAATTACAATGACATCACATCTGAACATAGAAATAGTTGTAATGAATAATGGATGTGAATAAGAAAAACCTGTGATGGATAGGGTTAGAAATACTTTCTTCCTCTGTATCTCAACTGCTAGACAAAAGCCATACAGTGAAGCAGGAAGCAAGTATATAACTTAGACAAATAAAACTGATTGTATACAATCTTTTGGATTAAAACTGTGTTTATTTTTGTTTTCAACGTTTCTGATCACAGTCTGTGATCTTTCATCAAGATGACGAGAAAAAATAAATACAATTTTTAATCCAAAAACTTGCACACAATAACTTATAGACTCTGGAAATTTCATACCATCTAAATGAAATGATGATGTAAAATGATTTTCATAGAAAGAAATGCTACCCTTTTGAAGACAATTTTGATATTTAATAACTTGAGAAACCCCAAGAAACCTTGAAAGTAAACAGAGTAGCCAGTGCTAAATAACCAGGCAGTGGATAAATACAATGAAGGCTCTAAGATTTATATCACCATGGTCTTAAATTTTGTGATTTTTTATAGGTCCAAATTGTTGAAAAGCAAAAGCAAAACTGAACATTCTATAGAATATCAATTTATACAGACAAAACATAAGAATTACATTGTTTTGTTGTAAAGGGTTTTGAATCTTTTCAAAACCTGTTTTATCTTTAATCAAAAACATAAAATCACATTTAGTCGGACATTATATAAACATCACTTGCATTTTTTCATATGATGCTTCAGTCCATGACATTTGGTCTTGAATCCGGTCATATGCAGCTTCAATGTGTAATAAGCACCCATCACAACAGCCTTCTTTTTAAAGCTCTTCAATCTCCTCAGCAACATAAGTGTAAGAGGATGAAGCAGGGCCTTAATCCTCTTACAAGATTTCTTAACACACATATCATCCTCATCCTCATCATAATATTCTCCATGGATTTCACCATCTGTGTTTTCTTTCTCTCTGTCAGAACTACAAAGTGGGTAGCTCTTCAGAAAGGCTCTTCTCTTGCTGCAACTGATCATTCCATCCCTGCCACTGAGATGAACCATGGGAGAATACCATTCTTCTTTCTCTTGATCCTCCTCTTCTTCTTCTTCTACATGCATGTTCTCCATTGCTAATATTAGCTACTGTGTGAGAGAGAAATAAGATTGTAAATCTTGGGTATTTATTGCATAAAATGATAGAGAAGATGAAGTCAGCAATGTGACAGCTGCTGGGTCTACCATGCAAACAAACAAACAGAAATAATGAGATATTAATCCAAGATTTCTCTGGAATAAGTCTAATGTTTATGTGGCAAGAACTTGGAAGCATGATTAGAAGAATAATAAGATTTCTACTGGAATAAGTCTAATGATTATGTGGCAAGAACTAGTAAGCATGATTAGAACTAAACTTTAGGCTCATATTTATTGCACTATTTTGTACTGTAGTTTATAAGAGATACACTGAGCCAATTTTGTATCTAAGATCGGAGATAGTTAATTTTGTATGAATTTTTCTTTGCTAAATTAGAGGAAAGATGGCATTCTCGGGTATCCAGCTAGAAATGGGCATTGAATTGACTTGGTTTTCCAAGGCTGGTGAATTTATGAATTCAAAGGGTTATGGGAAGAGCATCAGTTATTATGTTCGATTGTCTTTTATTAAGAGTTCATAACAAATTTCATATGTATCAATAGTTGTCTATTTTACTTTCAGTAGTTAGAATTTTTGGATTTTAATTGAGGAGTTGTGCAACTTTGTTGGTATCTATAGGGTATGACTATTGGGACATTTGTGTATAAGTATTGTCATTTTTGAGGTGGTTGTAGTGTATGGTTATTGGGGCATCTTTAAGTAGGTATCGACCGACACTTTGACTAACCACTTCTTGACCCTTGTGCACCTAATGGATCCCACAACTTGTGTCAAGAAACCATAACATTAGCTATACGCAGTTAAGTCACATACAAAGACAACAATTTTTTTTATCGAAACCTGATGTATCGTTTAGGATTTGTGGGTGCATGATGTTAGCTATAAGAACTACTAGTACACTTCTCCTAATCTCACAATTTTAATCTACATTGCGTTCACATAAGCACAATAATTGTCTACCACTTTATTTAAATGTTGGAGTTTGAGTTGGTTGATAGAGAGGTTTTTAGTAAGAAATACCCATCAATAGTCTACCAATTCCTTTTTACATTGATATTACACTCAATGACTATTAACAACTTAAGATTGTATTAAATTGAAAGGAAGCCTGAGTGCAAAATAATGCTTCCAATTGCTAAATCTAACAGGAGACTGGGAGAGGTGATGCAAAAATTTCTTACAAACTTTAAAACTATTGCAAATTAGATAAACACATATAAAATCATATTTAACAAATAAAACCACAACACCAGATTTATGTGGGAAAACCCTTTTGAGAAAAAACCCACACTCCAAAAGTCAAACTCAATTGTATTTTCAGTTACAATACAATGCACAAAGCCAACTCTTCAAGAGTAGTTACAACAGAGATTTCAAGAACAATTCTGACAAGATAACAATACCTTACAAATAATCAACCTCTCCTAAAAAACAACTAAGACATCAACATATAAATAGAGCTCATCACAAAGTGGTATCTGCCCATGGTTTCCAAAACATAGAAGTTACCATGACCAAATAGGTGTCTTCCTTACCTCACACCACTTGTCAAAAGTGAACTCAAACCATAAATGTAGATTGTCAAAATATAACTCTCCATGACTCTTTTACCGAACTAGAAACCGTCATAGTCATAATAGAAGTTTGTCATAATCTCAACATAGAAACATATGACACTAGTTCCCAAAACTTTAGGACTTCCAAAGTGGGTGAAAAATACAACAAATAATTAAAATATCAAATTAGCATGTTTAGACTCTAAGATTGAGACACCTTAATCCCAACATAAATGGCACAAGCAATCACTTTAGGAAGAGTGCAATAGTTTATAACGTTTTTTTCTTTTATCCTTTTCCAAGTGTGACTATAGGTCAAATTAGTATAATGTAAGATGTGTTAAAATGCATGTATTTGAAAAGGAAAATAAGGTTTTTCAAAAGTTAATTTACATTAATTTAATAAATGTAAATAATCAAAATTAATCAATTATAATATAAAATCTATTAATGACATTTTATAATGGTTAGATTAGAAAATTAAATGTAAAGAAGAGTGGTATTTAGTTCAATAATCAAAGAATAATATTAATAGATAAGGTCATGGACCTTCTTTATCGTTAGACCTTGAAAACAATGTCATTTTGTTAGTGTGCCTACCTTGAATTCTATATTGAGTCTCTACCATGTTAGAGCATAAGTTTATATGTCTAAGACAAGTTTGTGGTTGTAGATTTATTTTTGTGCTCAAGATTAATCCTAGCAATCTTTAGGGTTATGTTCTACTATTTCACCTAATCTATGCTTCTCTACTACACATTTTTTGAGAATAGGAGACTACTAGTATTGATAAGTACCTTGTTAGGTGGTCAAAAGTCAAGTTGCAATGACACTATGTCATATCAACCCCTTGGAATTGAACAATATAAGAAAGAACAAGCAAGCACCTAAGAAGTATATTGTTTACTCTTTATATTGCACCATATCAAAGTGTGTCGCTATTGATTACTTCAATGCTCTAGAATATTGTACCTTCAAATGCTTTTTGGAGATTATTAAAATGAATGCATTGAAAGTATTTAAATACTAACACATAACATCAAATCATGTCAAAAGCGTGTTTAGTTGGCTCAAGGTAGAACAAGACAAAATATAATTATTAAATTTTAAATTGAAAAGGGACAAGTTCATGTCTAGGAAGTCACTCACATGCCCACAAACTTGTCCTAAAATGAAACAACAATCAAAGCTAAGTGGAAAATAAGAAAATAGAAGTAGCTGCATAGATTAGCATGACAATAAGGTAGATAGAGCAAATGCATAAATGCGTGCATGTGTGTGTGTTAATGGATAATGTAATGCTAAATGTCTAGGGATATGTTTTTTAGTAAATGGATAAAGAGGTTAAGGGATTGATCTCAACTTCACAAAATATTATGTCATTTATCATTATGTACATGTATTAAGAAATTACCTTAAAGTAGGGACAATAAATATTGGGAAACAATATAGGTATGCTAATTTTACCATTACATAAATTGTCCCCCCTTGAGGTGCATGCAAATTGTAGCGTCCTAAAATTGCGACACTTGCAATTTCGACTACATTTGGGTCTTCACGATGGCGGCGCAACACTGAACCTGAATGGAGACCCCGAAACTTGCTTATGACACCAAAAACTGCATTTTTCAGCACCCTGGCCTGATCCTCCTTGCACCCTGCTGTCCCGGGAGGTGGGACCATGGCGCCCAGCGCCCAAGTCCCTGGCCCTATTTTGGGCCCGGTCTCTTATGGGGCTTCGGGTCTTTAAGTTTGCAAATTGGAAAATAATGTTTCCTGGTCGGCCTAAGGTCGGGAAAATCAGTCTATCAGCCCTAATTGACAAGTATATAAACTACTTTTCCTCTCCTAGAAAGGGAGGAGGACATATGTGTGCAAAAGGCGGACACGATATTCAAATATTCAAACATTCAAGCATTCAAGCATTCCTTCAAGCAATTGAGCATTCTAAGTCTCCATTCAAGGCTAGGTGTTGCATTCAAGACAAGGATTCAACCATTGAAGAGGAGATCACATACAACATACAACATACTACATACATTACACCTTCGCATGTAAGAATACAAACATTCTTACAACAAGGTATCAGTACTTGTTTACATTACAAACATTTACATATACAACATTCTCATTTCTTGGTTAATTCCAAAACCGGGGTTTGACCTAAAGGCAAACCCCTCATCCCTAACCCCCCAATCGTCCTCTCTTTTCTATGTGTAGGTTGCAGGTACGCGGCTGTAATTGAAGATCTGGAATCCTTGTGCAGAGACGAACAGATCCCCCTTCGTTTCGCGGATTTTTCGAAGGACCGTGTGCACGTCGGGCGCCATCGTCCTGTCAACTTTCGCTCAAATTTGCAGAACAGTACCGTCTCGACATTTTACTGCTAATTCCAGGTCCGCAGCTTCATCCCATATCCCTATCTCTGTTTATAAGCGAATCTTTCCTACTTTACATGCATTCCTAGTTTAATCTTTCTATCTACATTCTTTACAAAAGAGGGTATCCTTGATGTCTTAACCCTTGAAACTCATATAGAATCCAATCTTGCATTGTGTGGGATTGGATCTTGTGGGTTTCAACCCCTCTTTTGAATGTAAAGTCTCCCCTAAGTGAAAACCATCAACCCTAGTGACTCTCCCTTCTCTCTCCTTGGAGTTGGGGAGGGGAGAACAACTAGGGTTCGATTTTTCCGCTTTACATTTTGGTGAACCCGACGTGAACATCCTCATTCTGATTATTCATGTTTAGATCTGAAAATTTTGCTTTCCTAAATTTCCATGTTTGATCTTTTGCAAATTTTAGAGGCTAATTGCATAAAAACCCTAAAATTTTCTTTTTAGTAATTAAACTTGTGAAATGTTTAATTGTTAATGCTTGTTTCAGATCTACCCTTCTATTGCAAATTGTCAATTCATATTTGTGCTTTAATTCTGAAAATTAAGTGGTTAAATGTCAAAACCCTAATTTTTAGAACCCTCCTGATTCAACCTTTGATTGATAATTTCACTAATCAAAACACCTCCAAATCGGCTGTAACTTTGGATTTCGCAATAAAATCACAATATCTTTCATCCTTGAAAATTTGGAAAAAAGTTGCGAGGACCATGTGCACCCCGAGCGCCATCGTCCTCGACATTTTTTTTGAAATTTCGGGAGCTAGATCTTACTATATTTTTCTGCTAAAATCCAGAATTTTGGCTGATTTTATCAATTTTAACACCTTCAAAATTAAAGTCAAAGTTGGTCTAGTGATTGCTTGGATTGAGGCTTCTAATCATTCAAAAATCATTGAAATTGAAATTCATATCAAAATTGTGTTTCTTACTGTCCTAAATCTGAAAAGTGTGTTAGCATTCATTCGAAATTTCAGTGCTTTATTCAAATTTTTGCAGTTTGTGACTTTTGAAATTAAGTGTTTAATTGCAACAACCTTGATTTCCACTTTCAAAATTGAATTTTGCATGAAATCAAGTCAACTTTTAAATTTCAAAACTTGCATTGCTTTCAGCATTCCCTCTAAAATCATAAAATTCAAAATTTCAGTTTCCCCCTCTTTTTCAAAATTCAAATTTTGCATTTTTCAACGATCTTGGTAGGGTTCAATTTTGAGATTGCAACTTTAATTTGGCCTATCTATAGATCGTAAAATCACTCAATTTTTTCAGATTAGCTTTAAAATCATCATAACTTTCATCCCTGAAAATTTCAAAAAAAGTTGCGAGGACCGTGTGCACTCCGTTCGCCACGGTCCCGAACATTTTTTCTGAAATTTCGGGAGATTGTCCTGATTGCATTTAACAGCTTAAATCTAGGAGATTGGCTGGTTTTATTGAAATTTGCTACCTCTAAAATTCAAAATCTTCTCTCTCTTTAGTGCATGAGTTTTACAACAATAAGCCCTACTTACACTATTCCCGTTAGACGAAGCCTTAGAATTAAGTCTTTCCAAGGTGTAATTACTGAGGAGATGGAACCTAATTTGAATGGCCTTTTTAACGAGGACATGGGTAATTCCTCTAATCCTCTTAATGATGAAGAAGCTCTCCATGAGGTTTCTGTAGAACAACTTTCGAAATTGGATAACCAATTTGATGATTTTCGACAATGGATGTCTCAAGAATACCCTGATAGTCAAGCTCTTTCATTAATTGCGGGTCTAAAACGTATGGTTCAAAGTGATAAGAATGGAATTGATATTTTGCGTGGTATTGCACACATTGTGGATTCGAATGTGATGCCTATGAAGAGTTGTGCCGAAACCTTAGGTTATACACAACCTCCTACTCAAGTTAATCATTCTATTCCTTTGACAACTTCTATTGCTAGTATACCTACTTTTACATCAAACATAATGACTACTTCAATACAAGACATTCCACCTATGATCACCAGTCATGGGGGCAATCCCTCTTCTTCAATCAACCCTCTTCCTTCATTCAATCCGACTTCTTCATTCATTCCTTCAATGAGTGTTCCTATTATATCTCCACAAATGAACATGACGCAAGGGGGCAATTCATTTAACCCTTCCATTCCTCCTTGTAGTGTTCCTCCTTTCCAATCATCTCCTATGACTAACTATCATAGTGTCCCACCACCTTACTCTCTACCTTCTTTCAATAACATAACACCTCCATCACAATCTAACACGTCTAATATGAACTCTTTGACTGAAGCGACCATTAACAATCTTGCACAAACTGTCTCTTCTTTACAGCAACAAATTGCCTCTATGAATCAATCTAAGTTTAGTGTGCCCACATTTGATGTTGCGAGCCCACTTTCTCTTGACATTGTTCGAGCTATCCCCCCTAAACATGTTGAAATTCCGCATTTGGAGCTTTATAATGGTAAGGGTGATCCTCTAACACATGTTAAGACCTTTCAAACAATATGTACTGATTTTGCTTATGACCAAAGGTTGCTTGCAAAACTGTTTACTAGAACATTAAGAGATAAAGCCCTACAATGGTATTGCTCGTTGCCTTCTTATTCTATTACTTCTTTCGAACAACTTGCAAATGCTTTTATTCAACAATTTCAAAACAATATAAGTCCTAAAGTTACTTTGATTGATTTAATGCATTGTAAACAAGGTGTTAAAGAAAAAGTGACCGATTTCATTGGTAGATATAAGCATTTGTATGCTCAAATTTCTTTTCCAGTGCCTGACAATGATATTCAAAGAATCTTTATTTCTAATTTACAAAAAGATATTAGAGAAAAACTTCTGTTTTCTGAGTTTACTTCTTTCCAACAGTTGTGCGCAACTCTTCACAATTATCAACTAATTGTGAGTCAAATGGAACAAGCAAATCCTATGGCTCCGAGTGATAAGGGTGATAGTAGTCAACAACCATTTGGGAAGTTTAAACCGAACAGAGAGTCCATTAAATTCAATGAAGACATCATCAACAACAATGTGAATGCGGCATAAGGTGTGCCTCCTATTTCTAAATTTTTCAAGAAAGAAAGAAAGTTTACTCCTTTGAATGAATCATTGCATAGTATTATGAATAAGTTATTGGAACAAAATGTGCTTACTCTTCCTCCTATAAGGCAAATAGACCCTACAAAGATTAACTCACCCTATTTTGATAACAAATCTTTTTGTCAATTTCATCGTCATCCTGGGCATGATACTGAAAAATGTTTTGCTTTAAAGGGTAAAATTCAAGATTTGATTGATAATAATAATATCTCTGTTTCTGGAGTGAATGATAAAGGTAACACATCTGTAGCTCCTCCTAACCAAAATCTTCAAATTTTTACTGATCCATTGCCTTCTCATACCTCTAATGCGATTGATACTAATGATTCCTCTGTCTCACCTGATGATCTTGTGTCCATGACTCCGAATGTGATTAACTTTGTAGAGCAGCAGAAAATCCCTAAAGAACCTTCCATCACATTTGATTCCAGTGAAACTATCAGGGCACCTGATGGTCCTTTATATATAGTTGCAAAAGTCAAGAATACACCTTGCCGTGGAGTGCTTATTGATCCTTCTTGCATGGTTAATGTCATTACTGAAGAATTTCTTTTTATTTTGCAATTGAATCAAGTGATCTATGATGAAACAAATGTGGTTGTGAAACTATTTGATGCATTTTCTTCTCCTGCAATTGGTTCTATTACATTACCTATTGAGGTCCATAACAAATCCCTTGATGTGGACTTTGCTATTATTCCATCATCCGAACAATTTCGTGTGAAGCTAGGCTATCCTTGGCTATCTTCCATGAAAGCTATTGCTTCTCCTATTCATAAGTGTTTGAAATTTCCCCATAATGGTGAAGTTGTTACTGTCAATCATAGTCTCTTTAAACCAGCTGAAAGAACTTCTAGCGTTCCTATTGATTACTTTTGGCCTAAACAATTCCAGTCTCTTCCTCTGTGAAGTGATCATCTTTTTAAATCTTATCAAAAGTGGAAGAAGGATATGATCCTATCTCTAAGTGAACCTAGAACACCCAAACTTGACATTCCTATCATTCTTGAGAAGGAAGTTCTTCCTTTGAAAGATAAAACTAATGTCTTTCCTCAAGAAGATTCCCAACCCATCCCTATGGATGTGACTATGCTTATGATTAATAAACTTCCTAAAAGTAGACCTATACCTCCTCGTCATGATGGACTTGGTCTCCTTCCTAAACCGAATATTCCTCCCTTATACGGAGCAGTTCCTCTTCCTTCCTCTTATGGAGAGAAGAGACCTTCCTCTTCTCCTATTATTCAACCTAAGAGACCACAACCTAAACACCCAAGTGATAAGGATGAGAACATTCCTCCTCCTCAATCTTCGCAACTTCCTACTAAGACTAGATGAAATCGTTCTGCACGTGAACGCCGATGAAAGCGTCGTCTTAGAGCTCAGGCAGCTGCTTCTCAAACTTTGCAATCCCCAAAAACACCTTCAGCCAGTATTATTCCATTTTCTCCTCAGCCGACGATTGAGCCAAAATCTCCTAAACATAAGATGCATGATGGTCTTGATCCTGTGCGAGTTAAAGATCCTATTTTTATAAATCTTGATGATGATATAGATGAAAATGTTATTCATGATGAAAATGTTACTTCTATTCATTCTGGTAGTGAATATGAATATGTTGATGTTGATAACCATTTATCTAACGAATTTTCTAAAGCACTTATCCTAGCTCCTAGACAAGAACAACGTGGCTCGGAACATGAACATACCCCTTGTTTGGATCTTGTGATAGCTCCATCTGCTGTGTTGGATGTTCCTCCTCTAGCGTGTTTCCTACCTTCCCGAAATATTGATCAGCAAGATCGGGGAGGTAGATGACGTGCTAGACTAGTTCATTTGCATAGCAGACTCTCTCCTCCTCTCTTGATCTCTTTTGTTACTTCTTCTATGTGTTATTCTCATTCTTCTATTTGTTGTCCTTAGTGTTGTCTACTTGAGGACGATGCAAAACATTGAGATCTCTTTTGGTCTCTCTCATGTTGACTCAAAAGACACATGTGTTCCCTTCTTCTAGGTGACATTCCTTGATTGGGGAATGAAGAACAATTATGCATACATACATATGATATACATGAATTATCATACAACATACTGACCCCGAGGAAAGCAAAATCACCTTGTGCTTTGTGTTTTGTGTCTATTATCCTTGGGCGTATGTCACACTTGGGGGCTAAATCCTTGTGATAACGTGCTCCTTTCTCATTTCTTATATGTATCACTACCTTAAAGCAATCACCCCCGGTGAGGCATGTGTGATCGCTTTAACGTAGGGGGGCATACATCCCGTTCATATCTTTTCAAGATACTTGAAAATTTCTTGACAAATTTAGCTTTGCCTTGAAAATTTTTGATATCTTTCTTGCATGACTCATAGTGAGGGAACCTTACTACTGACAGTCATGGTTCTCCCTTGTGATCTTCCCTTTTACTTTGTCAATCGAAGTCGTAAGATCCTTAGTCCACTGGGGGCTTGGTGTATCTTGCCTCCTTGACATGTCGAAAGTTTTTCAATGTTGTTTCCTTGTACTTTACCAGAAGTATGAGCATACGCTTATACTCCCGCTAAAGTGGGGGCTAAATGTAGCGTCCTAAAATTGCGACACTTGCAATTTCGACTACATTTGGGTCTTCACGATGGCGGCGCAACACTGAACCTGAATGGAGACCCCGAAACTTGCTTATGACACCAAAAACTGCATTTTTCAGCACCCTGGCCTAATCCTCCTTGCACCCTGCTGTCCCGGGAGGTGGGACCATGGCGCCCAACGCCCAAGTCCCTGGCCCTATTTTGGGCCCGGTCTCTTATGGGGCTTCGGGTCTTTAAGTTTGCAAATTGGAAAATAGTGTTTCCTGGTCGGCCTAAGGTCGGGAAAATCAGTCTATCAGCCCTAATTGACAAGTATATAAACTACTTTTCCTCTCCTAGAAAGGGAGGAGGACATATGTGTGCAAAAGGCGGACACGATATTCAAATATTGAAACATTCAAGCATTCAAGCATTCCTTCAAGCAATTGAGCATTCTAAGTCTCCATTCAAGGCTAGGTGTTGCATTCAAGACAAGGATTCAACCATTGAAGAGGAGATCACATACAACATACAACATACTACATACATTACACCTTCGCATGTAAGAATACAAACATTCTTACAACAAGGTATCAGTACTTGTTTACATTACAAACATTTACATTTACAGCATTCTCATTTCTTGGTTAATTCCAAAACCGGGGTTTGACCTAAAGGCAAACCCCTCATCCCTAACCCCCCAATCATCCTCTCTTTTCTGTGTGTAGGTTGCAGGTACGTGGCTATAATTGAAGATCTGGAATCCTTGTGCAGAGACGAACAGATCCCCCTTCGTTTCGCGGATTTTTCGGAGGACCGTGTGCAGGTCGGGCGCCATCGTCCTGTCAACTTTCGCTCAAATTTGCAAAACAGCACCGTCTCGACATTTTACTGCTAATTCCAGGTCCGCAGCTTCATCCCATATCCCTATCTCTGTTTATAAGCGAATCTTTCCTACTTTACATGCATTCCTAGTTTAATCTTTCTATCTACATTCTTTACAAAAGAGGGTATCCTTGATGTCTTAACCCTTGAAACTCATTTAGAATCCAATCTTGCATTGCGTGGGATTGGATCTTGTGGGTTTCAACCCCTCTTTTGAATGTAAAGTCTCCCCTAAGTGAAAACCATCAACCCTAGTGACTCTCCCTTCTCTCTCCTTGGAGTTGGGGAGGGGAGAACAACTAGGGTTCGATTTTTCCGCTTTACACAAATAATAAATGATCATGTATCTCAAAGGTTTTAGGACTCACACACATGCATGCAAAGTAAATATTCAAACTCAAAGGATATTGTCATTGGTTTCATACAAAGTAATAGACCCTATAAGAATATGATCGTGTATGTTCATATTTTGTGTATTTATTTTTTATAAGACGAGTCTCTATAAGAACCTATATGTATTTAAACCAGAGAAACGAGACTCGCCCGAAATCGCCCAAACTCGGCGAGTCCGAGTCCGAGTCAGGCCAAACGAGTCCCAGGGGCTCGGACTCGGACTCGGCCGAGTCTGGAGAGTAAACTCGCCAGACTCGCCGAGTTGGCGATTTTGGCTCAAAATCGCCAGACTCGGCGAGTCCTGAGCCCCAGACTCGGCTACTGGCTGGGTTAATAAAATGACAAAAAAAAAACATTTTAAAAAGTTTTTTTAAAAAGTAATAATTTTTTTGGAAGGGCGAAATTTGACATTTTGGTCTCTCCGTCAGGATTATTTTATGGAATATAACATTTAAGTATAAGTGACATTTCCTTATATCTTTCTTCTTTCTTATACTTTAAGTTATATTCCATATATACTGTCAGGATGTTTGAGAGTGGTTTCGGGCCTCCAGGAGTTATATTGCAAAATCTAGTTTTTGGAGGATTCTTCAGTTTTCCAGACTTAGTCAAATTTCAGGGTCAGGACATTCCAGACTTAGCCAAATTTCAGAGCATTTGAAGATTAGGATGACATTCCAGACTTTATCACTCACCAACTTGACCTAGCTTGGACCTTCAAGAATGATACTCACTCACCAAGCAAGACCCAATTAGCAACAAGAGCAAAACCAGGCCCTAAGGAAGACTCTCAAAGAAACCCTAATTCAGACTTGTAATAAGTTTTTTTGGCCTCGCAGGGCGCTGCCCCTTGACCCCACCTTGGGGGTGCTGCCCCCAAACCCCCGTCGAAAAATATGGGGGAAACTGCGTCGATAGAAGTAGAGAAAATTTAACCTCCGAGTCTGACATTGATTGGATCGACCAGGTAGATATAGAGGTTGAGACTGTAGCCATGGCAGAGGAGGAGCGGAGAGCACGAGCACAGACAGGAGATTCAGAGGCAGATAGTGACACGGATGTTCCTGATGTTGGTGAGCATGGCATGGTGTCACGGGGAGCGGCTATGGCAGTCGAATCATCCAGGACCTACCTTAGACGCCTTCGCAGGAGGCTGGGGCCGGAGGGTGCAGGCTCCTTTGAGCCATAGACTTGTAGTTGTATTTACCTTTGGTATTTGTATGAAATATTTGATGATGATCATATGATGACATGGATTTTTTATTCCATGAGTTTTGTAATATTGTATACATTTGACAATATTTATATATCTATGTTTGTTATTTTCTTCAGCTACAATTTGCGTTTATGCTTATGTGATTGATGTATACTTGTGTATGTAATCAAATGAGCCGAGTTTGATGATGTTATTGTGTCTTTAAGGTGTATTCAATAAAGGGTGTCTGAAACAAGTTTTAAATATTTAAAAATCTCTAAATTTCTTGAGTTTTTCACTATCCCGAGTCCAGCCGAGTTTCGAGCCGAGTCTGACGCCGAGTCCCGAGTCCGAGTCCGAGTTGGCCTTGCCGAGTCCGAGCCGAGTCCGAGTCCCGTTTCTTTGATTTAAACATATCTAAGCATAGAAATGTGAGTGACCCTCCAACAATTGGTTATATCCATAAAATACAAGGAATTGGTGGCAGAGGTAAAAATACATGAAAAGTAAATATAATATAATCTAACATGTAATCATAGTCATTGAAGCATATAAACATATAATTATAAGTGTAGCATCATATAGAAATGTAAAAATATGAAAAATAATTGTAAAGAATGTTTCATGTAAGCACATCCTAGACTATGTTTTTGCTTGCATAATGTGCCCTAATTTCCATAGGAGAAATAAGGAACCTCTTTTTAAGATTCATATGTTTTAGGTCCTATGTAAATTGTATTGCTTGTGCATCGAGGTTGCATGTTTCATGCTTGTGGTGTCACCTTGATTCCCTACGTTTCTCATCATTAATAACCAATATAATATTTATTTAAATGAACCACATTAAGATTCATGCTTCACTACTTATGTGTTGACTTTATTAGGTCATTACAATACATTTTAGCATTCAAATTCCATTTTTGGGGAAGTTTGATCAATTTTATAGGTATTTGAATAATTCATGATAAGAATCACAAAGTCAATTTATTTAGGTACATGATAGGTCTCAAGTTATGTCTACTATCAAAAAAATTTAAAAATTCTAGAGTCAAAGGTTGAATTTTTTCTATGACCCAAATGTTATACTTTTCATGTAGGTGTGTAATTTTGTAAATGTTGCAAGTTAATGCTTGCATGGAATTCCTAAAACCCCACTAGATTTGTTCAACAATTTTTTTGAATTTTATGCACTCGTGTGATTGTGACACTTGAAGATTACATTCCCAATTCAAAATTCCATAGGCTACTTGCATAAAAAAATCTCAATTTTTATTGTAACTTTGTAATTTAATTCTCATCTTGCACCCAAATTCCAAAATTATAGCCCAATTACTAAGATTCGGAGAATAATTCATTTTCACACTTTTACAATAACTATAATTGTATGGTCCAAAGCTTTGAAATACCATGCATTTGCAAATGGTGAAGTTTCACACTTTCTTGGTAATCCTATAATTATTTACAAATTGCACAGTCCAATAAAATGTTTGAATCCTCATGTTCAATTCCCATTATGGAATTTTTAGCCAACTTTTCAACTTACACGCTTGCACATTATTTTTAAATCTCACATGCTCCTATTAGTAAACAAATTTGTCACCACGATTATTTCTCCAAAACTGGCATTGTTTTCCCAAAGAGCAGTGATAATTGTTCCAATATTTGGAGAGATTGTTGTGAAACCACAATCTTCCTCTGCATTTGAGGGGGGCAACTCCCTCGTGTGATGGGTTTTTTGTAGGATTTTTATGTACTTTTAACCTTAAAGTATAAAAAGAGAAAAAATATGAATGATACAAATCCTATTGGTAAACATACAAATATCATATAAGAATTCACATGATTGACAACAACTACAAGAGGATTCTCATGATAAAGTGTGTTTTGATATGCAATGACAATGAAAGAACTATGATAGATCTCAACATACAAAGAGATAGGCTACTTCAACACATTCAAACTAAGATACCAAAGTTTGCTTGTGTATCATTACATCAATTCTACAAATTATCAATGGTTTACATGTATAATTGAAGATATTACTAATTTGTTAAATGCGAAATAAGTAATAATAATAGATGAACACATTTAGAATACACAAACCAAAATGTCTCATTGATTATCTTCTTGAAATGTTACAATTTCACAAACCCTTCTCTACATAGGGTAAAGCCAAAAACTACCAAAACTTTCCCTAAAAATTCCTCTGGAGTTTCCCCTTCATCAAAAGTTGGGCTAGACCATTGCCCCCTCCCCCCCACCCTCTCCTTTTACAATGCCAAATAGCATTGTATTTTTAGGCTTTAAAGGATAACTACCTTGGACTGAGTGATTTTTGATGATAAGAAAATGCTTCAAGCATTTTTTTTTGTTCGGGGCTATAATTTGTTGTGCCTCCACAACTCACACCTTGTTTTCTCACTTGAGAAAGTAAGGGCCCTTCTTTTTCATTTTTTTTCTTTCATCCCTTGTGGCTTTATTCATTTTTTTCCTTTTACTCTTGTCTTTTCCTTCTTTCTTTTCTTCCTTCTTCCCTTTTCCTTTTTCCTTTCCTTGTCCCTTTTGTCCTTTTCGAGCTTTAGGGATCGAAGTTCAAAATGACCAAATCTATTTTGGGAACCAGGGACCTCTAATCCCCAACCCTTGCTTCTACCTTGGTCTTGTCTTGGGTTTTGAGGATGTAAGTATCCCCAACCCTTGATGTTCCCTTTCGAGAATTGGGGATTGGGGATGCACAGTGTGCGTATCCTTATGCATATCAACATCCCCAAATCTCTAACCTCAAGGGGGATGTATGCCCTACCACCCTCTCTAGCAAATTTAAGGCACTTCACCCCTATAAAAAGTCAACCTTGCCCCTCTTTTTCTCACCTTTCCTTTTCAATTTCTTGGATAGAATCAATTTATTTCCACAGTGTTTGAGTGATTAAGGCCTTTCCCATCGCGGGAGTGTGAATGTAGAGATTCTTTGAGTGTGTGAGGGGCATTTTCGGGCTTTGGAAGAGTCTTAAACATGGTCTATGTTGGATATTGTTGCTGCTAGGATATGTTGTTGTCATTGATGTCAACATATTCATGTGTTTGGTGTTCCGATGATTGTAGAGAATTGATTTGGTTTGGTTTGCCGATGAGGATTTGTGGTTCAGTAATGAAGTATCTCTAGTATCTCTACTTCATTCATTATTGATTTCATGATTCGATGTGGTGATTTGGTTGAGTTGTGGATTTCGGTATGAAGATTGTTCTTATGTGTTCTGTGGTTGGTAGAGTTTGGTATTTGATCGGTTGTGCTCCTGCATGATCACATCTTTGGTTGCAGATTTGGGAGAATGTTTTGGATTTTCATGTGTATCTACATTTTAGATGGTTCATGATTTGGTGCTCCATAAGTTATCTTTCTAGTCCGAATTGTTGCTGATAAGTGTTCTTGAGTGTTAGTGTGTTGATCAATGAAGATTTGAATAAGTGGTGTTGGTGCAGCTATTCCAAATGGTTCTAATGAGCTTGTTGGTGTTTCTTGATAGTGTTCTATTTGTTTTGGTGGTCCGCATTGATCCTTGTGCACGGTATTGGTTATTTTGTTGATCCGGTGATATTCTTCATGTTATGTGGTATTTTTGGTGGTGTAACGTGTTGTGGTTGATCTTGGCGAGATTTTTAGTGGTGATGCATGTTTGGAGATTTGATTTAGGTCCATAGTATGTCATCTATGGTATTGTATTGGTCTAATGATTGATCTATGTATCATGTGACGTAATTTTGTAATTGAGGGTTGAGGGTTTGGCTGACCTAGTAGTCAAGGTTAATGAATTGAATAAGTAGATATTATATTCATGTAATTTGGGTGTCGATGTTGTGTCTGCATTATTAGAGAGTGGTGTATGTGTGCATAAGAGAATTCATCTTTCGGTATGATGTATTGAGTAGAGATTGTTGCAGAGAAAACAAATGTGCTTAACCAGAAATGTCATCAAGCATTAGAAGATGTTATCTTTGTAGTTCATGTAATCTGGATTGTAGTCCAAATATTATTGTAAAGTAGTGAACCTTCCTTGAGGGTTGGATCCTTCTGGGTCATCATATTTTGAGTAGTGAGCTCTAGGTAGTGTGTCTGAATGTATGTGTGTTCCCCATTGTAATATTTACACATACTACTGCAGAGTATCATCTTATTGTGGGTAGGTTCCCACCATGGTTTTTCCCTTAACCTTGTTTTCCACGTCAAAAATCTTAGTGTCATGTGTGTGGTTGTTATTGTCTTTATCTTTATTCTTGTTGCAATTGATTGAAATTTGAGGCTGTCCTTAAACTATCTAATCCAATGAAAATTGATTCACCTCCCCCTCTCAGTTTTCCTTCATTGTTGTTGCCAACAGTATAATGTAGGGTTTCATTCATTTCCTCTATTTTTCTTATCTTTACATGTTGTATGCATTTTTCCTTTTGTTTCTTGTCTTTGGGAATGCCTAATGGGCCTCTGCACCACCCCTTTCTATGTTTTGTTGTGTTCTTCAGTGTATCCCTATGCGTCTACTCCCCATAATTCCACAATCACTAAAGGGATTGATTTTACAGGTTTTCTATGTCTTGCTTGGCTTTCTTCTTTTTTTTTTGTGTCACTCTTGTTGATGTGGTCTAAAAGTTTGATTTTTGGCTGAACTAGGGTATGGTTGAAGAAAGTGGACTTTAATCCCCATTATTAATCCCCTAGGTTGATAGGATGAACATAAGCCCAAGGGTATTTGTGATGAAACTGAGCATAGTGTGAAGGATAGGGTTTTGTGAAAATGAATAACTAAAAATGACAAAACCTTTTGTATAGGCAACTGAACTAATTTTGGGTCAGGGGCTCTTGGATCCTCAATCCTCGACCTAAAATCTATTAAGGGCCTAAAAGGGATTGGGGATGTTAACATCCCTAATCCCCAAATTTGCACCACCTATTATAATGTGGGGACCAAGGATGCTTCACCATTGATACCCCAAAGAGAGTTAGGAATTTGAGAATCCTCAACCCCAATCTCTGCCACCATGCCTGAGTTGAGGATTGGGGATGGTAACATCCTCGACCCCCAATTATCTTGACCTAGATGCTTAAGTGGGGATCATGTATGTTAACATCCCTAACCCCCAAAGACCTTATTACCAACACTTAATAAGGTATCGAGGGTGGTAACATCCCCATCCCCTGAAGTCTCCACTCTAATGCTTGAGTGATGATTAGGGATAATAACATCCCCAACCCCTGAAGATGAGGGTTTGTGTTCTTATTAATGATAGGTGTTTTCAATTATTATGTCAAGTTGGAGGTATTTTTATTTTCAATTTCTTTGTTGTTATTTCTAGCATTGGTTTTAGAGTTTGATTTTCAATAAAATACACATGTAGTTTTAGTGTAGTGGCTTTCTTTCTTAATATAATAATGGATTTCTAACTTAACTTGTTTCATATAGAACTTATGATGTTTGAGGAGAAGGTAGTCCCCATGAAGTATAAATTCAGTGGTCACCTTCCTCCAACCAAGCTCGTCTTGGTGGATTGGGGTATAATTTATACTAATTTGGGACATGTATACCTACAAGACTTCTTGACGAGAATGTCAAAACCATATGGGAGGACAGTATGGGCTACATCCTTGGTGTGATCCAAATTAGTACAAGCAACATGATTTCTCTTTTCTTTTCAATCTATAGATGAAGAGTTTATGGCCTTTTGGGAGAAATTATCCTAGATAGATATCTCTCTCGATACACTTGATGCAGCATTTCACATTCCTCAGCATGACCAATATGTAGCAATAACGGTAACCAATGGAGAACAATATTATGCAGCTGAGGAGAATTCAATGGCATACATCAATGAGCAATTGCTCAAGAATTATATGAAGCCTAATCATCTAGAACAAATGAAGATAATTCACAGGGCTTACTTGCATTTAGACGCTAGAGATTATGTCACTCTCCTAAGTAGAGTGGTGGGCTTGCTTGATGGAAAAGATCTTCAACCATGGATGCTTTTTTTTATCAATACCATTGCCACAAGGAAGGAGTTTATTGAAAATAAAATGGTAGAACAATGACAACCCCAAGATACTATTCAAAAAACAATATAAGGTGACGAGACTTCCCACAAGAAAATGTAGAAGTTGGACAAGTAGAAATATATGTTGAGGAAGAGAAAGATGTTGATGCGGATATTAACATGGATACTTTGAATAAAAAAAGTGAAGAGGCTTTGTTGTCAATGCTTGGAGGAGGAGGTATGGATGAAGAAAATGACCAATAGAAGGATGAGCCTCCATATGTCACCAGAGAACATCAAGAGGAATAACCTCCAAAAGGTGGATAGGATGAAGAGGCTTCCCAAGAACATCATGTAGATGAGCTTCCAAAGGATTAAGAGTAGCAACATGAGAAACATGAACCAAAAATAGGGCATGAAGCTAAGAAAGAAGTTCCTTCATCCCAAGAAAAGGAACAAAATATAGAAGAGGAACTTCATAATGAGAAGGAAGATGAAGAAAGTGATTAGGTGACAATAATAGAACTGACAATGTCATTGAAGACCGACCTACGACAAATGAAGAACAACAAACATTAGAAGTCAGAAATCAGTCTAAATTTGTATTTGGAACTATTATAATTTGATTGACAAGAACTTTCAAATGAAAGGAAAGGAGATATAAGGAAGTGGATGAGAATAATTTCACAATCTTGGAATAAAATTTCAACTCTTGAGCCAAAAAGAAAGCTCATAAGTTGTCAGTTGTTACCGCTGATAGCTTAGGTCATCAAAATGGCAAGATTGCTATACCAATTATAGATAAACCTGAGAGTGAAATGGAGCCACAAGATTATCAAATACAAGAGATGAACCTCAAGAAGAAAACTAAAGAAGGGGAGAAACAATCTTTGAGGCAATTTGTAGATGTTATTCTCAGGATACTAGATAAAGAAGAGGAAAACAAAGAAGAGTTGAAAGAAAAAGGCTAAAGAGTTGAAGAAATACATTGGTTAACTCATGGGCCTGACAGATTCAAGTGCTTCCTCAACAATCTTGTAGGATACTTTGTCACATGGCATCACATCTTCAAGCAGTGATCATTTTGTTGCAGTTGCATTGAATTTTTTTTGGGTTTGTGGGTACCGCAGGGTACCGGACTGATAGGCTTGTCAGACCTCTCAGTCCGGCCTTTGCGGCCCCACCGGTGGCCACCTGTCCCCGACCCCCTTGTCAACACCATTTTCCGGCCTGACCACCTCCGGTGACCCTGCTGCCGCTGCCGCCTATGGCCCCCCGCTCCTTGGCTGCCGCCTCCCGGCCCCTGTCGGCCCGACGGTCGCTGCCTATGGCCCCCCGCTCCCTGGCCACCACTTCCCGGCCCCCTGTCGCCGCTCCACTGCCCAGCCCGCTCCATCGCCAAGCTCGGGCGCTGCCTGGACTCAGCCACCCAGCCACCAAGGAGCCACCAGGCCACCACTGAAGCGCCGCTCTCTGGCCACCAGACCACCCACTGGCCACCAAACTCCCTTTTTCAGCTTTTTCAGGGGGGGTTTGTTTTTTTGGCTCTATCTTGGGCATACAGAGTCATTTTTTTGAAAACGAATAGGCGTCGAAAAGCTGGTTCCGAGGCCGACCTCATGGTGTTGGTAATTTTTTCCAATTTTTCTATTTGACTGTGTTTTTTTTCCAGTCAAAGTGAGGTCTAGTTTTTGCACTCTGGGAGCCATAGAATGAGCATCCGACCTCCATTTTTTGAAAACTTTATATTTTCGGAAAGCGTGTGCTGTGTACTTTCTAAAAATATGAGTTTTATTTCCAGATTCTACTCCATGCATATTTTATTCAGTTTTTTGCTTTTCAACACTCTGGTGGATATCGTGGTTGTTTCAGACTAATACATTTGGGGTTAAAATCTAATGGAGGTTTCTGACGGACAAGGAGCATTGTGTGAAAATTTGATTTTTAAAAAAAAAAATGCCCGTGTTCGTCGGAATTCCAACGACCTATGCCCGTATTTGTCAGAATTCCGATGACCTCGGGCATTTTATTAAAAAAAAAACACAACGCATTTTCATTTTGAAAGCACAAGCGGCGACCATCTTGCCTCCTTGCCCCTCCCGCCGGAGCGATCTCTGCACAAGCAAGGTAAGGTTTTTTTTGAATTAATCCATTTTGTGCATTCCTGTGATCTTGGTAATGTATTTTATCATAGGTTGAAAATGATAGGCTGGGGATTCTTTCAAAATCGTAACCCCTCCAATTTATTGCTATATTTCGATTGGCCTGCAAAGGTGGAGTTCAAATTGTTTGAGACCATGCCATTATTTACTTCTCCTCACCACAAATTGGCTGGGTAATACTTTTGGTATTCATTTGTTTGTTTTGTTTGTTTTCATTTCACAGTTCTTACAAATCATGGCAGATATATATATATATATATATATATATATATATATATATATATATATATATATATATATATATATATATATATATATATATATATATATAGTATCGATCTTTTATTGCTTAATTTCTCAATGTTGTCTCTGCTCTAAATTAAACCCAACCAAATATGCCATTATTTTCGATCTGCATTAACCTTGATTATTTTTGTTTAGCACTGATCTGGCGAAGTACATGGGCAGGGATCAATTTGGTTTGTTTGAAGGCTTAATTGGTACCCATGAGGGTAAATTCGCACCCTCCATATCTCCCTTTTTGAAACCCTACGTCCTGAATCTTGTTGGACAAGAACCGACCTATATTCCAATGCTCTCTCGATTATGCTTTGATGGATGTCCATACCTTGTTCGAAAGCTCCTATTTTGGCACACACAGGGAGGATGCTGGCAAACGTTTAATTATTTGCTATATGTCTGTAAAAAAATTCTTTCGTTGTCAAGGTAAGGTTTATTTATCAACAATAAATATGAGAAAACATTAGTGTAATCTCTGAGATAGTATCCAAAAGAGTAGGGTATAAATGAGGGAGAGATGAATGTCAAGACAAAACAAACACTAGTTATGATGAATTCTTATTAAGACAAATCAAAAGCCATCATTAGAACTCTTGACCAAAGACAATATTTTTGGAATCTTAGAGGGGCTCGTGGAAGTTGCAACTCTGAAAGTTTGTAATAGAAGTTTGTAATGGAAACAAGTGCATGAACCATTAGCTACCATGATAGTTTCTCACACCTATTAAGGAATAGTCTCCACTCTAGACCCAAAGGTTTCACATGGACAGACATCCTAACATGTATTTGAGAGAAATCAAAATGTCAACCACTAATAACAGTCCTACATTACTCTTGGAAATCATGTGAATGTTGTTCGCCCATAGCACTATCAAAATCCAAACACCTACCTGAAATTCTTTGGGCAGAGTTCAATGATGACTTCAACACCGAGGGAGCAATTTTTGCACCATTTTCATCAACAACAAAACATAAAACATCTAAAAGGACAAGAATCATTGAATGTTCGAATACCCCTTCACTGTGACAATTTAGAATTAACTTGTGTAGGATGCAATAGACCTAGAAACATTCACATGAGCTTCCTCTACTTCATCCATTCTCTTCTTCCTCTTCCTCCTCGTAAAACTTTATGAGGGGATCACAAAGAACTCAAAATTAGGGACATCGTATGACATGTCATTACCACTACTCTATCTACATTGTCACTGAACTTGAGCATGATCCTTTCTTGCACTAAACCATGGCCACATGTGAATATGGATAGCTTCTGTTGGATTATTATGTGGACTAAAGTTGAATGTTAGAGCATAAAAATGCTCAAGATCAAGAAAGAATCTCTTCACATAGAATGCATAAGGATAGGTGGATTTTCCTAAAGATTCACATAAGGATAGGTGGATTTTCCTAAAGATGAAGGGATAAGACTTAACAAAAAGAGGACTTAGGATGATGACAAGGAGGATTCATTTAAGGATATGGCATATTCACCTAAGGGACAGTGTATTCTCCCAAGAATATGGAAAAATTATTGATTGGTGGAATGACATACTAGATCAAGGAATGGTACAAGGGTAGATTCACCTAAATATAGGGTAAATTCAGCTAAAAGGGTACCCATGAGATTGTGGTACTGAGTACCTATCTATGGATGGTGTATTTGGATACAAGTATGATGAAACCATGCTTGTGTATGATGAAACAAAGTCCAGATCTCTATTATAGGTCCAACATAATCTCTATTATTTGAGACACCATTTTATTAGCATATCCAATTAGGGTAATTTATGGGTTTAATTATGGATCATGTTGTCTATTTCCATGCACTATTGAACTTATTTGGATGTATTGTGATTATTTTAATTTTGAAGTTATAAATAAATTATGTTTGTACCTTAGAAAGGGTAACTCCAATTGATGTTTGGGCAGTTTATTTGAAAACTTATGGTGATTATTGCCCTATGTTATGTAATGGAGTTATTTTTACACTAAGTAATTAACTAGAAAAATGAATTTGTATTGTTGTAAAAGTATGATGAAACCATGCTTGTGTGTTTACATGTTTGTGCATCCTATTGAGAGCCAACCTCGTTGTTGAGGAACTCAATAAATGTGGTGTTAAGTAGAAGAATGGAAAACTCAAGAAGCTATGGTGACATATTGTGGCATTAGTAGGGATTATCTCTATTGACCACACCTTTCAAAGATAGTATCCCCTAGTTCTCCTCATAGAATGGACCATTGGATGGCTCATAGTGGTATCCTATCCTACATTTATCTTGATGGCATTGCCGATAGTTGGTATGTGGTTCTTGGTACGGGTTTCATCTTACCCTATTATCTTATTTATATCTTTGTTCCAACATGTGGAGATTGATTTTTGTCATGCTATGATGATTTTCATGTTTGCATGTGTTTTGACATTATGCAAATAGATATGATGTCACACCATACTTATGTTTTGATATAGTGTAGGTGATGGTTACATGTTGTTGATGGTAGCGATTTGGGTTCAAAGACACAATTCCACACACACACACAAATATTTGAAGATGCATTTTATATTATTCCTTCTTAGTGGCGATCAGTGTTGGAAGATTTGCACACATGTAGAGGGGAACTCATGTTAGATACAATAGGTTGTGTTTGATAACATATGAATGTGCCTCATGATGTATACATATAGCTTTGGTGTGTGACATGCATGCACATTTTTCCATAAGACACATTGCTATGTGGCATGTGCCCTATGCATGTCTTCTTTGTGAGGCACGTTGCTATGTGCAATGTGGCCCTAGGTGTGTCTTCTCTATGAGGTGTATTTCCATGATATGTTAGGATTTGTAGTGTGCAGGCCACAAATGCATGCATGAGGGACTATTATTATAGTCATGTTTTTTGGGCATGTAGCCTAGGCATGTCTTCTCCATTAGGTACATGGCCATGCCATGTGGGAGTTTTTGTGTTCATGCCACAAATGCACACATGAGGGACTATTATTGGAGTCATGATGAATCTTCACTCTATTTAGCCACAATTTATAGTCGTATAGCTATGTAATGTGCACTTTTAAGGATTGTGAAGTTTCCTTCAATTATTCGATGATCTCTCATCTTTGTTGCATGGGCCAACAATTTTATTTTATCTTGTTTGAATTAGTTTAATCACTATTGTGAGTTTTCTCTATTGTGTAGTTATTGTGGCTATGTTTGATTTGCTATTGGAATTGAACACATTTATTTGACTTATTATTGGTACTATTTTTTCTTTCTTTCAATATTTATGATCTTTGGTAGTTTAGTGAAACTCTTGCTATTTTTAAATGTTGCCTTCTTTGTTGTGATGTGATTCCTCACCAAGATCGACGTAGATAACCTTGGATCAGTGTATATAAGGAATCAAACATTGGGAAATTTTGAGGATAGGGGTAAGTGTTTGTTGTATGGGTAGCTATGATCCACTTGTACATTCTTAGTGATTATTGATGGCTATGTCTTTGATGCTAATACCATTAAACAAACAAGGGGGAAGTCATACATAATCGTATGGATCCTCCCTAGTTGTGTGTGGATTCAAGACCATCATTTCATATGGTTCTTGGTTACTTTGTGAGACCATGGCATCCTCTTAGACCAATATATGAGCCTTGTATTGTTATCCCTACAATGTGGATGAATAAGTGTATGTTAAAATAAATGCTTTGCTTAGAATACTCAAAAATGTCTCTCAGAAAGTTTGCAATAGGCAAACTTTTAGTAAGAATTTGCAGACACAATGCTCAAAAATTCACACAATCAGCTACATTAAATACGTTCTGTATTAAGTTCAATGTTTTAAGATGAAAAAGAAGAGTTAAATGGTTTTGGTTCGATTTGCAATTTTTGTGAAGCTTTTGCACTGAAGTTTCCATAGCCTAATTTTTTTGCCTGTGAAGAAAGACCATGTCAAATAATATCAGCGAAGAACAAAATAAGGAGACAATTGCTAGATTATGGTCTAACTTGAAAAGAAAAGGTGATGGGAAATGTTATTGTCCCTGCAAAATTTGTAAGGGCTTAAAGACTAGAAGACTTCTAATCAAAACAACTAAGAAACATTGTAGGCAGCATGGCCACATTGAAGGGGGACATGATTATCATCCATTGGTAAGTTGTTCATTATATCGATTTAACAATTTATATACATAAGAAATCACTTGATAATGAGATCATGATCATGGTTTATTTATGTATATCAATTTTATATAGGTGGAGCACCCCGGAGCACATGGTATGGATCAACAAAACCCTGAGAATATGGTTTTCGAAGTGGAGGAACATGGAGGTGTGAATATCAAAGCTGAAGATAATGATCCCATGGAAGATGACGATCATGCACCATAAAACACAATTGAAGATGATGGTACAAATACATTGATCCATGACACATTTAGTACTGGCACAGCTGATCATGATGATCAGGATGACCTTGATGTTCATGATTTACCTCTTCTTGAGAAGGCATATGAGCCCCTTTACAAAGGCTCCCAAACAACTCTTCTCTCTGCTGTATTGTTGTTGGTGAACTTGAAGGTTATGAATGGTTTATCCAACATAACAATCTCACGTATGTTAAGGTGTGTCATACATGTCATTACAGTTAATAAATGGTGAATCATGTACCATTAATATTCTTTATATTCACACCTCAAAATTTTTTTTTTGCTGTAGATTGATAGGTGAGTTTTTCTTACCACCATCAAATATTCTACCTCACTCATACTGAGAATTATCTGCCATTATGAAAGATATTGGAATGGAGTATCAAACAATAGATGCTTGTCCCAATGATCATATTATATATCATAAACAACATGAATTTGGAACAGAATGCCTTGAATGTCATATCAGTAGATATCGAATAGATCAAATAACAAAAAAGGTGCCTCGCAAGGTTCTTCGTTATATTCCCATTATTCCACGTATGCAATGATTATTCAGGTGCACTAGCTTGGCACAATTTATGGATTACCATGCACGCAATAGAAGTCGAGATGACATTATTCGAATGCTTGCGGATGGTTCAACATTTATGGACATAGAGGAAAAGTGGCCACACTTTAAAGAAGAACCTCGTAATCTCAGGCTTTCATTGGCAGCGGACGGTGTCAATCCATTTGGAGAGTTGAGATTTGTTTACTCGGTGTGGCCTATTTTTGTTATCGACAATAATATTCCTCCATGGATGTCAATAAAGAGGGAGCACATAATGTTGGCAATGATTGTTCCAGGTATTTTATCATTTAATAGTCATCTACATTTAATTATAAATATTGCAGTAAAATGGTCATAATAATTATGTAATGTTTTTGTTCATTCCACTAGGCAAGTATCAAGTTAAAGACATGAATGTATATATTGAGCCTCTTATCGACGAGTTGCTGGAGTTATGGAATGGTGTGATCATGTATGACATCTCTAGACCAATAAGACAAAGACAATTTCAATTCCATGCAATGCTTGTATGGACAATACATGATGCCCCAGGGCTAACACATTTTTGTGGTATGTTATAGTGTTCAAGTTGCACATGATAATTATAATTATAAAAATTAACAGATTTAATAGAATTATACATTATCTTGTAGGTCTTCAAACAAAGGGAAAATTTGCATGTCCAGTTTGTGGTCCAAAGATGAAATCCCATCATTCAAAAAGTTTAGGAAAGTAGGTGTTTGATGAGTATAGGCACTTCCTTCACAAAAATCATAAGTACCGAAATATTGAAAAACATCTTTTCAATGGGAAAGAAGAGACTACATCAAAGCCATGAAGAATGCCTCCTCACTTATGGAACTTGGAATATAATAGAATTAATCGTCAAGGTAATGTCATTCCATCTAGTGGTTTATGTTTGGAATTTGAATTTTTCTATCATGTTTTGTTTACTGATGATGTAATTGATGATACTGAAGGTCGTCAAGGCATGGATGGCCACCTTACAAAGGGACTAAAAAGTTATCCCAGACAATTCAGTAGGTTGCCTTACTACGAGCAACTACAAATTGTGCATTTGTTTGATACAATGCATATTGGAAAGAATATAACAGAGACATTATGGAAAATATTGGATGGAAGGCGTGACAAAGAAAAAATTGTCAAAATTTGTAGTGACATTGTGGAATCCAATCATGCAATGAAAAATGTCATTCAATCAAATAGCAATGGAGATCAGATTAATATAAGTGCCCTTCCTTGGTTATTAATGGAGCAGCAAAGCAATTCTATAAAAGAAGTCATACGAAAAATTCGATTTCCCACAGGATTTGTTGTGAACATAAACAATCTCATATCAAAGAAGAGTGAATTTGGGTCAGGGATGAAAACGCATGATTGACATACCTTCATTAAGGTAATTCGCGTTCTTGTGTATTTACTATATATTTGTATACTGCGCATGTACTTTTCATTGTATTATGTTAGAAAACAATGAAAAGATCATTTTATAATTGTTGCAGTACGTTCTACCTCTATCTCTCCCAGACCACTTCGACAATAATATCAAGCAAGTCATATATGATCATGGAAAATACATGAGGTAAGTAGTGATGTTTGTTCAATTTGTTGTATAGATATTATATTTGCCATTTGTTTTACTTGTTATGCAATATATTGTATATTATTTTGTAAAGTCTCGTTTATATATTTTTGCGTCTTCAATCTCTTTTAGGTGGTTGCCATCTAAATAAATCCACAAGGAAGATATAAAATATTGGAAGAGAAAAATCCCTCATCTAATGTGTGAAATGCAAAAGTGTCTACCTTCAACTTTTTTCAATGCACAAGAACACTACCTCATACACCAAGTTGAGGAGATCGAATTGTGTGGACCTGTACACACTAGGTCAATGTGGATGGTTGAGAGGCACTTGAAATTTTTGAAGGCTTTGGTTCGACAAAGAGCACATCCCGAGGGTTCTATAGTGGAGGGATATGTGGTATACCAAACTATGGTGTACATTACTGAATATCTTCCTAAGTTTGCAGCAAAAATCCACGTAGATCACATTTGGGATCCCAACCCCATTAATAAATTCGAAGGGGAGCAATTGATGGGGAAAGGTAGATTGAAGAAAGTGAGAGGTAATTATAAGATGTTACTATAGTAAATTAATTCTTCATCTTTTAAATAAATCAGTTGTAAGTGGTCTATTAATTATTTGTATAGTTGGTCGGGAGTGGGATGCACTACATTTGTATATTGCAAACAATCTTGATTGGATGATGGTGTGGATTGAACGATGTCAACATTTTGGTCGCACATTAACATGGGATGGTGTCACTTCATTGGTTAAAGAAGCTCATCGTAATGGAGGTTCCAATGTTACACAAAGGGAAATTGATTTAGCATATGGTTTGAGAGATCAACAGGTACGTATAATTTTATTAATCACCCATATGTTTATCAACTCATGATGCAATAATTTTAATATGTTAGACATATTGTAGGTCAAACACCACAAGGCTATGTGCTGCAATGGTCATAAATTTCGCATCAAACAGTTGGATGACACGAAGAAAACTTGTGATTCTAGGATAACTGCAGTCTTTGAGGTGGCCAATATTTCATCTAGAAACGACATACATCCTCAAGAGTCTCAAAATCGATACTATGGCATTTTGGATGATATACTTGAGTGTGACTTTAATTCCTTCAAATTAGTTCTGTTCGTCGTCAAATGGTATAGGCTACGACTGAATAAAAATGATCCTGATAGAACTGTCATCGAACATGATAATGGATTTACAATGGTTAATACAAGGTCGTTTGAACGAGTTGGGGATGAGCCCTATGTTCTTCCAAGTCAATGTGAGCAGGTATTTTGCTCGGAGGTTCCACATAAACCGGGTTGGTCATTTGTTGTTAGACATGATCCAAGAGGAAGGCTGATAATGTATAATGTGATGGAAGAAGAAGATACCGAAGAAGTAGAAGATGATATAGATGATGATCACGATCGACAGTTAGTCGATGATGTTCCTGACGGAAATGTACACGAAGAAAAAGCTGATGATGATGATGCTGCTGCTGATGATGATGATGGTGATGGTGATGGTGATGGTGATGGTGATGGTGATGGTGATGGTGATGGTGATGGTGATGGTGATGGTGATGACGATGACAATGACGAACACAATGACGACGACGACGATAACATCGACGACGATGATGACAACGATGATGATGATGATGATGATGATGATGATGATGATGATGATGATGATGATGATGATGTTGATGATCATTATGATGATTTAGATGAAGAAGAAGATCAATGACATGAATGAAATGTATGAGATGCGATTATTATATTATCTATTTAATATTGATATCTTGATAGAAATTGATTTGACTTATATGGTTACATAAATAATTCATATGTTTTGATTTCTAATGCCATTACTTAATTAATTCATGATGCACCTCTAGCTATGTGATAGATGGTGATTTAAAATACATATGTGATGGACTACATGGTTATGATGATACATGTGACATTTTTTGAACTTTGTGTTTATTTATGGAATGTGGACTACTTATTAGCTATGTGATGGATGGTGATTTATGATACGTATGTGATGGATTACATGTTTATGATGATATATATGTGATTCTTATGATGCTCAATTACATATATGATGATACATATGTGATGCTTATGATGCTTATGATACTGCAGTATTTATTGTTTATCAAATTACAAATGTAATGCTTATGATCCTCAATTATTGGTGCAGGAACCTGAACCCCTTTGATGAGGATCCTGCACAGTCTCATGGATCGACAGGTATAAGTCAATACACCTTATAGAAATAATATATTTTTAAAAAATTACAAGAAAAAAAACTTCCTCAGTTTTTCAAACCTCAACATTAGCAGCAAATCTAATACAGTTATCAACACTTGAGGCCCCAGTTGGACTTACTCAAATTTTAATCTCAACATCAACTTTATGGCCATCTTCTTCATCAATATTACCCTCATTTGCAAAATATCTCTCTCATTACCAACTAACTCTCTCATTTGATGGTGCACAGGTATCACCAAATAGGTATTTGTCAGATGTGTCTTCCTCGAGTGAGGGAAATGCAGGAATAGAAGAGGGAAGTGAGACATGTAGTAGATCTCAAATAGGGAGATCAACTAGAGGTCAAAAGATTAGAAGAAAATTCAATAAACGCATGGAATTTTTTCTTGCTCAAGGGGGGTCATGTTCTTATGATGATGAGACCAAAGACGACATTGAGATGCCCTTGAGGTACAAACATCTATTGAAACAATGTGTACCCAAGGAACTTCCTCCAATAAATGCTGATTTTTGTGTTAATGAGAGGATATATCGCATAGCACCTTCGTCGTTACATGGTTTGGGCCTATTTTCCATGGACAACATAAAGGTCTGTTACAACAAAGTTGCTGAATTGATGGAGTTTGTTGGACCTTGTTACAATTATAATGATTGGATGCAGATTGTTCGATATAAAAAAAGTATGCGTAGGTATGCATTGTCAGCCAATTATATACAACAAAAAGATAATGATCAAAGTAAACGAGTGGCTGTATACATTGATGGAAGGCCAAAAGCAACAGGGAATATTGCAGGTTTTATAAATAGTACACGACCTGGGTCAACTAATAAGCAACCCAATTGCATATTTGAGGCACGTGAGGGAAATTGTGTGTTTGTATGTGCGATAAAATCAATAAGTGCAGGGGAAGAGTTGCTAATCGATTACAATTTGAATCATATAGATACAAACAAAGTTACTATCATGGGGGTGGTACATACTATATATATACCATTTAAGCCAACTTCCAATTAATGAATCCAATAAACCATTGTATTATTAAGTTTTTTTGCTAAGTCTATTGGTTTCATTTCGCTAACATTTTTATATTTTTTCTTTGTCACAGGGCCACATGGATCGACCACATAGCACAGATAGGGGTGTAGGTCCTGACACTTCTACGAAGCAGGTAAACCTCATTGTAATTGTACAAATTAGATAGAAGCAAACTGTTACATTATGATCTTTTCTTGAGTGTTTTGAAGTAATTTTGATAGTGTTAATTATATTCTTATCACAGACGGATGTTTGGGATAAGGGAAAGGAACCTGCAGTACCTCAGCACCTCCATAGGGATGTGGGGCGCTCGACAGTGTTATGCGTTGATGACATCGCACTTAGCGCAAACCCTATACAATTTGTACAAAAGAATATTAGAAAAATGAGGCAAGAGATTGTTGATTTGGCAACCATAAGCCCTCAGACTGATGAGATAACAAAGAGGGTGCAACTATTGTTGCGGACAATGGAAAACTTGCAAGTAAGCAATAATGAAAGCTTTAATCATAACAAAAGTTCAATAATGGTTTATATTTTTTTCTCTTTTATGTCATTAACTAAAATATGTATGTGTTGTTTTTACAGAAATTTATAGGGCCTCATCATCCTGGTGGCAATGATCAGGGTATTGCGGGTAGTTCAGGTGATGACCATGTTCTATATATTAAAACCACTCCTTTGGACTTGTGAACTTTCTTTTTTAATGTTTTACATATTTAATGTATTACTCTTCAGGTGCTGACATGGGTCCGAGGTTGACCCCAATTGTATTACTGAATGCAATGTTGGCAACACGTAGCATGCAGACATCATTTGTTGCATCGGCTCGTGTTGACCCGCCCACTGGTGGTAGATCCCTCTTTTTCTCTCTCTTTCGTTATGTGTTTATTACCCTTGAAGTGTTCTTTCTTGGAGGAATTTCATAGTGGATTCATTTACTGTGGTAGGAGATGCACATGAGGATGCGCCAGAGGCGAGTACTGGTGATAACATACCATCATTTCCTGGATCTTCCCGTATTGCTAGTACGGGAACGTTGCAGGCTACATTGGTGGTGAGCGACGAAGAATTGATTCCCTTGAAGATACAAAAGGTTCCAGGTACTTTAAAATTATTATTATATATAGTCTAATTGTAATTTACTTACTGATCACTCATTTTGGACTAATGATCCCATGTTTTTTTTTTGCAGGAAATGATATTTTTTATAAAAATCTTAATGACATTACATTGCAGATATTTGGGACCATACGTAAAAGGTGGAACATCATATGTGAACTAACCCTTATCCACTATTTTGATTTCATATCATTGCTAGAATAGTTTTCCTTTTATCCATTTCTTGAACTATATCAAAGGTAGCTTCAGTTTCTTTCTAAATCTAACAGGTTTGTTTTTGCTTTAAAGGTGGAATGACCAAGAAAAAAAGTTAAAAGATGAACTCACAAACCGTATGGTAGGGTTGTTTGGAAATGACACATTCGACAAGACTAAGCTCCTAGAAAAACCTGGCACATATCTAAAGTATGTGAGGGACCAATACAGGACACATTTAGAGAAGAATGTAAAGTATGAGCATCCCCCCATGATTCCAGAGAGGGAGTGGAATGACCTGATTTTGGATGCAAAGGAGAGAATTGAAAGGAAAAAAGGAAATACATCACCAGACGCCAGAAGAAGGTATGTGATACTATTAAGAATGTGAATATGTACTAATTATTCATTATATTTATATAATCTAACATATTTCAAACTTTTCATAGATTGAGTGACACGTCAAAGGCAACCAAGGCAAGACAAGAAAAGCATGGGCAACACAAACTTGGCTCTGGTGGTTATATGAAACTTGCCGCACAAATTGTAAGAATCAATAAATTAAGTATCACATCAAAATATTTATAAATTGTAAACAATTTTTTTTTATCAAACAATACAAGCAAAATTCACAATACTAAGCAAAAATGCAGGGCTCTGAATTCAATAGAGCGCCCATGGAAGATGACAAGAGAATTGGCTACCAACAAGGCTATATAGCCGTGGCTGAATGGCTATGAGAATTGAGTAGGCAAACACGAGATTCTGATGCATCTGTCACAATGGTAAATAAGCTAAATGAAAATTATTTCAAATTGAATACTTAACCAATAATCTATTTGATGTTAAGTTTCAACATAAAGAGACTATATTTTTTTTAAATAAGCAAGCAATGATAACACTGCGCGTGACATTGGAATGCAACATGATAATCGTGGAATAGAACCTGTACATGAAGGTCCAAATGTACATCCTAGTAGTGGAGGTATTCATTTGCTATTCAAATTTTTTTATGTAATTATTAATAGAATTAAACATCTTAAATTGAAAATTAGTGTAGTAATTAATGTAACCTTTATTGTTAATATTTTAGAGCATGTAGTCGGTGGTGACCAAGTGGAGCATGATCCGGGTAGACAACATCAGGAACGTGATGTTCCCCAATCAGGTAAAGAGGACAACTGTTATTCCTTTAAACAAATTTAATTGCAATTGGTGTATTGATTAATGTAACATTTCGTATTTCAACTCCAGAGGATCTAGAGGGTGTTCAGCATGTCGAGGTTGAGGCTAGACAAAATGATGTGGAAGATGATGTGGCCCCATTAGGTAAAGAGTGTAACGGTTGTGTTCTTTAAATTAATGAAATACTTGTAACAATAATAAAAAAATGTTTTGAATTTAACCCAATTCTTTTTTATTGCAGAGGACCCCCCTTTGGTTCAGCATCCTCGTCCTTTGTATAGGACTAGGCATACATCAAGAGAACGAGAAGAGGGCAGAATATCTGAAGATGGGGGAAATGATGAAGAAACCGATGTTCCACTTAGTCTTTTCATAGCTTCAAAGAAAAAACAAAGAAAGAAATGATTGTAATCTACCTTATTTGATAATGACTGATTTTTATGTGTTAATGAATGTAATTATGTGCTAATGAATGTTCATGAATGATATGTGTTGATGATTATTGATGAATGTTGTGTTTTAATGAAAGTTAATGAATTTTATGTGTTAATGAACGTTATGTGATAATGAATGAATGTTATATTTTAATAATGGATGAAAGAATGAATGAATGTTAGATGTTAACGGGGAATTTAGAGTGATGTTGGGGGGGGGGGGCAAATGAGCTTCCACCTTCACGTGGTTGGCCCTGTTAAGTAGAGAATATTAAACTATTCTCGAAACAAAGCGAAGCTCAATAAGATAATACACTTTTCAATATTTCATTATGTTGCACAGTTAATCTTATTGAATAATGTACGTATATTGAATCTTAATTGCAGGGTCCAACAGAGCCAACATAAACAACACCATGGTGCGACTGCAAAAGTTGTGAATAGGCCTCATCATGAATAAAGCTGAATTAGCGCATTCTCTGTAAAATCTCAAATGCTCTATACTTTGGAAGTTTTGAAATTTTTATGATCATATCGGTCCCCTGCCTAAAAGCTTTTTTCCTTGATTTGTTTGTGATACACATTGAGAGATTTTTGTTTTCCTTTTATTTATTCATGTCTTAACCATTCTCCACATGCTTCCCATTCTTATTTAGATTGTTGTATTTTTACATATGTTGGAATCTGTAGTTCCACGTACATGTTTTCTATGTTCTTTGTAACTATATGAAAAGGTGTAAAATGTGGGTATAGTCCAAAATCTTGATTACCAACAAGCTATTGTTGTTTAATAGTTCCAGTGTTTGTATTAATTGAAACAATTTAACCCTTTTAACATGTTTCATAGCAAACCTGCACTTTGTATGCAATCTTATTGTTACAGTTCAATTACTGAGGTGATGTGATTTATCTTGACAATAGAATGTCGGAATTTAGCTGAATTTATCTTGACAATAGAATGTCGGAATTTAATACCATAATCCATGATGAAAACTGCCAAAAATGGAAATTTATCTTAGTTCGCAATTACAAAATGCTTTTGTATAGGCCTCTCGAAGATTAAGTACATCAAATTAAGACTTTATAAATTGAGTGTATGTATTAGCAATCTCCCAAATTGTTCAATGGTCTCCAAACCTTGTCAATTTTTTATTTTTATTTTAACTCAAATATGTATGGTATAGGCATATCATTGGCTGTGTGATTTTTTTTCTTCCTTAAATGCTTCTACGATGAAAAGAGACAAGTTTTAGATGAAAATGGGGTCTTATGGGCCTTTTTGACACAATGGTAGGTTCTTTAGGCCTGAAAATGAACCAAAAACTAGTCGATTGCCTTAAGTTACAAACAAATCCTTGTTTGTGAGCATGCTTCTTGATCTCCAATTTTGGTGGAATGAAAGATAATATTGAATTTCTCAAGCCTTTTGGATGCTTCAAAACCACCAAAAAAAAGCTACTTTGATCATTGAAATGTTTTAGTGACTTGGATAAAAAAAGAAAACTAAGTCTAAACTTTAGAAGTTAATTTTTTCTTGTCAAATTGTTTTCAATTTTCAAATCATACAATGATGCAAGAGGAGTATATTTTGTTATGACAAGATAAAAAAAAAAACTTAGAATCTTTTGAAACCATTGAAACATGGGGACCCCTTCCCCCCCTCCAAAATCCCTATTTTTTCAGGATGCAATACTTAGGGGAAACATCCCCTTGCCGCACCACTTAGGGACGTCCTAGGGACTCCAAGGAGTCTCTTGACCATCTTGAGGATGCCTATGAGTCTCCCATGGCCCCCAATTAGAAACTCCAATTCTAAACAAAAATGGTGAAATTACTGTGAAAATGTCATCCGTATTAAAGGTTTGGCAATTCCCCCTAACCTTGATGGGGGCTTTGCCCAAAACCCCCCACAAGGGGCACTACCCATTGACCCCAAACTTCTACCCACCATTCTTATTGTTAATGCAATCGTTTCCATTTTTTTTGTGTTGACTAGTTTAAACACTTAGTATGCCAAAGTTTCATCTGCAATTCTTATACTTATTCTTAGTTTGTTCCCAAAGTTCCTAAACTCTACCACCATTGTTAATGTTCAAATTTCAATGCAATCATTGACATATTTTTAATGTTTATTATAAAATTTACATAGTGTGGCAAAGTTTTATTTACAGTTGTTATACTTATTCTATACACATCCTTTTATAATTAATTTTTTAAGTTGTATATATATTTGCATCCCACCCCGCCCCCTTCGTCATCCCCCTGTCATCCCCAAACTTAAGCCCTTGGTATGTTAAGATATGAAAGCTCACAATAGTTTCATTTGATATGTTAATCAAGGAAAAACCTACAATATATAGCTTCCAAGATTCCAAACCCATGAGGATCATGAAGAGGTAGAAAACCAAAAAAAGAAATTGCTTATCCAAGTTTCCAAATTTGTGACAAGGAAAAAGTAGAATCTCAATCAAAGAAGGAGAATGTGCAACTCATTATCTTATTCTACCTAAGTAAAAATATTACCTAATTAAGCTTTTTAATAGTGGAATATCACACTTAGGATAAAACATATCCAAGGTAAATAAAATATTACATTGATAGGCTTCTTTGGTTGCTCTAAAAGTGGTGCCTTATGAATTATGTTCTTGGATACTAAAGTTTCCAAATTCTGGGCACTCTTGATAGCTTCTCGTAGAGATTGTGATTTGAAGGCTTTAACCAAACCTTTCAATGGTTTCTGTTGATGTGTTTTTTATACACTATGCAACACAAAATAAAATACTAAGTATTCTATCCTCTCTTGAACAAAATCCTCCCAAGTGCTAAACTACGTGATCAAATGGGATGATTCCAAGATTCCAATAGTCAGGTCTTGACTTTATATTGCAGATAGACTCAATGATTGTGATGTGATATCTTCTAGAATCAGAAGGGGGACTTACGTTGCTTGGGTCAAGACCTATCCATTCTCATGTTTCATGATTGATTTACACTCCATGATTTAGGTCATCCTTGAGCAACATCTCGACTTAGCCAAATTTTGTTTTTTTGTACCCTAATTCTTTAATTTTGACCCCTTACTAGCATTGCCTTAGGTTTTATTGGAATTCTTGCTTCTCTAGCATGGGCACATTTCTAGGGTTCATTCACACAAATTGCTCTTGATGAGCAAGCTAGTATCATGACCATGACTTAAACAAAATTTTAACTTAGTCAAATTATCTCCTCCAAACTTCTATGAGTTTATCGGCTTCATTCTTCATCATTTGGATGTCTTTTGTCATTGGAAGGTAATTCTTGACCACCATACCTCAATCTTGACCTATGCTACCCTAAAACCCTAGAACCTAGTCATGTTTACAATTGAGATCTTGGTGACTTGATCACTTAATACAGCTTAATCATGCAGGTCTCATCTAACTCTGACTCCAACACTTAAGCAAATCAACCCTAGCAACCAAGTACTTTGGGAAATATCTTGCAACTTGACAACATGGGTAATGATGGAGGAATGGAAGGTGAAACCTATAGAGGTGAGAGAGAGAGAGAGGGTGAGAGGAAGAGATAATGACCTAGAGAGGGTAGAGAAAGAGAAGTAGAGAGGGAGAGAAGAAGAGAGGGATGGAGAAAGAGACCTAGAGAGGGGAGAGAGAAGAGAGATAGTAGAGAGGGATAGAGAAGAGAGATACCAATGTCAATCTTTTTCTATAAATTTTTTTTTTTCGAGAACTTGGCCTCCAGGAGAGTTCCGACGAGGATGTTGTGCATCTGACGACACTCCTCTGTTGGAATTTTACCCCATGGAGTCGGAATTATGATGGCCTCTAGGAGAGTTCCGATGAGGATGCTGTGCATCCGACGACACTCCTCTATCGGAATTTTACCCTGTGGAGTCAGAATTCCGACGATAGGCCGAGATCGCGACGGTATTCTTTCTGGGTATGAGCATCCATGGCGGCCATCAGAAAGGTTGGAGGTGATGTCAGAATTGTGACGACCACAAGGATAGTCGGAACTTCCGAAAAAAAGTTTTCGATGGCTTTTTTTGTCAGTAGTGCGATGAAATTTCGTCGGAAGTCCAACAATTTGCCATCGAAATTTTGACCTGAATGTACTAGTGTCAGGTCCTAGGATCTCTTTTCTGAGTAGGGTGTCTCTATTTTGATTCTTGTTTTTTTTCCAGTCTTCTTATCGTTGTAGCTTGAATTTATGCAAACGCACTGAGAGAAAGTGCCATCATGCATTGTTTACTTGGAATCTTGCATATCTTGTGTCTTGTTGTACATGCACTATTGATCAAGTGCCATGAGGGGGTTGATGTTTGCCTGTTGTTTGCCATCTTCCTTTGTCTAGTGAGTGCTCCTTCCACGACATTCGCCTCATGATGATGTGTCTCAGCACCTTTGATGTTCTTGATTCTTCGTCATGCAGTTGTTTTTGGCTGTCCTTTTCAGTATTCCTGTCCCTCTCCCACTTCCGCATTATGGGGAGGTTTATCCTGTTGGTTCTACTGCTTCCATGGTTCGATTGATCAACTCTTCAGGCTTTGGTTTCTCATGCCATCTGTATCTTTGGTTTCAGTTGTTTTTGCCTTGTTTGCCTCTTGATTCGAGTAGTGTCATTTGAGGGCACTCATGCAGATTACAGTCTTCTCTACCTGGTCATGTTCTATTTCAGTGGAGGTTCTCCAGATCAACAGTTATTTTTTGACAAAGTTTGCAGGTTCTTCATGCTTCAGTGATATTCTTTTTATCTCTTTTTGGAGTAGATTTTTTTTCCCACGTGGTTTTCTCTATTTCTCCAGTTCATAGAGATTTCATTGTATTTGGGTACCTGATCAGGCCTTGTTGTCGGGACCCATCTTTCATGCTTTCAGTAGTTGTTCTAGGTTTTAACTTCTCCCTAAGTCTAGCTTAAGGGGGGGTGTTAGAGTATTTGAGTATTTACTTGATTAATTAAACATTATTTGTTTAATTATTTAAGTTCCCTTTATCTCTTTTACACTTAAGCTAATTTTAGGTGCATATAATTAATTATTATGTGCAAACCTAGGTTTTCCCTTTTAGGGTTTCTTGACCTATTAAAGGTTGAGTTCTTTCTTTTCATTGTATGAAGAAGGATTATTATTGTCAATACATTTTGGAGATTATTGAGCTCTCATCTTTTGGAGCATATTTTTCCTGTGTATTCTTTCCTTCTGTGATTTGCTTCATTACTTCTCCTTGTAACAGGTTTTTCAGCTTGCAGAGATTATTTGGGCTCCTGTGGTGTTGTATTTTCTCAACTCCTATAGGGCTTATATCATGCCACCCAAGATCAACTAATAGTGCTAAATGGCATGCTGATAGGGGAGGAAAAAGAAGGTGTGAGCATTGAAGACACAATTTTCATGTGGGATGATTACCTTCCAATTCTTCATGTGATTAAGAATATTGATGAAAATGTATTGATTGAAAAAAGAGTTCTTAATGATAATTTTGATAAAGGAACAATTATTGAATGGATTAGAACAATCAAAATGGTGATCAAAGAATAAAACAAGTCTAAAGAAAGGATAATAGAAAAAATTAATAGTGCAAACACTTTGTTGGCTAAAGCTGAAGAATTTGTTGAAGGTCTTACACATACACTTTTGATGATAAGGTAAAGGTAGTGCAAGAATTCAAAGATAAAATGCATAAAGATTGCATTCCAGAGATTATAGTACAAATGGTGTCTATGAAGTAGTGTATTCAATTCATGAAGGCTAAATTACCATAGTTGGAAGAGAAGAAGAGAAAAATGAAAGTATTTGTTAAGAATTTGGCTATAAAATTGAAGTATACTAAGACACCAGATATTGAAGAACTGCATAGCATGGTAAAATTATTCAATCAAGAATTTCTAGAAGTTCTTACTATTTTTTAAAGATGATCGACTTCATATTTTTTTTATAGATTTGTATATAATAAATAGTTGGGACAACAAATAGACATTTTAGTTGATGTTTTCTGACTAGTTTTATGTGAGCTCCAATTAACTCCAATTTCCATGTGGGTCAAATGGGTGGATAAAGGGGAATTTTAAGCTATGTTCTCACATCCAAAGCAATGCAGACAACTTCTAGTTAAGTGCAACAAAGATTGGGAAAGATTTACCCACATTTTGAAGAAGGAAACTTGTCGTTTTTGAAACAACAATTAACCAGAACATCAAACACAACAAAAGGAGCTCCTTTTTTTCAATTCCAATAGTCCAAATCAATCATTAACTAGTTTCATGATTATTAGATGTAGTTTAATTAATTTTTAGAGCGGTTGTAGGGTGTTATTTTCCAATTTTCAATAACTTTGAACCCATAATTTTGCCTAGAAACCCTAGTTTCAAATTTGCAAATTGGGTGTTGTAATGGCCATATAAACCCTTAATTGTCTTTAAAAGGGTTGGAATTTTTATGCAAACATGATTGTGATATGTTTATGCAATTTTGGTGCAAAAATTTCTACCAGACACGTGAGATTTGGAAGAATAAAATTCAAATTTTAATATTTCCAGTTTGTGTGAATGATTCAAATAGATGTATCAGTTGGTATTCTTGATTGTTTATATATTTCATTGTGAAGAATAATCCAGTTAGATCACATCTGAAGAGCCTATAAATAATCTCACCATTTATGTGTGCATTGGGTATGTCCATATAGTTAGATGAATTTTGAAAATCTTTTGATTCATTTATTCCTTCATGATTGCATCATATTTGCATGAATTGTGTAATTTGATTTATGTTTATGTGGTTCCTTATAATCTAATCATCATATGCATTAAATCATTAAATGGTTAACATTGTCTAGTAGATTGAGTTGCAGATTTATTTGTTTCTCTTGTTTCCCTTCACTTTTGCAATTTATTTCATAATCTTGAATAAAGTAGATTTTTTTTTTATTAATAAGAAGGAAAACAAGGGTGTTGACCCTGTACAAAGACAAGACAAAAAGGCTACATACAACTGGTCAAGAATAGACCTCCGATAAAAAAGGACAAAACAACCCACTTACAACACACTAGCAGAGCAACATCTAGTAACCCATATTGAGGGTGAGTAGAAGTTTCACCCATAACTTAGGTAAGAATTTGGGAAGAAGAGGAAGAGAGATCTTTCCTCTATCGACGAACAATATTCCACACAATACTATCATTTAAAATATCAACACAAGGGCGAGCAAGAGGAATCCCCTTAATGGGACTATCAACACTAGAAGTAGGATGCTGACCAATTGGCAAATCCACCATTAATGGATGAATTAGAATAGGAGAAAAAGGTGAATAAGGGTCCACATGTCCAAATGAGAACACACCAATAGCACAAGGTGAAGGAGGATCCATGAAGCCTGAGGGGGCCACACTGGTAGGAGGAGGCATAATGTCATCCTGTGAGGAATCATCACCATCTTGTGAAGTCATTAGAGAAAAAATTATAAGCTTGGATAGTTAGGTGATCACCATGAGCATCCTTCCACCATGTGACAACACCTTTATAGTGCAAGAGAGAACAATATGTGGTTAAGTGGCTAGTAGAGAAGCAATAGTGACAACAAAAGGGGAGGTCTTCATAATCCAATGATTGAGTATATGGCCTATCCCCAACCATAAGAAATACCTCCCCAGGAAGAGGTATGGATATGTCAATATTGACTAGAATGCATGTGAAAGTAGAAATACCCATGGAGGAAGTGGCATCATCAACCTTCAAGAAGTGGTTGATAGAGTTGTCAATGACCTTAAAGCAAGAATTCTACCAAAAACGAAGGGGAAGGTTGGGAAGATGAATCCACACTGGACACACATTGAGTGGTTCAGTAAGAGGGTTGAAGTAGGTTGTCCATGGTTTGATTGAGAGATAATGAACACCCCAAGCCCACAACTTGATCAACACCAAATCACAATTAGGAGAACAAACAAAAGAAGTGCAACAAAAAACCCCTTAGCACAAGGGAAAGCTCAATGTTACCAAAAACTAAAGGCTTCCAAGAATCAATCACCCAGTGATGAAGATCCAAGAGAGAAGGCCAAAAACCAACAAATCTACATACCAACCTGCAACGTTGGTATAAATCCATATTTTTTAGCACATCTTGGCCACAAAACACAACAAGGGAGGTCTTGGCACAAGTAGAAGGATGATATTTCCCCTTGGGAGGAAGGGCAACAACAAATCTAGCAACATGAGCAAAGCTCCATCCACCAACAATCTAGAAGAAGGCCTTAGCAGAGGGACCCCAACACTAGAGGGGAAAACACCCTCACAAGTAGTAGCATCACTCATCACCAAACCAGTAGGAGCTGTAGAGGGACCAGGTAACCTGGACCCAGCAACAATACCAGAGGGCACAAAAACCCAAGCATGAAGAGCACACAGGGGACACCAAACCAGTCGTCACCAGGGTAGAAAAAAGTTAAGGCCATATATCATTATAGGAGTTTCAACTTGAAGTGTTAAAATATATGTTGTAGCAGGAGTTTTTTTCAAACCATACACATGGATGAGAGCTAGGATCAAAATGGATGTGTGAGCATGAGTGAGAGCCCTAAGGTAGCTTTGAATGGGGATAAGGCAACTTTTATTAGAGTATATTGTTAGGATAGTGTAGCGTCCTAAAATTGCGACACTTGCAATTTCGACTGCATTTGGGTCTTCATGATGGCGATGCAACATGGAACCTGAATGGAGACCTCGAAACTTGTTCACAACATCAAAAACTGCATTTTTCAGCACCCTGGCCTGATCCTCCTTGCACCTTGCTGCCCCTGGAGGTGGGACCATGGTGCCCAGCGCCCTGGTCCCTGGCCCTATTTTGGGCCCGGTCTCCTATGGGACTTCGGGTCTTTTTGTTTGCAAATTGGAAAATAACATTTCCTGGTCGACCTAAGGTCGGGAAAATCAGTCTATCAACCCTAATTGACAATTATATAAACTACTTTTCCTCTCTCATTTTGGTATGAGGGAAAAAGGTGGAAACGATACTCAAACATTCAAGCATTCAAGCATTCAAACATTCCTTCAAGCAATTGATCATTCTAAGTCTCCATTCAAGGCTAAGTGTTGCATTCAAGACAAGGATTCAACCATTGAAGAGGAGATCACATACTACAACATACAACATACAACATACAACATACAACATACAACAAACAACAACATCTATACCTCCGCATATAAGGATACAAACATCCTTACAACAAGGTACTAGTACTTGTTTTACATTACAGTCATTTACATTTACAACATTTCTCATTTCTTGGTTAATTCCAAAACCGGGGTTTGACCTAAGGGCAAACCCCTAATCCCTAACCCCCCAATCGTCTTCGCTTTTCTGTGTGTAGGTTGTAGGTACGCAGCTGAAATTGAAGATTTGGAATCCTTGTGCAGAGACGAACAGATCCCCCTTCGTTTCGCGGATTTTTCGGAGGACCGTGTGCACGCCGGGCGCCATCGTCCCGTCAACTTTTGCTCAAATTTGCAGGACAGCACCGTCTCAACATTTTACTGCTAATTCTAGGTCCGCGGCTTCATCCTATATCCCTATCTCAGTTTATAAGCAAATCTTTCTCACTTTCTATGTATTCCTAGCTTAATCATTCTATATACATTCTTTACAAAAGAGGGTAGCCTTGCTGTCTTAACCCTTGAAACTCATATAGAATCCCATCTTACATTGCGTGGGATTGGATCTTGTGGGTTTCAACCCCTCTTTTGAATGTAAAGTCCCTCCTAAGTGAAAACCATCAACCCTAGTGAATCTCCCTTCTCTCTCCTTGGAGTTGGGGAGGGGAGAACGACTAGGGTTCGATTTTTCCGCTTTACATTTTGGTGAACCCGACGTGAACATCCTTTCTGATTATTCATGGTTAGATCTGAAAATTTTGATTTCCTAATTATATTTCCATGTTTGATCTTTTGCAAATTTTAGAGGTTGATTGCATAAAAAACCCTAAAATTTTCTTTTTAAGTAATTAAACTTGTGAAATGTTTAATTGTTAATGCTTGTTTTAGATCTGCCCTTCTATTACAAATTATCAATTCATATTTGTGCTTTAATTTTGAAAATTAAGTGGTTAAGTGTCAAAACCCTAATTTTTGAAACCCTCTTGATTCAACCTTTGTCTGACAATTTCACTAATCAAAACATCTCCAAATCAGTTGTAACTTTGGATTCCGCAATAAAATCATAATATCTTTCATCCCTGAAAATTTGGAAAAAAGTTGCGAGGACCGTGTGCACTCCAAGCGCCATCGTCCCCGACATTTTTTCCGAAATTTCGGGAGCTAGATCTTACTGTATTTTTCTGCTAAAATCCAAAATTTTGGCTGATTTCATCAATTCTAACACTTTCAAAATTACAGTCAAAGTTGGTCTAGCGATTGCTTGGATTGAGGCTTCTAATCATTCAAAAATTGTTGAAATTGAAATTTGTGTCAAAATTGTGTTTCTTACAGTCCTAAATCTGAAAAGTGTATTAGCATTCATTCGAAATTTCAATGTTTTATTCAAATTTTTGCAATTTGTGACTTTTGAAATTAAGTGCTTAATTACAACAACTTTGATTTCCGCTTTCAAAATTGAATTTTGCGTGAAATTGAGTCAATTTTCAAATTTCAAAACTTGCATTGCTTTTGGTATTCCCTCTAAAATCATAAAATTCAAAATTTCAGTTTCCCTCTCTTTTTCAAAATTCAAATTTTGCATTTTTCGACAATCTTGGTAGGGTTCAATTTTGAGATTGCAACTTTAATTTGGCCTATCTACAGATCGTAAAATCACTCAATTTTTTCAGGTTAGCTGTAAAATCATCATAACTTTCATCCCTGCAAATTTCGAAAAAAGTTGCGAGGACCGTGTGCACCCCGAGCGCCACGGTCCCGGACATTTTTTCCGAAATTTCGGGAGATTGTCCTGATTGTATTTAACAACTTAAATATAGAAGATTGGCTGATTTTACTGAAATTTGCTACCTCTAAAATTCAAAATCTTCTCTCTTTCTTTAGTGCATGAGTTTTACAACAATAAGTCCTACTTACACTATTCCCGTTAGACGAAGCCTTAGAATTAAGTCCTTCCAAGGTTTAATTACTGAGGAGATGGAACCTAATTTGAATGACCTTTTTAACGAGGACATGGGTAATTCCTCTAATCCTCTTAATGATGAAGAAGCTCTCCATGAGGTTTCTGTAGAACAACTTTCAAAATTAGATAACCAATTTGATGATTTTCGACAATGGATGTCTCAAGAATACCCTGATAGTCAAGCTCTTCCTTTAATTGAGGGTCTAAAACGCATGCTTCAAAGTGATAAGAATGGAATTGATATTTTGCATGGTATTGCACACATTGTGGATTCAAATGTGATGCCTATGAAAAGTTGTGCCGAAACCTTAGGTTATACACAACCTCCTACTCAAGACAATCATTCTATTCCTTTGACGACTTCTATTGCTAGTATACCTACTTTAACATCAAACATAATGACTACTTCAATACAAGACATTCCTCCTATGATCACTAGTCATGGGGGCAATCCCTCTTCTTCAATCAACCCTCTTCCTTCATTCAATCCGACTTCTTCATTCATTCCTTCAATAAGTGTTCCTATTATATCACCACAAATGAACATGACACAAGGGGGCAATTCGTTTTCCATTCCTCCTTATAGTGTTCCTCTTGTCCAATCATCTCCTATGACTAACTATCATAGTGTCCCACCACCTTACTCTCTACCTTCTTTCAATAACATAACACCTCCATCACAATCTAACACATCTAATATGAACTCTTCGACTGAAGCGACCATTAACAATCTTGCACAAACTGTCTCTTCTTTACAGCAACAAATTGCCTCTATGAATCAATCTAAGTTTAGTGTGCCCACATTTGATGTTGCGAGCCCACTTTCTCTTGACATTGTTCGAGCTATTCCCCCTAAACATGTTGAAATTCCACATTTGGAGCTTTATAATGGTAAGGGTGATCCTCTAACACATGTTAAGACTTTTCAAACAATATGTACTGATTTTGCTTATGACCAAAGGTTGCTTGCAAAACTGTTTACTAGAACATTAAGAGACAAAGCCCTACAATGGTATTGCTCGTTGCCTTCTTATTCTATTACTTCTTTTGAACAACTTGCAAATGCTTTCATTCAACAATTTCAAAACAATATAAGTCCTAAAGTTACTTTGATTGATTTAATGCATTGTAAACAAGGTGTTAAAGAAAAAGTGACTAATTTCATTGGTAGATATAAGCATTTGTATGCTCAAATTTCCTTTCCAGTGCCTGACAATGATATTCAAAGAATCTTTATTTCTAATTTACAAAAAGACATTAGAGAAAAACTCCTGTTTTCTGAGTTTACTTCTTTCCAACAGTTGTGCGCAACTCTTCACAATTATCAACTGACTGTGAGTCAAATGGAACAATCACATCCTATGGCTCCGAGTGATAAGGGTGATAGTAGTCAACAACCATTTGGGAAGTTTAAACCGAACAGAGAGTCCATTAAATTCAATGAAAACATCATCAACAACAATGTGAATGCAGCATCAGGTGTGCCTCCTATTTCTAAGTTTTTCAAGAAAGAAAGAAAGTTTACTCCTTTGAATGAATCATTGCATAGTATTATGAATAAGTTATTGGAACAAAATGTGCTTGCTCTTCCTCCTATAAGGCAAATAGATCCTGCAAAGATTAATTCACCCTATTTTGATAACAAATCTTTTTGTCAATTTCATCGTCAACCTGGGCATGATACTGAAAAATGTTTTGCTTTAAAGGGTAAAATTCAAGATTTGATTGATAATAATACTATCTCTGTTTCTGGAGTGAATGATAAAGGCAATACATCTGTAGCTCCTCCTAACCAAAATCTTCAGATTTTTACTGATCCATTACCTTCTCATACCTCTAATGCGATTGATACAACTGATTCCTCTGTCTCACCTAATGATCTTGTGTCCATGACTCCGAATGTGATTAACTTTGTAGAGCAGCAGAAAATCCCTAAAGAACTTTCCATCACCTTTGATTCTAGCGAAACTATTAGGGCACCTGATGGTCCTTTATACATAGTTGCAAAAGTCAAAAATACACCTTGCCGTGGAGTGCTTATTGATCCTTCTTGCATGGTTAATGTCATTACTGAAGAATTTCTTTTTACTTTGCAATTGAATCAAGTGATCTATGACGAAACAAATGTGGTTGTGAAACTATTTGATGCATTTTCTTCTCCTGCAATTGGTTCTATTACATTACCTATTGAGGTCCATAACAAATCCCTTGATGTGAACTTTGCTATTATTCCTTCATCTGAACAATTTCGTGTGAAGCTAGGCTATCCTTGGCTATCTTCCATGAAAGCTATTGCTTCTCCTATTCACAAGTGTTTGAAATTTCCCCATAATGGTGAAGTTGTTACTGTCAATCATAGTCTCTTTAAACCAGCTGAAAAAACTTCTAGCGTTCCTATTGATTATTTTTGGCCTAAACAATTCCAATCTCTTCCTCCGCGAAGTGATCATCTTTTCAAATCTTATCAAAAGTGGAAAAAAGATATGATCCTATCTCTAAGTGAACCTAGAACACCCAAACTTGACATTCCTATCATTCTTGAGAAGGAAGTTCTTCCTTTGAAAGATAAAACTAATGTCTTTCCTCAAGAAGATTCCCAACCCATCCCTATGGATGTGACTATGCCTATATCTAATACACTTCCTAAAAGTAGACCTATCCCTCCTCGTCATGATGGACTTGGTCTCCTTCCTAAACCAAATATTCCTCCCTTATATGGAGCAGTTCCTCTTCCTTCCTCTTATGGAGAGAAGAGACCTTCCTCTTCTCCTATTTTTCAGCCTAAGAGACCACAACCTAAACACCCAAGTGATAAGGATGAGAACATTCCTCCTCCTCAATCTTCTCAACTTCCTACTAAGACTAGATGAAATCGTTCTGCATGAGAACGCCGACGAAAGCGTCGTCTTAGAGCTCAAACTTTGCAATCCCCAAAAAGACCTTCAACAAGCATTATTCCATTTTCTCCTCAGCCGGAAATTGAGCCGAAATCTCCTAAACATAAGATGCATGATGGTCTTGATCCTGTGCGAGTTAAAGACCCTATTTTTATAAATCTTGATGATGATATAGATGAAAATGTTATTCATGATGAAAATGTTACTTATCTTGCTTCTGATAGTGAATATGAACTTGTTGATATTGATAACCATTTATCTAATGAATTTTCTAAAGCACTTATCCTAGCTCCTAGACAAGAACAACGTGGCTTGGAACATGAACATAGCCCTTGTTTGGATCTTGTGATAGCTCCATCTGCTGTGTTGGATGTTCCTCCTCTAGCGTGTTCCCTGCCTTCCCGAAACATTGATCAGCAAGATCGGGGGGTAGATGACGTGCTAGACTAGTTCATTAGCATAGCAGATTCTCTCCTCCTCTCTTTTGTTACTTCTTCTATGTGTTATTCTCATTCTTCTATTTGTTGTCCTTAGTGTTGTCTACTTGAGGACGATGCAAAACATTGAGATCTCTTTTGGTCTCTCTCATGTTGACTCAAAAGACACATGTGTTCCCTTCTTCTAGGTGACCTTCCTTGATTGGGGAATGAAGAACAATTATGCATACATACATATGATATACATGAATTATCATACAGCATACTGACCCCGAGGAAAGCGAAGTCACCTTGTGCTTTGTGTTTTGTGTCTATTATCCTTGGGCTTATCTCACACTTGGGGGCTAAATCCTTGTGATAACGTGCTCCTTTCTCATTTCTTATATGTATCACTACCTTAAAGCAATCACCCCCGGTGAGGCATGTGCGATCACTTTAACGTAGGGGGGCATACATCCCGTTCATATCTTTTCAAGATACTTAAAAATTTCTTGACAAATTTAGCTTTGCCTTGAAATTTTTTGATATCTTTCTTACATGACTCATAGTGAGGGAACCTTACTACTGATAGTCATGGTTCTCCCTCGTGATCTTCCCTTTTACTTTGTCAATCGAAGTCATAAGATCCTTAGTCCACTGGGGGCTTGGTGTATCTTGCCTCCTTGACGTGGTGAAAGTTTTTCAATGTTGTTTCCTTGTACTTTACCGGAAGTATGAGCGTATGCTTATACTCCCGCTAAAGTGGGGGCTAAATGTAGCATCCTAAAATTGTGACACTTGCAATTTCGACTGCATTTGGGTCTTCACGATGGCGATGCAACACGGAACCTGAATGGAGACCCCGAAACTTGTTCACAACATCAAAAACTGCATTTTTCAGCACCCTGGCCTAATCCTCCTTGCACCCTGCTGCCCCTGGAGGTGGGACCATGGCGCCCAGTGCCCTGGTCCTTTAGGACTAGGGTGCCCAACGCCCTGGTCCCCCAGGACCATGGCGCCCAGCGCCCTGGTCCCTGGCCCTATTTTGGGCCCGGTCTCCTATGGGACTTCGGGTCTTTTTGTTTGCAAATTGGAAAATAACATTTCCTGGTCGGCCTAAGGTCAGGAAAATCAGTCTATCAACCCTAATTGACAAGTATATAAACTAATTTTCCTCTCTCATTTTGGTATGAGGGAAAAAGGTGGAAACGATACTCAAACATTCAAGCATTCAAGCATTCAAGCATTCAAACATTCCTTCAAGCAATTGATCATTCTAAGTCTCCATTCAAGGCTAAGTGTTGCATTCAAGACAAGGATTCAACCATTGAGGAGGAGATCACATACTACAATATACAACATACAACATACAACAAACAACAACATCTATACCTTCGCATATAAGGATACAAACATCCTTACAACAAGGTACTAGTACTTGTTTTACATTACAGTCATTTACATTTACAGCATTTCTCATTTCTTGGTTAATTCCAAAACCGGGGTTTGACCTAAGGGCAAACCCCTAATCCCTAACCCCCCAATCGTCTTCGCTTTTCTGTGTGTAGGTTGCAGGTACGCAGTTGAAATTGAAGATCTGGAATCCTTGTGCAGAGACGAACAGATCCCCCTTCGTTTCGCAGATTTTTCGGAGGACCGTGTGCACGCCGGGCGCCATCCTCCTGTCAACTTTTGCTCAAATTTGCAGGACAGCGTCGTCTCGACATTTTACTGCTAATTCCAGGTCCGCAGCTTCATCCTATATCCCTATCTCAGTTTATAAGCGAATCTTTCTCACTTTCTATGTATTCCTAGCTTAATCATTCTATATACATTCTTTACAAAAGAGGGTAGCCTTGCTGTCTTAACCCTTGAAACTCATATAGAATCCAATCTTGCATTGCGTGGGATTGGATCTTGTGGGTTTCAACCCCTCTTTTGAATGTAAAGTCCCTCCTAAGTGAAAACCATCAACCCTAGTGAATCTCCCTTCTCTCTCCTTGGAGTTGGGGAGGGGAGAACAACTAGGGTTCGATTTTTCCGCTTTACAGATAGATCATTGGTTGTTATTTTTTTGTTTAAGAAGATTTCTAAACTAGAAAATATAAAAAAGATTTGTTACAATTGTGAAAAGTCTACAAAATTGCATTGCACATTCTCTAGTTTGAAGTGTCAAACACCAACGCCCACCTTGAATAAATTCATATTCATTCCCACTGATTTACCTTGTGTGACTAAGGCCTAACCTTTTGTAATCTTGGAGTGAGAAATATCACTTTGCAAGAGAGGATATCCATCTCGGGTCTCCTTTTGTTGTCTATGCTAACACCACAATCAACAAGTCCATGTAAAATACTATATGATTTACAAAAATATAGGAATTTTTTGGGGACATGGAGAAATACTCAGTTATTTTTGTATGTACAACTATACTGGATCCATATAGTTTGTATAGTCATGCACTCACTATTGCTAGTTTATAGTTTGGTCACTAGATCCTACAAAGAATTGTTCACTTACGACAGTGATTTACATATGTAAAATCAACAGAGAAAAAAAAAATTGGATGATTTTTACAATTACTTAAAAAAGGGTTTTAGGTCTAGCATAGGGTCATATGGTGGACTAGATAACAAGATTCACTTAGCAGTCACATGGAGGCCTCGCCCCTAGTTACACCCAATCGACATAGGTTTGGTCCCCACCATTAATTACCACATAATAACTACCAAACCTCTGCTTAGTTGGGCTATTGCCATCACCAACCATAGTCATCCACATTCTACACAAAGTGCCACTAGGGAACCACCCAGAAGACACCAAGATTAACCAGAAGACACCAAGATTAATATGAATGTACCTTGAGAAGGGTAACTTTTTGGAAATAAATTTCACTCAAAGAATCATATTTTCATATTATTGTAGGCGAGAAAAAAAAATTAGTTTGTTTTGGTATTATTTATTTTTCTATAATTTGTTGTTGACATAACCTTCTCTTAAACATTTGGAATATTTATTATCATTATATGATGATACTAAATTAGAATAAATTTATGATGTTAAACCAAAGAAAGATAAAATTAAAATTAAATTAAATTAAATTAAATTAAATCAAATACTATATATTAATACACATTTAAGTTACATATAACCCAAATTAGATTAAAATTCATAAATTTAATAAGTGCAAATTCAAAGGTTCCTTTTTCAATAAGAATCCATGTCATTCAAAGGTGGTCCTATAGCTTATATATCTTCATTAGATCTAACAACTTCAATTGTGAATGCATTCCCTCTAGTTGATGTGAAACTTTGGGCCTCTCTGAAAATTGAGATCATTCTTCAACACCTTCGATGAATGAGGTGTATTGTAGCTCTTTCAAAATGCCAGATAGTTTTGCATATATTAGACATCTTCAATCTTATTGAATCTTATTGAAAGGACACATTCTCACATACTTTAGTTCTCATTTGCTAATAGCTAAAACTCCTCCCTTATGTAAGATTTAGAATTTATCTTTCAAGATTTCCATCGTTAGAGTAACTAGCACAACAATTGAATGAAATATGAGTCTTTTTTATAATTCTAGTAAGCACTCTCTTAATTCCCTAATACAAATTCCCATTCATATCTTTCCATAGAGCCCATGATATATTAGTAGTCAATATAAGCCAAAATAAGTAAAAAGATTGATTTAAACCATTGAGATGTCCCAAAATAATTTTTTGTGTATTAATTTTCCTTTTATCACCCCACCTAGCTAGATCAAAAAAGAAAATTAAACAAATTTCTTTAGCATAGAAGTAGTCAATAAAAACGTGTTTGATACTTTCAATTTGTTCGCATCCAGAACAACATGTAACATCATTGGAAGAAACATAAATATAAAGCTTTTGAATATAGTAAATAACCATTTGAAACATGCAATTTTTGGTTCTAAAATATTACTCTATAGTATTTTGAATGTTTTGGACCAAACCTTATCTTAGAAATTAAGGTTCTAGAAATAATTTATAGAATTAGTGAGCTCATGATAAGTATTCAAGTACATGTAAATGATATTAGGAGATAGGTTACTCAATTTAGTTCCATTTGACCATCAAATGTTATCAAGAAAATCATCATTGTTTAGGTAATACATAGGGGAAGGGACAATCTTGTAGGCTTCTCTAAAGATAGTGTAGGTCCTTTGATGAATTGGAGGTAAAGTATATGCATAGCTCAACTCATGCCATGATTTAAGGTGATTATTGGAAATGATGTCACTAAAGCATCTTATACCTTTTAGGTGCTAAGCTTTTGTATAGAATCCCCTAAAGAAGTGCAAGGGTTTTCTCTTTACCTGCAAGGTTCCACCATATGGACCTTTCCAAACTTGAGGAGCCTAATTTAGTACATATAAAATCCCCACCTTTCCAATGTTTCCTAATGCTTTCCCATGCCTTCCATATACTCTTAAAGATGTTAGATCATGTTGGCACAATTGGGAAATTTCCAAATAGGATATCATACATTGGTAGTTGTTTCTAGATCTTGGCTTGTTTAGGAACAACAATTTGTATAATAATCCTTATAAGCACTTCCAAGGTTCTTGCCCAATTAGGGCCTTAAATATCCATTCACTAGCAAGATCAATGCCATGTTTCTTTATATCCCTTAAACCTAGGTCACGTGTAGCCTTTTTGATATAGCACCATCCCCATTTGACAACGTGTTTATTTTTATTAGCTCTGCCATCAACCATAGAAATTGTGTAATCCTGTTTTGAATCTCATGCCTACAAAATTGTTCTTGCACCCATGAAATTTACCTAGAGTAAAAGAGTAGTGATATCTATACATGAATATATAATAAATACAAAAGTGTATTTAAAGAATTGTTAAAATCAATATAGTCAAATATGTGAAAATGTGTATAAATAGAAATAGGTAAAAGATAGAAAAATAAACTTAACCACTTGCAAAATTACACTAATTATCAATATATAATTATATTATAACATTGATTCAAAATAAACATAATTTTTAATAAAGATTCCAACTTGATGGATAATTTAATGATTCTTGGCTAGTCACATAATGAGATCCCTATATTTTTATTTCTATATATGGGGTAAATGGAAGAGATTGAAATTGGAAGAGATTTTGACTCTCATACCATCAAACCTAAGGATATATAACTTAATAAGTTCAAGAAGGTGGTCCTCCAAGCATCAACTTAGAAAAGAGGGAAATGTTCATATATTCCTTTAAGAGTCCTCCTCACAAAAGAAAATTTGTGGTTTTGATTCAAAGTGGAGATATGTGAAGAATAATAACAATATTTCAAATGCATAAAATTAATTTTTTGCATTTATATTAGTGTGGAGGGAGAAAATATCAATTTTTTTTCATTTTTCGTCTTATGTTATTCTATGTGAATATTTTATTTATTTTTTATTGGTAATTGGCCGAAGCCTGAATAGCTTTTGACTGGAGCTATGAACCAGTAGGGACACAGTAGGGGGGCCCGTCCCCATTACATATCTTTGAATTATTATTATGTTTGATTAGATTGACCCCAAGACCTTCTCATCCTATAGAAGGCCAAGAGTCACAGCTTAGAGTTCCATTAGATTGACCCCAAGACCTTCCCCATCCTATGGAAGACCAAGAGTCACAACTTAGAATTTCACTTCAGATGTCCCTATTGGGAGTTGAACTTGGGTCTCCACAGTGAGAACCCAGTGTTTTAGCCAGTTAAGCTCAACCCCTTGGACGTTATTCTATGTGAATATTATTAATGCACGATTTTAGTTATTTTTTAGCTTTTTAAAATATATTTGTTAAATTTTTATCTTAAATTTAATATTTAGTTATGTTGGATATTCATTTTAATGCATAATATAGGTTTGTTTTTCATAAATTTTCTCTTTGGATTAGATTATGCCTCTAGTTCTATCCATTTGATAGATACTGGATGTGATTTAATTATTTATTTTCTAACTTTGAATTTCTTGTTTTCAAGAGTAGCAATCCTAAGATATGACCATTACTTTTTAGCATGTGTCAGAAAAATTGAATTGTGTGGCTACAATTGTAAATTCAAGAACATTGTTGCAGTTCAATTTTACTAAAAAAAGAATTGATAAGTAACATCTTACATTCATAAGATTATACACATTATAAAGAATATTTTCACCACTCCATCTCATTTACTCAGCATTCATCAAGTCATCTCATGCCTCAATTTCAATTTACAATAATTCAATTTCATCAAATCTTTTCAAGGACCTTGTTGTCAACACTATACCCAATTCATAATAAAAAAAAAAACTATTTTTAGATAGAATAAAAAGCTCTACACAAATAACTTATCACATTAAAAATAATATAGTGACTAGGGGAAGACCACCAATAGATAACATAGTTCCAATAACCGTCACCTTATTGTCATGTTGACCCCCGAATAGCCGTCATAGTGAAAACACCATTAATAAATTTGTTTTGTACCAATAGCCGATCATTTTTTGTAATTAATTATCCCATTTGTGCACCACTATTGGGACATTTGTCAACAAGTACTAATGATTTTGAGTTGACAGTTACTGGAACATCTTTAGTTAGGTATCAAGCGACACTTTGAAATATGTACTTTTTGACCTCTATGCGCATAACTAATTCCACAACGTGCATCGTTACTACCCAGAAGCCAAATCAATAGCTATAAGCAATTAAGTTGCATACGAAGACAACTAAAAAAAAATCAAAATCCGATGTACTGTTTAGGATATGTGGGTGCGCGAAGTTAGCTATGACGGCTACTAGTGCTCTACCCCTATTCATTTTCAAAAAGACAATACTCTTTTGTGATTCATTATGGACCTCCAATGAATATGTGAAGTGTTTTGTCAAGTTTCATTACTCCATTATTTTTCTCTTCATGAAAACCTTTTTTCTTTATATGATACCAACTTCTTTTTTAAGCCGAAGGCATCTCTTTCTATGAAATGGATGAGCTAAAGTTTTCAAATCAACGATCAAAGTTGACAGAGAGACGTGCAAGACGATTGCACTGTCTACAACCATCAGATCATTTCTGTCTATAGTGTCATAAAATTGTGACCCTAGTAATTTACGACTGCATTAGGGTCCTCACGCATGCGAACTCGAATCCTCTAGCCTGATCGGAGACTGAAGAGTGTTGGGCTTGTGAAAACAGCTTCTTCCTTGGCCTCTGCATCACCTTGACTGCATTCTGCCTTGGAGAAAGGGGTAGGACAGGGGCATGGCACCACTATCCCCCATTGGATAGGGGAGTGGTTCCCTAGTCCTCCCAGGATAGGGGTGTGGCGCCCCTGTGCCTGCCCTATTTTAGGGCAGGACCCTTCCTAGAGCATGTCTTGTGGGTTGTACCTCGGGCAGGAAACCTCCTTGATGTCGGCCCGTGATGAAATTCAAATCCTTCAAACATGTATTTAAGGGGGCATTCGCTCTCTCATTTGCATAAGTTGGATAGGTCAAAAATGGAGAGATTCAAGTTGCACAAGCAATCAAGCGTTCAAGCATTCTTTTCTAGCATTGAGCATTCTCAAGTCTCCCTTCAAGGCTAGGTGTTGCATTCAAGTCAAGGATTCAACCATTCAAGAGGAGATCCCTTTCAACATTCAATTCCACACAAGCATTTCTATCAACAATGCTACTACAACCTCCCTTGAGGTGATTTACAATTTAGTCTTTCATTTATATCTACTTGCAAGTACTTTCTTTTATTACTTGGTTAATTCCAAAATTGGGGTTTGACGTAAAGGCAAACCCCCAATCCCAACCCCTTTTCCTCTCTTTTTTGTGTGTAGGTTGTAGGTGCACAGTTGTACTTTTGGATTCGAGCTTCATTTGCATAGGCAGAAAAACCCTTTTTGTTCCATGCATTTTTTGGAGGACCATGTACATTCCCGCCACGGTCTAGGCAACTTTTCCTCAAATTCGTAGGGCGACTTCGTCTCGACATTTTACTGCCAGATCCAGGTGCACAACTTCATCTCATATTCCGATCTCAAGTTATAATCAGTTCTTCGTCACTTTTGCACTACATAATTCAATCAGTTCCTTTACATTTCAAACAAAGGAAAAGGGGATCATCCTAACATTCTCAATTCATTCAAAATTTAATCTATCATCTTAGTGTGGAGATTGAATCTAGTGAATTATCTCATCCCCTTTTTCCTAATGTAATGGTGAAAAGTGCTTGAAGGATAATTGTAGACACCTAAAAATAATTATATTAATTATTTTTAATTCTTGACATAATTAATTTATTAATTATGCCAATCTTAATTCTCCTCAATATTAATTAATTATAATTAATATTGTCACTATAGTCTGTGATTGATTTATTTAATAAATCAACCCCCTTTTATTCTTCTAAAATCTTCAATATTAAATCTTCTTAAAATCCTACTCTTAACTAATTAATTTCAGTTAATTAGTTAATCTAAGTGATTCCTACAAATCATCTTTTCTTAATCCATCATAAACCTAATAAATTCTTCTAGAAACTCCCTAAACTCACTTAGTATTATTCTTCTAATTTTTAATTCCCCCCACTCATTCTCTCTCCTAGTCAAATCCTCCTACAAATCATAATCTCACCTAACCTTTCCTCTAATCCCCCTCCTACTGAGTTGCTAGTGGCTAATCATCATGATTAGCCACAAAGTCAACTCCTTGTCCCTTCCATCCAACCACTCTCCTTAAATACCCTTTTCCTAGGTGAATGTGAGATTTTCAAAATCTCACATTCCTCTAGCCATCTCATCTTCCAAGGAATTTTTAATTCCTTCTTATTCCTCCAATCCCAATGGTCATCCCTTTTTGAAGAATTTTTAATTCTTCCTCTCTATCCCTCAAGAAATGTCCCATCCCTTGCTCTTCTCAAGGCACATTGGAAAGTCTTCCCAATGTACCTTGAGGAGTGTGGAGACAAGAAATGCCTTTAATGCATATCTCTTGGTCTCCACACATCCTCTTGGGTCTTGTGTGAGCTCACAAGAAATCTTGACCCTCCATCTTGGGTCAATCCTGGCCCTTCATTTTTTCTCTTCTCTCCCTATAAATTGAGGACTCCATCCCCTCACATATCATCTCCAATTTTAGCAAGTTCATATTGTTAGTTTGTGCCTAGGAAACCATATTTGCATCCTCACCATGCCAAAATTATCCTTCATCCATACTTAGTCATATTATCCATCCCATCCCTCAATCCATTTTATCCATTTGTGCACAATGTTGGAGAGCCAACCACATCAAGCAATCTAGGAGAAAATCAACATCACGTTGGAGGCATTTGGGCACACTTCGACTTCATCCAAGATCCATCCGAGGAAGAAGGTAAAGGTTGTAAGGTATTGTAGACACATAAAAATTTCCATATATTTGTCTGCATTTAATTTCAAATTTCTCTGAACATCGGGTGAGTAATTATTACATTATTATTTCTCCATAATTCATTATTCATAATTTCCATCTTTTATTATATTATTATTAATATCTCATCATTTATCCATTAAATTTATTAAATAAAACATTTATCATATTCATTTATACGCCTTCATGCATTCACCTTATATATATTTCTCTATTTATTTAATAAAACCCCTTTAATATCCCCTCCTACCACTTACCATTTCCCATTTACCACTCATCTTCCCTATACCACTCATCTTGCATTATCCCACATTCATCCCACAACATGAACTCGCCTGGAGAAATTCTATTTAAACAAGCCCCTCTCTCTTATTTGGGCATCTCATCTTTATGCGTCGAACTTATGTCAGTTTGCATCTCATTATCTTGACATCTTATTCGCTATCTTTGCATTCTCAAATCTCCATTTCCTCATAGCTTTTTGCATAAGTGCTTCTGAGAGCAAATATATTAAATGTGAAATCTTGAGGAATAGGAGTGCAATGGAGTAGAGTTTGATAGCATGCATGTTTGTTCTTAGTTTAGATTTTAATTTGCATGTGTGTGTTTTGCAGGAAAAACTTCATTGTTGGATGTTGGAAGATTGAATCTTGTATTCAATCCATTTCCTCCATCTACAATTGGCATGCCCGGTGGGACAGATAGCCTTTGTCCTTTCTTTGATCTGGTTTTCGTTTGATACAATATAAATTTGAGGGCAAAAAGATGTGTTCAATGCTTAATCCATGCATTTGAATGGTCAGTTAAGCATAATATAACTGTACATTTGGTGAATTTTTGATTGAAAAAAAAAATTTAAAATAAAAAATTTGGTTCACTGTTTTGATTGGTGTTTTGTTTGATCATTGTTGTCAATGTGATCTTCCATTGTGAATTAGATTTCATGTTTTGTAGTCACATTATATATTTTGATAACCTTCATATGATGCTGGATCGAGCACATTTCAAATAATAGGAGGGTATTAGCTTGAGCATCCATTAATTTGGTTTGTATGTTCCATATCCTCAACATGAAAAGGTGGTCCTAGTTTTTCAGCCAGCATATGTTTTACATTCAATGTTGAACATATTTGCAGTCATTATTTCCATTTGAGCGCATAACTTGCAAATCATTAACAGTCCATGTGCTTTACATTCAATGTTGAACATATTTGCAGTCATTATTGCAAGCTGTGAGAGCACATTGCCTTGTGCATTCTATCAAACATTTCACATGTCCTGTTCATAATTCTATGTTCTGTATTCTTGAAGCCGTTTCAATAAAAAACATATTTATCGTTGGTTTCAACAAATTGCTTTTTTGTATTATCTGTAATCATTTCATTCCCTGCCTCTTCTGAGACTTTTGTCTAAAAATATCGTCTGTTTATGCTTAGCATTTTGCATGCATATCTGCAAAAGCATTAACATCAACATGCATTATCTGAACGCTAGACATCTCTACAGCTACTAAGCATTAAAAATTATGGTCTTTACCCTCACTTGGTGCATGTATGCCTGCATTAAAAATCTATTTTCAATATCTCCAGCTTGCGTGAGGTCTTAGGTTGCTTTGTTTTAGTTTTATCTTCCACTTTAATAGTTTAGTTTTTAAGTTTTAGATATTTTCTCAAGCTTTCTTACGTATCTCATTTCTTTAGATTTACTTTTAGTCTATAGTTAGTATGAAGTTTTAGTATTAAAATTAGAGTTTAGTTTTAGAATTTTTTTTTAGTTTAGAATTTTTTTTTTAGTTTAGAATTGTTTTTGTTAGTTGAGTTTTAGATTAGTATTTAGTTTTTAGTTGTTTTTTCTACTATAGTTTTTAATTAGTATTGAGTTTTAATTTTTTAGTTTTTTTAGTTTTTTAATTAGTTTATCTAGAATTAGAATTTTTTTTTTAATTTTTTAGTTTAGATTTTTAATTTGTTAATTAAAATTAGATTTTTAAATTGTTAGTTAGTTTACATTTTTATTTTGTTAAGTAGATTAAATTTTAAATTTTTGTTAATTAGGCTAATGTCTAGTTTTGTGTTAGTGTGTTTTGATTTTATTTTTTTATTTTTTGTTTATTATTATTATTATTTTTTGTGAACTAATCTTATGACTTTTGTCTTTTGCAGGGCATCTATTCTTGTGTGTCGAAGATCATAATATTGAAACTACTAATGTCATTTTGATGCAGGATGCATGTTGAAGAAATGGTGATTTGAAATAGATTGTTTGATCCTTTTAGCTTAGATCACATTTCGAATTGGTGTTTTAAAATTAACCAGTGTCTTTTGTGTTTTGAGCATTAGGCTCTTTTTGTTTTACCTTTTAGAGGGCCTGCCTCCCAAGAAGCCCTTAAGGCTTGGTGAGAGGGAACAACCCAAGTGGTAACGGGCTAAAGCCAAGCTCTTTTGAACCACTATAAATAAATGTGTTTGTGACGAAAGTTGCAAGCAACGAGTGCTGATTAGTTCATACCAACAGCATGTCTCCCCATAAACCCTATAGAGCGCAGCCTCTATAGGCTGAGAGCCTTCCTTAACGGAGCGTACGCCACCGCATGTATGGCCACTTGAACGGATGCCCTAACTAGACACCTTTTGTGTTAGAAGCCAAAAACCTTCCAGTTGTTGACGCAGGAGGTCGGACCTCTGAAGCGACTCACATTCTTACGGTTCTTAGTAGAGATACAAAGTTCACCACATGGAGTTTTCATGGGGACTGATGCTTGGCTGCCTCAGAGAAGTGAGTGCCGAGGGTGGAGCCAGTGGGGTCAAGCATCTAAGTATCGGCTCTGAATTGCGTAGCTCGGGGTAACCCCCCAAGTGAGATTCAACAACTATTGTCCTGGCCAGCCTTAGGATTGTGCTTGAATGTGTTTTTATTGCAAAATCAAACAAACATTCTACCTGCCATGTTTTTTGAATGTGTGTGCAAACAAACAAGAAAATTTCACAATCAACACCACACTTGAAACTGAAACCTTGCAAAACAATATTGTCCTTGAAACGTTGAACTTGTGTTCTCAAAATAATCATTTCATATCTCTTGAGACATCAATTTTGAAGTTCTGTTCTTTTAGGTCCTCATATAGTCACATCATTCTAGCTTTCCATACCTTTTAGGTCCTTGCATAGTCTTCACCTAGTTTCACCTTTCATCCTTGCATATCTTATTTAATCATACCTAGCCTTGCATACCACCATTAGGTTGTACCCTTGCATTATACCCATGATCTTTGCATGGCCTTCCATCATTCCTTTAGGACATAACCTTGAACCTTCCATAAGTGCCTTAAGTCATTTCATCATTGGTCCTAGCATTTCATTATTATTTGCATATCAAAATCAAAAAAAAATAAAAAATCCAAACAAAAAAAAAACCCCAAAAAACATTGCTTGCACTTAGGATTTCTCATCTTAGGTTTGACATCAAATTTTGATCATCAATCCCCCTTATCACTTGAGGTGCATCTTCCTTGAGTTAGGGAATATATCAGTGTCTTTGAGTTGGTATTCTGCTTGGAGTTAATCATCTCCTATCATAGCATGCCCTCTCTTTGATAACTTATCCTTGTGTCTATCCATCATAGCACAAGTCAAACCTCACATTGCAAATATTTTCAGGCCTAGAGTATCCTTAGTCCTTTCATCAAACATCCTCATATCTCATTTAGGGTTTAGTTGCACATCACTTTCCTATCATATAGATCGCATTTTGCATCAATCCTTTAGCACATTCACATCTCAATCATGTCACATAGATTAAATTTTTACATTAATCCTTATCACATCCTAATCTCACTCATATCATATAGTCCCCCCTTTGCACTTTAGGGTTTGCATCATATCTAGAGTCTCATACATTGTCCTAGGTCAAAGATCAGAACTATCATAAATATCCATGGCTACCTTGGCTCAACAAATTCAAGATCTCAAGAGAGAAATATATGACATTCAAGTTCAACAAAATGAATCAATGACCCCTTTTGAGAAACAAATTCATGATATCAACAGTGACAAACTTCAAGGAATGCTAAAACGACTATATAAGGTGGAACAACAAATAATTGAAAATCAAAAGCCAAATCTCAAGAAAGATCACATGAGTCCTTCACCAAGAAAACAAGACATTTCTTCCAAATATCCCTTAGATAGATAGTTTACACCTTTGGGGCAATCTATTGAGTAAACTTTGAAAGAGCTTCTTGAGCACAATCTTATCATATTGCCTAACAAGACTACATGGGGATGTGAATTTTTGAGCAATTATTGTGAATATCATAGACATAACAAACATAAGACTTCAAATTGCATGGAATTAAAACATAAGATTCAAGACCTCCTTGGTAATGGTATCATTGAAATTGAAGATCCTAATGATTCACCTAAGGAGAAACTAGATGTCATTACAAAACATGATCAAAATAATACACCTATGTCTAGCAAGGCTCCATATGTGGCCTCCATCTCTTCCATAATGCCTTCATCTCCTAAAACTTCTCAGCAACAATCAATACCATCTCCTTCTAACAACGAACCTAATGGTGAAACTTCCCATGTTGACCCTCAAGGGCTATCAATAGTACAAATCCAAGCTAATCCATTTTTTTATATAAATCCTTTATACGATTCGGATATCTTAGATCCTATTCCATCATGCACTCTAATTCCAATCATACCCACTCTAGAAGGCCCCATCCAAAATGCTTCACCATCATGCAAAAACATGAACACCTTCCAAGGATCCCCCATGCATATCACAAACACTACCCCTTCCTTAGAAGTGGCTCCATGTCAAGAGGATAATCTAAAAAATGAAGAAATGAGTTCTATCATAAATCAAGATCAAGACACCAAAAGTCTCCAATCCCATCCAATGGTTGAAAAAGATCCTACCTCCCTAGAATCCCATGATGATCCCCTTGTACCTTTCTATTTCTTCCAAGATGATCCCCTTCCATCTCAAGAGAGAAGCATCCTTCCAAATCCTATTCCTAATCCACTTCCTAAGCAAGATCATGATGCCTCTTCCACCTTTTCAAATGTTCCTACTCAAAATGAAGTGTCGAACACCCTTCCTACTCTATCCAATGGTGCTCTTCCATGTCAAGATCAAAGTATCCCTTTATTCCCTTGTCATAATTCTCCATGTTTGCCTCAATATTCCATCATTCCCATAAAGCCCTCTCATTATCCTATCATTCCTTGCAAGACACCTCCACCTCAAAGTGGACTTGCCTCTAGCATCAAAAGTAAGAAGCAACCCTTTGTTAAAAAGATCTTCCAAAGCATGCATTATCAAATAAAAGGGTTAGACATTCATGAACAGGGTATATTAGAACCCCCTGATATAAAAGAAAATCTTGATTATAATGGCTACATTGCTCACTCTCAAGATGTTGGTATCCCTCATAAATACTACATTTATCTAGTTAAATCCAAATACATGCCTTCCCCTTCACCCCTTCCATCTATTTTAGGTCCCTCTATCCCTCCATCCCTTATGCGGGATCAACAAAGGTACACATCTTCGAGCACCTTCCATCCATCCAAAATACCTTCATATCATTCCTATCCATCTACACATTTTTTTTCTTCTCCAATCAATTTGGATGCCAAGCATACAAGTCACGAGTCAAACAATCCACATGTATTTAAGGATCAACATGTCCCATCTAATCGACATGTAAAAACAAATAAAAATGCGATCCAAAAAGAAAAAGAGATATACAAAAGGCCACAAAGGCCCGTTGAGAAAAAGAAAGAAATTTCAAAAACTATATGGGTTCCTAAGGTGCTTATAGAAGTAATGCATTCTAAGACACTACAAAAGAAATAAATTTCCAAAAGGCCACAAAGGCCCACAAAGAAAGAAAATTCAAAATGTGTATGGCTTCCCAAGTCTTACATTGAGGAAATGCATTCTAAAGCATCACAAAAGAATGAAAATTTAAGAACCATGTGGATTCCCAAGTCACTCGTACAGGACTTGCACACTAAAGAAAAATCAAAATTGGCATTCAAGTTTGCTACCCCAGCTTCTCCCACATCCACTATCCTAAAACCTATTTCACCTCCTACATCCATTTTGGCTCCTTGTGTCCTAAAATCCACCTCAACCTTTCCATCAAAATCACAAACTCCGAAATCCACTATTCCTCCACTAGCCTACCACCCCTCAAGGTGCATGCCAATGTTGATCTTGCCAGCATTTCCATCTAGTCATGCACATTTCTTCCAACATCCCATCCATTATCCAACACCTATGTTATATCCTTCCATCCCTCTTATCCAATCCTTTGCATAAATCCATATAACCTTTCCATCTTATCATCCATTTCATCTCCCTTTACCATCATCCTATTGACATCTTTGAGCATACCTTCAATAGCCATGGATCATTATAGAACATCTTTCAAGCGTACTCAACTTGATTCCTAAGTCATATCTCCTATCATGTATCCATTATCTTTCAAAAGTTCAAAAAAGTCAACAAAAAAAAAACATGAAAGAAAGAAGTCAAAAAAAAATGAAAAAAAAAGAGAAAAAAAAGAGAAAAAAAAGAGTGAAAAATCAGAAAAAGTAAAGAGAAAAAAAAAATTCATCAACTGGTGAAAACCTAGCAAACAGGCACCTTGGGTAAGTACCATGACGAAAACCTGGCAAATAGGCATCATGCATAATCCATTATCTTCTTGCACTATTCACTGGGGGCAAGTTACATCTGTGTGCATCCATCTATTATCCCCCATCCTCCATTATCCCTTATTCACTCTATATCCATCCATATCCCTTTTTCCACCTTTGATCTTGACAAGGTTAAGGACCTTTGCAGGCTATGTGTGTCATATTTATTGTACTTGATCCACACCCTTCAGCTCCTATCCTTCATTATCACCCTTAGAACTGTGTATCCTATCTATGTCCTAGCCAAATCTATCCCTTGATCTTGATCCAAACTAAGGACATAAAATGTAACAAACCTCTTGACATGGTCATTTCTTTGGACCATATGACATTAGTTACACCATACCCTTGCTTTATATTGCTATATCTAGTCCTTGAGCTTGGATTAACATGCTACCCTATTCTGAGATAGTCCTTGACAATCACATAAGCTTTCTCCATCATTCGCTTATCCATTCATGTCCTATTCATTCATTCATCCACTCAAAATCCCTTTTACCTTGCTAGACACAAGGGGCAAACATGAAAAAATCATAAAATATCCTGAAAAAATCTTTAAAATCATAAAATGTCTTGGAAAAATCTTAAAAATCATAAAATGTCTTGAAAAAATCTTAAAAATCATAAAATGTCTTGAAAAAATCTTAAAAATCATAAAATATCTTGAAAAAATCTTAAAAATCATAAAATATCTTGAAAAAATCATAAAAAACATAAAATATCCTGAAAAAATCTTAAAAATCATAAAATGTCTTGAAAAAATCTTAAAAATCATAAAATGTCTTGAAAAAATCTTAAAAATCATAAAATGTCTTGAAAAAATCTTAAAAATCATAAAATGACCTGAAAAAATCTTAAAAATCATAAAATGTCCTGAAAAAATCTTAAAAATTATAAAATGTCCTGAAAAAATCTTAAAAATTATAAAATCTCCTGAAAAAACAGCCTAAAAATTAAAACATTCATAAAAAGCCTAAAAATCATAAAACTCCAAAAACATGCAATAAACATTGCGATGACACAAACACTTAAGACAAGAATGCAACTTTGCAATAAACATTGCGATGACACAAACACTTAAGACAAGCATGCAACTTTGCACTTGAACGAATTCATGATAGGATGAGACTTAAATTGAGCAAACATGACAATGTCTGATCAACTCATACACCTGAACCCATCAACTGTGAACAAAAAAAAAAATCATTCGACATGAAACATATTGTTTGCTTATTTTCTCTTGGTTGTTTCTGATTTTCCTTTTTGGTGACATGTCTTTTAGCTTTTCCAGGATGTCTTTGATTAGAAAGGCGAGGATGGGGCATCTTCACTTGTTTGCTGCTTGCAGGATGTTCCTTAGGAATATGATGACACGTCTTAGGACATGATCACTTAAGATCATCGAGGACATATTGGTCTGATACACTGAGGCATTCCTTTACTGTCTGATATGTTTTCTTTCTCGCAATTGGTGTGACTGATCCATTTGGATCTGATTGATATCCAAATATTTTTTGCCTTTTGCTATAATAAGCTCGATGATGATACAAGCACTTAAAAAGCACAAGAATTCTCATCACCTTTCATATCCTCTTTCTCATCATTCTTCATAATCATCACTTTTCTCTTCTCATCCTCCTTTTCATCTATCTTTTTCATCATTTCTTTCATCGTCTTCTTCATTCTTCTTATTGCAGTGAGATCGATCAAACACTTTATCCAACCGATGCATGTCTTTGAATCTTTAATCTCTTTTTCAACCAACTTGCTTCGTGCAATCTCAATGCCCCTAGAGTCAATCAATCAATCAATCATTGGATCACCTTATCTTGCGCTAGCATCAATCCCTATCAGCTTAATCAGCTCAATCAACTTAATCAGCTTATCAACCTGGCTATACTATTCATTTGCACCAATTGTTCAGTTACGCCTCATCAACTGTGCATTTCCATCAAATGTACATCTCAATCTAATTACTTGCGCAATATCAATCATCCAATCTTTCTCTCCCACAATCTATCGAGAGACCAATCTCCATCAATTTGTTTGATCAATCTCTCGAGGGGGCATAACCAATCAATCATCACCCTTACCAAGACACCTCTGGAGCATATATCAGTTGATCATTTTTTTCTAACAACGCAACATGCTGCATTGTCTCAAAGAGGGGCAAAATGTAGACACATAAAAATTTCCATATATGTGTCTGCATTTAATTTCAAATTTCTTTGAACATCGGGTGAGTAATTATTACATTATTATTTCTCCATAATTCATTATTCATAATTTCCATCTTTTATTATATTATTATTAATATCTCATCATTTATCCATTAAAATTATTAAATAAAACATTTATCATATTCATTTATACGCCTTCATGCATTCACCTTATATATATTTCTCTATTTATTTAATAAAACCCCTTTAATATCCCCTCCTACCACTTACCGTTTCCCATTTACCACTCATCTTCCCTATACCACTCATGTTGCATTATCCCACATTCATCCCACAACATGAACTCGCCTAGAGAAATTCTATTTAAACAAGCCCCTCTCTCTTATTTGGGCATCTCATCTTTATGCGTCGAACTTATGTCAGTTTGCATCTCATTATCTTGACATCTTATTCGCTATCTTTGCATTCTCAAATCTCCATTTCCTCATAGCTTTTTGCATAAGTGCTTCTGAGAGCAAATATATTAAATATGAAATCTTGAGGAATAGGAGTGCAATGGAGTAGAGTTTGATAGCATGCATGTGTGTTCTTAGTTTAGATTTTAATTTGCATGTGTGTGTTTTGCAGGAAAAACTTCATTGTTGGATGTTGGAAGATTGAATCTTGTATTCAATCCATTTCCTCCATCTACAGGTATAAGCATTTATCTTCATGTTTTTATGTGATTTGATTTATGCTTTATGGTTTTATATGTTTTTATGTTTTTGGTTTGCATATGAACAATCCAAATCCACCTTCCACTCTTTTCCCCTCTTCATTATGGCACACCCGATGGGACCCACGTCCTTGAAAACTAATGTTTTTTGAGTTTTTGTGAATTTGTAAGTCACAGGTATCGGAACAACGCGAGAGACTGCAAATCAGCGCGAGGGATTTGGGTTTGGTGCAACAGACATACTCCTTCGGCACGTGCGCAGGCGCATCAGCGCGAGCGCAAACGCATCAGCACGACCATTTACAACATTAAAAAAAATTCCCGCTCTGTTTTAATTTTTAAAAATTCACTCTCTATTTGTCTGTTTGACACATGCGCAGGTGCATCAGCATGGGTGGAAGCATTTCGGCACGAGCAAATAATAACCAACATGATTGTTTTCAAAAACTCCCGCCCTCAGCAAAAATTTGGTTTTTTAAAATTTGAATTTCAAAATTTTAACCGCTAACTTTTGTGTCTTTGTTTTCAGGATTTCAGCGTGGGCGCAGGCATTTCGGCACGACCGATATAAACCAGCGCGACAAACAAGTATAAAATCCCCGTTCGATCTATGTTAAGTCCTTATTATTTTTTTTGTTTCTGATTCTGCAGTGCATACACAGGCGTTTTGGTGCCTGCGCATGCGCTTCAGTGCGACTGACTGCACTTCGACGCGTCTGTTGTATGTGCAGGCCAGTGAGTACTGATTCCTTTTTTTAGTCTTGTAGCTTTTCTCGATCGTCCAAGACCTAGAAAACAGAAAAAGCTACTAATTTGAACTATTTTGCAAGTTGCCTAGGAGTTCCAACCAAATATTGTGTCTTTTTTTTTAACTAGGCACCTAGATTTAATTAAAAGATAAATGAACCATTGTCTTGTGTGTTTTGTGAAAAGCGTAAAGGTAGGAAAGTATGCTCTCGTCTAGCTAGACGATCAGAAATCCAGACCCTCCAAGTTTTTCATGTTTGTTGCATGCTTACCTTTAGCGGGCCTGCCCTCCCAACTTGCTCTTTGAGAAGGTAAGAGGGGAATGACCCAAGTGAGTACACCCGGACCTGGGGTTCCCAACTCACTATAATAAATAGGCCATTGATGATGAAAGGGTCAATGGTTGGGGCTATATGAGAGTTCACTCTCACATTGAGTGCTTGGTAGGATCCTAGAGATCTCAATCATGCTTGCGTGACTACTAAGTTTTTGGTGCTTCGTTGGGCTATAGGCATCAATTGTGCTTGCGCAACTACGAAGGGTAGCTCCTAACAGGAAGACATATTAAACACCTTGTGCATAGTGGCCAAAAACCTTCTAGTCATTGGTGCAGGAGGTTGGACCTCCGAAGCCGCCCATATTTCTATGGTCCTTAGTAGAGACACAAAGTTCACCATGAGGAGTTTTCATGGGAATTGATGCTTGGCAGCCCCGAAGAAGTGAGTGTCGTGGATGGGAGCCAGTGGGTTTAAGCATCTAAGTGTCTACTTTGGGTAAGCGTAGCTAGAAAACCAATTGGGATCCAATGACTATTGTCCTTGCCAGCCTTAAGAATGTTGTACATGAGTATGAGTGTCTTTGAGCTAAAATTCATTTCATCATTGTGTTTGCTTTGCTTGATACTTGCTTTCCAAGAGTAGACTAAAAACACATCATTGTCCTCAAACACTTTGCAAAAACATTTGTCCAAAAGCAAACAATCATCCAAGTCATTATCCACACAAAGTCCAAATTGCGTCAAAAATCTATCTGTCTCATGTTTCATAAGCCTAAGTTGTATAAACATCCTAAGAAGTAAATTCACTGTCCTATCAAGAAGAAGAAGCTCACACAAGCACAACTCATTAGGCATCAGAAATTTTGGCATACCAACCATAAACTCATGCTTAAACATAGGACATTATTGCATCATTACCACAATTACGTCCATGGTCATAGCAATGAGTTTGATGCTAGTGATGAACTAAGAGTCTGTGCCCTCCATCAAGGTTTAGGTTTGTCTTTCAACACCAACTATCATCAAAATTGGGGTGGTTGTGTCCTTCATACAACTTGCCATCCGAACCAATCATCTATTGAGTCATGTTCATGCCAAGAATAACCAAGTCACCAAATTTCCTCTAATCACCACTATCATCCCTCCTCAATCAATCATCCTCAATTTCCTAAGGACTTAGCACATCAATCAATCACCCTCCAATATCAAGTCAATTCTTAAAATCCAAATCCAATCATCCTTTAATCCAATTTAACCTCACATTAAGGTTGCATGCCTTGTGAAGTTCCATTTAGACCTCATCATTAATCACTTGGCTTTTCTACTTGAAGAAGAATCCTCTTCAAGCATCTTTTGCCTCATCCTTTGAGTCAATCAAGACTCTCAACTTACGCCTTTTCTTTGCTTAGGGTCATTAGTCAACCCTTGGTGGAAAAGAGGCTTCTTAATCGTCATTCCAAGGTCTAAATTCCACCCAACGTGGTCATTACCTTGCGTGCGGTTTCATCTACCACCTAAGATCCTCATCCAAGGACTAAGGTGTCAATCCTAATCAAATCTGGGTTTTAATCCAAGGACCCCACCAATCAACAAAATCCCTTGTCATCAAAGACAAAATCCAAAGAATCTAGAAGTCTTGCTAAGTCCTCTCATCAAAAAATTCTTCCTCCAAGCTTTTCTAAGGTTATTCTTGTATGGTCACAACTCGATCTCAAAAGAAAAATATGGTTGAACAATAATATGGTATGCCGGACATTAGTGTCCTATATGAAGATCCTACACAAAGTGTGCAACCTAGAAATCAAGATCAAACCCAAAATCCTAATATGGTTAACCAAGATGAACTCTCTTCGGAAGTGCAAACTTTCCTAGCAGACTCTTATAACAAAGAGATGATTGAAAATGTTATCCAGCACAATCCTACTGCACTTCTAAAGACCCTCCTTGAAAATGGAGCTCAACTTCCACCTGATTTTGATAAATCCACTCTTGGCCAACAACCACAAGGAGACCTCGCTCCCACATAGAATGTTGCACCTATTATTCAAACTCAATCAATTACACCCCTGCCAATCATCCAAACACAATCAATGCCACCTATGGCACCTCCCCCCATGGTCTCCATCCCACTTTCTTCCTCCTTACCATCTATACCACTATCAAATCCGATCTCATCTATTCTCCAACATGCCTCTATACCATCTTCTTCCACTCAACCACATATTTCTATTCCATAAACTTCACTTCTTGTCAACAATGTTGCCAATTTTATCTAGGCCGCACTCAATCCCATCACAATAGTTTGTGGGCCGCAACCAACTATCACTCAAATCCCTGCTACATTGGTCATCACATCTCACATTCCCGATTCCTCATCATATCAATACATTAGTGGTGGTACACCTTCCTTGACTCATCCAATTCTAGGGGCAAATACAATCCATCATACCAAAATCCCCAAAAAGACCTCATTAAGGAAATTCAAGACATGAAAAATATCATCAAGGACATTAAAGAAGGGACTAATAAGAGAAAACCTTACTCATTTGAGGAATTTTGTCCTTGTCCTTATGACCTGTCTATATCAGTTGCACCCTACCCCCCAGGATTTGAGATCCCTAAATTCACCAAGTATGAAGGTAAAGGAGACCCCCGCGACCATGTCCGGGAATTTCACATCTATGCCAACAAGCCTCCTAGAGTGACCTATACCTTCGAAGACTCTTCCCCAAGAGTCTCACAAGAGATGCCCTAGCATGGTTCTCATCTCTACCACGAGGTTCCATTATCTCCTTTCCAGACTTGGCATAGAAGTTTGTAGTTCACTATGCCTATAATATGGCTAATGATGTTTTCATGATGAACCTGTGTAACACAAAGCAAAGGTCCGGAGAGACTTTCACCAACTTCTTGCAAAGATGGCGACATCTTATCAAGAAATTCCATTGGGACATGCTAGAACAACATCAAATTGAATTATTTCAAAAGAACTTGGTGCCCGAACTTTCAAGACCTCTGACATCTCATGTATTAAATCCTTCCAAAAATTGACTGATAAGGGCCTCACCCTCGAACGTGTCTTGCTGGAGGAAGGAACCTTGAAAAACTACCAAAGATCAACTCAAAGTTCTTCCTCTTATCATAATGATAAACCTAAATTCTGGTCCAAGAACAAAAACATAGTCAATGACGGTGTAACTGATGCAAAAATGGGTCCAGACTGTGGCCGCTCCCCCAAAACCCACCACCACTAATCATCAATTCAACAATCAAAACAACCAAAATCAATCCCAAAGCCTCACAACAATGTCTCAGTCTAGGGATGACCACCCCGATCCAATAACAGAACTCCAAGAGACTTCACTCCTATTGTTGAGCCTATTGAAGTGGTGCTTCAAAAATTTGTCCAAGCAGGCGCAGTGGTTTTTCCGGTCACTCGCCCATTTGATCCAAATCAACCCAAACCTAGGTGGTATAATGAGAATGAATATTGTGAATATCATCGTATCAAGGGACATGATACACAAAAATGCATGAAGCTTAAAATCTACATACAATATCTCATTGATAGGGGTGAAATTAAAGTAGCAAATGCAAAACTTGGTAATAACAATGACAAACTCAAAAAGTACCAGGAACCCTTCCCGAAACATGATAAGGGAAAAGGCTCATCATCTAATGCAATGAACTATGACTACACTAATCACATAACCATCTTTGACTCTTTAGTAGGTCGCATTGAGCCCACAGACAATCATGTTAATGTCATAACTATCCAAGGAGCTAATCCTCCCCCTTCCCAAAGTAGACCTAATCCTGCTAGGATAGTCATTCAAGGTGTTGTACCTTCCACCCCCTATTCCCAGAATGACTGCAATGTAACCACGCGCCTAGGTAAAGTCACCATCTAAGGAGCTCCTCCCCCACCAAACCCCCCATCCATGTCTTCCACCCGTCGATATGATCTCCTTGACCAACTTGGGAAGACCCTTGCACAGATCTCCATTCTAGAACTTCTCAAGACTTCCCCTGTCCATAAAGAAATTTTGGAACAAGCCCTCCTTGAGTTTCACATTCCCGATAATATCAATGCTACCCAATTCCAAGCTCTCATTGGGAACCTTGCTGCCCAGCAACACCTTGTATTCACCTCCAATGATGCTCCTACAGATGAAGAGCACAATAAACCTTTGCACATTGAAGCCCTTATCCAAAAGAACAAGGTCAAACGTATCTTGATAGAAGGTAGATTCGAACTCAATCTGTGTACATACAAGTTAATAAAACAATTGGGACTTTCTGAGGACCTGGTAGACACATCAGGAAGGATCACAATAAAAGCATATGATGATGCAGAAAGAGTTTCAAAGGGCATGATCACATTACCTCTTGAAGTGGACCCTATCACAATTGAAACCCCTTGCCAAGTACTAGATCTTGATCTCCCCTACAACATTCTCCTCGTTCAGCCATGGATTCACTCCTTGCAAGTTGTACCCTCCACTTATCACCAATGCATCAAATTCCCCTTTAATGGAAGAGAGATCACTATCAAAGGTGATCCACAACGTTTTCAATATTGCAAACTTTTAGAGGGGAAACATCCATATGATTGCCCACTAAATAGACCCTTGCCAACGCCTCCATCTGACACATCAAATGTTGCCTCCACCTCATCCCAACCAGACACACAAATCAAGATCTTAGATAATGGTTGTAGAGAATACAAATTGGAGGATGTCTTATTAATAGGCAACCTCCCCATGTCTCCTAAGTCATTTGGTAAACCAAAAGAGCTCAAAAAAGACTAGAAATCGATCATACAATGCCAAAATACCACCTTCCAGCAATGGGGCCCACTTGGTGAGGAGAGCCTCGACACAGATGTCTCTTCATGGTTGTACTGGGAAGAAGATGAAGATCTAGCAAAAATATCCAAAAAAATGTATCCAAAAGCGTCATCTATAGTCAAAAAAATGGGTTACAAAGGACACGTCTTGGGACCAAAAGAAAAAGGAAGAAAAGCACCCATAAATCCTATCTTTGGATATCGAAAGCTCTGACGAAGAGGAGTTCCATGAAATGCCTTATGAATACAAAAACAATATCTTCTTTGACACTCACGTCAATGCCATCACCCCTGTAACCCCTCCCACTTAACATGAGCTACATCTTGTCCATCTTGAACTCATAGACTGGGACCAACGAGACAAACCCACTTTAGATATCTACGCCTATGATAATGCTCTAATTACTCTCCTGACTATGCGAAATCTGGAAGATTGTAACAGAGTAGATGGTATTCAACTACACGAAAAAGGATACTTTGGTAGTTAGTTCAATGCCCTTAGTTGCAAAAAAGATAATCAAAGCAAAAAACATGATTCCCTAGGTGAAAACCTCTCGAAGGCACCTTTGGATGAGCAAAAAATAAAAACAAATGGCGTATCTAAAAGTGAAAACCTGGAAAAGGCACTTGACGATGAGGGACTTGACCTCCCTACCATTGGTTACCTTCCACGGGACAGATCAAATTTGCTGATAGAAGAAACAGACAGTATCAACATGGGCACCGAAGTCATTCTAAAAAATGTGCTCATTGCCAAGTCCCTCACAGAAAAAGAGAAACAAGACTTCATCAACTTCCTTACAGATGTAAAAATCAATTTCGCATGGTCCTATGTCGATATGCCAGGTTTAGATCCTGCCTTGGTGGTTCATAATCTCGCTGTCCGCCCAGATGCAAAACCTGTAAAACAAAAATTACGCAAAATGCACCTGCATATTGCACTCCTAGTCAAGGCAGACCTCCAAAAGATGTTGGACGCAGAATTCATCAAACCAATAGACTACACTGAATGGGTCTCTAACATTGTACCTGTCGGAAAACCCGTCGGGGGCATCCGCATCTGCACTAATTTCTGAGATCTAAATAGGGCTTGTCCTAAAGATGATTTCCCGCTCCCCAATATAGATATGATTGTGGATCTTACAACCGGACATGAGATGTTGTCACTTATGGAATGATTTTCTGGATATAATCAAATCAGGATTGCAGATGAAGATCAACATAAAATTGCGTTCACGACACCATGGGGGACTTTCTGTTACCGGGTCATGCCTTTCGGCCTCAAAAATGCTGGAGCTACATATCAATGTGCCATCACAACATTTTTTCATGACCTCTTGCATAAAATTATGGAGGACTATGTGGATGATCTTCTAGGCAAATCCAAGACAAGACAGGAACACATCCCTATCCTAAAGCAGATCTTTGAAAGATTGGAAAAATACAAATTGCGACTAAATCCCAAGAAGTGTGTTTTTGGGGTCACATCGAGAAAACTATTAGGTTTCATTGTTTCTCGCAGAGGCATCGAGGTCGATCCTGCAAAGGTTTCCATCATGGAAATGCCTCCACTGAAAACTCTTAGACAACTGCGAAGCCTCCAGGGAAAACTCCAATCTATTAGACATTTTATTTCACAACTGGCAGATAAGTGCCATCCATTTGCACACCTATTGCGCAAAGACACACAATTCAAATGGGATTACTTGTGTCAAAAGGCTTTTGAAAAACAAAAAGAATAACTAGCATCACCTCTAGTGCTTATGCCTCCTACTCCTAGAAAACCTCTTATTTTGTACATATGTGCTACTATAGTGGCATTGGGGGCATTGCTGGCACAAACTGATGATCAAGGGAAGGAACATGCCATTTACTACATTAGTCAGACACTAGTAGGGTATGAACTCAATTATACCCCCTTGAAAGAGCATGTTTGGCATTGGTGTTTAGCACACAAAAACTCTGACACTATATGCTGAACAACAAAACAAAACAAATTGCTAAGATTGACCCGCTTAAATATCTCTTGTCAAAAGTTGCCCTGCTAAATGGGTCATGCTCTTAAGCGAATTTGACATTGAGTATGTAGACAGAAAAGAAATCAAGGGACAAGTCATCGCAGATTAGTTGGCAGATGCACCACTTCCAGGTGATAATCCTATTCTCACAGAATTACCAGATGAATTCATTATGACTATTACCACATCCTCCACATGGCAATTATACTTTGATGGCTCTTGCACCCAAAATGGATCAGGGGCAGGAATATTACTGATCACACCTCAAGGAGATGGCATCCCAAAGTCATACAAAATAACTTTTGCATGTACCAACAACATCGCAGAATATGAGACACTCATTACAGGATTGCGCTTGGCTATTCACTAGAAAATAAGGGAATTACAAGTCTATGGTGATTCCCAACTTGTCATAAAACAAGTCAATGACAAATACCAAACAAAAGATGACAAACTCCTTCCCTACCATACCATGGTTGAAGATATTAAGAAACACTTCACGAGAATCAAGTTTGATCAAGTCCCATGAACAAACAATAGGGCTGCAGATGCAATGGCCACCATCAACTCCCTCCTTCAGATGCCAACACATAGTCAGAAGTGTGAGTTCTTGGTTGAGCAACTATTTATACCGGCATACGACCTACCAGAGTCTAAAATGGTGTGTGTACTTGTTGGTCCTGAGTCTCCTTGGTACCAAGAAACCTTCGCTTTCCTAAAAGACAACACCATTCCCCCACACCTCACAAAAACCCAACAATAAACCTTCATTTGTCGATGTGCTCATTACACCATCCTTGGAGACACCCTATTCAGAAGGCATTTTGATGGTTCCCTTCTAAGGTGTTTAGATAAACAAGAGGTGGAATGGGCATTACGCAAAGTACACGAGGGCATCTATGGGGCACACTCAAGTGGGCTCACCTTGGCTAAAAATCTTCTGAGAACAGGATATTATTGGCCTAAAATGAAAGTAGATGCATATAACTATGTGAAGAAATGCATCCCTTGCCAGCAACATGGTGACAAGATTCATGCACCATCACAAGAATTGTAGCCGTTCATTACACCCTGACCCTTCTCACAGTGGGGGCTCGATCTCATTGGGAAAATCCACCCTTCATCCTCCAACAGACATAAATTCATTATCACCGCCACCAAGTATTTCACCAAGTGGGTAGAGGCTATCCCTCTTACTTTTACCATTGGTAAACAGATATCCAAATTCATCCTGAACTACCTTATCTGTCGATATGGCATTCCAAAAGTTATCATTACAGATAATAGCAGACAATTTAAAAACCATGATGTCAAAGGACTTTGCCAAAAATTCAACATCCAACATCGCTTCTCCACCCCATATTACCCCCAAGGGAATGGTCACGCTAAGGCTTCTAATAAAACCCTAATCAAAATCCTCAAAAAGACAGTCAATGAAGCTGGTCGTGATTGGCACCTCCAACTCCATCCTGCTTTGTGGGCCTACCGCACATCCATCTGCACCCCCACAGGCGCCACCCCTTATTCCCTGGTCTTTGGCTCTGAAGCCATCCTTACCCTTGAGATCGAGATCCCCTCTCTACGGGTATCATTGCAAAATATCCTACCAGATGAAGAATACAAAATTGCCTACCTACAAGAGCTAGAATTATTAGATGAAAGGTGTCTCAAGGCCTTGAACCATCTCCAGGTATATCAGAACTCGGGAATTCCAAATTGGTGATCTTGTCCTCATGGAGAATCAGAAAAACCTTCAAGAAAGAGAAAAGAAAGGAAAGTTCGAACCTAATTGTCTTGAACCATTTGTAATCACAACAAAATATGGATCAGGAGCTTACCAGTTGGCTATTCCTGAAGGCAATCCTTTGGATGATCCAATGAATATCATGCACCTCAAAATATTTTATGCCTAGTCCTCATAAAGTCTTAAATTGTCAAAAAAAACAAAAAAAAATCAAAAAATCATGAAAAATACATAAAAATGAGAAAAAGATCCTGAAAAAATCATCACTTTGGTGAAAACCTGGCAAACAGGCACCCTGTGACACCAAAAAAAAAAAAAAAGAAGCCACAATTCGTCCATCAGTGAAAACCACTTTGTGGTGCTATGGACAAGTACCTTGGTGAAAACCTCCATGTAGGCGCCAAGGTAAATAAAACCGGATCCATTGTCTATCAGGGCAGTACTGCAATCAACCTCCCATCCAGTCCACCCATCGCAACATTCCTTCCCTTCCACCTTTGAATAAATCACGCATATGATGATGAGTCTTCGACTAAATCATGAATAAGGAATGTCCCATCAAAGTGAGCTTGTGTACATCTGTGTGAGCTTCACAAAGCCTTGAGAACAGTCCTAAGTCCACAAGTTAATCTTCAAAGCCATATGATCACTTGCCTAATCCAAAAGTCCACTTTGCCCTGGGGATGAATCCTTCCCTCGCCTGGCAACTTAATCCTCCACCCTAATCATACTCTTGGCAAGAGGTGTCAGTTGGTCATGAGTGAACGACTTGTTTGATTTCTTGGGTTTTCCATTTAGACTTGCATATTTTGCCCTACGACTGTCTAGATTTTCCATATCCAAGTATGTTTACAATAGGTGCATACTGGGGCATATTTTCATAGTATGTCATGTTTTGGATCTCTCTTGTATAAACTAGCGACCTAGTACTAGTGTTTATCAACACTTACCCTCTCATGTACAAGAGGTATCGGTGTGTTTGAGGGTTTCCTTGCACGTACCCACAACTTTGTATTAGTGTTTCTCAACACTTGCATAGTTGTGTGTAAGGAATTCCTGTTTGAATGTGAGTCAGTCCACGCCTTGGGTTTCTCATGGCATCCTGATTCCTATAATCAATGGTGCAAGTCACCCGAGGCAATATCAAACTAGGTTGGCTCTCCACATATTTTGTGCACAACTTTCAACACCATTCCATAAAGTCCTAATCTAATAACCCCATGGAGTCCTCAATTTCCTCCATTTCCCGTCTATTCCATATTCTTCTATTTTCTATCTAAGATCATTGTGTTATTATTGGCATATTCCCTCATTGTATTATTCATTCAGGATTTCATTACTTATTCATTTCGTTACACTACCCATTTAGATTGTCATTTTTTCACAAACATTTATCACATAAGTTGCACTTAGATTTCATCACATGCATCATTTATAAATAAATGACATTAATTCATCCACATAACATTACATTCATTTCCCATATAGATTGCATCATAAATCATTTTACATCTACATATCCATCATACATCTCCATATATACACATCAAAAAGCATAATCACTCATCCTGCATCCAAAAACGTGTCAACAGCATATCATAGGCATACACATATAAGAATCCACACTGCATCACAAATAGGTCAGCACAACATATCCATAATTGCATCCATACATCACATCACAAGAAAAATAAAGAGAATCCATCATAATAAAAGGTACACACATCATCCATAATCACAAAATCAATATATATATATATATAAAGAGATGAATATGTATGTCATAATACAATGATTGCCCCGAAGGGTCAAAATATGATACACAAGACAAAAATGGAGCTAACTCTCCCCTCCTATCTCCCCACCCCCTCTGTTGTACCTCCTCCACCTGATCCTCTTGCCTCCCCTCCTCTCGGTGGCTGAAAACCCACCAATCCACCTATCTGTTGACTCTGTGACGACCGCTGACTCTGGGTCCTGTGAGATCTCACACTCTCAGTGTACAAGGTCGCTCGTTGTGCTACAGGTAATGCTCCATGATATAGATCCCTGTAATACTCTGCCTCTCGAGTTGCCCTCTCCGCCCTATCTTGCAGCTGCATAATATCAGCATAAATCTGCCTAAGCCCTGCAGGAACCAACACCTGGCAGGTTACATCTCTCTCCCCCCATAGTCGTGTCACATCTACCTTTGCCCTCTGTAGTCTAGCCTGAAACCCCGCTAACTCGGCATCTGGCCAACAAATAGTATCATGAAGACTCGCTATAGTTGTCCCTATTTGGGCCTCCTCTAGCATCGTCTCTGATTCCTCCCTCTCCTACCTCAGGGCATCTACCTCCATCCTCATTATATAGAGGCTCTCTATCAAATCTGATATCTCCCGCATCAACCGCTCCACCTCTGCCCCCATACTCTCCCTCCCAGCCCTCTCTATTTGGAGCTCATCCTCAAGAGAATGGAGCCTCACCTGAGTAGTATCTCGCTCCTGGTGTACTCTATCAAAGTCAACCTATGATACCCCTCCCCTATCCTCCACCTATGCCTCAAGAGCATCCATAGGTACAACCCCCTCTCCCCCACCAACCACGGCCTTTGTGGCCTCTTCTACTGGTGCATCCTCTCCCTCTCCCTCCTCTATACCACCCTAACTCTCCTCTGCTGTCCACCAGCACCACACCCTGCACCAATCACAACTCTCTCTCCTAGGCCATCATCCTTACCACCGACCACCTAGTCTACCGCCAACTGCAACTCCTCCTCCTCCAAAACCCCAGGAATGGTAAGGCATACTGGCAAGTGCCCCTCCCACCAGCTCCTATATTTGCCTGTCGTACTTGGATCCTCACCTGCTCCCATCCGCTCATCCCAGACCAAATGAGATGTTGTTTGAAAACTAGTCCTGCCCTCCAAGGAACTCGTCGTCGGGCCCCAATACCTCACCTCCCGTGTAATCCAAGGATACATTGGAATGTCTCCCACTATATCCTGAACCTGCCTGAGCTATCTGGCCACTTTGAATGGTGCATAATACTCCATAATATACACTGACCTGTCGAACATCCACATCTCTACCCCAGCCCAGTGCAACTGCCAGTCCCCCCTCCATCTCTCACAACCCAAAAATGGTTGCCATGTAAACTGCATAAGCTCATCCAGAATCTTGCGCCAAAACCATACAGACCCTATCTGCGTATAACGCAACAGTCCCCTATATCTATCCACATATGGTTGTCAAGCCCGCCTATCGAGCTCGCATGTCCTATACCCCCAGTGGTCAAGTAATTGCAATATGCTCCCAAGCCCAGACATGAAGAAGTGTCACTCATGTAGATAAACTGACATACTCCCTATACACCACCAGATGCATATCATGGTATAACTGAGCTAGCATTGCTTCTCCCCACGCATACTGGATCATGAAATAAAGGCACCTGCTCCATCCAATAGGAAATCCATGCCCGCCCAAATCAGGTATAATCCGCCCACTCAAAACTCCACAAATGACCAGTACCAACCGAGGAATCCATTGAATACCCATGGCCTTGCCCAAATGCATCTTGCTCCTATCCAGCATCGGTGGGGTCTCATACTCACAAACCTCCTGAAGGTAGAAGTCCGCTGCATCCAACTGATACTCTGGGATGACACCACGAATGGGGATCTTCAAGATCCTCCATACATCCAAAAGAGTCACTGTCGCCTCCCTAGTAGGAAGACAAAAGGTGTTATACCTACTATCCCACCTCTCCACTAAGGTTGTCATCGTCGCAGTATGCGCACGTATCCTCAGCCACCTACCCACATAATGTAATCCAAGAGTGGCTAGTACCTCCAACTCATCACGACCTAACTCCCGATATAAACTCATCGTAGCAGGCCAATGCTCGCTCGAAGCCAACGACCCCATCTTCACCTGCATCCAACAAATCAAATCGTTACTTCCATGTCCACAAGTCCCCTTCTACCCTCTGGAACAAGCCATACCCTCACCCTATCCCAAAAATTCTAAACCTAAACCTAACCTCCCCGCTTCTAAGCACACGCGTTGATTTGTCCAGCGCTCACGCCAAAACTGTGGTACTCACGCCAATCTATAGGCGCTCGTGCTAACAGATAAATCTAATCTTCCCCCCCCTCCTTCAAACATCCATCAACGCGAGCGCCCGCGCACCAGCGCAAGCAACCACGCTAATCCCCCCCATCCCCCCAAAAAATCTCATTCTGCCTACCCCTCCCAGCAAGCACCCGCGCTATTCGCTAGCACTCGTGCTAACCCAGGGGTGCGCACGCTGAAACAACAATCAGTGCGTGCACCTCACCAATTCTATGCCCTAAACTTATCCCTAATTCTACCCCTAACCTAAAAATCCCAAAAGAGGGGATGGTCCTACATACCGGTGGTCCATAGCTAGTGGGTTTGTCAAACCGTCGGATCCTCTCAACGTGATGATCACAGGTAGGAATGCAGTCCATTTCTCCTTCTCTTCTTCTACGCTCTGAGTGGCTCCATGGCTTGTGTGTAACAATGACTCCTCATTGGGCCCTTTGTGGCTTATATGGGCCCCTACGAGGGCCCCTTCCCTCCGCGGTCTCACATCTTCTATTCTTTCTTCTAGATTTTCTGCATCTACTTCATATTTCTTCTTCTCCACTAAAATTATTCTTTACTTTCGAGAATTTTATGTCAATTTTCTTCCGACAAAATTCTCGAGGGGGCATACACCTCCCACGCTTTACGCTGGGGCATCCATTTCTTCTTCTTCTATCTTCTACCCATCGCCAAATTTGCCGCTGCGTAAAAGAGGGGCAAAATGTAGACACCTAAAAATAATTATTTTAATTATTTTTAATTCTTGACATAATTAATTTATTATTTATGCCAATCTTAATTCTCCTCAATATTAATTAATTATAATTAATATTGTCACTATAGTCTGTGATTGATTTATTTAATAAATCAACCCCCTTTTGTTATTCTAAAATCTTCAATATTAAATCTTCTTAAAATCCTCCTCTTAACTAATTAATTCAATTAATTAGCTAGCTTAAGTGATTCCTACAAATCATCTTTTCTTAATCCATCATTAACCTAATAAATTCTTCTAGAAACTCCCTAAACTCACTTAGTATTATTCTTCTAATTTTTAATTCCCCCCACTCATTCTCTCTCCTAGTCAAATCTTCCTGCAAATCTTATATATCCCAATCCCACCTAACCTTTCCTCTAATCCCCCTCCTAATGAGTTGCTAGTGGCTAATCATCATGATCAGCCACAAAGTCAACTCCTTGTCCCTTCCATCCAACCACTCTCCTTAAATACCCTTTTCCTAGCTAAATGTGAGATTTTCAAAATCTCACATTCTTGTAGGCATCTCATATTCCAAGGAATTTTTAATTCCTTCTTATTCCTCCAATCCCCATGATAATCCCTTTTTGAAGAATTTTTAATTCTTCCTCTCCATCCCTCAAGAAATGTCCCATCCCTTGCTCTTCTCAAGGCACATTGGGAAGTCTTCCAATGTACCTTGAGGAGTGTGGAGACAATAAATGCCTTTAAGGCATATCTCTTGGTCTCCACACCTCCTCTTGGGTCGTGTGTGAGCTCACAAGAAATCCCAACCCTCCATCTTGGGTCAATCCTAGCCCTTCATTTTTTCTCTTCTCTCCCTATAAATTGAGGAATCCATCCCCTCACATATCATCTCCAATTTTAGCAAGTTCATGTTGTTAGTTTGTGCCTAGGAAACCATATTTGCATCCTCACCATGCCAAAATTATCCTTCATCTATACTTAGTCATATTATCCATCCCATCCCTCAATCCATTTTATCCATTTTTGCACAATGTTGGAGAGCCAACCACATCAAGCAATCTAGGAGCAAATCGACATCACGTTGGAGGAATTTGGGCACACTTCGACTTCATCCAAGCTCTATCCGAGGAAGAAGGTAAAGGTTGTAAGGTATAAGCATTTATCTTCATGTTTTTATGTGATTTGATTTATGCTTTATGGTTTTATATTTTTTTATGTTTTTGGTTTGCATATTAACAATCCAAATCCACCTTCCACTCTTTTCCCCTTTTCAATAATTAATAGTGAAACTTTGCTCTCTTTGAGGGAAAGGGTAGTTTTCCTCTTTTTTTTTGTATTAAGTATCATAGAACAACTTTACAAAATTCAAGAGTCTTGGCTAGAAAACACACAGCCGTCTAACAGATAGCACTCATGGTATGAATAAAATCATGGTTGGAAAGCTCACAGCCCATATCATGTGACTATTACATATAGGATGCGGATGATGCATAGGAATAATATAGCTATATCCCAAAATTTACAAAATTGCAGTTTTGGAGGTCCCATATACGCAATATATCATAACGGAAATAGCTTATCAACTAGCCAAAGAGGAGGGAGGAATCGGGATCGATATTATCTCCCAATGGTGGGAGCCATACAGTCCAACCCAATTTTCCCTCGCACCACACCTATACATGTCCCTCGATGAACTGGTCTCTATAAGGGTGTGTAGGCAGACCTTCCAATTCCATCTGAATGAAGTCTTCTCTCTATTGTCTTGCCTCCATTTCGTGCATGAGTTTCATTAAAGCTTGTTCAAAGTGTGTCTTATTACTTCCCATTCGGTCCCAGGTGAAGCCATGCGACAGCTCCCTAATGAAGACATATGTTGAGCCATCGTTCAACCACCTGTCAAATTTGCTCTCATCGAGGTGGTGAACCATTGTGACCTGCATAGCAACAAGGTAAAGAATGAGTCTCCTAAGAGACTCAGTGAGGTATCTACCCTTGCCAATAAACACATCATCATTCCTAGATTTCCAAATGATCCAAAGAATTTCCAAGGAGAGAACATTTCTTGCCACCTTTTATATAACCAAGTGCCACCTCATCAGTAGTAAGACATTTAGTATCAATTGAAAGACCAAACAATTTCCACACCTCTTTGGCGAAATGACATTCAAAAAAAATATGTAGCACAAATTCGGGGAGACAACACAATTTACACAATAGGGGGTTGCCATTATTGTCTTTAAGAGGGAGCTTGTGAAGCAGAAGTTTCCAGGCAAAGAACTTCTTTTTTGGTTCAAACGGAGCAGACCATAATCTCAAGAGAGCAGAAAGCTACTTTTTAGAATCCCAGGTGAGGTTCCAAACATTATTGAAATGAGTTAGGATATCTTCGGAGTTAGCAAGGGAGGAGTAGACAAGTTTGGCTTTCATTAGAGGGAGGGAAGAGTCATCAACCCAACAAAGGAAAGAAATTGGGGAGAGCGTAGGAGGGGACGATGAGGAGATGATGGGGTCGAGTGCATGTTTGAGGACATTGTAGGTTTTGGCTTGGGAGGTGGGGAGGTTGGAGGCCGAACTAAGAGCATCCCAAGAAATCAAAGAGCCATCTTTCAAGATGTGTTCAAAAGTTACAAGTCCTAAGTTGTGTCATTTCAAGGCAGAGCACCCTTGAAGGCAGGCCAAATGCTTCCTATTATGAAGAGTATTCCACCATATAGATCTGCCCAAGTTAAGAGTACCCTTATTATCAACAATGCCACTGTTACTAATGAATTGTTTGACATGATTCCAAACCTCCATATGGACTTAAAGACCTCTGAGCCTGTAGGAGAGATCTCAAAATTGCCAGCAATCAAGTCGCACATGGGCAAGTTCCTCCATTTCTTTGCCTTTTTAGGGAGGGAGCACTGTATATTGTGTCTGATCAGAATTTTCCAAGGTTCATTGCCATCAAGGGCTTTAAAAATGCACTTGGCAACCAAGGCAATGCCTTGAATTTTGAGGTCTTTGAGGCCCATGCCCCCCTGCAACTTAGATCTAACACACCAATCCCATTTTACTGCATGTTGTTTCATGTTCCCCTTCCCATCCGACCATAGGAATTTCTTGATTTGTTTTTTAAGATAATTGAACTGGTAATTATGAAATAGCCAGGTTGAGGAGCAATAGATGTTGTATGAGGACAAGATTTTTTGACAGACTTGAAATCGACCTGCCAGAGAGAGGAAGTTTTTGTTCCATTTGTTCAGTTTTTTATCCACTTTATTCCTGAACCACTCCCACATTTCTTTTAGATTCGAGGAGACAGAGAAAGGGATACCAAGATATCTAGTGATTAGGTTCGGTCCTCCCCATTCCAAGTCAAATTTAGATAGCCAGCTAGAAGGGGATTCAATCCATCCTAGCAAGGTTGATTTATGGAGAGCAATTTTGTTGCCTGAAGCCTTGCAAAAGATTTCAATGTTGTGCAACAGGGAGGATAGGTTCTCCTCTTCCAAGACAAGCAGGATAGTTGTATCATCAGCAAACTGAACATTGATAATTTCCTCTTTATTAGGGAGAGAGATACCTTTGACCCTAGGGGTCATATTGCGATCCTTAAGTATATAGTTCATAGCATCAACAACCAACACAAATAAGGTCGAGGCAAGTGGGCAACCCTATCTTATTGACCTGGAAAGAACAATATTATTAGATCTGATTCCATTTACATCAACAACAACATTGGCTTCACAAAGTAGAGTTTGAACTATCTTACAGAACGCCTCCAGGAACCCCAGACTCACCAGCATCTGAATTATGAAAGTCCACATATGCCTTTTCAAAATCAATCAGCGGCATGACCCCATTCTGCCCCGACTCTTTAGCCCACTCGAGCGATTCCCAACAGGTGATTAAATTTTCCAGGATATATTTGCCTTTAACAAAGCCAGTTTGGGTAGGACTGATTATCTTTGGAAAGATTTTAGCCAGCCTATTAGCCACTACTTTGGCTAAGATCTTATAGGAGACATTTAATAGCATGATTGGCCTCCAGTTCTTTAGAAATGTTTTGTCCCCCTCCTTAGGGATGAGCTTGATCACCCCTTGATTGATTTATTTTCCCAGAGTTCATTTATTAATAGCTTCCAGATATAGGCTATGTAGGTCATCAACAATCCATCTGATATTCTTCTTGTAAAATTCTACCGGCAAATTCGTCCGGTCCAGGGGATCTGTCATTTCCCATTGAGGAGATGGCCTTTTCAATTTCCTCTTTTGAGATGGGTCTCCCTACAAACTCAATGTCCTCCTCATGAAGCTTAGATGGGATCAATTCCTTAATGAGCACCCTAGCAGCCCTATGTTCATCATTTACATCTGTTGTAGTAAATTAGTTTTTGTAGAACTGAGTGAAGCACTTAAGGATCTCCTCTGTGTCAGTAATGTGGGTATTGTTTTCCCAAATAGCATTGATACTCTCTTTTGCCTCTTTGATCTTAAGCATTTGAAAGAAATTTTTTGAGCCCTTGTTCCTCAAGTCCAACCAATTCATTTTGGCCCTGGTTTTCAACCCTCTAACCTTCTCATTCTAAATTTTCCTAAGTTGGTTCTTGATTGACACCAAGGTGTTAGTAAGACTTTCATCATTAGGTGAGTCCTGAAGATCCATCTCTGCGTTACACAGCTCATCCTGAAGAAGCCTCTCAAGCCTCCTAGCATCCTTGGCTTTCTTTTTCCCTACTGTTTGGTAGAGGGTGGTCCAACTTTTAATGTTCAAATTCCATTTGTCAATATTAGAAAGTTGGTGTTGCTCTTTCATGTTAAACAATCTGATGAAGGCCAGGGCAGAACATAGTTCCTCATCCTCCAAGAGTCTAGTGTTTAAAGTGAAGGAAATAGGTCTTGTAGAGGGAGGGTGGCAAGAGGAGGAGAGATCAATACCCATTATTATGGGAGGATGGTCAGATAGTGTGTATGGGGAAACAGAGTATTGATCCCCATTAGTTCCTTTGCTAATGTCAAAGAGATTTTTATTGAAGTAGAGTTTGTCTGTCATGCAATAGATTCTCTTATTCATCTACTGGTAGTTACATCAAGTATACCACACAATGTTCAGATGGCCTTTCCTTCCAGCAATAGGGTCAACAAGATGCAGTTTATTAATCATTTTGTCCCACTGCAGCCTTTCCATACCCTTCCATTCAAACTTGTTGCCTCCTTTTTTGTCATTTGCATGTTCAGTCATATTGAAATCACCCCCCACAATCCAAGGGATGTCCTCCAAACCTGCTATCCAGTTCCAGAGCTCCCCCCTCTCCCTATAGTCATTAGGGGTTTATATAGAATAGATTCCAAACTTTTGGTCATCCAGCTGAATAGAAACCAAGATAGCCCTAGCACAGGGGGATTGACCCCAGTTAATCACTTTATTAGCCCATCTAGGGCTAAGTAGTATGGTTGTACCACCTTTACCCTTGGAGTGGTCGGTGCAAAAGGATGTAGCATCCCTCCAAATACATTTGAGGTCGATTTGTAGAGTGAAGCCAACAACCTTTAGCTCTTGAAGAAGGAGACAATCCATGTCCTTATGTCCATTAAGGAATCTCTTAATGATATATTTCCTATCAGTAGTTTTCCTCTTGATCTATCTCTCATCATTTTCCCACCATTACACCGTCATCACCGTTTTTCTTGCATTTATTCTTCACGAGTTTTCCCACCATTCTCACGATTTTTCTTGTACGAGCTCACTTCATATTTTAACTGCTTTTATTTCTTTGTTTTAATTGGCTTTCATCGAAAGAGAACTATCCACGTCTACTCCACAAAACGTGATGCATTTTCTATTTAAACAAATTAGCACCACCGTATTAAACGAAGTAATGATTCAATTAGAGGTGGACAAATCAGACAAAATCTGCACAACGTACAAAGATTCATGTATATTTATTTTCATTGCATACACGTTACGTATTTCTTTAATTAAAAATCTAATGTTGTTTATATTTTCATCTTTTAAAACTTAGTTATTTATTTATTTTATTAATTATAAAGAGTTATTAATTATATGTTTTAAAAAAATATTGTTATCAATTCTTTAAATTTTAAGAATTATAATATATAAGCAATAAATTATATGTTTATTTATTTTTATTTATTATATTATAATATATTAATAATTGATTAATATATATTATATTAAAATATTAATAATAATATTATTATTTTTTAATTTTTTTAAATTATTTATTTATTTAATAAATTTATTATTCATTATTAATTTATTTTAAATTATTTTTTATTTAATATTTATATTCTATATATTTAAATTTTGCATTTAGTTTTTATTTTATTTTTTAAGTAATTTTGAATTGTAGTTTTTTACGAAATTACAAATAATAATTAAAATTTATTAAAAATAATTTTTACTTTTGATTCATATAATATTATTAATATTTGAATTTTAAATAATTAAAAAAATATATACTTTTAAATTTAATCATTTATCAACTTAATATATAATTAATACACAATATTATTTTTAATATAGTACAAATTAAATTATGTTATTATATATTATATTATATAATATAAATTATTAAAATTATTTAAAGTAATATTATAATTTTGATATCTCCATTGATTCAAATAACTCCTCTTGAAACTATTGGGTTCCACACAATGATTTTCAACTCAAGTTTAATCACTAGTCACCTTTAGACATAATAGCTCTTGTATTAATAACATTATAGTTATATTTATTAATAGATATTATATTCTACAATTATTATATAATATAATATATATTAATAAATATATCCCTCTATCTCTCTCTCTCTCTCTCTCTCTCTCTTGGCCTACCTCTCCCTCTCCCCCTCTTTCTACATATTGGGCTATATATTCACCATCTTGCTCTCTCTTCCTCTCTACCTATCTCTCTCTCCATCTCCCTCTTCTTCTCTTTCCCTTCTCTACCTATCTCTCTCCCTTTCTTTCTCTCCTCTCTCTATCTCCCCCTTTATCTCTCCCCATCTCTCCTTCCCTTGCTCTCTTCCTATCTCCCTTTTTTTTTTCTCTATCTCTTCCTCTCTCTCCCTTTCTCTTCCCATATACCTCTCTCTATCTCTTTCTCTTCCCATATATCTCTATCTTTCCTTGTATATCTCTTCCTCTCTTATCTCCCTCAATTGATCTCTCCTTTTCCCTGTCTCTCCCTCGATCTCTTTATATATTTGTCTACATCTACTCTTTGTCTCTATCTCCCTCCCTCACTACCACTCTCAATATCTTCTTATTTTCCTTATATCTTATCTATCTCTATCTCCCCCCTCTCTCTCCCTCTATCTCTCTCTTCCTCTTTATCTCCCCCTTACTATCACCCTATATTTATCTCTCCTACTACCTCTCTTTATATCTATATCTATTTCTCTCCCACTTCCTATCTCCCTCTATCTTCATTTCAACCCTATCTTCATCTTTTTCCCTCTATCTCTAAACATGTCTCCCTCTCTATATCGATCAATCAATCTCTCTCTCCCTCTCCCTATACCTTTCTATCTTTATCTCTTTGCCTCTCTATCTCTATCTCTATCTCTCCATATTTCTTCTTCCATTTATCCATTTATCTCTATTTCATTATCTCTCCATTTCTCTTCCCCTATGTATCTCTCCCTCTCTCTACCTCTATATATCATTTTGCATCTCTATCTTTATCTTTCTATTTTTACCTCTATCATTATTTACACCTCTCATAGTATATTTAACTCTTCCATATCTATCTACCCCTCTCCCCTCTCTCTCTCTCTCTCTCTCTCTCTCTCTTTATCTCTCTCATCTCCATATCCCTTTCCTTATCCATCTTCGTATCCATATGCATCTCTATCTATATCTCTACCTCCTTACCCATCTCTCTCACTCTTCCCCCTTTATCTCTTTGTCTTTCTATCCCTATCTCTCCCCCTCTCTCCCTCTCTTCCTATTGCAAACATAACATGAGCCTATTGGTATTGAAACCTAATTATCTTCTTGATTCAAACGTTTTATTTCAATCATGTTTAGATACTTGTAAATGGATTCATAGTCTATTCGAATCTATCACTTCTCCATTGAGCCCTATGGTGCACAAACAAGAACATTTTCTAAATGGTCTACCAATTGACCTTATGTACTACACAAATCTATATAGCTAATAGACCCAAAAAATTCCTAATTGACCTTCTAAATCTATTCGACGTACCCATTGCACACCAAAATAGAATTGCTAGTTATACTTTACTTTCATATCCAACTTACACATTACATTTAATAATTTAAAAAAAGTTAAACAAGATAATATGAATAGCATTTTTTTTCAAATTTTTATGCACCTATATTCCCTCCAAGTCTCTAAATGAACTCCAAAAACACCTTATGTGGAACACTCCACACAGATAAAAACTTGTACAGAAATGTTAAACAAAAGATCTCTGAAGCTTAAAAATTAAAAATATCAAAGATCATACGAGATTCTCCACTGTAGGAAAAACAAGAAAAAAAATTAAGCAATAAATTTACAAATGACAGAACTAAATATGAAATCTGTTTGCTGCATTTGAATGAGAAATACACTTGGTATCTCTTTTATATCTTACTGAAAGGATAAAATAGTTTTAAAATGATGTTAAGATGATATTACAGTTTAAAAATGATGTTAAGATGATATTACAATTTTAAAGAGTAAAGATGAAGTTTATAACTGTGAAAAAATAAAGATTAAGAGTAAATAATATGGACTCCTCTAAAAAATGATAAAAAATGATAGATTATGGAGTTATATGATTCAAAATATTGATAAAAACAAAAAACTACACAGTCAAACAGAAATATTCAAACTAATAATATGAACTGTAAAAATTACATATCTTAAATTAAGAAAAACCCATCTCTAAATCTTCTAAGACTCTACTGATTCTCACAGAAACTAAACCAAATATGCAACTAGCTTATAAAAATTGACGGGTTTTGAATAGAACATTTCTTGATAGAAGATTACACTTTTTGAGGATAAATTATGACAAAATTTGCTGCTACTTTCCACCATCCTGAAACTCATGTATCTTGAATAGAACAAAATATCAAGTTATTTGAGTGAAGATTACATTTTTTTTCTTTTTATGCATTCTTTCATTCCAATGATAGATCACGGAATGTGATCGGAAACGTTGATGCAAGAACTATCACACAATCAAATCAAAAGTAATAACATAAAGATTACACTTTTAAAAAAAACTCTATGACAAAATTTGCTGCTGCTACTCTCTGAAACTCATGTATCTTCAAAGACACTGACCTATAACATGAGCCCATAAAAATATTTGGCTCTATTTGCAATCTTGTGTTTTAGCTTCCTGTACACAATAAAAGTGGTATATCTCCACCCCACAAGCCTGAGCACCACAGCTTTCTTTAGTCTCTGTCTTTTCTTCCTCTTCTTGGGTTCACCATTATTACCAAGAGGATAACTCTTCAGATAATAAATCCTTTTCTTTCTACTTCTGCAATTCAAAAAGAAGGATTCTGCACTGCAACTTCCTTCTTCACCGTCATTTAACAGAAATCCATCCTCCAAAGTTGGAAAATCTTCAATGCCTTGTTCTCTGATAATCCCCATTGCAAAAAAACAATCTTAGCTGATCATTCAACAAGTCTGTTTATCTCTTTTTGTAGTATTCTGAATTGGGTAGTTAGTAAACTATTTATTTTGTGTAGTGGGTATTTGGAAGAGTATTGAATTTCTCAGACTGTCATAATTATCACGTTATATTTATGAGATTTCATTGATTTCAGTCGTTTAACAAAGCACCATTTGTGACACCTGTATGAAATATTCAATCCGGATAACTTCCCCTTCTTTTGAGGAAGATTTCATTGGTTTTTCCTAATTCTGTTTTGACATTTTTAGTTGACCTCAACATCGACCCCCCACTCCACCAGTTGATAAATGCTTTTGTTGAGGGTCAATTCTATGCAGTTTTAAGAATGTATATTTGATTGTATTTATTTATTAATTATTAATTAATTGAAATTAGAATATATTAGATCTTTTAATTTTAATCAATTAAGAGAAGAAGTTATTGTTCATGTTTCAATAATCATTTATTTGTTGCACATCTAATCTTTCAATTATTAATTTTAAAAAAATAAAAAACTGAATAACTAAAAGGCTACTAATAAATTTCACATCATGTAACTAATAGCTGTTTAGTTTTAGCATTTTTGGACCATAATTGGCCCATTTGTGCACCTTTATTGGTACTCATAGCGCACGACTGCTGAGACATTTGTGCATAAGTATTGTCAATTTTAAGTACATAGTTATTGGAGCATCTTTAAGAAGGATCTGAGGAAATGCTTTGAAATGTGTACTTTTTGACCCGATCCCACAACGTGCATCGTTACTACCCAGAAGTCAAAACATAACAACAACAAAAAATTGTCAAAATCTGATGTTTAGAATCTGTGGGTGTGTGAAGTAATCTGTGGGTGTGTGAAGTTAGCTATAACGACTAATCCCCCAGTGTGTACAACCCGCTCACAAGGTAGCAACACACACAGAGTTAACACAGCCGGGGACTCGAACTCAAGACCATATAATCTTAGTATGGAAAAGAAAAATTTGTTAATGAAAATTTACTTAAGATATAAAATGACATTAAAAAAAAGTTTTATATTAGTTTTAATGGTAAACTTTTTAATCTTAACTTGGGTTAGTCCAACTAATGCAAATAATCATACATGAATAAATTTAGGTAAATTAGATAAGTTAGGAATTGACAAATTAATTGTTTTTGATCAAGGAAAAACAAGTTTTTAAGGGACCAAAAACCCTTTACAAGACAGGTTTTAGAAGGACCTGTAACCCGAACCGAAAGATAAACTTGAAAGTCCACTCAAAGAAACAGAACACAATAGAGACTCGGCACAACCAATCAAAAGAAGGGGAATAACAAATACCCCCACCAAACACCAACAGTCTGCAAACAACCAGCAGCTCTAACCCAACTAGGAAGGATCAAGAATTTGTCCTACCCTTGTGGGATCGAAGGGTCATATCAAAAGAGGACTAGGACAATTTCGATTTTTTACTTTTAATAGTAATCCATCCCTCCTCAACCCTAGCAACAGCCTTTTGCCAAGAGGATGGATCCAGAATAGAGGACCTCCCATCATCAGGAGGAACAGAGCCAACATCCAGAGAGGCAGGAACAGCAGAGGTAGGGACAGCAGAAGATCCAGCAACAATCTGGGACGCGGGAGGGTCATCCATTGAAGAAGAAGATCCAGCATTTTTCAAATGATCAGTCGAGGTGCAAGCATCCACACATTCCTGAGGAACAGAGGCAGCAACCAGAGGAACATCAGCCTGAGGAACCTGTGCCACCACCTGGGAGAAACTTTTCTTTTTAACAAAATAGTGTTCAGAAGATGCACCCTTCCACCAAGTAGCAGATCTTTTTTTCTTTTTATCTGTTTCACACCGTGCAGCAACATGTCCAGTCTGGAAGCACTTTCGACATCTAAAGGGGATACCTTCAAAGTCGAGCTATTGGACCCAAGATCCCAAGGAAGATTTAATCTCTCAGCTGGAAGCCCTTTAGAGACATCAATGTTAACCAAAATCCGAGCATAAGTAGAGTGATAAATCTGGAAAGAATCCTTATCAATCATTATGAATTCGCCTAAAGCATCCCCCACTTCCTCTAGCAGAGAGTCCATCCATAGATGAAGGGGAAGGTTGAGGAGCCTAACCCAAATAGGAATCTCATTAAATGAATCTGTAGATGGGTTAAAACCCGGGAACCAGGGTTTAACCATCAAAATAAATTTGTCTTCCCAGCTGAAAGGATTAATACCTAAGATTTTAGATCTATCCTCTTCATATTCAAATTTGGCAATGAAAAAACCCTTGGCAGAAGGAAAGATGTTAACTGAACCTTTTATGATCGGTTCCCAGCTTTGAGAAATCCAAGTATGCAATTGAGGAAGGCTTGGCCAGAAACCCCGAAACCTGCAAATCAGACCATGAGCTTCAAACACAGAGGAGGTGTGGATGATCTCCATATCAGTATCATCAGACACCTTGAAAACCAAAGGTTTGCATACAGTAACAGCCACAAGCATCCCGATCAGCAACAAAGGGCGCAGGAAGCACCGTATCTCCAACCTTAGAGGAAACCCCCGCAGAGCCCCCATTCACAGCACCAGACGAAACCCCCGCATAACCCCCATTCACAGCACCAGGTGAAATCCCCACAGAGCCAGGCAAAGCAGCCTCACCAGCCGTTAAAGGGGGAACAGGGAGCTAGATAGCCGGTTTCACTGCAGTAGACTGCCTTAGGGTAGCGACGGCGGCAGACACAGGTAGCCTTAGGATTGCAATTATTCAGTAGAGTTGATGTTGTTGACCTCCCCTGACATGATGCATGTTGATTTGCCTTGACAAATTAATTGTTATTTCAAGAAACAAAATGTCAATGAAAGGTATGCTTAGTTCTTTTATTTTCATGAAGATTGCACATGCACAAGTTAAGCAAAATGACTATTACAAAGGGGCCAAACCCAAAAATAAAATTACGCACATATTGTTATGCTAGGTGGAGGAGGAGGGTCCTGATCATTAGGCTTTGCCCAAACATCATCAAGGTGGCATCTTTAATTGGCTTCCATCCAGTGAGAGCAACTCAACATCTTCTTCATTCTCCTTAGGAGGTTGTTGAGTGGGATGTGCCTAGTTTTTTACTTAAACAAAATCCACCCCTTGGCCACCACATTTTTTTATTATGCCGAGAAGCTTAACACTACAGTGGCACCCACCCATCTTTTTTATCTGTGTAATTTTAATGATAAATGGCAATAAATTAAAAATAAGTTATAGACTAAAATCTAAAATAAAAAGCAACTTTCTATTATTTATATTTATTACGACAGATAATTAAAAAGAAACTTTCTATTATTATTATTTATTAAATACAAAAAAAAATTATATCTACATTTAAAAGAAACAAATCTAAATTAAAAAACAACTTTCTATTATTATTATTTATTAAATGTAAAAAAAAAATATTTTTAAATCTAGATTAAAAAAAACTTCTAATTTAAAAAAATATATTTTTGAATATAGATTTAAAAGAAACTTCTTATTTTTTCAGGCAAATATTTCATATTCTAAAAAACTAAATTCTAATAAATATTAATCATATGAAATTTATTAATCTATGCTAAAGGTAAAGATTTTTTAAATTTGATGTCTACATAAATTTTATTTATAAAATATAAGTATGCTAGTATATATACACTTGCATCCTTTCCAAGGAACAATGACCTATACAATTATGTTGTTCGATACAATAAATTTTCTTTTTGATTTAGGCATGTATTTATATATTAATGTTATGAAGCATAAAGATGTCATATATTCCATAATTCATTTGAACGACGATATAAATTTCATTATTCATATATACTACTATATTATGTGTTTCCCTTGTCATAAATATCTTTAATTTCAATGACCTTATTGTAACTCGTATAATCTCTTATGTTTACTCATTATCAATCCTTGTATTTTTCGTTTTATCTTTTTATACAATTTAACTAATTCTAATTTGTTGATGACTATGCAAGATAAATGAATATATACAATTACCACAATATTGAATAGTACACTTATCAATATTGAAATAAGAAAAATGCTTATCTCCCAAGTTGACATTGATAAAAGGCTCCAAAAAGTGTGAAGCTCTAGGGACGATGCAGAAGACAATTTCAACTCTATGCACTGCTATTAGCTCTCAAGGTCCAAACATGTAGAGGGAATTTATAGTGAATATGTTGAAGCCATTACTCCTAAAAAGGGTGTGTAGAGTTGTAGTGTATGCCTTACTCAAACATTTCAACATACCAAAGAACCGTGCCTAAAGAAAGACCAAAAAAGGCCACCAATAAATCCATAGAGAAAATGATCAGAGTCATCATGTGAGGACATATGATTTACTACAATTGTAAGGAAGCCAAATAATGGTGCTCTCTTCTTGCCATTAAATATACATACCACTTTTTCTTATTACAAACTTTTTATTCATTCCAACACAATAACAAACCCTCCTTTATTGTTCCTTCCGCCTTTTCTCTCACATTTTCCTCCATTCTTTTTGCTTCGATGGATGTCCTTTTCTTGATCTCCCCTACTAATCATATGGCTTTATCACAACATATGTTCTCTTCGTTTGAGTCTTATTTATCACCATACATCTTGATGGCTAAAAACACATATATGTGTGCTTGTGGAAAGGGATATATTGACATTGATGACAAAGCATTCAACGATGTTATTTGTGTGCCTTCATTATCAACCACTTTTTTTTCTATCTATTAGATCACGTATGGTTAACGAGAAAGAGTGTAAGTTTACACCATACTTTGTCATGATTTCAGATTTGCATAGTAGAAACATAGTTGTGGTTGGCGATGTTGATCACCAATCTTGAATTTACACCACCTAACATTTGTCTCCTATTGTTACTCTGACTCATGTAACACACTATGACATCTAGTGTGGACACTTTTGAGAAGATTCAGTATGGTCATTTGATCTTGGAGTTCTTTCATCTACTGAGGTTCTAAAGATGTGTTGATATTCCACCTCCTTCATTTATTTTTGCATTTGATGACGTTTGTATTGCCACAATTTTGACTACCTGTGATTTAGTGCAATAGGACTCAAATTGCCTTTTGTGCATGGCTACATTTGATTATCATTTGACATACATTGCAAGTTTGTTCAAAGTCCCACATTTTAGATTTGGGAGACATCATTGATTGAATTCATCTCCTCTTTAATGGATATGATCCTTCTTTAGTTGTTGTGATGGAACACTCTGAACCTCTTGTTCATTCTCTGCATGACCATTCCTCATAGTTTGTCATAGGTGTGGATACTTTTGAGCATCATTTGGAAGAGGTCTCCTTATTTTGAAAGGAGATATCTTTGTCTTTGGATTATGCCCTACATCAATTTCTAGGAGATTTTGGATTGCCATCCTCATCAATGTGGCCTAGAACACCCAATTTGATGGTGGCATCTCTCAACATCAATATGGAGACATTTAGGTAGAGTTCAACGACATCACACATCATCTATCTTCCCTCATCTTTCTTAAACGAATGGGAAGACATCTTGCATACCATCTTGGTTTTGTTTGTTTGACAAGATTGAATCATCACTTAAGGGAGAGTGTTGGCGTGAAAGGGGTGTTTTACCCAGCTAATTCATCACCTAGGTCCTCTTCACACATGTTACTTAAGTTTACAAAAGGTACACATAGAATAGTTATCATTTTATGTCTCGAGTCTTAAGATTAAGACACAAGACATAATTTTATGCAATCCTAAGTTCACTTTGGCATATATAGCCAAGGTGGTCGTGTAATCTATTATTTGCGTCCTTTGAGAGAATATAACTATTCTTTCATAGTTGATTTGCGCTTTCATGAAATTTCTAGATTTTAGTGACTATAAAGAAATCTATACCAACTCTTATAAGAATTTCTTTTATAAAACTCTATGTTTTGATAATCTTTTAGTACATTTTATAAATTTTCTTATGAAATTTGAAAATTCATTTTCTTTTGTGTTGGAACTTGACAAAAAGTTGGTTGTTTCTTTTGTAAAATGATAATATGTCTAACTTAATAAAAATTGAGAATTTGAAAAGAACACAACATTAAACTTTGGGTGAACACCAATAAGTTTCAATATATTACAACTGCTCGAGCATACCTACTGTACTGTAGTCACAATTTTAAAAAGCAACAGTGATGCCTTCTATGTTGCTGACACATGCCAATCACTCAACCTTAATAAATACTACAAAAAGTCACTAATATGATGCACCAAAATACATTCATGATATCAAGATGAATATGCCGATTATCTACAAGAATTCCTTTGTAGGTCTTAAGAATCGAGGGATAGGCTGCAGCCCTGTTCCTAGCCTTAAGTAGTCAGTCCACTGCAAACAAGAGCTTTCCCAATTCAGAAGCAGACTTTGGGGTGCAAGTCCCTGGATTGGTGTCTTGGCATCTTCCTTGTCTTTGGTACTAACATCGTAAAAAGCTGCTTGTGCTTTTTGTGGTCCCTTTGCCAATGTAATTGTTCTAAAAAAGTAGAAGCTTTTTCCAAACAAAGTGGCATATCAATCGTTGAGGATTCTGTTCCACCTTAATTTCTAACTATTACGCAGCACAGGTGGAGGATAATCAGTAATCAGGTCACATTGTGTTGTGGGCAGCCTACTAACATGTAAAATGTAGCTTGGCAAAATTCTATGCAGAGTTACATTCCTGTTCAAGAAATCAAGAAGAATTAATCAATACCTCTGACCAAAAGAGTCAGCATTTATGAATATAACATTAAGGTCTACGCAGAAGTAGAAGATCTCACTCCTAGGTATCAGAATTTAATGCATTTTCAATTAATCATTTTGCTTATATTTAGTTTCAACCTTATAGGTTTAAAATCAGATACTTAAATTCATTGTAATCCCCTAGCTTATGTAGATGCTGCAAATTTTCCTCTTGAATGAAAGTATCTCAATATTTAAGTTAAAAGTAGGAAAGAACTTTCTCAATCGTGTTAATCTAAATTAGTTTAAAAAAGAAATAATTAAACTGCTTTAAAGGATAAAGCACTAATCACCTCTTACTGATCCCATTCTAACTCGGCTGATTTGCTGTCCACATCAGGGCCCTTTTCGATTTTTTGCAAAGGTGCATCAAGTTGAGGGGGTTCCTGAGCCATAACACGTCAAAATGCATTATATCTTAATCACAGTTTGTTATAAATATCAAATTGCCAAAAAATTTATCCTAAATTTCACCGTCTCTGTAAAATAAAAAATAAAATTGTAAATTACTAAATTTTAACCATCGTTTATGATTTTATTCGTCATAAGACTCATATAATTTGTTTGTGACATATGACTACATGCAAATGCAAATCCTTCCATCCCTGCCACTCCATCAAATTTAAACTCCTACAAGGTAGGAGCATGAACTATCAGTATTTGGTAATATTTTGTGAATGCAATCTTTGCTAATTGTTTGTTTAACATCTAAAATGAAGATTGGTTGTACAATATATCAAAATCTTGTAGAACAAATAATGATAAACAATTGTTAGAGAATATCATTTTTTAGATTTGTTGTATGTGTAACTATACTTCTTGTTATCTGATTCCGTGGTTGTAGAATATGGTTTGGTTAGGGCTAGACGTGATAGTATTTACATAGTTGGAAGAACATGTAGGTAGATACTTCATTTTAAATATTGATGGACTATACGATATGTTATAATTAGGTGGATAAACTACATCATTTGGCAATTTCTAGATGGATATAAATAAGAACAAATTTCGTGACAAGCATATAATTTCTCTATAAAACTTCAATAGGTGGGCATCCTGTTGATCATAGGCCACCACGGTTTTGTGAAGAGCAGCTTTAGCTACAAGATCTAGGATAGTGTTGAAATTGTGAGTTTTAAGCCTGAATTGTGTAAGCACTTAGTTTGTTCAATCTCGTTTGAAATTGGCAGACAATAGCCTTTTCTTTTTCACTTTTTTAGTTGTTTCATGGTTGAGAGGCATATTAATTTGGTTGTCAATATATTAATAATAATAAATCAATTTTTAAATGACACCGTAACTCCCTATCAATGATTGCTGCTACTCCGATGGGCCTCGAGTTCCTTTCTGCAATCTCATTGGTGTTTAGTTTATGCCAACCTATTAGAGAAGAGGTCCATGACATTAAACCTAATTTGTGAATATTGGGAACTTATAGTGGAAAGGGAGATTAGAACTGCATGTTCTCTTAAGAATCTTAGGAGGACTTCTGGATGCTAAATAGTTTTCAAATATTCTTCCATTTCCTCCCTGCGAAGAGTCCATATGACAAATTCCGCTCTTAACATTTTTTTAATATACAGAAAAATATTGTATTAATATAAGAGATTGTTAAAAGATCAAGTGCAAAAACCCCTTCCAAATAGAGATGTGAGAGGGCTGATTACAAGCCCTGGCCAGGACATCCAATAGGCCAAAGTAATGCCAAATAGTCAAACTACTAGACACTATGCTGTAGTACATCCGCTAATTAAATGAAAAAGAAAGTAACCTGAAGACATACTATGCATGATTTATAAGGAAGAGATTACATCAAAGTCAGATTTTTTTCTTAAGCAAAAAGACTTAAGGGATTGGAAAGTCAGCAGATATTGTGAGTTGCTACAATGTCTTTCCCCGTAGCTGGACTAGCAGGCTATTTGGGTCTCCCGATTCCATGTAAATTCATGTTGGATTATCCATGGTTGCCATGTAGCATGCACCATTGGTCGATGACAGTCGGAAACTCATTGAAGGATGAAGTATGCTCATTTGGAGCTGTTTTTGCTGCTATTGCTGGACGTATATGTTTTCTCTATTGATTCTATCAGCAATCAGCATTCAGAATGTGTTCTACACATCAGCTCTAATTTGGGTAATCTCATAGTCATGACTCAAAATGGATAAATATTCTTCTTGTTTATGCAAGAAGATGATTATGCCCCTCTGATTGTTTTTGAGTTCTTGTAAGTTCTGAATTAGCAACTTTTGATTGTCCCAATTGAGGGTGCTAGACCTCCATTGCACTAATCAAGCCATTGAGAGTGTCATTGGTGTTAGGAAGGGCCAGGTGAATAGTTTCCTTACATTAGGAAGATGCATTAGCAGAGTCATTATCGGGGCTTTTGGTTTGTCTTTGATAGAAGTGGGAAAAGTGCAGTGTGTGTGTGAAGGCATGAAATATTCTTTCTCCGAACTTTAATGAAAATCATGCATTTCTTTGTTTGTTTTCATGGAAGATCTTGCATTTCATGTATTTCAATATGCATGAAAAATATATAATTTGATAAAGATTGAAATCAACAATATTATGCAACGAGGCTAGAAACTTTTAATTTATATTCTATTGGAATAGAAAGTTTGGCATTCATTACAAATTGTGTAAATCTGCAGATAGTTAATAACAATCAGATTAATGATGGCAAACATACCCATCCCGGCTCATAAACAATTCGCACTGATTATAGTTGGCTGAAGCTTCCAACCTAGACAGCGATTCTGGATTTATAGCTGTAGAATGGATGCGCTAGGCAGCCAATAAGAATTCAGACTCTTCAAACTGTATATACTGTACCAGTATCAACCTCACAGGCAGGCTGTAATAATAACACAAGGCTGCGATTTCTTCTGTATAAGCCATTTCCCAAACATACAGGAAAATCGCCTCAACTCTGCTGTAGAAATTCCTCTTGGCGCTGGGAAATAGATTGGAATTGCTGTATTGGTTCTCAATATACACTCTGGGGTTCCGTCCAGAAGGGTTTCCTTATCTAGGGACTGCGTCCTGAGAATGGAGAGCTGAATACAAGTTGCAGAGCAAAATAACAATAATCAATAATGAACATTGCCCTCCATATTGAAGTCGATGCCTTTATATAATTCCTCTTCAGCCAAAAAGCCATCAGCTTCTTTCTTCCAATCTTTTGATTTGGCAACTCAGGCAATTAGTAAGGTTTGCCACTTACTAAATAAATCACCACTATGGAGCACAGCCTAGGAAAGATTAAGTCAAAACTTAAGTTGGCCCCTTTTTAATGATATAAAGTGAATGATTAAATTATCACGAACCATAGCTTTTTGCCCAGATACTTAATTATTACTTTATCCCCTTTATTAACAAAATGTTTAGCTTATGGGGAGAAAAACTAATAAGCTAACATATTTATTTCTTTACGTGCTAAACAAGAGGGGACATTACAGGGCAGTTCACCAAGCTTCACATTTGGGCCCATCTTCATGGGACAGCAAGGAAAGTGTAGGGACAGGGTCCATCCATGGAGAGCTGAGAATTCTATAAGTAGCGCGATAGGATGTAGGAGTACTGAGTAGGGGGGCACAAGGTTGGTTTTCTTATTAAATCAGTAGGGCTTGAAACCCTAAGAGGCCGAACAATCAAAGAATTTAGCCTACTGAAAATAGTAAGTACAGTTGGCATAAGGAGTAATCTTATTCTTACCATTATTGGCACCAGTAGTGTTGTTCACATCCTCCTGAGAAGGAACAGCAATACAGAAAGGATTGCTAGTGTCCCTGATTTCCTCCTCCAAAATAATGGTCACCTTTCCATCATTGGCAGGCATCTGAGAGTTTGTTTCAGGCAGAAGCAATTGTGGGAACAGAATTGAAACCCTTTTCCTATTTTTGATATAATTTTTTATGGGCTAGCTGCTGGAATGCAAACACTTGCCATCACAAAATTGTATGTCTAAATTTATGGATCTCTCCAGCAGCCTAGAACTCCTGTCCTCCTTTTAGGGGATTGAATTGAAATCCCAACTTGCCATGAGAAATCTACAGTTCCTTCCAAAAATTTTGCATTTATGATATAAGAACAAGGCAATACTCTCTCCTGACTCTCCCCCCGTCTCGGAAACGCGTCCCCCCGTCCCCAACGCCCATGGAACACTGAGAATGAATCTTGTTTATATACAAGATTCATGTTCAAGTCTTCTAAGTCGGCCTTAACTAATTTCCTTTATTTTACATATTTCACTTTGCACTTTGGCGCCCAATTTGGGGCCTACATAACTTGCAACTTGTGACACATTTCCTGTTTGGGGCCCAGCCCTATAAACATAAATTGCTTAATCCATACGTTACATTTGGGCCCAGCCCTATAGACATAAATCGCTTAACCTTATTACAATAAGATAATATTTTAATTGCCACAAGGCAACATTAAAATATGATCCGAACTAGCTAACCATTTCAACAAGGATACGTGTTCCAAATTCCTCAGTCTCTAAGTTAACCTCATAGCAAAGGCTTTGTTGAATTGTTTGATATTTTTAATATTTAATCCTTCCTCCAATTTTTGTTTTGTTATATTTTTCATGGGAAACTAGTGAGTGTTTGAAGGAATTTTGGAGTCCTTTCCAGATAAACTGTTGTTGGATGCTAACCATATAATACAAATGAATTTTTGGTTCTAGTCCAGGTAATCAATTGAGGAATGTATTTGGAGGAGAGAGACGGAATGAAATAGCTTTTAGTAAACTTGAACTAATTGGGTACTTCCAGCCAAATTTAGCCATTTGTGTGCTCAATTTGATAGTGTGATGTCCACCTTTTTTGACTTTTTTCGATATATCCTTGCTTTCTAGGGCATTGGAAACCCTAGTTATGTCATTGGTAAATGACCTTCCTTGAACCAAAAATGCTGGAGTATGATATTGTTTCTCCCAATAGATATATTAGCTAATACATGTTGGGCGTACTTTCATTTATTCGTTGTCCTGAGAGCTGGTATTTTCCATGAATAGCTTTTAAGTTATGAAATCTGAGCTAGGAGTAAGGTGGATAATATAATATTGCTCAGCAGATCGATAACAGGTTAGCCAATTACCTCCTTCGGCAGCTAGTAGATCATATGTTTTACTTTACTCTTTTGCAACTCTTATTGCTGATGCTTATGCTTTATGGAATGAAGCAATTCTTGAACAGAAATTACATTATTTTGCATCTGTCTAACATGAAAAACAATCAGATTGTTTCTCAGAGATGAACTTTGAGAGTTCTGAGCCTGCTTGCTAGTTAATTTGGAAATTCTTCTATATACCATGTTGCATAAATCAATGAGCCTATTTCGATCCATAGTTTCAACATAGAAGATTGTGGGGATGAGGACTGTAATGTCCACTTTTAATTAATGCAGCTTAGGTAGGCCCAATCCTTATTTCCCAATAAGGATAGAAAATTTTTTTTATAAAAGGACCATAAGTTGGAAAACTAGAAGCAAAAATAGAATAATATTTAGTTTCAGCGTATGGTGGGGTGGGTTTTCATACAAGGGTGTTGTAACTGTTAATTTTGTGGATCAGAATTAAAATTTATTTTCTTCTATGTATTATCTATCACTGAATTGTTCTATAAATCTGATTGTCTTCTTTTATGTTGCAGAAGAGGAGGAGCATTTTTATTTCAATGTCCATTTTCACACATTTCATTTGGTATATGTAGTGGGCTGGGTACGGTCAAGCGATGCCTTGACCGGCCATGTCTTTTGGACATGGCCGATCAAGACATCACTTGATCATGCCCCCTCACGATAATAAATGTTTGAATGAGAGACTTCATTTATCTCTCATTCAATCATTTATCTTACCGAGGCTATCATGCATTAACAATTTAACACTCCCTCTTAGCTAGGTAAGATAAATGTAAAAGGTATTGGGAGCAATATTCATAAATCGTATGATGCTTATCTTGGGACCATAGTTTCAAGATGTGAATTGCCTCTGTCGGTGATTCTATTCACAAACTCGAGTGGATTGCCTCTATCAGCGATTCTATCCATAAGCTCTTGTGTAGATTGCCTCAGTCGGCGATTATATCCACAAGCTCTTGTGTGGATTGCCTCAGTCAGCGATTCTATCCATGAGCTCTCACGTGGATTGCCTCAATCGACAATTCTATCCATGAGCTCTTACGTGGATTGGCTCAGTCGGCGATTCTATCCATGAGCTCGTGTGGATTGCCTCAGTCGGCGATTCTATCCACAAGCTTTTACGTGGATTGCCTCAGTCGGCGATTCTATCCACAATCTTGAGTTATTGTAAGATCGTCACCTTCCAATAACCTCAAAAATACAAGTGGAAATCATTTGGAAGTCGTCACTTCCTTATGATTTACACAGGGCCCATAAAATAATTATTAGTATTAATAATGATAATCAATATTTACAATTTTTACCTCAGAAGTGCTCAATCTTGATTAGTAAGATCCCTCTCAATCACAAGGTATCTTGAGTTTCTTCTAGAGAAAATATTTTTCTGAACATACGTCTGAATTTCTGACTTCAGCAAGGGACGCTTGTAGTTTAAGTTTGAGAGGACAAGTTCTTGCAATGTGGCCATATTCGAGACTTTCAAGGAGATATCAATCTGATCTTAATCAGATCTTCCTTCAGGCAGTTAGGCTTTATAGAAGGAAACCTGGCTCTGATACCATGTTAATTTTGTGGATCAGAATTAAGATTTATCTTCTTCTATGTATTATCTATCACTGAATTGTTGTATAAATCTGATTGTCTTCTTTTATGTTGCAGGAGAGGAGGAGCATTTTTATTTCAATGTCCATTCTCACACATTTCATTTGGTATATGTAGTGGGCTGGGTACGGTCAAGCGAAACCTTGACCGGCCATGTCCTTGGACATGGCCGATCAAGACATCACTTGATCATGCCCCCTCACGATAATAAATGTTTGAATGAGAGACTTCATTTATCTCTCATTCAATCATTTATCTTACCGAGGCTATCATGCATTAACAGTAACCCCCAGGGCACTTGGCAACTTTATTGTAACAGATTCTCTAACAAGTTTATGATAGATTCTATGACAAGAATTTAATGAGCTGCTATTAGTTCCTATATTTCATATGAAAAGAAAATAGAAACCATTTCCTATGGATAACACATGAGATTTCAGGGAATACTTGGAGGGGTTTCATTGGATAGATACTTTTGTGTCTTCATATTGATCGATACTCTTACCACCCCAAACACAAACATTTTATCCATTTATGAGTTTGTATCATTAGAAATTACTCTTACTGTTTTGTTTTAAGTATTGGTATATTCTCACTTCCTTTGGGCACTCCCTGGTCCTCTATGCTGAAGACACTCAAAAAGTCTCACTATTAATCATGAAGTTGCAATGATGTTGCTAATCCATAAATGATAATTCTCAACACAATAACTATAATCTACCAATAAGTCTTGACATTTGTTAAAATTTAAATCTGGATTAGAAGAGAAACCCTCTCATAGAAAACGCAAGTCTTAACTTCACTCTCACATATATGGATCCTCACAAAACAAACCAACTAGGAACTTAAAAAAGGTAATCACACTTTTCTTGTCATTTATTCCAACCTGTACTATAAACTTGCTTTTGTGTAAGGACCCCAGCTTGGTGTGGATTGGACTTAAAACTTCAAAAGTTGAAATAATAGTAAGCTAGATTAATCACTATTAACATTGGAAACCAGAAGCATACACAAGCGTTACTTTATTTACATATATTAGTGATTTGTAAAATATAAGTGGTTATTAACCCCAATCGATAATATACAAGAGGAAAACTGCCCTTCTTTACTACTTGAACAATAGAGAAATCCAACAAGTTCGATTCCCTTGCCAAATTCTTGGCAATATACATGAAGATGCTCTTCGGACCCCCGACATACAAATTCAACCACCAAGCTATTGTTCAACTTGCAAGAATCTTACATTGGTTAGAACATGCAAACAGATTGCAAGGCATAGAGTAGATAAAACTATGGATTTGGCGCCAACATACCTCATCACATTCAACGTTTTATCCACAGCTTCATGGCTGGCATTAGGTAGAGTTCTTGTAAAGAATTCAGAAAACTTACAGAGAGTAAAATCAAAGAAAGATCGCACAACCTCGAAAGTCATTCGGCCACTCACATCAATGAACAGTCTCCTATTGCTGGGTATGGCTAGGGTATACGAAATCTTATCAATCCAATTATGATTTGCAAATCCACAATCTAATCTATTTGTTTCCACATGAATGGGTTGTCGGTCCATTGCATCCAGCTGGATCACTTGAGACCCAGATAGACTGCGCCGAATCAAAGGCCCAAAGACTTTCTCAGTATGTTCAATTATTTGATCTGCCTCGCTATTCTCTCCGTCCGAAGATCCAATTGCAACTCTTCCAGAGGACGATACTGCAGGCAACTGTCCTTGCACTGGTAACGTCTGATTGGTCAAAACTTCATGCGAAGTCCTAACAAGGGTTTCAACAGCTCCATTACTGACAGACATAAAAAACCCCTTTAATTGGTCCCGATGAGCAGGATTAGTCACCGCGGTACATATTTCTTCATAAGTATTTATATGCATGATTTTATCTAAATACACATTCACAGCCGTACTCACAAAACGCTGAACACACTCCCCAATCAAAGCCCTACACTTGTCGCTGCAAATTATGTCAAGAAACTCCGAATCGGGCCCCGTGTTCGAATCTCCAGCTCTCGAATTGGGGTTTAATTCAGTATTTCGCTTTACAGAATTATTGGCAGAACGTTCCAGAAAAGCCAAAACCAAATTCCGAGCAAAACTTCCAACAATAACAGAAGCAAAACCAGTACCTGCAGGTTCGAATAGCTTGTCCATCATTCGCTCCCCAACTCCAGAATTCTGATCCTCCTGATTACTTTGATGAGAACCCTGGAATATTCCGGCAGTCATGGCGCTCGAAACACCCGTTATAGCTTGCTTAAATTCAGGACTCTGAGCAATCTTCATTGGTTGCTTTAAACTGTTGGGAATTTCGTCTGCGTCTGATTGCAAAAATGCCTTCAGATCGTCGGATACCATCATTAGGGTTCCCGCAGAGGAAGAGGCAGCTTCTGTAATTGTCACCACAGACGTCAGAAAACGGACTAATTGGTATTTTTTTCTAGCAATTGAAGGAGATTTGTATAGCCTGTAAACGCCATATCCTGTGCCTGCTATTGCTGCTATTCCCAACAACAGATTTCTTCCTTCGTTTAAGCGCAGAAACAGATTTCTCCGCTTTTTTAACAGTTGATTCATTTGAGAGGTGATCACTGTTTGCACGGACTCCTCCATTGCAAAGAGTTTATCCAAGCTTTTATTTTTAGTTGAATTTAGATACTTCCTATTTTTTTTCGTTCGATTGGGTGGCATAAATGTTTCTGATGCAACCTTTAATCAAAGATGAGATAGAATTCTTAACTGAATTAGGCGATGCACAGGAAGTCATTAGGATTCTTCTTTGCTTGAACGAAAAATAAATGGGCATTTGGATTTCCCTACGGCACATCAATATACCAACTGTTTAACAGTAGATAAGTGCTAACATGAATTATATAATGAAGTTTTTATATAGAATGATGATAAAGATGATCTTATGAATTGCATCATGGTATGATGTGAAATGTTGGTTAAAAAAATAAAATTCAATAAGATAATTGTAGAAATGTTCTCTTTTTTAAGAATGAGCATGTAATTGAAATTTAATTGGTTTAAAAAAAAAAAAGGATGTGAAGTAGGAGTAGGGGCAAGATGTATGGTAAAAAATAAAATTGAAAAATATTGGGATGAGATTGCTATTGGTGACACATTTCTTTGGGTTATGGGTATGAAAACTTAAAGAAGAAAATAATTTGAAAAATGAGTTAGAGGATGATGTTAGGAATTGCATGCAAAAAATATCAATTATATGCAAATAAAGATTAAACAAAGAAATGAAAAACACAAAAATAATAACAAAGAAGAGACAATTTTAACGTGGTTCACCCAAACTCGGGCTACGTCCATCAAACAAAGATTCCAATATTATTATCCAGTAAATCGAACCAATTACAACCAACAATCCCTTGCAACACCACTGCAAAATGCTACAAAATTCTTTATAGAAAACCCTAACCCTTAACCTTTTTATCAAGACTTATGTCGGTTACAAAATTAGGGTTACAACATGTCAGCCAATAGAAAAATAACACCTGACGCCTTTATAAAATAATAAGTCTTTTTGGCCTCGTGGGGCACTGCCCCTCGACTCTGCCCTGTATCGTGACTACTCTGGACCCCGAAAGGGGCACTGCCCTCAAACCCCCGTCAATTAATATGGGGAGAAACAGTACCAATAGAAGTAGGGAAAATCTAACCTCTAAGTCTGATTAGGCTCCGTATAACAACAATCTCTCACTTGGAGACTGATCAGACTCCACAACATATCATCTCCCACTTGGAGATTGATCATAACACCGCTGACCCTGTAGCTCCCACTGGAATGAAACACCCTGGACTATGTTGTTATGTTTTTATTATTTTCAGTCTTGAAGACCAACCAAAGTTGAAGAGGAGCTCAGCTTCTCCCTTGTCACTACATTTGTAAACATATTCGTTGGATTTTCATTTGTATGTATCTTTTCTAGCCTTAACTATCCATCATTCAATATTGACCGAATGAAGTGATACCTCAATTGTATGTGTTTTGTTTTTGAATGCAAGGCAAAATTCTTTGCAAGATGGATGGTACTCTAGCTATCTGTAAACAAATAACTGTTAGCCTGTTGTTTCCCCAATTCTTCCATGAAAGATTGCAGCCAAATCATCTCTTTGCTTGCCTCTGTTGCAGCTACATACTTTGCCTTTGTGGTGGATAAAGCAACCACCTTTTGCAACCTAGAGATCCAACTCATCGTTGTCCCACCGACAGTAAAGACATAACCTGTGGTACTCCACTTGGTATCAATATCCCCTACCAAATATGAGTTTACATAACCTATTAAATCAATATTATAGCCCCCAAAACATAAATGTTTATTGGATGTACCTCTCAAATACCTGAGAACCCATTTTACTGCATTCCAATGCTCAAATACTGGATTACTTATATACCTGCTTACAACTCCAACAACATGTGCAATATCCGTTCTTGTGCATACCATGGCGTACATTAAACTTCCTATAGCTAAACCATATGGTACCTTGGACATTTTGTCTTTCTCCTCTTGTGTCTTTGGACACATCTCCTTAGTCAATTTCAAATTACTAAGCAAAGGTGTGCTAACAGCTATTGCATTCTCCATATGAAATCTCTGCAACACCTTTTCAACATAATCAACTTGGGATAGAGTCAATTTTTTGTTCTGCCTATCTTTACAAATTTTCATACCAATTATTTGTTTTGTTGCCCCCAAATCCTTCATAGCAAATGATTTTGCTAATTGTTGTTTTAACTCTTTAATGTGATCCATGTTAGACCCTGCTATAAGCATGTCATCAACATATAAATATAAAATAATGTAGTTGTCATTGTCCAACCTCTTAAAATAAACACAATGGTCAAAATTACACCTGTTGTAGCCTTGTTCAGCCATAAAATTATCAAATTTCAAGTACCGTTGTCGAGGTGCTTGTTTCAAGCCATATAAACTCTTCTACAATTTGCACACCAATTTCTCCTTACCTTTGACCTCAAATCCTTGGGGTTGTTCCATATATATCTCCTCCTTCAAATCACTATGGAGAAAGACAGTTTTTACATCTAATTGTTCCAAATGCAAATCTTCAACAACCACAATACTTAAAACAATACAGATAGAAGTCATCTTAACAACTAGAGAAAAAATCTCAACCAAATCAATGCCCTTTTTCTGTGCAAATCCTTTAACAACTAATCTAGCTTTAAATCTGTGCTTACCTTCATTCCCCTTTCATCCTATAAACCCATTTGTTTTGTAAAGCCTTTTTACCTACAAGCAACTTACATAATTCCCAAGTCTAATTTTTGCATAAGGAGTCCATTTCTTCTTTCATGACAAGCTCCCATTGAACCTTTGTATCCACTTGCATAGCTTCATCATATCTTTTTGGCTCACCAACATTTGTTAACAAAATATAATACAAAGAGGGAGAGAACCTGTCAAGAGGTCTACTTAGCCTTGTTAACCGTCTAACATTCACTGGAGTTTGTGGTATTTCTAGTTGTTGTTGTGGAACATGAGGAACCACTAGAACATCACTATCTGGAATATCATCCAGCACAACAAAATCATTTTCTTTCTTATCATGTTGTTGCAACTGATGTTTGAACAACAACTTCTCATTGAATACAACATCTTTGCTTCTCACAATTTTCAGATTTTCAACATCCTAAAGCCTATAACCAAATTCATAAATGCCATATCCAACAAAAAAACATTTTTTTGATTTTGCATCCAGCATGGTTCTATTTTCAAAATCTACATGTGAAAATACTTCACATCCGAAGGTTTTGAGAAAATAATACTCACCTTCTTACATGTTCATGCTTCCTCTGGAATATCGCGGCCCAAAGGAGCTGAAGGACCTCTATTAATAGTCTTTGCCCACATGTTTAAAGGCAGCTCGACATGCAATCTCATGCTCCTTGCATGCTCCATTATTGTCATATTCATGCGCTAAGCCACTCCATTTTCTTGTGGAGTCACTAGAACCTTTTGCTACCTACGAATTCCATTAAAGGAACAATAATCCTCAAATTCTTTGCTAAAATACTCACCACCATTATCAGATCTAAGACATTTTAATCTTTTACCTGTCTCATTTTCAACCAAGCTTCTCCATTTCTTAAATGTTTCAAATACATCAGATTTTTGCCTAAGGAAATAAATCCAAACCTTCCTAGTTGCTTCATCTATGAATGTAACATAATACCGAGAGCCACTGAGAGAAGATACCTGAGTCGGTCCCCATACATCAGTATGCACTAGCTCCAACGTTTCATCTTTCTTTTGCTTCTCTACATGCTTGAGAATACTAACTCTCTTTTGTTTTCCATACACACAACTTTCACATAAATCCATATTAATGCATTTCAAACTTGGTAAAACCCTTTTAGAATGAAGTACCTTCATACATTTTTCACTCATATACCCAAGTCTGTTGTGCCACAGTGTTGTCTCAAAACCTGCAACAATTATTTTAGTCCCTTCCTGCAAATCTACATCAATTGTTCCTGAATCTATTTGGTTTTTCTCTGCAACAACTAAAGTAGAAGGAACAATATGACCTATACAAAGATATAAGGTGCCCTACTTTCACACATTTTTCTACTATCAAGGTACCTCTTGAAATCTTCCAATTTTTATCATTAAAAGTAACTATGCAACCTTCATCACCTAGCTACCCTGCTAAAATTAAATTCCTACTTAGCCTTGGAACATGTCTTACCTCTTATAGTAGCCAATGATTCCTATTCTGCAACTTAATCTTAATTCTTCCCTTTCCAACAATCTGACAGGGTTCATTATCTCCCAAATAAACCAACCCAAAATCCTCTTGGACATAATCAAGAAAATAACTTCTATAGTGCGTAGCATGAAATGAGGCCCCTGAATCTAAAACCCATGAATTATCAGCATTTTCTAGGGAAAGAATCAAAACATCGTCTTCAAATTTATTACTTACCACATTCGCCTCCTTATTACCTTCTTGTTTGTCTCCTTTATTCTTCTGAGACCAACATAATATTTCTTTAGATGACTTGGTTTCCTAAAGTACCAACAATCTTTCGGTCCTCTGGATTGGGATCTCTTGTCCTTTGATTTTTCTCATGACTTCCCACAACCTCCAAAACCTTTTCCTCTCTCTTTTGATCTACCCCTACTTTCTGCATTCAAAACAATACCTGATGTGGATCCACTTGAGTTTTTTCTACGAATTTCCTCACTCAGAATAACACCAATATTATCAAATTTTAGGGTATTTGAACCACAAATAGAGTTATTAACCGCCATTACTAAACTATTCCAGCTTTCAGGCAAAGAACATAATATCAGGAGAGCTCTAACTTCATCAAAATTTACCTTCAGAGAAGTCAACTGATTGGTAACCAAATTAAACTCATTTAAATGATCTGTCACAGATCCACCTTCAATCATTTTCAGATTAAATAGATGCTTCATGAGAAATACCTTATTTGAGGCTAAGGGTTTTTCATACAATTTAGCCAGTGTCAACATCAGTTCTGCAATCGTTGTTGCTTTAGTTATATTGAATGCTATAGATGGTGCCAGGCACAACCAAATGGTTCCCAGTGCCTTTTTGTCCAAAATATTCCAATCCTCATCACTCATTGTGCCTTTCTTGGTTGTTCCTTCCAACGGCCTCCATAAATCCTTTTGATAGAGATAATCCTCCATCTACATCTTCCATAATTGATAGTTCTGCCCATTGAATTTTTCTACCTTCAATTTACCCTTGTCTTCCAATTCTCCCACTTAACCGTGAGACCTTCCTGCAGACAATAATTGAACACAACCCGCTCTGATACCACTTGTTAGGAATTGCATGCAGAAAATATCAATTATATGCAAATAAAGATTAAAGAGAGGAATGAAAAACACATAAATAATAACAGAGGAGAGACAATTTTAACGTGGTTCACCCAAACTTGGGCTACGTCCACCAAACAAAGAGTAAAATATTATTATCCAAGAAAATCGAACCGATTACAACTCGAAATCCCTTGCAACTCAATACCACTGCAAAATACTACAAAAAATAGGCCAACCCTTAGCCCTTTTATCAAGACTTATATCGGTTACAAAATTAGGGTTACAACATGTCAGCTAATAGAAAAATAACACCCGATGCTTTTATAAAATAATAAGTCTTTTGGCCTCACGGGGTGTTGCCCCTCAACCCCACCCTCTATCGCAACTACCCCTGGACCCCACAAGGGGCACTGCCCCTTAACCCCATCTTGGGGGTGCTATCCCCAAACCCTCATTGAATAATATGGGGGGAAACCTTGTCGATAGAAGTATGGAAAATTTAAACTTTGAGTTTGATTAGGCTCCATATAACAACAGATGCACCCTAGAACTTGTCCATAAACCCTTGATTTGAAGTTCTTGTATGGTGCTATTCATTTACCCTTGATTTTTCCTCATTTTGGTTGTGTTTCAATGCTTCCCTCGTTCAACTTTCATTCTTTATTAATGTGTTTTGAGTGCATTTATTGTGGCCCTATTGGTATGGTCTATTAGTACCATGAACATTAAATGGATGTGGGTGCCAATGCACCCGGAGAGCCTCTTGATGTCCCTAAAGACGCATTAAAAAATAAACATGGTAAAGTATCTTACCATGTCTTGGTTGTGGAGAACAACCAGGACATCTCTCTCGTAGTGAGGTTTTTGCCCTAGTGTTGGCGATGATGGCAGTGATGGAGGTGAAGGCAACAAAGGAGAAGGTTAATGTCCTCCTTCTGACCCTAAAATGATTAGTATTTCACCAAACCCTTAAATGCTTGTTTCTTTAGGTAAAGAGAAAATTAGGTTAAAAGCTATTGCAATCTTCCTTGTTGCATTAGATAGAAACTATAATGTCCTAAAATTTCACCCCTGTACAATTTTGACCGTATTTGGGTCCCTACCTTAGTGTTTGTACCCCTAGGTCTAATTGGAACTTGATTTTGATCGCACCATGCAAAAATGGCTTCATTTTGGCTTTGCACATCAATTAGGCACCTTGTCCTAGCCCTAAAATGGGGTAGGACTAGTGTGCCTTTCTTTGGTCCTCCCTAATTGGGCCCCTCTTAAAACCCTTTTTACCTTTTCAAATTTGAGTGGGAAACCCAACTCTGTGACAGCTCATGTTCTAAAATTAGCAAGTTTTTTGACAACCATGTATAAAAGGAGGCTTTCCCCTCTAATTTGGCTATACACACACAATACACAAGCATCATACACACATCCGACAATAACATTCAAGCAATTGAGAAAGTAATCAGTATTCCTTCAAGCCTTAGAGCAACAAAAAAGTCGAGATTCAAGCATTGAAGTGGACATTCACATTCTATTTTGTCAAAGACTTCATGAAACCCTAATCCCATGTGGAGACAAACAAAACTTCGCAAGGAGGTATATCATTTGGTTTTCAATCATTATTCAACATCGCCCTCAAAAGGAGATTCTTCAATTACATCAATTCAGTTATCTTTTATCTCTATTTCATGGTTAATTCCAAAATCAGGGTTTGACTAAGCAAGCCCCTATTCCCAACCTATTTCCCTTTCTTTCTGTGTGCAAGAAATAGGTACAAAGCTATGATCTTCAGAATCGACATTATTTACAGAGACAGATCAACCCCTTTTGGTATGCGAAAATTTTGGAGGACGAAGGCAAATTTCACCATGGTCTCGACATTTTTGGCGCTCTTTCGGAGATCAGATTAGAATTTGCTTATATTTCTCAGATCCAGGTGCATACCTCAATCCAACGACTGTAGCTCACTGTTTCCATGTTTTTACCTTCATTTTCAACACTTTGGATTAATTTCAACAATTCAACTTACAAAAGAGGGTAAACAAATCCACCCCTTGAATCCAATCAGTATTTCCAGTCCTTACCTTTGTTGGTTTGTGACTAAATCTATTAGATTCAACCCTCTTTTGAATGCAATGGTCCTTAAGCCACAAAATTAGCGGTTTTCATCCTTTTTAGGGTGGAAACCCTAATTTTTCATCATTACACATTGGTGAACCCGACTCCTTACACGTTTAATTATGAATTATGTTCTCAAATCTTAGTGTTTATGCAATTTAAAATTCAAATTTTTATTTACAAGTTTGATTTCCAAGTGAATTTTAAAAATTTAGAGGTCAAAATCAACAAAACCCTAATTTTTAAATTTAAAGTTGAGCTTGTGAATTACTTAATTTGGATTAATTATTTCAGATCTGAGTTTTTTTCCATTTCACAATTCAAATTTTCACTTACAAGTTTAATTTCCAATCAAATTTAAAGATTTAGAGGTTAATTTCAAAAGCCCTAATTTTTAAATTTAAAATTGAGTTGGTGGGTTGTCTAATTTTTGGATTAATTGTTTCAAATCTGATTGTTAATGTTAATTCAAATTCAAAATTGCAATCTTAGATCCAATTTCAAATTGTTTTTAAAAATTAAGGGGTTATTCTCACAAAACCCTAATTTTTAAATTTAAATTTACTAGTGAACTGCATGCTCTTTATGAATTTATCTTTTCAAAATCACAAATCAATTTGCTTAATTAATTGAACAATCATTTTTACAAAAATTATGCATTGTTTAGTTATTTCAAATTCCGAATTTCAAATTTCCAATTTTCCTCCTTTGTGCATGAGTTTTACTACTATTAGTCCAACCTATAATATCCTCATGAGAAGAAGTTGTAGGATTAAGGATTCCCAAGGTTTAATTACTAAGGAGATGGAGCCTAATTTGGATGACTTGTTCCATGAGTATGTTGGTGGTTCTTTCAATCTTATAAATGACTCTTTTTATCCTCATTCTTTCCTTAATAGTCATGATGTGGGTGAATCACTAACTATGGTTTTCGTTGACCAATTGGCGAAGATTGGTAATCAATTTGAAAATCTTCAATGATGGATGAGTCAACAATACTTAGAAAGTGAAGCTCTATCATTGATTGAAGGATAAAGAAGAATGGTTCAAAGTGATAAACTTGGTGTTGAGATGTTGCATGGTATTGCCCATATTGTGGATACTAATATTATGCCAATGAATAGTTGTGCTGAAGTCCTTGGTTATACACAACCTTCTAGTCAAGTTAATCATTTCATTCAAGTATGACTACTCTTATGTCTAGTGTTCCCACCTTTACATCTAACATCATGGCTACCTCTACACAAAATTTCATACCTACACATGTTAGTCAAGGGGGAAACTCCTCTAATCATGATTCCTTCATCTCTCCTCCTGCGAGTCTTCCATTTGTTGGACAATCATCTTCCTATCATAGTGTCCCACCTCTTTATTCTCAAGCTCCTCCTTCATTCAACAATGTTACCCCTCCTTCTCAATCAAACATGTCCAATTTCAATCCATCTACTAAAGCTACCATCAATAATATAGCCCAAACAATGTCTTCCTTACAACAACAAATAGCTTCCATGAGTCAATCTAAGTATAGTGTGCCCACATTTGATGTAGCAGCCCATTATCCAATGACATTGTTCATGTTGTCCCTCCTAAACATGTATAAGTCCCTCAATTGGAGCTTTATAATGGAAAAGGTGATCCCTTGACTCATGTTAAAACATTTCAAACTTTGTGTAGTGACTTTGCTCATGACCAAAGGCTTTTGGCTAAATTGTTCAATAGAACACTTAGGGATAAAGCTTTGAAATGGTATTTTTATTTGCCTCCTTATTCTATTACTTATTTTCAACAATTGGCTAATGCTTTAATTCAACAATTTCACAATAACATTGGTCCTAAGATTACTTTGATTGATTTGATGCATTGTAAGCAAGGTGTTATAGAAAAAGTGATTGATTTTATTAGTAGATATAAGCATCTATATTCACAAATTGCTTTTCATGTCCTGATCAAGATATTCAAAGAATTTTCATTTCTAATTTGCAAAAAGACATTAGATATAAACTTCTATTTTATGAGTTTACTTTCTTTACGCAATACTTCACAATTATCACCTTACCGTGAGTCAATTGGAACAATCATCTTCAATGGCTCTGAATGATAAAAGTGCAAGTGCTCAACAACCTTTTGCAAAGTTCAAACCAAATAAGGGATTCATCAAGTTCAATGACAACAACAACACTCAAGTAGCAGCCGCAACAACAGGTGTGCATCCTTTGTCCAAATACTTTTAAAAAAAGTTCACTCCTCTTAATGAATCTTTGCATAGTATTATGACGCAATTGTTACAAAGGAATGTGTTGAAGCTTCCCCCTATTAAACCACTTGATCCATCAAAGACCTCAACACCTTATTTTGATTCCCAAAGCTTTTTTCCAATATCATCGTCAACCTGGTCATGACACTAAAAAGTGTTATTCGTTAAAGAGTAAGATTCAAGACTAACAATAATATATTTGTGGTTGGTGTGAATGATAAAGGAAATAAATCGGTAGCTCCTCCTAATCAAAATCTTCATATTTTCACTAATCCTTTACCTTCCATTCCACTAATGTGATTGAGACTATTTGTCTTTCTTTCTCTCCTATTGATATTGGCCTTGAGTCTAATAATGTGGCGAAACTTATTGATAAAACTGAACCTCCTAAGGACTTATTCATTGCATTTGATCCTAGCAAGACTATTAAATCACTCGATGGCCCATTATATATCATCGAGAGAATCAAAGACATACCCTCATGGGGGATGCTCATTGATCCAACTCATATGGTTAATGTGATAATTGAAGAATTTTTTTATACCTCACAATTGTATCAAGTGACATATGATAAATCCGATGTGGTGATTAAAATATTTGATGGCTTCTCTTGTCCTCCTATTGGTTCTATTACACTTCCTATTAAGGTTGGCACTAAGTGCTTAGATGTTGTCTTTTCTATCATTCCTACATCCGATCAATTTCATGTGAAATTGGAACATCCTTGGATCTCTTCCATGAAAGTGATTGCTTCTACTATCCATAAGTGTTTGAAATTTCCTCATGATGATAAAATTATAATTGTTAATCATAGAACTTATCAACTTATGGTGAGGCATGGAGATGTTTGTCTTGAATATTTTTGTTCTGAACAATTCCAATCTCTTCAACCTATAAGTGATACTCTCTTTAAATCCTATCAAAAATGGAAAAATGACATGATTTTATCCTTGAGTAAACCTATAAATCCAACACTTAGTCTTCCTCCTAGCAATGACCGTATTCCTTCTATATACACCTAAAATTGGCTATGAGCAATTAAATAAATATTTTATATTTATTTAATAATTATTCTTCTATTAAATAGTTAATTTGAAAAGATTAATTTATTTAATTCATTTTCATGTCTTTCTATTAATTAATATTTTATTAATTAATTTATCTATCATATTCTTCTAATTAATTAAATATCTAATATTTAATTATTCTTTTAACCAAGTTAATTAAATATCTAATATTTAATTATCTCCTCCAAACAATTAAATATCCAATATTTAATAGTTATTCTCCTATCCTATAGTCTCAAATATTAAATAATTTCTAAATTATTTAATCCCTTTTCCAGCTCACTCTCCATCTCCACTTCATCTTCCCTTTGCCAACTCATCAAGCATGTGGCTAAGGAAATTAATATTTCTTAATATTAATTTATCATTTATCTCCAACTTCCAAACTTAATGAAAATTGTGTGCGTACACATATTTCATAACCATTTCCTATATTCTCTCCAACACCCCCTACATCTTAGGAAGGACTTGAGTCCACTTGTCCTCTCATGCCTAAATTTCCTCCAACCATCCCTAGATTCTCTCAGTCAGCAACCCAGTCAAGGTGAGATGAGTGACACTTGTCTTCTCCTTCCCACTTTCTCTCAACCTTCACCTTTGCTCATAGCCATTCAAATCTATAGATCTGATCATGACTGTTGATTTGAGCCACATCATCTTATCCTCTCAAAGTCTATAAAATCAAGAGCTTCAGTTGAGAGAGTTAGTCTTCAAAATAGTTTTCAATCAATCATATGCGTCCGTGAGTTTTTTAAGCAATTAGCAAATAGCAAATATCATTTTAGCAATATAATCATATAGAATTATCATTTTAGCATAATCATGTAGCTTTGCATATCATACTATCAATTAGCTACAAGTTATCAGTCCATTCTTCATATGCCATCTTGGAAGCCAATAGTGCGTTGTCTGAGAACACACCATCTGCAAACAGGAACAGTGGAGTTAGGACACAATGAGACATAAGTCATGTAGGTAAAATAATGTTTTATTTTAGTATGTATTTCATGTAGTTTCATTTGTGGATTTTGGATTTCCTGTATGCATTTCCATTGTATTTTGTGAAACTAACTTATTACAGGTAACATTCCGAGGATGAAATTCAAGCTCACACATTTTGGCGCCCACCGTGGGGCAGGACCTCGCATATAACTTTAAAAATCTCACAAAAGTTAAATCAATGCATTTGTAATACAGATTCACGCATGTGTGAATTCTGACAGCGTTTTTGTTCGATAGGTTAGCGCAATTGCATCATAGGTTAGCGCATATGTCATGCAAGTTAGCGCTTTTGTCTAAAAAATTGCGCATTTGAATCATAGGTTAGTGCATATGTCATATAGGTTAACGTTTTTGTCTTAAATTCTGCACATTCGTATCACAGGTTTGCGCATTTGCATCATAAGTTAGCACATATGTTAAAGAAATCGCGCTTTTGTATCCACAAAGCAACGCTTTTGTAGTCTAAGTTAGCGCTTTTGATCTGTAGTTTAGCGCTTTTGATCTAAGAGATAGCGCATATGTTAGGTTAGCGCTTCTATTTATAAAACTGACAAAATTTTCTTGTAGGTCTGAATGTCCAAGAAATCAAATTTTTTAGATTACTAACATGCGTGTGCAGGATGGCATTTAAGGCAAATTTTATGCATTTTATCATCTACCTAATTAAAAGTCTTCATTTGGGAAGTAATATATCATATCTTGTTCACCTAGTTTAACTAAGAGGATGAATTGATAGCATGCAACTTGCATTTTTGGTATTTTCTCTAAAATAGTTGCACATAGACTTCTAAAGGGCTAAAATGAACACCATGCTTGTTGGAGCAACATCTCCAAATAGGACTTAGCCAATAATTGTTTTGAAAAGGATAAAAAGAACACTTGTATTCTGTGTCTCGAAAGTGGTAGGTATATGCTCTCCCCTTAATTGGGTGACCAAAAAGCCAAACCCACTCTTTTACGCTTTCTTTACTTTCAAGCAATTAAATCATTTTAGAGGGCGTGCCTTCCTGAGCTTCCTTGAGGGGGCCAATGAGAGGGGAATGACCTAAATTGGAAACGGGCTAATACTGAGTCCTTCCAATCCACTATAAATAAATCATGTTTGTGACGAAAGTCCCAAATAACATGTGCTGATAAGTTCATACCGACACTATGTTTCCCCATAAACCTTATGGAGCGTAACTGCTATAGGCTGGGAACCTTCTATATTTATAGAGCTGAAAGTGCCGCATGTATGGCCAAATGATCGGAAGCCTTTACTAAAAACCACTTGTACTAGTTGCCAAAATCCTTCTAGTTGTTGGTGCAGGAGGTCAGACCTCTGAAGCGACTCACACACATACGGTTCCTAGTAGAGATATAAAGTTTGCCATGGGGAGTTTTCATGGAAACTAGTGCTTGGCTGCCCTGAAGAAGTGAGTGCCGAGGGTGGAGCCAGTGGGGTCAAGCATCTAAATATCCACTTTGAATAGCGTAGCCTCGAGGGAAACCCCACGTGAGATTCAACAACTATTGTCTTAGCCTGCCATAGGATTTGTACTTGCTTGTGCATTTTGTTTATTAAACATTGTGTCTTTTATGTCTGTAACATGTTCCAAATGGTCAAAAATTGAAGAAGATTATCATCTACGAGTGAGCAAAAATCTAAAGAATTGCTGAAAAAAATTGATCAAAAGGGTAATACAAAGGCTTTCCAACATTTGAAACACCAAATAAAACCAAGTGATCAAGAGTATATCATCCAACTATCTCAACGACAACAATACCTAGATAGGTATTCAAGTGAGTCAAGTCAAGTTTCCATATCAAGAGACTTTATCCATATCATTTGGCGTACTTTGCCATAGGGGCCTATCGAACAAACCCTCTATTTGACTTAGTGAGCTTGAGTATCCGAAATGAAGTATCCATCAATTCAACAACATCAACCTATCTAAACTAAAACTTTGATCACTCATGTGACTATCTCTTGTCACTTGAAAAAGAAGAAGCTTATTCAAAGGAAATGAGTCCTAGCCTAAATCATGATGAAGATATCATGGCTCTCCAATCTAATCCCATTTTTTATCAAGATCCTACTAATCAAGAATTTTATGACGATCCCCTAAAATTTTGGTATTCTATCCACGATGATCCCATTTTATCTCAAGAGCAGAGTCCCATTCAACATCCACCTCCTAAGAAAGAGCATGATATCCCTTCCATCTCCTTCACTAATCTAATTCAAAATCAAGTGGAAAACACAAACTCAAATGATCCTACTCCAAGTCAAGATCAAGAAAACTCTTCATCCTCCAAATCCATTTTAGGTCCTTTCATTCCAAAGTCAATCTCTTCATCCTCCAAATCCATTTTAGGTCCTTTCATTCCAAAGTCAAACTCTTCATCCTTCAAATCCATTTTAGGTCCTTTCATTCCAAATTCAAACTCTCCATCCCTTCCATCCATCTTGGGTCCTTACTTCCCTCCATTCACCATTCCATCACCTCAAATGATCCATAAAAAAGATCAATAAAGGCACACATCTTTGAACTTCTTTCAAAGATCTATCTAAACATCTTTTCAAAACTATTCTTTCATCATTTCCTTTATCTATTTTGGATTCTTATGTCCCAAAATTTAATTTTCCTCCATATCTTCATTACTTCTTAAGTTGTGTACCAACACTCATCTTGAATACATTTCCATCTATCCTCGCACAAATCTTCAAACATTCTATCTATTATCCAACACATCTTTTCTATCCTTCCATCCCTTTCATTCAATCCTTTGCATAAATTCATCATCTATGAAATAGGCATTTGTGTCATATTGTCACATGCTTGCCCATGCTCGAATATCATGTTTAGTCCATTTCCTAGATATCTATTCATGATAAACTTAAGAATCTGAGGTTGTTCCTCTCCAACATTATCTTTTGGTTGGGATACACACTCAATCCTGAAAAGAACCACTTATCATATCTTGGTACCGACATCTTTTTGATTACTATATCTCGTACACTTAATCAATTGCTCTAAATCATTGTGATCTCTTAGTCAAAGACATGGCTAGTGAAAAATCTAAAATCTTTCTTCAGCGCCACTGTAATTATCAGACCCATGTAAGTTTCATTACTTACAAGCCAATGAAATCAAAATAAGAAAATAAAAAGACAATATCAAAAGATCCAAAGCATGATCAGGAAAAGAAATATCCAGAAAAGAAAAGAAAAAAATCAAATATCAAAAGCTTGGCTATGGGAAAATGCAAGTAACTCCATCGGGGCTATGGATGTCTGGCTAGAAATGGAGCAATATTTGTGATATTACAACGATAACCTCATTGGAGCTATGGATTCTTTATGGCAGCGAGGCTCTATCCAGGATGCTTTTGAAGTCAAGGTAACTCATGTAGCAAGCCACGTTGGATTCTGAAGATTACAATGATCATATGAGCTAGAATGAACTCAATTGCACACACATGGGTAATAAAAGGCTAAGTACCTTGATCCAATTTGGGATTCTTCTTCCCTTTTGAGTCTACTTCCTAGTTTCTAGATACGTTTGGTTGAATTTTCCAGAGGTTCTAAGTGTGGGTTGGGTCTCTATCTTTGAAAAGTTCAGGAACATTTATTCAGGTGGTGCTAAATATTGTGACAATCTTACATATCACCTTTTTACAAATGGAGACCTCTATACTTGGGGTCAAAGTTCCATCCACTCTATTATTCATACCACATCTCCCATTATCCTTCCTCTAGTATCCATTACTCTATCTAAGTTCATCCATTGTTATCTATGATCTTGCTTCATACTAATCTATACCATCTATCCTAACTATTCATTTCTTCCATCATCTATCACTATCTATGATCTTGTTTCTCCTATCCATATCCCCTTTTCCATCCTTGATCTTGATCAAAACTAAGGACAAAAATATGATTTCAAAAATAAAAAAATATCTTGATGTGTCTCCTCATAAGCTACCTCCATCTTTCACCCATTCATCTTCAGCTCAACAATTCATCCATTCCTTGTCTTTCTATACATTGGGGAAACCAGATACATTTTTCTTCTAATCCAAAAAGCTCAAAAACTAAAAATTGAAAAAATCAAAAGAACAAAATTGAAAATCAAAGCATGAGTGCATGGCCCATCCATCAAACCACCAATAGGAAAACTATCAAAGTCTGCAATCAAACTGAATCAATCATCAATTATCAAATCTATCAAATCAAATTGAAGCAACTTAAGCTATCAAATCATTTTTAAAAACCTATCAATCATGGTTTTCTATCAATCACTGAGTTCAATCAAAACTCTGCTAAGCTCTTGCATTAGAAACTAAATTGATTTCTTAGAGCCAATCAAATCAATCAATCAAGCAATCAATCAAACAATCAAATCAATCAATCAAATCAATCTATCCAACAACATCAATCAATCAATCAAGTCCCTATTTCATCATACATGTGCATCAAACACATTAAATCTAATCATCAAAGTTATTTTTAGCTTTTGCACTTATCAAATACTGCAATCAAACTGATCAGCATGTCTAGTTAATCAATCAATCTATCAACATCAACATGTCTTATACAGTGATAGGTACAATCGAAACTAGACAGATCGGTCTTACATGGGGGTACTCACTCTTTGAAACCAGACATTGTTATCAATCATCAAACAAATCAAAACAATGACATAGATTAGTATGACTGTTGGATTCTGTTCTAGGTAGTCTTATCTTTATCAATTGATGGCACGACATGTTTCATCTCTCAAAAATCAGGAAAAACAAATAAAAATGTGCAATCAAAATGTTCTTCCATCTATGAGATCACTTTGTGCACCTATCCACTCCATCCTATCGTATCTATCATTACTATCTATCGCTAGCTTATCCATTCCATCTTTCACATCCATTTCTTTGAACCATTTAGCAAGAAATATGCAGCTTACCAACAGTTAACCAATCTTTGACATACTTGTCGTAGTCACTATCTTAGATTTTATCAACGTCGATCAATCTGCATTTGTATCCCGCCGTGGTTTGGATCTTGATCAATTCAAACATCCATAATAAATTTTTGTTTCAACTGGGGGCAAAATCCTATTTCCTTTTGCTAAGGTGATCTTTTGAATCTTTAAAATCCAAAAATATTCGAAAAATTTAGAAAAACCAAAAACACCTAGGATTTTGAAACAGATAACGAGCAACCAAGCAATAAAAATCAAGGCATCTCACAACAACTGAATCGTGAAACTCAAAAACCGAAGAATCAATCAACAAGTAATAAAGGATTATCAAAGATCATTCATTAAGATGATTATATCAGTTAATGACCATTAGAACATGTGAATGACATACAAGGTTCAATGTTTATATTTTGATTTTATTGCTAATCATGTACTCTATGCAACTCAAGGATGCCCATGACTAGAGAAGATATGATGGGGCATGCTTATTTTCTTTGATTGTTGTATGTGGTTTATCTCTTAGTACGGTATGAACTTGTCTCAGGATATGATCAGCAAAAGATCAAGGAGGACGTTCCAAGTCATGCATGAAAGGAGATAATCCTTGTTTGTTCTGCAAGCAATACTCAGGTCAACTTGATCCATTATATCAAGCTGCTTGTATTAACTTGCTATATCAAAATCCATGTAAGGAATACTCAGGTCATCTTGAATCATTATGTCAAGTTGCTTGTATTTTCTTACAACATTTTAAAGCTCAATGATGAAATCAAGCACTGTTACAAGATCACATATGAATAATGGCAGTACAATATTTAGTTAGATCATTTCATTAGCTCATTATTCGTCTACATTATAAGCATTCATTGTCAAGTTGCATTATAAGCATATCATTTCATTAACAAATCAACGGTCATAAATAAAGATTGAGTATTCTTGGACAAACAAAAATAATTTGCATTTAATCATTATAGGTGCATTTTAATCATCATTCATTTCATTTAGTTGCATTAGTTTGCATTTAATAGCATGCATTTCATTTATCATGTACTGTATTATCATTATTATTTGCACTATCATTTTTATAACGATCATTTAGTTGTATCTTTGTACTTAGATTCATAATCATCATAAACATTACATAAAAACACAAAAATATTTCATATAGATCATTTGCATTTGCATAATCAAAAGCAAATCAATAATTCACTTGCATTCCATATAGATCATTGCATTTGCATCATTTAAGATAGAAATCATTTTCATTTGCATCCAAGATCATCGAAAATCAAAACAAAAACATATAATCACTACATCCATATAATCAAAGCATATAGATCATCAAAGCATAAATCATCATCATCATATAGAGTTTGTGTCTGCATATAGATCATCATAAAACAATAAAATTCCAAGTATACAATGATATCACATCAAAAGTATAAAGTCCCATCAATACAAATCAAGCCAAGAATCATGACTACCTCTCGAGTCTGTGGGTCTAACAACTGGATCACCTGCAACACCTGCACCGACATCATCATCCAATGCAATCATTCTTCAATTTAATATCTTCATCATTCATTCAACTATCATCTATCAAGTCTTTGTATCTTTCCTAAAACCAGATGTTTTGATCATTTATCATGTCTTATACAAGATGTATCTTTCCTGAAACCAGACATTTTGATCATCTTTTGTCTTATACGAGATGTGTCCTTCCTGAAACCAGACTTGATCTCAATCCAATCAATCTTATCAATCTAATTCATCTAATCAATCTGTAATCTATTCACTTATCTATCTTTCACAGAATATTCTTCTTCTATCGAGAGATCATTCATACCTTTAAATGCACAAACGATCTCTTGAGGGGGCATCATCATCAAATCAATATCCAAAAAATCAGTATTTGGGGCACACAATCAGGATTTTTTTTACCTTCGCCCAGCGCACTATCGAAACTTGATTTAATCTTTGAAACAATGTTGTCTTGACACTATTTCAAAGAGGGACAAAATGTATACACCTAAAATTTGCTATGAGCAATTAAATAAATATTTAATATTTATTTAATAATTATTCTTCTATTAAATAGTTAATTTGAAAAGATTAATTTATTTAATTCATTTTTATGTCTTTCTATTAATTAATTCATCTATCATATTCTTCTAATTAATTAAATATCTAATATTTAATTATTCTTTTAACCAAGTTAATTAAATATCTAATATTTAATTATCTCCTCCAAACAATTAAATATCCAATATTTAATAGTTATTCTCCTATCCTATAGTTTCAAATATTAAATAATTTCTAAATTATTTAATCTCTTTTCCAACACACCCTCCATCTCCACTTCATCTTCCCTTTGCCAACTCATCAAGCATGTGGCTAAGGAAATTAATATTTCTTAGTATTAATTTATCATTTATCTCCAACTTCCAAACTTAATGAAAATTGTGTACGTACACATATTTCATAACCATTTCCTATATTCTCTCCAACACCCCCTACATCTTAGGAAAGACTTGAGTCCGCTTGTCCTCTCATGCCTAAATTTCCTCCAACCATCCCTAGATTCCCTCAGTCAGCAACCCAATCAAGGTGAGATGAGTGACACTTGTCTTCTCCTTCCCACTTTCTCTCAACGTTCACCTTTGCTCATAGCCATTCAAATCTGTAGATCTGATCATGACCATTGATTTGAGCCACATCATCTTATCCTCTCAAAGTCTATAAAATCAAGAGCTTTAGTTGAGAGAGTTAGTCTTCAAAATAGTTTTCCATCAATCATATGCATCCGTGAGTTTTTGAAGCAATTAGAAAATAGAAAATATCATTTTAGCAATATAATCATATAGCATTATCATTTTAGCATAGTCATGTAGCTTTGCATATCATACTATCAGTTAACTACAACTTATCAGTCCATTCTTCATATGCCATCTTGGAAGCCAACAATGCATTGTCTGAGAGCACACCATCTGCAACCAGGAAGAGTGGAGTTAGGACACAATGAGACATAAGCCATGAAGGTAAAATAATGTTTTATTCTAGTATGTATTTCATGTAGTTTCATTGGTAGATTTTGGATTTCCTGTATGCATTTCCATTGTATTTTATGAAACTAACTTATTACAGGTAACATTCTGAGGATGAAATTCAAGCTCACACACCTTCTCCTAAGGATACTCTCTCACTTCCTCCTGTAGATAAACCTATTCTTCCTCCTAAGGATAAGAATATTATTCCTCCTCAAGATAGACCTATTCCTCCTCCTCATGATGGACCTGGTCTCCTTCCTACACCTTCTATTCCTTCTTTATATGGTGTGGTTCCACCTCTTTCATCTTACAAAGGGAAGCGCCTAACATCTCCTATTGTTCAACCTAAGAAACCTTCTCCTATGCATCCTTCCTTAAAATAAGAAAATGAGTTTATTCCTGTTGAACCTAAACCTTCATAGCCATCAGTTAAAACTAAACAAAATCCTTGTGTGAGAGAAAACCGATGGAAACATTGTGTTAGGGCTCGTGAACTTGCTTCTCAAATCATTTCTTCTCTGAAGACACCAACTATTGACATAATAACATTTACTCAACCTTCTCCTAACCAAGAGGTTCAACCTAAATATCCAAGATGTAAAATGATTAAGACAAATGATGGCTCAAGTTCTAATCCTATTATAGCTCCTATTTTTGTTAATCTTGATGATGAAATAGATGAGAATGTTGTTCATGATGAAAATCTTGATGCTAATATTTCAGATGATGAATATGAAATGTTGATGTTGACAATGATTTACCTAAGCAATTTTCAAAAGAATTAATCCTAGCTCCTAGTAACAGACAAAGTGACTCACTATTAGAGCATGGTCCCTGTTTGGAACTTGTGATAGCTCTATCTAATGTGCTCAAAGTGGCTCCTCTTGCATGTTTGCATGTCATCCACCTTCCCAAAATAATGATGGGAAAGATTGGGAGCAGATGGTTTGCATGATTAGCTTTATTCATGTCGTAAATTCTCTCTCTCTCTCCTCTTTTTCTTGTTTGTGACCTTCTTCAATTTGTCTCTCAATTCTTCTATTTGTTGTCCCTAGTGTTGTCTACTTGAGGACAATACAAAGCGTTGAGATCACTTTTGGTATCTCCCATGTTGACTTAGAAGACACATATGCCCTTCTTCCATGGTGGTTTTTCTTTCTTTGGGAGATGAGGACAATTCTATGCATATATGTCTACATGATATACATTATTTATGTTGACCCCATAGTTAAGCAAGGCCACTCAATGTTTTTTGTATTGTGATCATTATCCTTTGAGTTTCCCTTTCTTGGGTGCATATTATTGTGATAACGTGCTTGTATTTTTGGTTGTATCCTACCTTAAAGAAATTTCCCTCGATAAAGCGTATGCAGTCACTTTAATGTGGGGGCATACACTCCACTCAATGATCTCTCTCTCTCTCTCTCTCTCTCTCTCTCTCTCTCTCTCTCTCTCGCATATCTTGATACTTAAGTTATTTAACGAACTTAGTCTTTTGCTTTGTAATTTTGGTATTTTTCTTTTCATGACTCATAGTAAGAGAACCTTACTAGTTTGTAGTCTTGGTTCTTTCTTTCTCTTTCTCTCATGATGTCCCATTTATCTTGTCATCGAAGTTGTAAGATCCTAAAGTCCACTAGGGGCTTGGTGTATCTTGTCTTCTTGGTGACTTGGTGAAAGTTTTTCAATGCAAACCCTTGTACTTTATCGAGAGTATGATTGAATTGATACTCCCGCTAAAGTGGGGACCAAATGTAGTCTCCTAAAATTGCACCCTTGTACAATTTTTACCACATTTGGGTTCCTACCTTGGGATTTGCACCCCTAGGCATGACTGGGACTTGATTTTGCTTGCACCGTGCAAAAATGGCTTCATTTTGACCTTGCACATCAACTAGGCACCTTGTCCTAGCCCTAAAATGGAATAGGACCAGGGTGCCATGCTTTGGTCATCCCTAATTGGGCCCCTCTTAAAACACTTTTTGCCTTTTCAAATCTGAGTAGGAAACCTAGTTCCATGTCGGCTCATGTCAGAAAATTACCAATTTTTTTGACATGCATGTATAAAAGGAGGCTTTTCCCCTCTCATTTAGCTATACACACAAATACACATGCATCATACATGCATCTAACAATTACATTCAATAACTCAAGCAATTGAGTAAGTAATCAGTCTTCCTTCAAGCCTTGGAGCATCAATAAAGTCCAAATTTAAGCATTGATTTGGACATTCACATTCTATTTTGTCAAAGACTTCATGAAACCCTAATCCCATGTGGAGACAAACAAAACTTCACAAGGAGGTATATCATTTGGTTTTTAGTCATTATTTAGCATCTCCCTCAAAAGGAGAATCTTCAATTACAACAATTCAATTATCTTTTATCTCTATTTCATGGTTAATTCCAAAACCAGGGTTTGACTTAGGCAAGCCCCTATTCGTAACCTATTTCCCTTTCTTTCTGGCGTGCGAAAATTTCGGAGGACCAAGGCGACTTTCACCACGGTCCTAATATTTTTGGAGCTCTTTCAAGGATCGGATCAAAATTTTCTTATATTTTTCATATCCACGTGCGTATCTCAATCCGATGACTGTAGTACATTGTTTCTGTGTTTTTACCTTTATTTTCAACACTTTGCCTTAATTTCAACAATTCAACTTACAAAAGAGGGCTAACAAATCCACCCCTTGAATCCAATCAGTACTTTCAGTCCTTACCCTCGCTAGTTTGTGACTAACTCTATTGGATTCAAACCTCTTTTGAATGTAATGGTCCTTAAGTGATGCATGAGAATCCTCGGTTCTTGGCAATCTTGCATCAACCAAAAATATTTCCTTTTTGTTTTGCTTTCTATTTTGCAGTTTCAACATTTCATTCTGCATTTTATGGCATTGGCTCACTAGATCTTGAGGAGTTGGATTTTGATTGAGGACTTGATCATCTTCCTTATTCCTAAACCATGGAGCATTTGGATCATTTTCTGGCAAGTTATCGATTCCAATTTCCGAGACAATTTTTTGGCACTAGAACCGATTGGACCTATTTGATTTGTTGAATCTACTAGATCCCTTTCATAGCTTGCAGAGCCCTAAGCATTGATTTCGATGTTCCTTGGCATGTGGCTGACCTTCCACTTGATCCGCACTTCATCCTTTGGATTTTCCAAAGGAATCTCTTTGGCGGAGGCCGACCTTGTTCGTTTTATATGTTTGGTCTTGTTCTTTGACATTTGATCCTTTTGGGCCGACAGGATCCCCTTGGATTGTATAAATCATTGTAATTGAGCATTAGAATGTATATTAGAGGAAATATATAGCATAGAAGCTAGATCAAAAGTTTGGAGGTCTCAGTTGTGACCTATTCTATAATTGAGTATAATTGAGAAGAAGCCCCGACAGAACAAGTAAACCCATTGGTGATTGATCCGGATGAAGAAAGGTTCTTAAGGGTTTTGAGTAGGGCAAATACTTAACCACATTTTACCCCACCAAAATATGATGGAAAATTGGATTTAGATGAATTGATGGAATGGATCTCAAAGATGGAGAAATATTTTGATTTTGAGAACACCACAGAAGAAAGAAAGGTGAAGTATGTCTGTACCCAGTTGAAAGGTCATGCATCTCTTTGGTAGGAGTATTTGCAGGTTGATAGACAAAGAAGAGGTAAAGAGAAGATCAAAACGTGGGATCAAATGGTTGCTAAGTTAAAATCAAAATTTATGCCAACTAATTATCAAGTGAATCTATTCTGGAAGTTGCAGAATTTGAAGCAGAATGAATCTAGTATAAAGGAGTATATTGAAGAACTCTACAAGTTGAATATCAGATCTGAACATGTTGATGATGAGGTTGAACAAGTTGAAAGATATTTGAATGGACTACATACATTTATACAAGATGAACTTAGTTTGATCAAGTTGTAGAGTGTTGAAGAAGCGTACCAGTATGCCTTGAAAGCAAAAAAGAAGCTGAACAAAAGACATGAGCAAAGACAAAGAGGTAGAGGTGGAAGGTTTTCCAGAGGAATATTTCAAGGAGGAAGAGGATATACCAAAGGAAGAGGAGACTGTATGGATCTGAACAAGGACAAGGAAGTAAGAAAATAAGGTAATTCATACCAGAAGGATGACATAAATTTATACCGGAGGAGAGAACCATATGACTACCAGAGTGAAAATTTTGGAAAAGATGATAGAAGACAAGATAAGAGAGTGTTTAGAGGAACTTGCTATAAGTGTGGAGGAGAAGGACATTGTGTTTTTTAATGTAAGAAGATAGAGAACACTGGGAGAACAACATTGGTGGAAGAAAGCCTCACTAAATCAGCTAACAAATTGGAAAGTGGAGAATTGTTGATGATGAGGAGAGTTTTATGTCATACCGGAGAAGATGATGAGCCCTTGCAAAGGAGGAATTTGTTCAAGACCAGATGTAAGGTATCTGGTAAGTGTTGTAAAGTTGTTATTGATAGTGGTAGTTAAGATAACCTTGTTTTAGAAGAGATGGTGAATAAGTTGAAGTTGGAATATTGAAACACCCTAAGCCTTACCAAATAGCATGGATTTAGGATGATCATAAGATGTTAGTAAGTGAGAAATGTTTGGTGAAATTAAAAATTGGAAATTATCATGACAAAGTCTTGTGTGATATTATGCTTATGGATATTTGTCACTTTTTGTTGGGTAGACCTTGGCAGTTTGATAGACAGGCAATACATGATGGGAGAAAGAACATATACACTATTGGAGCAAATGGGATGAAACAAACCTTGTTACCTTTGGAGGAGCCTTTGAAGAGTGAAGTCTGTATGAATGCTAGAATCTATTTGGTGGATGGAAGGAAATTCCTATATGGAATGAGACATGAGAATGTGTGTTTTGCCTTAGTTCCTAAGAAGACTAAGAATACAGAGCATGAAGAAGAACAACCCAAAGAGATAAAGGGGTTTATGGTAGAGTATGAAGATAGCATTTCAGATAATGTGCCTGGTGGATTACTGCATGTGAGAAGTATCAGTCATTGCATGGACCTGATTCCCAGAGCTAGTTTGCCTGACAAAGTTGCACAGTGGATGACACCGGTAGAGAATCAAGAGTTGAATAGACAAGTGCAGGAATTGCTTAAGAAAGGTTTGATGAGAGAAAGTTTGAGTCCTTGTGCAGTGCCAACATTATTAGCACCTAAGAAGAATGGAGAATGGGGGTTGTGTACTGATTCCAGAGCAATAAACAAGATCATAGTTAAATACCGGTTTCCTTTGCCTAGGATGGATGACATAATAAAGTATTTGAGTGGAGCCAAATACTTCACAAAGATAGACTTGAAGAGTGGATATCATTATATCAGGATCAAAGAAGGAGATGCGTGGAAGACAACATTCAAGACAAATGAAGGACTATATGAATGGTTGGTGATGCCTTTTGGGTTAACTAATGCACTGCGTACTTTCATGAGGTTGATGAATGAGGCATTCTTGGGAAAGTTTGTTATTGTATATTTGGATGACATTCTGATTTTTCAGTAAGACAAAAGAGGAGCATTTGTTGCATTTAAGACAAGTTTTGCAGATGTTGAGAGAAGAAAAGTTGTTGATAAATCTTAAGAAGTGTACTTTCATGAAGGAAGAGTTAGTCTGTTTGGGATTTGTGATATCTAAGGATGGTTTGAAGATGGATCCTGAGAAAGTAAAAGCAATTGTTGAATTACCTACACCAGAAAGCATTGGAGAGGTAAGATCATTTCATGGTTTGGCTAGTTTCTACTGGAATTTTATTAGAAATTTCAGTTCTGTTTCTAGTTCTATGAGTGAGACAATGAGGGGAGATAGGAAGGAATTCAAGTGGACCACCGAAGCAAACAAAATTTTTGAGTTGTTGAAGCAGAAAGTGGCCGAGTAGCCTGTGTTAGCTTTACCAGATTTCAACAAAGTATTTCAAGTAGATTGTGATGCAAGTGGAACTGTAATTGGAGCCGTATTGAGTTAGGAAGGGAGAGTAGTATATTATTTCAGTGAGAAGTTGAATGATGTCTGGAGGATATATTCAGTGTATGATCAGAAATTTTATGCCATAGTTCAAGCCTTGAAGAAGTGGAGACATTACCTATTGCCTAAGGATTTTGTGTTGTATATTAATCATCAAGCCTTGTAGTATTTGAATAGTTAGAGTAAGTTGAATAAGAGACATATGAGATGGGTAGAATTTTTGCAAAGTTGCACCTTTGTGTTGAAGCATAAGAGTGGGAAGTCAAACAAAGTTGTTGATGCATTGAGTAGAAGGGGGAATTTACTAACAGAGATGAGAGTGACAGTATTAGGATTTGAGGAGTTGAATACCTTGTATGATGATGACTCAGATTTTGCAGAACCTTGGAGATCATGTACAGAACCGATTATGGTAGATAGAAGCAAGTGGTTGGATTACTTCATTCAGGATGAGATGTTATTCAGAGGAGTTCAGTGTTGTATATCCAAGAGTTCTATGAGGGAGAATCTGATAAAGGAGAAGCATAGTGGAGGATTAGCCAAACACTTTGGTATTGAAAAGACAGTAGCATTGGTGGGTGAGCATTACTTTTGGCCCCAGATTCATAAGGATGTTAGGAAATTTGTGCAAAGTTGTAGAGTTTTTCAAGTTGCAAAAGGCAGTAGTCAGAATGTGGGATTGTATAAGCCTTTGACAGTACCAAAAAGACCTTCGGAGGATATAAGCATGGATTTCATACTTGGATTGCCTAAAACACATAGAGGAAATAATTCTATATTTGTGGTAGTGGATAGATTCTCGAAGATGACTCATTTCATACCTTGTAAGAAAACATCAGATGCAGTGCATATAGCTGACCTATTTTTCAAGGAAGTGGTAAGATTGCATGGATTACCTAAGAATATAGTTTTAGACAGAGATATTAAGTTTGTTGGTTATTTTTGGAGAACACTTTGGAAGAAGATGAAGGCAGATTTGAAGTTCATCTCTACTTTTCACCCACAGACTGATGGGCAGACAGAGGTAGTTAACTGAAGCTTGGGAAATTTGTTAAGATTCTTAGTTGGAGACAAAACCGGAAGTTGGGATTTGATTCTTGCATAAGCAGAGTTTTCCTACAATAATTCAGTAAACATGAGTACCAGAAGGACACCTTTTGAGATTGTTATCAGAGCACACCCTAGAGGTACATCATAATTGAGAGATATCAATAGTGAAGATAAGAGAAGTGCAGAAGTAGGAGACTTTGCAGACCACATGAAATCCTTTCTTATTCAAGTTAAGCAGCATTTGGAGGACATGAACAAAAAGTATAAGGAGAAAGAAGATGAGAAAAGAAGACATAAGGAATTTGAAGTTGGCGATGAAGTGATGGTGTATCTAAGAAAAGAGAGATTTCCAATTGGAACCTATAACAAGTTTCATATGAGTAAGTTTAGACCTTGTAAGATCTTGAGGAAGTTCAGTTCTGGAAATGCATATGAAGTGGAGTTATCAGATAGTTTGAGTATTTCACCTATATTCAACATTGTAGATCTACATCAGTATCATGAACTAGAATTTAGTGAGGACAATATTGCAGACTTGGAGAAACAGTTGCCTCGGAAGGAACCAGATCAAATTGAAGACATTTTGGATAGTAGGATTGGGCGTAGTACCCAGAGCAGTCAGTATAAGGAGTATCTAGTGAAGTGGAAGGGAAGACCAGTTGAAGACTCATCTTGGATTTCTTAGGTAGAGGTAGACCACCTTGGTTTTCCTTTGACCCCAGCAAAGTGAGAGAATCACTTTTTCAACAACCCCAGATGTCTAATGTGGGATCATCTCCAGTTCTTGGCAATCTTGCATCAACCAAAAATATTTCCTTTCTGTTTTCCTTTTTGTTTTGTAGTTTCAACATTTCATTATGCATTTTCTGGCATTGGCTCACCGGATCTTGAGGAGTTGGATTTTTCTTGAGGACTTGATCATCTTCCTTATTCCTAAACCGCAGAGCATTTGGATCATTTTCTAGCAAGTTATTGATTCCGATTTCTGAGATAGTTTTCTAGCATCAGAATCGATTGGACCTATTTGCTTTAGTGAATCTATCAGATCCCGTATGTAGCTTGTGGAGCCCTGAGCATTGATTTTGATGTTCCTTGGTGTGTGGCCGACCTTCCCCTTAATGCGCACATCATCCTTTGTATTTTTCAGAGGAATCTATTTGGTGGAGGCCGACCTTGTTGGTTTTACATGTTTGGTCTTATTCTTCAGCATTTGATCCTTTTGGGCTGACCATATCCCCTTGGATCAGATAAGTCATTGTTATTGAGTATTAGAAAGTAGATCAAAGTAAATATAGAGCATAGAAGCTAGATCAAAAATTTTGAGGTCTCGATTGTGACTTGTTCTGTATTTGAGCATGTTTGTAGTAGGCCAGTGAACCTAATCTTGTATCCCGGATGTTTCTGGTTGCTTGTAACCAGTTTTATTGATTTAATACATCCAGTTATGCACCACCCCCATCATATCCTTGTGTTTCCATTGTGTTTCCTCTTGCTAGCTGGTCTGGAATGATCTCTTTGAGGTCCCTCTGAACCGGTGATTGCACCATTAAGCCACAAAATTAGTGGTTTTCATCCTTTTTAGGTTGGAAACCCTATTTTTTCACCATTATAGAAACAAAGTGTCAGCATGAAAATATATTGATGAATGGATTAACTTTGTTTAGAGTAAAAAATTAGGGGTTTGGGTTTCTTTCTGTAGAATGGTCTATTAAGGACTTTTTATTGTGTTCTTCAAACACCATAATTTGTAGGAAAAAGTCATAGGCAAAAAATATTGGACTTTTGGTAAATGTGTGTTTTGTGCTCTAAGTTAGTCACTAGAGGCTTTAAATGAATAAATTCTCACCCTCACATACCCTAGATGGGTTATTAAAAAAATGTACGACCCATTTTGTGGGCTTTTCTAAAATAGATGCACTCCTCAATTGGTAGTGTGTTGAGCATAGAGGAAACTAAAGCTACCATCCTCCATATAGATGCTAGGGTTCTTATGTCCTTATCTCTCAGAATTTATATTCATGATTTGATTGAAATTAATCTTGATGGGAAAAAATTATCTTATAATGTAGAAATTCTTGGTGGTATTAATGTGTTCTTTCTATGAAGAAAGGAGGGGCATTTGAGGAAAAATTGCCCAATTATTATGAATAAATATTTAAACACTAAAGCAACCAAATCTATTGGTGAGAACACCAAATATTTCTATAAAGGGAAAGGATATGGTGGTGACACTATGGCCAATCCCAACTCAATATAAGAAACTTTGGAGGTTCCTCATGAGCCTACTATGGTTGATTCTTAGATTGAGGAAAATCCTAGCTCAGATGATAACTCCCATATTTCTCCCATATTGGGGCCTCTTTCTAACCAGACTATTCCTTTCATTAGTTCTCTTGGAGCCAATAATGCTCTCACCAGTGTAAACCATTCAAAGACTCAAATGGATGGTCCTGGCAATAGCTTTGGCCCTATCCCTGCTTCTAAGGATAATAATTTGAATGTTTCTGCCCCCAGTAATATGGATAACCTATGTGATTCTATTAGGGTTTTGGGTATTCGTGAAAAACTAAACATCTCCCTTGAGCTCCAATCTTGTTCCTTTGGTTGCTAGCGATGACACTAGGCCCTCTACAACCACTAGTCCCAATTTGATCTTTGGTTTCAACCAAGGCTCTAAAAAGATACTAGATTATCCAAATGAGAAGGCCCCTATTTATAAAATTGGATCTTTTGTATCATTGCCCATGGACATTAACCCATAGATAAATTTAGTCAATAACCCTCTTGATGAGCTTATAAACACTCTTGGACATAAGAATAATGCACAAGGATTAGTGTTTGACAAAATTAACTGATCTATATCTCAAAATAAAAATGCACAAAAGAACAACTTCAATAGTCTAACTCCTTGGACAAGGGACACAAAATCCTTAACAAATAAAGAAATTCCTAATAAAGATGGAGGAGAGAAAGCGGCGTGTAATGTTGAAAAAAGTGATGAGTTTAAATCCCACTTGTCTTCCAAAGTTTTATCCCCCAAAATAGAATATATTATACATGAATTGGTGACCAAAGATATTGGTTTTATGAAAACTCAAACATGCAATAACACTTCTGATAAAAATAAGATCAAACTAGATTAGTTCAATAAAGATAGCTCCACTTTGTACTCTTTGCCTATGTACAAGCATGATTATGTAGTTGATCATGGGTTGGTAATAGACAAGAATGTGCAAATAGAAGCTTTGGATAATAACAATAACAATAACAATAACAATAACAATAATAGTCATGTTTAGGGTGATAAAGAAGTCGGATCCTTTTTGCACTCTTTTCCTATGTATAAGCATGATCATGGGTTTGTCATAGACAAAAATTTGCAAATAGAATCTATAAATAATAATGGAGCTACTCGAAGTAATAAACTAGAAAACAAAATAAAAATTTAAAGGATAATAGTTTAAAGTCCTCTTCCATTTTTCATTCTAAACCTGATCTAAATAATAAGGATTTGACCCTAGATGAATCTTGCAAAGATTTTGACAACATAAATGTGGTCAAATAAGGGGAATTTGTAGTGGGTATAAATTATTTGGACAATAATGAGATCACAATAGGGAACTTGGTTTCTGATCCATCCTATCCCCTCTACCTAGGGGAGATGAGAGAGCTATTGAAGCTAAAGTCATCCTTGCAGGGAATGGATAGATAAAAATTACTAAAAGTAAGAGAAAAAGGAGAACTAAGGAAATGAAAGACCCATGCTCCAAGAGAAAGGGGCTAGAAAATAGCATTCCTAAATGTTTTGACAGATTTTGGACTAATATGGATACATCATCTTGATTAAATCTAATGATATTCATGTGTTATTCTTGAAATATTAGGGGACTTGAGTCCCCAAATAAAAAATATATTGAAAGGAGATATTTGAATCTTGAAAAATAGAAAGATGATATCCTTCCACAAGAGGTGAAAGCTAAATATTTTACTCTTGAAACTAATAAGTTTATTTGGAGTGATTCCACCCACTTTTGCACCAATCATATAAAAGGTAAGGGAGGAGCTATAATTTTCATTTTAAACAGGTGGTCCAAATATGTAACTGGTCATTGGGTCTTGAATGTAGTAGGGCTATATGGATCAACATTGAAAAGGAGAATATGAATTTTAGAATTTGCTTTATTTATGCACCTAATGAGTATAGGGACATAATCTTTGAAAATGGATGTGCAATCTTAAAGATCTCCCCTAGATAGTGGGAGGAGACTTTAATATGATTGAAAACAATGAATACAAATATGAGGGAGTTGATATGGGGTGAAAGGTGATGAAAAATACTTTTGGTACAAAAGAAAACTTAACCTTTTTGATCCCTATGAAGGGATGAAAAGAAAGAATAAGAACATATGGTTTTCCTAGTGTAATTCCCAAAAAGGGAATAGAAGATTCTATTTTAGATTAGATAGATTATG